>NC_089492.1:64710733-65317381 GCF_036850765.1 Saccopteryx bilineata
AACAAACATTCATTTTCTGACAGTTATTGTGGGTTAGGAATCTGAGCCCAGCTTAGCTGGGTGCCCCTGGCTCAGGGTCTGTGACAAGGCTACAAAGTGTTGGCTAAGGCTGCAGTCATCTGGGAGCTTGAGTGGGGGAAATTCTCCTTTTGAGCTCACTCACTCACATAGCTGATGGCAGGCCTCAGGTCCTTGCTGACCGCTAGCCAAAGACTTCCTTTCCTTGACAAGCAGGTCTCTTCATAAGGTAGCTTCAGCATGACAGCTCTCTTCCCTCAGAGTGAGCAAGGGAGAGAATGCCCAAGACAGAAGCCACAGTCTCTCTCTTTTTTTTTTTTTTTTTTTTACAGAGACAGAGAGAGAGAGGAATAGACAGGGACAGACAGGAATGGAGAGATGAGAAGCATCAATCATCAGCTTTTCGTTGAGACACCTTAGCTGTTCATTGATTGCCCTCCCATATGTGCCTTCACCGCGGGTCTTCAGCAGACAGAGTAACCCCTTGCTCAAGCCAGCGACCTTGGGTCCAAGCTGGTGAGCTTTTGCTCAAACCAGATGAGCCCGCGCTTAAGCTGGCGACCTCGGGGTCTCGAACCTGGGTCCTCGGCATCCCAGTCCGACGCTCTATCCACTGCACCACCGCCTGGTCAGGTGCCACAGTCTTTTTATAACATCATCTCAAAAGCAAAATCCCATCTTTGTGCTTTATTCAATTAGTTAGAAGTGAGTCAATAAGTCTAGCCCAGAGTTAATCAGAGGCAATTACACAAAGGAGTGGATACCTGAAGACAAGATCCGGTATGGATTATATTAGATGCCTTCTATCACACCACTCTTTACCTAAGTCATTCCTCATGGTTGTGTTTGCAGTGAGCAATCCTGAGGGAGGAAGTAACATTTTCCTCTGGGCAGAGCAGGCTTAGCTTGCCACCTGCTAGAAAAGCAGTGGGTTCCTCCAAGCTCATTGTTTTCCTTCTGCATGTGTGGCATCTGTTTCGGCCCCTTCAGGTCATCCCCATAGAACTTCAGGGCAAGAGGGACTAATGCACACGTTCTGACGTGCCTGCTTTTTATGTTGTGCTGTGAGTAAAAAAGTTTGTTTTCTCTGATTCAGGTTTCTCTTGTCTTCTTTTCCATCATCCGTGAAAAAGTAACAGGCTAAGTTGTTGGTTTGTAAGAAGGGAAAAATCAAATTGTAGCCTTAACGTTTGACTCAACAGAGAAACCTAATCAGAATTTTGTACAGGCCTGTGAACCAGCATTCATATAAGAGATTCATATACACATAAATTTTATTTGAGAAACACTTAATGTGCCAGGTATTATTCAAAGAGTTTAATCCACGAGATAAACACTATTAAAAATCCCTATTTTACCGATGAGGAAGAAGAGACACAAAAATGTTAAGAAACTTGTTTTAAGTCATGCAGCTCATATTTAAACAGAAACAAGCAATAACAACCTGGCTACAGCATCCATTGATCCACTACATCATGCTGTGTTCAGGACTGAGGAGTGGTTGTGCAGAAGGAGGATAGGGTGAAATGACAAAATAGAGAGCTAGTTCCTCAATGCATTGGTTGAAATAATCATTTAGAGCAGTGGTCCCCAACCCCCAGGCCGCGGACCGGTATCGGTCCGTGGGCCATTTGGTACCAGTCCGCAGAGAAAGAATAAATAACTTACATTATTTCAGTTTTATTTATCTTTAAGTCTGAACGATGTTTTATTTTTTTTTTAATGACCAGATTCCCTCTGTTACATCCATATAAGACTCAGACTCACTCTTGACCCTTGTCTCGGTCACGTGATACATTTATCCGTCCCACCCTAAAGGCTGGTCCGTGAAAATTTTTTCTGACATTAAACCGGTCCATGGCCCAAAAAAGGTTGGGGACCACTGATTTAGAGTCTTTCATTCTTAACAGTGTAACGTTTTAGTTTTTGTGTTTCTTTGGGTATTTGAAGGATAAACTACCAGTCATTTTGATAAGTGCTTTGAATTGGTGTGCTCTGTTTGGCTTGTAAAGATGCAATTTCAAAAATTTGCTTGCCCTAGACAGACAGCTCCATTGGTTGGAGCATTGGCCCAAAGCACAGAAGTTGCCAGTTTGATCCCTAGTCAGGGCACATACAGGAATAGAACGATGTTCCTGTCTCTCTCTCTCTCTCTCTCTCTCTCCCCCCACTTCCTCTCTGGCTAAAATCAATAAATAAAAATAATTTTAAAATATTTGCTTTATATTAAAACTGTGAAAGTAAAAATGCTTTGCCACGTAAAAACCTGCAAGAGAATTTATAGCAGCTTTATTCATAAGTGCCAAAACTTGGAAGCAACCAAAATGTCTTTCACTAAGTGATTGGATGAATACTGTGATACACCAATACAATGGAAGATTATTCATGCTAAAAAGAAATGAGCTATTAAGCAATGAAAAGCTGTGTGGGAGGGTCTTAAATGCATATTAGTAATAGAAGTCAAAATGATTCCAATTGTATGATTCTAATTATGTGACTTTCTGGAAAAGGCAAAACTTTGGATACAGTAAAAAGATCAGTGGTTGCCAGGGGTTAGTGGAAAGGGAGGAATGAACAAGCAGAGCACAGAAGATTTTTAGGGCAGTGAAACTCTTCTGCATGATGCTATAATGATAGATACATGTCATTATAAGTTTGTCCAAACCCATAGAATATACAATGCCAAGAGTGAGCCCTAATGTAGACTATGATCTTTGGGTGCTAATGATGTATCAATGTAGGTTCACTAATTGTAACAAATATACCACTGTGATGGGAGATGTCAGGAGTGGGGGAAGTTGTGCATGTGTGGGGACAGGGATATATGGGAAGTCTATACTTCAGGGTTCCCCAAACTTTTTACACAGGGGGCCAGTTCACTGTCCCTCAGACCGTTGGAGGGCCAAACTATAAAAAAAACTATGAACAAATCCCTATGCACACTGCACATATCTTATTTTAAAGTAAAAAAACAAAACGGGAACAAATACAATATTTAAAATAAAGAACAAGTAAATTTAAATCAACAAACTGACCAGTATTTCAATGGGAACTATGCTCCTCTCACTGACCACCAATGAAAGAGGTGCCTCTTCTGGAAGTGCGGTGCGGGTCGGATAAATGGCCTCAGGGGGCCGCATGCGGCCCGCGGGCCGCCATAGTTTGGGGACCCCTGCTATACTTCCTTCTCAATTTGCTGTGCATCTAAAATGACTGTAAAAAAATAATGAAGTGTACTTTTTAAATGCTTTGAAAATTATAGTATACTTTAAAATGTAAAATATTATAATAGTACATGTAGTAAATTTTTGTTAGCCTCACTCTGTAACTATTTAAGTCCCCCATGTCCTTGACCTGGAGTTTCTGTCTGTTTCCTCCTGCTCTCCTTATTAAGAGTAAATATCATGGTCTTCACTCAGACTCTCTTCCTCTGCTCCATTGTCGTTCTCTTGAGCCTACTCAACCCAGGGACATTCCAGCTGTCTGCCTCCTCTTTACTGCAACTCTGTTCTCAAATAAGAGCTTTCTAATTCAAATGTGTATCAGTAAACTGGGTTTTTTTGTGGGTTTTTTTTGTTTGTTTGTTTGTGACAGAGTCAGAGAGAGGGACAGATAAGGACAGACAGACAGGAAGAGAGAGAGGTGAGAAACATCAATTCTTTGTTGCGGCTCAATCCAGCAACACTGAGCTCAAGCTGGTGAGCCTGTGCTCAAGGCGATGAGCCCGTGTTCAAACTGGATGAGCCCACACTTAAACCGAGTGACCTTGGGGTTTCGAACCTGGGTCCTCTGCATCCCAGTCCAACCAACGCTCTATCCACTGCGTCACCACCTGGTCAGGCTGTATCAGTAAGTTTTAACTGTAGTTTTCTTTTTTTTTTGATATTGCACTATTTTGAATAAATATGTTCACAATTTTATGCCATTTCTTACTCTCCAGATACAGTCATGTGCTGCTTAACCTGAGGATACATTCTAAGAAATGTGTCATTAGGCTGTTTTGTTGCTGTGTGAACGTCATAGAGTGCACTTACACAAACCTACGCAGTATAGTCTACTATGGTAATTGTATATGCTATACTTTTATATGACTGGCAGTGCAGTAGATCTGTTTACACTAGCATCACAACAAACATGTGAGTAAAGTTACAATGGCACTATGTCACTAGGTGGCAATTACACACATCAGCTCATTATAATCTTATGGGATCACCATGGTATATGTGATCCATTGTGGACCAAAATGTTATTTGGCACATGACTGTAATCAACTTATTGTGTGTGTGTGTGTGTGTGTGCGCGCGCGCTTGTGCTTATGGGTGTGTGTGTGTGTGTGTATTGTATTCACATTATTAAGCTGTTTATATATAATCTGGCTACTAATTATCACATATAGAAACATGGCAGATAAGCATATCTATCAATGAAGTGTTTATGCATTAACAAAGAGGAAAGGGAAAAATAACACTTGGGTTAATATGCTTAGAGTTACTTTAATTATTGTTTAGACAGGTGTCTTTAAGAAAGTTCTGTGAAAAATCTGAATCATATTCCCTTCTCTGATGTGCCTCAATACCCTAGAATAAGCCTCCCTTGTTCAAACTGAGGGCACCTCTTCACCCAAGGAGCTCAGTCAAAATCCAATCCAATCCAATCCACCCATGACTTGTTTTAGCATGACTATGGACTTCTCCCTGAGTCAGTATTGATTCATTGGGCCTCAAGTTGGCAGTCTATGGGGCAGATTTATTTGATAGATATGGCTTATTTGGCCTGCACGGTGTTTTAAGAAAATCTGAATTTGTTCCTAGTATTTGAAAGTATGCCATTTCATGTTAAAATTTATATTGCTAGCTTTTATTGAAAAATTAATAGATCTGGCAATATTGGGCCTGTGATCTTACATAGCAACAATCAGCTTTAGAGAGGGCATGCACCTTTATAAAGGCTGTTCCCTTTAGAGAGGGCAAGTACCTCTTGCCACTCACGAAGACCAAAGACCAATTGTCAGCTGCCATTTATCATTTCACTTTCACCTCTTCTGCTATTCAGCATCTGTGGTGCCTCCCAGGTGTGTTCAGCATTTGAGTTTGTCAACTCTTCTACACCTGGCCTTTGGTGCCTTGCACCCAGCACCGCCCACGGACACTGGATGCTCTGTGCTGCTCCAGAGAGATCAGGACTTCAAATCAAATGGACTCAGCTCTGTCACTTTTCTGCTGTGTGACCTGGGAAGGGTTGTTTGATCTCTTTTAACTTTCTTTTCTTTACCTGTAAAATGAGAATAATGATGGCATGGTTTTGAAAATTAAAGGCAATAATGGAAATAATATGCTTCCGACACAGCTGAAAAGCAGCAGGAATCACTCAGTGAGTGTGGCCTGCCTCCACTGACAACCTCTGTCTTCACCTCTCAGGGAGATGACAGGGTCACTCCTGTCAGACTCAAGCATTATCAACTCATAACTAATTTGTGTGATACTCTCAGGTATCTAGACACAAGTAAGAAAATCATAAGAAACTAAGTAGTTCTTAAGTAAAATTTCCTATAATTATCAATTGCCTTATCAAGGAATCATAATGGGTTGAGTTATTAGCCAGCAGCACTCCTATTACTTGGAGGATAATCTTCAAGTCCTTGCAACTAGTAATGCAAAGAAAACAAAAATTAAAATTTTTGTGAGTTAGCATAGTTTCCAAAACTGAAGGGGGGAAAAAGACAATTGTCCACATGCCCACATTTGTTCAGACACTGCCACCTTTGGAGAGTTCCTGCTATATCTATGTATCTGATTTGTTTTCTATCTGCTACTATAACAAATTACCACAAACTTAGAGACTCACCACAATACATATGGATTATCTTATATCTCATAAACTAGAAGTATGCCATGGTGTTTCTGAGCTAAATCAATGTGTCAACATGGCAGCACTCTTTTTGGAGTCTCTAGAGTGAGTTTGTTCCCTTGCCTTTTCCAGCTGCTACAGGCTGCCCACATTCCTTGGCTCATGGTCTCTTTCTCCACCTTCAGGGCCAGCAATGTTGCATCTCTCTGACCAGTCTTCCATCATCACATCTTTCTTTGACTCTGTTCTATTGCCTCCCTTGTCCACTTTTAAGGATCCTTGTGATTACCTTGGGCCCATCCAGAAAACCCAGAATATTCTTCCTATCTTATAGTCAGCTGATTAGCAACCTTAATTACATTTGCAGCATTAATTCCTTTTTAAAATAGAATTTTTTTTAAATTGAGGTATAGTTGAAATATATTAGTTTCAGTTGTATGACATATGATTCTAAATTTATAAGTACTGTGAAGTGCTTACAATAAAGCTAGTTAACATCTGTCACCATGCATAATTATATATTTTTTTCTTGTGCTGAGAAATTTTAAGATCTACTCTCTTAGCAAGTTTCAAATATACAATACAGTATTATTAACTAAAGTCACCATGCTGAACATGACATCCTATGACATTTATTTTATGACTGAACATTTGTACCTTTTGACCCCCTTCACCCATTTGTATACACCACCCCTGAGGCAATCACTAATCTTTTCTCTGTATCCATGAAATCATTTTTGTTTTGTTTTGTTTTTAGATTCCACATGTTGTACTTGTCTTTCTCTGTCTTATACTTGATTTAGCATAATGCCCTCAAGGTTCACCCAAGTTGTCCATGCAACCTTAATTCTTTGCCATGTAATATAACATACTATTTACAGGTTCCAAGGACCAGAATGTGGACTTCTTTGGGAGAACCATCATTTTACCTATCATAATGAGTACGTACTTTGGATATATAATTTATAGATATGTGTATATATAATTTAAATTTTTACCATGTATTGTGTTTTCACTATGTGGTTATCTCACTTAATACTCACTACAGCCCAATGAAGTAGGAACTACCTAGTTTTACAGACGAGAAAACTGAGGCAGGAGAGTTTGAAAATATGCCTGAGTCCAGAGCTGGTCAGCAGCAGAGTAAGGTTCAAACCCAGGGCTCTTTTCCTCTAAAGCCATGCTCTTAATCACTACACTATACTGAAATTTGTTCAAAGTGTATTTTTATTTTGGATTTTAAGGAAATGATTATCTAGTAAAATTGTATTTCTGTGGGAGGGATAGCCCAAAAAGTATGTTATTTGTTAAAATTTAAATGAAAATATTATTTTATTATTGTCTTAATTTGCTGCTTCTGTTTTTCTAAATTGAATTTTATATTATCACAGACTTCTGTAACTAATTTTGACTGTTCATACCATGCCCCGAATTTCTGAACTGTGAGTACTACTTTTAAAAAGTCAAATGGATACAGGTTTTTCCAAAGACTGTGAACTTTAACCTTGCTTTATTTACAGAGTTTAAAAGTAAATTAGACCCCAGGAAGTCATGTGGCCCTGTTTCTTGCCTTGAATACCTCAAATCACCATGTTTTCTTGCTATTTAAGGAAATGGTATAGGATTCTATTTTAGGCATGCAGGGAATTTTAACTTCCATGATCTTTTAACTTGCATAATCTCAGTTTCCAGCAGTACTTTCCTCTACCTGTTTTTCATGTGATTGTCCTCCAGTGCAAATAAGTAGCAATTAAAAATAATTTATCCCAGTCATGGGTTGAAATTACAGGTAACAAGATAAAATTTTAAAGAGGAGGTTGAAGCCAAATAGCATGCCTGTAAAACTTTCAAACAGTATGGTTTCTACACTTGAAGAAACAGAGTACAAGACTAAAGGGGTAAGATATGTAGTTAGAAAGGCAACACACTGAGAAATACATTCAATAGTGGAATCAATCTACAGAGTATAAGGACAAAATTAAGATGTTTTTCTCATTTTCTCATGTTCTAGCACGGATATAAAATCTCTTTGATGGTAAATACATCTTTGTACCTTGAACCTTTCCTCTGTCTTAACTCAGTGCTTTGCAGAGGAACTGTTTGTTGAATCAGAAACATTTATGTCCACATGACTGCATCAGAAGCACCTTTCAGGTATTTTGAAGAGAAAATAAGTAATAAATGGTTTATTTAAACTACATGAAAATTAAGTGCGTGTTCAAATGACCGGTTTCAAATTCAAAACCCAATCTATAGCAGATGATTATCTGTGTAAAGGGCTAGGAGTAGGGGAAGGAGAAGGAGCTGAGAAGCAGGTGATTCCGTGGACTTTAGTTGTGGGAATAACTCCTTATTATATGTTTCATAAATGATGTAAACTACTTTTTGTAGGTGGGGAGTATCTTTTTAATTTTTATCTCTCTGAGCCTCGCTCAATACCTGGCACACAGTACTCAACAAATACTTATTGAATAAAGAAGGAAGAGAACAAAAGGCATTAGATTCTTAGAGGACACCAAGCCAAGGAATAGAGATGGTAGAAGTTTACTAACATCTTGCTTTTTGAATATGCAACCCATCTTTAAAAATGTTTTACCATACGCAGCCACGTATAAATTACATATTTGTGACCTGTGATACAATATATTGTACGCATTGTAAAATAGAAGCCCAAAATTAAAAAATGAAATAAGCAATATATTTTTTTAAAATTAAAGGTATTTTATTAATAAAAAAAGTATAAGAGCCTTTTTGTTTTTACTTGATGCATTATTACTTGATACTTTATTACTTTTTTAAAATTTATTTATTTATTTATTTTTACAGAGACAGAGAGTGAGTCAGAAAAAGGGACAGACAGACAGGAACGGAGAGATGAGAAGCATCAATCATTAGTTTTTCATTGCACGTTGCAACACCTTAGTTGTTCATTGATTGCTTTCTCATATGTGCCTTGACCGCAGGCCTTCAGCAGACCGAGTAACCCCTGGCTGGAGCCAGCAACCTTGGGCTCAAGCTGGTAGAATTTTTGCTCAAACCAGATGAGCCCGCGCTCAAGCTGGTGACCTCGGGGTCTCGAACCTGGGTCCTCTGCATCTCAGTCTGACACTCTATCCACTGCGCCACCGCCTGGTCAGGCTATACTTTATTACTTTTTAAAAACCTTGGTTTAGCTTGACCAGTGGTGGCGCAGTGGATTGAGCATTGACTGGGGATGCTGAGGACCGCTGACTTTGGTTTGAAACCCTGAGGTCGCCTGCTAGAGCTCGGGCTCATCAGCTTGAGCGCAGGGTTGTCAGCTTGAAATGATCATTGAAATGATCCCAAGGTTGCTGGCTTGAAGCCCAAGGTCACTGGCTTGAGCCCAAGGTTGCTGGCTTGAGCAAGGGGTCAATGGCTTAGCTCGAGGTCAGGAACCTTTTTGGCTGAGAGAGCCATGAACGCCACATATTTTAAAATGTAATTCCATGAGAGCCATACAATCTGATAAACACTAAATACAAGTAAATGTGTGCATTTTATGTAAGAGCAACACTTTTAAAGTACAATAAGTCTCTGAATTCTTTTTAATAACATTGTTATGTTGTTGCTAACCAATAATGAATAAAGTACTTCTTACCATTAATGCGACTTCTGATGCTGCATGGTTTTGCTGATGGCTTTGTAGTCTGGTTGATACGTGGTGAGGTTAAGCTTCATGCAGGTGTTGAGACTTTCATCCGTTAAACGTGATTGTAGGTTGGTCTTAACGTTCTTTAGATGTGAGAAAGACTGCTCGCATGCATACATAGAGCCAAACATTGTCAGTACAGCAATACTCACACACTGCAGTGTGTGGTATGTGACGGGAAGCGCGTTCCAAGTTTTGACAATCAGCTGGTCTGGGCGTTGAAGTTTTTTCATTTCTCTTCACTTGTGTTTGCTCGCCAACTCTGCTGTCGTGCAAGTCTTTCCAAATCTTCATTCAGTGACTTGAACTTATTCACCCACATGCCTGAGGCCTTTAGGTCAGTAGCTTGTAGCTCAAAATCTCTGACAGAGACACCGGGGATGTAACTCAGGTCAGCACTGTCCACTGCACACTCATGTGGGTGGGTGATGAACTTAAATAGATGAGTGTGCTAACGAAATTCTCCAAAGCGCGCTTTGAATGACTGCAGGAGATTAGATGTGAAGCCTGCTAGCTGCTGGAGATCAAGATGTTGAGCAGGGTCACTTGCTATGCATGCATCTTTAAACTCTCCCAGTTTTTCAAAGTGTAGTAAATGACCTGTTTCAATGTGGGGCGATGAAGAGTTCCAGCTTGTTTTCAAATGCAAACACTGCTTGCTTGTTGAAGGGATAAGACTGTATTTCCAATGCCATGCATTTTCACATTGAGCTGGTTCAGATGTTCAGTCATGTCCATGAGATAGTAGAACTTCAGGAGCCACTCAGTGTTAGCTAACTCAGGATGCTCGACGTTTTTCATTTCAAGAAAAGTCCGGATTTCACTCAGACAAGCCGCGAAATGGCTGAGCACCTTCCCTGTTGACAACAAATGCACATTGCTGTGCAGAAGCAGACCAGGATAATTATTCCCAACTCCATCCAGCAGTGTTTTAAACTGATGATCATTTAAAGCTCAGGCAACAATAAGGTTGACCACCCGAATGACCAGCGACATCACCTCACCAAGCTGCTCACCACACATCTGAGCACAAAGTGTCTCCTGATGCAGTGAAAACTTAGGATGGGTCTCTTTCCATGTTCACAAAGAAGCGCTTCGAATCCTCCTTTTTCCCCACCATGCATGGAGCACCATTAGTACACACCAAAATAAGTTTATCCATCAGTAGATTTTTTTTAAGCGAACTCAGTGAAAGACTTGCATAAATCCTCCCCTCTTGTTGTCTCTTTCATAGGCAAAACAGCAAGACTTTCCTCACATAGTGTGTCACCGACAGCATACCTTGCAATCACGCTGAACTGGGATAAATGGCTTACCTCTGTTGACTCATCCAAAGCGAGAGAAAAGAATGGTGCTGCATTTATGTCCTTCACTTGTGTTGCCTCAATTTGATCTGCCATCATGATGGTAAGATCGTGAACAGAGGCATGTCTTTTATTCGTTTGATTATCTTGTGTTTATCTGAAAAGTCGTCAAAAAGTTCATTGGCAACATCAAGCATGAATGTTTTGGCATACTCCCCATCTGTGAATGGTTTTCCGTTTCTCACAATTGCTAAAGCACCAGCAAAGCTAGCCAAATTCCAGTCACCTTGTTGGGTCCAAACACAGAGTTGCTGCTGACTAGCTGCATTCTGCACAGTAGCTCTTGACATGCTTTCTTCCTGCTGTCCCCTGCTGGATATTTCGATGCAAATGTAGTATGGCGTGTGTCAAAGTGCCGCTTTATATTTGACCGTTTCATCAATGCAATTTTATCATTGCATTTTAGACACACCGCAGAACCTGCTCTCTCCACAAAGGCAAATTTCTCTGTCCATTCCTGCTGAAAAGTACAATACTCCTCATTTTTTTTCTTTTAGCCATCTTCTTCGTCAAAAGGGTTTCTGCAATTAGCTAGCTGACTACTTGATTAAAAGGAAGGAAGTTTACTTCCTGACCTCATAACAACCCATGTATGTTATGCATTATCCAATAAAAATTTGGTGTTGTCCCGGAGGACAGCTGTGATTGGCTCCAGCCACCCGCAACCATGAACATGAGTGTCAGGAAATGAATGGATTGTAATACATGAGAATGTTTTATATTTTTAACATTTTTTTTTATTAAAGATTTGTTTGCAAGCTAGATGCAGCCATCAAAATAGCCACATGAACAGACACTTCTCCCAGGAAGAAATACAAATGGTCAACAGATATATGAAAAGATGCTCATCTTCTTTAGTTATTAGAGAAATGCAAATCAAAACTGCAATGAGATACCACCTCACACCTGTTAGATTAGCTATTATTAACAAGACAGGTAATAGCAAATGTTGGAGAGGCTGTGGAGAAAAAGGAACCCTCATACACTGTTGGTGGGAATGTAAAGTAGTACAACCATTATGGAAGAAAGTATGGTGGTTCCTCAAAAAACTGAAAATAGAACTGCCTTATGACCCAGCAATCCCTCTACTGGGTATATACCCCCAAAACTCAGGAACATTGATACGTAAAGACACATGCAGCCGCATGTTCATTGCAGCATTGTTCACAGTGGCCAGGACATGGAAACAACCAAAAAGCCCGTCAACAGATGACTGGATAAAGAAGATGTGGCACATATACACTATGGAATACTACTCAGCCATAAGAAATGATGACATTGGATCATTTACAGCAAAATGGTGGGATCTTGATAACATGATACGAAGTGAAATAAGTAAATCAGAAAAAAACAGGAACTGCATTGTTCCATACATAGGTGGGACATAAAAGTGAAACTAAGAGACATTGATAAGAGTGTGGTGGTTACGGGGAGAGGGGGGAAAGGGAGAGGGAAAGGGGGAGGGGCAGGGGCACAAAGAAAACTAGATAGAAGATGACAGAGGACAATCTGACTTTGGGTGATGGGTATGCAACATAATTGAACGAGAAGATAACCTGGATATGTTAACTTTGAATATATGTATCCTGATTTGTTGATGTCGCCCCATTAAAAAAATAAAATTATTAAAAAAAAAAAAAAGATTTGTCTGCAAGCTAGATGCAGCCATCAAAATAGCCACATCTGGCTCGCGAGCCATAGGTTCCCGACCCCTGGCTTAGCTTAAGCTCCACCTCCCCATTTCCTCAAGGCATGTATGAGAAGCAATCAGTAAACAACTGAAGTGAAGCAACTATATTCAGATTAATGCTTCTCATATCTCTCCTCCTCTCTCCCTTCCTGTCTCTCTCTCAAAAAAACACCCCCAAAAACTCCTCTGTGATATAGTGATTTAAAGATCTAATTCTCAGTTTAGCTTATTCTTATGCAACATTTTAACAGTTGTAACTGGGAGAGATATTTCAAAAGATATTTAGATTTTTTTTTAATTTTCTTTTTTTTTTATAGATTTTATTTATTCATTATAGAGAGGGGAGAGAGAGAGAGAAAGAAGGGGGGAGGAGCAGGAAGCATCAACTCCCATATGTGCCTCGACCAGGCAAGCCCAAGGTTTTGAACCAGCAACCTCAGCGTTTCCAGGTTGACGCTTTATTCACTGTGCCACCACAGGTCAGGCAAGATATTTAGATTTAAATTGAGAAAATGCATTGTTGTTACCTATAGCTATTAAGGTACTCATTTTTTTTTCAACCTTATCAGCCAGTTCTATAAAGGTTTTTGTTGAATTTGACTACTAAATTTCCATTTTCTGTCCTGTCTAATAAATAATCTTACAAACTAATTTAAAGTCATTGCATTTTTAATTTTTTCAACAGATTATTTTAAGAATACTGAGATTCATATTTCAGAAAACATTTAAACAGATAAAAATTGTGTTTCCAAAATTTTTAAGTGTGTATACATTAGAATTTTGATAGCACACACACACATAGTATTTTTGCAACGAAATTACATACTGATGGAAATATTTCCAAACATCCTTTTCAAAACATTCTCTCCAAAGCATTTCTTTCAAAACACATGTACACTTGAAGGGGAGGGTGAATGGAGTTACTCTCACTCCTTGCTAAAGCTTTACTTTAAAAGGAAAGGTAGGGAAATTTTGATCCCTTGCATTTCTGTCAGAGGAAAATGCATCACTTATCTTGATAATTAAGTATTTTTAAAATAATATTTTTATTATTATTATAATTTTTTTAATGTGACCATGAGAGAGACAGACAGAGACAGGCAGACAGGAAGGGAGAGCAATGAGGAGTATCAACTTGTAGTGGCAGCACTTTAGTTATTCATTGATTGCTTTCTCATATGTACCTTGATGGGGGAGTTGCTCCAGCTGAGCCAGTGACCCCTTTGCTCAAGCCAGCAACCTTGGGCTTCAAGCCAGCGACCAGGGGGTCATGTCTATGATTCCATGCTGGCGACCCCATGCTCAAACCAGTGACCTGGCACTCAAGCTGGATGAGCCCACACTCATGCTGGCAACCTCAGTTTTAAACCTGGGTCCTCAGCATCCCAGGTCGACCCTCTATCCACTGTGCTACCACCTGGTCAGGCATTTTTTTAAAGTAATATTAAGAACTAGTGCTTATATAATGCTTATTTTGGTGGTAGTTTATATATATTAACTCACTTCACTCTCAGAACAACCCAGCACTGGTAGATACAATTATGCTGTCCATTTTGCAGAGGAGGAAACCGAACCACAGAGATGTTAAATCACTTGTCCAGGTCTCCATGGTTGATGATGGCAGAACCAGGCAGTGTGTGTCCAGAAGCAATGCTTTTAATATATATTTTTAAAGATTTTATTCATTCATTTTTGAGAGGAGAGAGAAGGGAGGAAGAAATAGGAAACATCAACTCAATTCCCATATGTGCCTTGACCAGGCAAGCCCAGGGTTTCAAACCGGCGACCTTAGCATGCCAGGTTGATGCTTTATCCACTGCGGCACCACAGGTCAGGCAGAAGCAATGCTTTTAACCCTAAACATCTTGAATACTTTAATAGAAGGTAAAGAGTTTCCATGATTTACTCCCACCTCAGTATTTTGTATTATACAGATTCTATTGAAAGGACTTGTTTTTACAAAATTAACCACATCAATGACTCCCTATATATATATAAAACTGCAGTACACTGATGTTGAATGAAAGAGATAAGTGGAAAGCCCAACCTTCTCAGGATAACTCACAGCACATGTGGATGACTGACTGTATGACAACAAAGAACTTGAGGACCATGCCAGTGTCAATACGTATGTTAAATAAGAGAGTTTAATTTCTTTCTTCCTAGATAAAACAAATAGACATTGAGGTATTTTCTATGTAAACATAATAGATTGTCTTGAGCACCCCACAGGTGTACACACCTCCACTTTGGATGTCATCTATCTTAACAAATATGAAATTCAAAATCACCCAAGAAAAATAGTTTTCACAAAATAGGCACAGAGGCAATAGGATAATCAAAACAACCTCCTCAATATAATTCAAAAAACACAGGTAAGCTAAACAAGCATTTAGAGTTTAGATTTTCAAATTGAATAATGATGAAATACAATATAAATGTAAGAATAATTCTAAGTTGCATTAAAGGAGTTTGAATAGAAAACATGTGAGAGAGTGCTCTCTCTATACTAAACACTTATCTGATCCTTTAGAGCAGTGGTCCCCAACCCCTAGGCTGCGGACGGGTACCGGTCCGTGGGCCATTTGGTACCCGTCCGCAGAGAAAGAATAAATAACTTACATTATTTTCGTTTCATTTATATTTAAGTCTGAACGATGTTTTATTTTTAAAAAATGACCAGATTCCCTCTGTTACATCCATCTAAGACTCACTCTTGACACTTGTC
Organism: Saccopteryx bilineata; assembly: GCF_036850765.1. NCBI lineage: Eukaryota > Metazoa > Chordata > Mammalia > Chiroptera > Emballonuridae > Saccopteryx > Saccopteryx bilineata. Next base: position 64,726,051 of record NC_089492.1, read on the forward strand.
TCGTAAGTTCGAAAATTATATTTAAAAACACCACAGTTTTTACGCTGGTTGCATAATTTTATTTTGTGCATTTATCTGTCCCACCCTAAAGGCCGGTCCGTGAAAATAATTTCTGACATTAAACCAGTCCGTGGCCCAAAAAAGGTTGGGGACCACTGCTTTATAGCGTACCATATCTCATTGTGAACATTTATCTAAAGAAAAATGTGGAGAATTTGGAAAGAATTGTATGAAAGTCATAAAACATTAAGAAAGAGGTGTGATAAAAGTTTAAAGAACTGAGGTTGTTTATTCTAGAAAACCTAGGGAATGTAAGGGCCTTCCGGTATGTAAAGAGTTATAATCCCTTAAAATCTATTTAAGTCTTTGACACATCTGGTTGAGCCAGACACAGATTCCTTAGAGATTTAGTTGAGGAAATAACAGCAACAAACCTTTTAAAGCCAGAGCTTTTGCATTTGAAATGGGTTTAATCATTAATTGCATATAATTGACAGTAAATAACTGAGTCACCAAATGACTAGTGTTTAAGAAAAGCTATTATTCCCTACTGATAAGCAACAAAAATAGTTATTATCTTCAAAGTCCAACTTGTAGATGTGACTTCAGAGGCCTAATATGAATCTCCAAGGAATATAGTAACTGCTGACAAGACTTATGTAAATAAGTTATTGTCACCTATTAATAGACATAGTTTATGTACGTAATAGACTGTTCAAACAAGGGCAGAAAAAAAAGAAAAAATGCAAAAAAAAAAAAATGGAGGATTTTTATTTTGTTATTCATACTCATAATAACTATATTGGATTTCCTTAATAGAGAAGGATAATAGTTTTACTTCAGATAATTAATAATCTAAGCAAAATTTAAAGTAATATTTAGCAATTTTTAAAATAAAAAAGCTGATGCTAGCAGTTTAAGAGCCCTGCTCTTTTAATACTTCCTCCTGGTTTTTTTCTCATAAGTCTAATATAGAAAGTGAGAAAGGCCTGTGATTTAAAAAGCCTTATATTTGACCCTAGCGTAGTCATGCTTTAAAGTAGAGTTTTCTCCTTACTACAAAACACACTTGAACTTCAGGCATTTCAGTTTTGAGTTTGAACATGGCTAATTTGGGCCAGGAAAGATTTTGAACTTTGGGCCACTCCCACTCCAAACACACAAAATGAGCAGTCTCTGAAACATTTTCTAGCTCAAGGAAACAAGTTAATTCTGCTCTGTGCTAAGGTGGTATATAAACTGGTCTCAATTTCAGTTCCTGTGAATATCTGAGTTTGTCTAACTATACCTTGGGTTGCTTTGTGTTTCATTAAGTTGCTTTTGTTCAGAAAATTCAAAAATTGGTTACTTTAATTCTCCCTACCTGTTTTCACAGCAGGCTTTTCTTGTTAATTATTTTCTGAGCCAATTCATGGCTACGAGTATGCCTTAAAGTACCTTCCCAATAAAAATCATTTTCTTTTTTTCTTTTTTTTTGGAAGTTGTAGGATGCTGTGATTGTTGTATCAATGGATAAACATAGCTGGAAACTATAGCAATAGCTCTTCATGTCTGACCCGCTTAAATAGATAAATTAGTAGTAGAATGAAGGAAAAGTTGCTATAAAAACAGTGCAAATAATATGAATCAAAAACATCTTTACTTTTGTAAGTACGTAGTTGGTAGCATCACTCTTACCTCTCTAGTCTTTGCAATTTATCTGCTATAATATAAATACTCTAATGAATATTGGCTTTCACTTCCACTACAATAGATCATTCAGGTCCTATAATTGCCATTTTATCGATCTTTCACCCTTAAGGAAGTGATATTTCTTATATTGTAATGCCCTTCAATTCTTCAAAGGTATAATAAAGGAACTACAAATAATAGAAGACTTTATTATGATATAAAAAGTCTTGATGGTTCCATGTTGGGCACCATTTTAGAGAAAAGATTTTCCATTTTGGAAAGAAGATGAAAAAAAAAAACCCCAAGCACTTATCTCATTGTAATATATTATCTTTAGAAAAAGAACTGTATTACCTGGGTAGGCAGATTTTTTATTGTTTGTTTGTTTTAATGTTTGGGTCAACAGTTTACAATATTGCCAGTTCAATTTTCTAAAATTCTGAACATAATTATATCTCAGTATTTCTTTTATGATTTTTTTCCTTTTACTATTAGGATTTCTACAAAAAAAAAGCCTGCAAAACTAAAAAATTTGATCATTCTTTTTTTTTAGTGCGAGAAACAGACAAACAGAGATGGAGAGAGATGAGAAGCATCTATTCTTTGTTGTGTCACCTTAGTTATTCATGGATTGCTTTCTCATATGTGCTTTGACTGGGGGGCTCCAACAGAGCCAGTAACCCCTTGCTAAAGCCAACCACCTTGGTCTCAAGCCAGTGACTTCAGGGGTTTGAACCTGGGTCCTCAGCATCCCAGGCCCACCCTCTATCCACTGCACCACCACCTGGTTAGACTGACCATTCTTTATACTAGTACAAATGAAATATAAAATATTGGTATTTGTATATCTGTGTTAGAGATAATAATAATGAGGACAGTAGTAGTCAATTGATATTATGTTCCATGTATTCTATTAAGTTCATTTAATCCTCTTAGAAACTTCATGTAATAAGCATTATTATTACATCTATTTTACTGAGATGATAAAAGTACTATTGTCATTCTCATATTAGTGATAAAATGAATGCTCAGAGAAGTGAAATAATTTGCCCAAAGTAAAACGTGGTAGAACCTGAGTCTGTCCAATTCCAAAACTTGTGCTCATGATCTCTAGGTTATACATAAAACAAATGAACAAAACATTTGCCCTATCTGCATGAACAGAATCATATTTCCAAACAAAATATTGGATCCCATAATATAGCCAAAAACTTTATTTAAAACTTTTTTTACACAAAACCTTATGAAGGCATAAACATTAACTAGACATTTAGCTGAACATTCAAAAACTTTTACAGCATAAACTTGAAATTAGATACATAATGGAAAATAGAGATATGATCTATATCTATAGGTATGATTAATCAAAGTGATTAGCCTTAAAGTGTGCCTTTAAAATGAATTTTAAGTGAAAAGCCTTTTATTTTTATTTATTTTTATTTTTTTTTCTTTCTTTTTTTCATTTTTCTGAAGCTGGAAACGGGGAGAGACAGTCAGACAGACTCCCGCATGCGCCCGACCGGGATCCACCCGGCACGCCCACCAGGGGCGACGCTCTGCCCACCAGGGGGCGATGCTCTGCCCATCCTGGGCGTCGCCATATTGCGACCAGAGCCACTCTAGCGCCTGAGGCAGAGGCCACAGAGCCATCCCCAGCGCCCGGGCCATCTCTGCTCCAATGGAGCCCTGGCTGCGGGAGGGGAAGAGAGAGACAGAGAGGAAAGCGCGGTGGAGGGGTGGAGAAGCAAATGGGCGCTTCTCCTGTGTGCCCTGGCCGGGAATCGAACCCGGGTCCTCCGCACGCTAGGCCGACGCTCTACCGCTGAACCAACCGGCCAGGGCTGAAAAGCCTTTTAATAGTTTGTGATATCCTCTAGTATTCTGAGAAATCAAGCTATTAAATTGCAACTCTCAGATTATAAAGGCAAAATACCAAAACTCCTATTGGTTGAATGTGGCTCATCCAACCTTCTTAATATTGTGTGGTGGAAGGTGGTGGTGGCAGTGGTGTGTGTGTGTGTGTGTGTGTGTGTGTATTCTTCATAGTGGGAGGACAGATTTATCCTGGAAATGTAATGGTTCCCAGATGTTTGTTTTTCAAAAAGAAATTTAAAAAAGGGGGAAAAAGTGGTGACAGCCAGGTATTTGTCTCTAAAGCAAGAATGATGTCATTTCGCTTGGAGTTTATTGACACAAACTTCCTTTTGGCTGAGAAAATTTTCAGCACTGTAAGTATGGCTTTAATTAAAAGATACACTGATCACTTGTTGATTTTACTACAAGGGAGGAGCTTCTCTAGCTTCTCTGTGCTTTACTGTGTGTATTGCTTTGTGTATGGATCATAATGAAAATGTAGAAAGGACCACTGGCAATGTGTTGACTTATAACTGCTGTAGTTGATATGCATATCCGTATGCCTCTGAACATCATTGTTTAGAAAGTTCTGTAGGATTATATTTTGAAGTATAAAAGTACTGGATTCACATCCATTTTTTTTTTAAAGAAGGCCATGCAGCGGTAACTTACATTAAAAATGAATATTGTAACCTTTACCTACAGGGCAAAAATTTTAAATATCATTTTAAAAATATAAGGAAATGTCCCCTGAATTTAGAGAAGTCACACATAAATTGCAGTTCCTCTAATTATCTTTATATCTGTTCATAGATTTGTGGCAAATTCTCTAGAATCATATAATTTGATGTATAGATTATGGCATCAAAATCTGAAGTATTATATGCACGTTGGAATCCTTAAATAGTTGAGTCTATCTTGAAGTGATATCTGATAAAACTTGAAATGTAGTAATGTTGTGAGGCAAAAATCCCCCAAAGCCCACCCGACTTCAAAATTCTAACCACTTGACTGACTCCACATCTATTGAATCATGTAATTCTTATTTCTCCATTCACCTCTGTACCCCTTTATCTTACTTGTGGGGGGGGGAAAGAAAAGACAATTAAGTGGGTCTAAAATGCAACTTCTATATTTAAAGAATAAGAGTTGAATAAGGAGTTGTAATGGTGCCCTCACTTGATTTAGAGATTAATGGGAATGGTGGGGGGGGGGAGTCAATAGATAGGAAAAGATGGGTGGAAAAGAAATTTGTACACCGGATCTGCTAATTGTAACCACTTGTATTAAACACAAAGGCCAATTCTTTTTTGATGATAACATGGAAAACTTCAAATACTAAATGAAGCCTAGTCGTTGCTAAATTATTTGGATTTGCCTTGTCTGAGTTCCCAGTGCACACCAAGCCACAGGCCCACCAGGCCATTCCTGGGGCCCAAGGGTCCTGCTCCTCGCACACACCGTGGAGCATTTTCCTGGGCTCAGCTCGGACCGGTGGCCCACGCGGTTCTTGGGCTCCAGGGCAGCGGTCACGATAAGCAGGATACACCTGAGTCTGAGCCAGTAGATGAGATTCACCGGTGTGCCCTGAATGTGGCGCACGCGGCGGAGCGGGGGACCCGGACTTTAGCGGGTGTCCTCGGGGACGAGAAGCGAGCTGGGTTCCACGGACGGGAGTGGGCGGGCCACCCACCCTGTGGCTCCGGCCGGGCGCCCTCGGCTCCGAACGGGCGCCTTCCCGGCGCGCTGCCGGCCGCCCGCTCGGCTCTCCCCAGCCGCCCCGCGCACCCCGCGGGAGGAGCCGGCGGCCGCCGTGACGCGTCAGGGAGGAAACGCGGCGCCCCGCGGCCCTGCCGGGAAGGAGGAAGCGCGAGTGCGCTCGGCTCTGCGCCCGCCGCGCCGGGAGGCTGCACCGCGGGGCCGGTAGGCGCGGGGCGCCGGAACCCGAGGCGGGGGGACGGGCGGCGGGGTCCGCGCGCGTCCGGCCGCAGTCGGAGGCCCCAGCGCGGGAGAGACGGGGCGGGGCGAGGGGCGTCCGGGCCTCGACTGCTGCCTCTCCCAGGCGCAGACTGTTTTCCCGGGTCCGCGCCTCTGCGCCCCCTGCCCCCGCCCGGAAACCTCCGAGTTGGTCGGGAGGTAAAAGTACTCCGGTCCAGACCCTGACCCGAGAGTTTATGCGCTTTGTTTCCTCGAGGTGAATTCAAATTCTGCTTTTTGATTCCTACACTCCTGAGTGGTGTCAGTGGACCGACCTTGTTAATTAACCAGAGCGCAGCTTCGGAGCGCGGAGGCGCCGGGAGCCCGGGGGACGGGAGACCCCTCCTGAAATGGGAAGGGATGCGGGTCACCTGCGAGGATGGGATGGAGGAGGCCTTGGGGGTGGAAGGCACGGCAGTCTCTAACCCGTTGTCCTCGGACCTGTGGTCTGACACTTCAGTGCATTGCTACCCTTTAAGTTCTCCGAGGTTTGAACTCTCGCCCTCTCTATTTGACTCTCTTGATCCCCACAAGTTTTTTTTTTATCGGTATGTACCATGTAGAAGTGTTTTGAGATTTTTAGATTTGGTCAGTTTTCGTGGTTACTTGGAAAGAGAATAGAAAGAATTCGTCTCATGAGACTTAAACTCTTTCATTATTGAATTTGCAGTGAATTCTGAACTAGGAGTAAAATTTCAGCCCTGCACAAGAGACGGTATAGGGTACACACTTGAGATTCAGGAATAAATACAGAGTACCTGTACTATTTTCTAACTCTGTATCAAGGTAAAGAAAAAAACAGACTCTTGTGTATTTTGATTCTCTACTTTGTTACTAGGTTGAGGAGCCAGTCTGAAAAGTGCCTTATTTATTTAACCAACACTTTGGTAGCTCTTACTATGTGTTGGACTCTTAAGTGTTTAATAGATATTAACTAAAATTGTTAACTCAAAATATTTTATAGCAGTTTAGCAATGAAGAGGCTGTGCGTACTTCAGTTCCTCAATGTCATTGCAAGAGCTAGAAATGTGAGAGGAAGTTTCAGGCATTTATTTTTTTAGAACTGTGTGTGCCTTCTGGACCCTTTGGCTACCACTCCTGTAACACAAGTCACCACTCCACTCCCTGGGGAAAGGGAGTCTGGAGCGCCCCTTTTCTTGACCTCTTCCTTGCAGATCTCAGCCAGCCAGATCCTTAGTATCTTCTACAACATGGGCTTTCTCATCTGCCTTCTTGCCCATGTTAACTAACTCTGGAGAGACCAGAACTTCCCCCTTTCTTAAACTGCCACTACAAGGAGCCCAATTTTGTTTTTAAAGGGAGCTTTGTTCCTAGTCTGTTTGACAAAGGATATATGATCATAGTTCAGATTTAAGGGTCAGATTGAAAGTGAAATGTATTATAAAATAGAACCTTTTTAACCTCACAGGTACCCATTTTGTGATTTGCAGATAGATATTTTTTCCAGAATAAAGTGCCCTCTTTAAAGGAGTGCCTTGGCCTGATGGTCAGATTAGTGAATAAAATAGATATGGTTTTTGTATATAATTATGGTGATTATGAGTCTAATGTTAAGATCTGCACGTTATACTAGCTTCCTATCTCTCTCATATATTTAAATTTCCAGGGAGATGATTAAATGAGACTAAGCCTTATTTAATAGGGTTATAAAGTGTCTTGGAAGCAGGAAGGCTCAATTTCCTATGATACAATTTATGGCACAACAGACAAATGACAAGTAACACTTTCATGGTTTACAAATTGCTTCTAGACATAGTTATTTGCTCTTCAGAGAGACCTTGTGAGGTTGGTATCCATTTTTTATTCCTGTTTTTCACAGAGGAGAAATTGAGGCACAGAAATGTTAAAAAGCATTAGCGAGGATTGCACAGCTGGTAAGAAGCAGAGAGCGTGAACAGAGAGTAGGTATGTGGACAGTGCCTGGCACATGCCATGAATGACTCCAAATGACTTCCAATTTCTTGCCGTTTCAAAACATATGCCTCTCAAATACTATAATTGTTTTGTGCCTAAAAGATTTCCAGGCCTACTTTAATGTCTCTCTGTTAATTCAAACAGTATATGATACACGTTTTCTCCAAAAGGGATGAGAATATCCTTTGAACTAATTTCTTAGGATTTATCATCTCTGGTTTTTGAAAAAGCAAATAGGTTATTCTTTCTCTCTCAAACATTCTACTTTCCCCCTCTGACTTGGAGAGTTTAAATTGGACACATGGTTTTAGTGTTTGTGTTGACATTTTTCTTATCTATCCCTGCTCAGTTAAGGTCATTTTTAAGGACTAAAAATCACTGTAGGTTTACACTGTACGTTTTCCATGTCACTGAACTCAAGCTACCTAGAATTATGATCAAGTTCAAACACAATGATATTAAGTATTGTAATTTTTAAAAATTGGTTTTAAAGCAAGATAGAAAGAAACAACAATCTTTGTTGTTCCATTTAGTTATACATTCATTGGTCGATTCTTGTGTGTACCCTGTCTGGGGATCAAACCCACAACCATGGCATATTGGGATGACTCTAACCAGCCGAGCTACCTGGCCAGGGCTTGTAATTTTTTTTTTTTGAAGCACCTGATATTACTACTGTGTTTTTCAAAATGTTGCAATTACTTTACTATAAATCATCTTTAAAAAAACAAAAACAAAAAACTCCTCAACTATTTATATCCTTTAAGCATAACTCTCTGTATTCCCAAGTATGTGACCTTCAGAGGGAAAACCTACAATTAGAGGGGAAAATATGGCCCTTACCTGGTGGGAGATTTTGGGAAGGGAAAAATGCGAGATGGGATGGCCTTTCCCATAAGAGGTATTAGGAGGTAAGAAACCCTTAATGGAGCCAGAATGAGTCACCTGCCTGTCAGCGTTCTTCTGTGTGGGAGTGGAATAAAATACTTTTGAAACCTACTTTATTTCAGAAACCACTTTACCTTTTCCAGTCCTCATGTTTTCTCTCTCTTTTTTAAAAAAAATCATGTAAATTACTGACTAAACTGCTGATTCATGAAACTCAAATTATGTAACATGTTATTCCTGACAGAAACAGCTTGCACATTATTTTAAGGGACTGAATGTCTGTTTTTCTTTACCTATTCTATTCCATACGGTGCCATCTTTGTTATTATTTCAGCTTTTCTCCCCCCTTCTAATTTTTTTTTGTGTGTGTGTGTGACAGAGACAGAGAGAAAGACAGAGAGAGGGACAGATAGGGACAGATAGACAGGAAGGAAGAAAGATGAGAAGCATCAATTCTTCGTTGCGGCACCTTAGTTGTTTATTGATTGCTTTCTCATAATGTGCCTTGACCAGGAGACTCCAGTAGAGTGAGTGACCCCTTGCTCAAGCCAGTAACCTTGGGGTCATGTCTATGCTCAAGCCAGAGACTCCATACTCAAGTTGGTGAGCCCGCGCTCAAGCAGGCGACCTCAGGGTTTTGAACCTGGGCCCTCGGTCAACACTCTATCCACTGTACCACTGCCTGGTCAGGCTCCCCCCTGCTATTTCATGGAGAAAAGTAGTAGAGGTGCTGACATCACATCTTGTAGTTGATGGCAGTCATTTTAACTCAGTACTAATTTTGAGTTGTCATTGCAGAGGAAGACAACATGAAAATCAGATGTTGAAGGCTAATTCAGAATATCAACCAGTAAAATTTTATTGCCTGTCTGAAGCTGACCCAGGGACTTTTCAAAGGGAACAGTGTACCATCTCTTTGCACCTGTCCAGTTTCTCAGGGACTTTCCTATTATTTCCCACAGGTCCTGAAAACCTGCTTATTTTGCCTCGTTGTAACCTCTGTTTCTTCTATTATTCAGAACCGAAATCTGTTTGCCTTAAGATGGGCCATGGGGTGGGTGAAAGAAGGGTGATTATATTAGGAGAATTGTTGTAGGGTAAGACATTGATAATATGGGAAATGGAAGATGGAAGATTGAAGCAAGAGTTGTTAGCGAGATCTCATGGTGGAGCATTCATGCAGAGTGCTGCTTTGCCTTTCATGACAGGACTAGAAATATAAGGGAGACCTATATGTGATCAAAGAAAGTCTGGGGAGAATTAGAAACATTTTTTGGCAGGTGATATTGGCAAGCATAGTTTCCACCAAGAGCAATAGTGCCATTATAAGTAGCTATTTCTTCAAGCCACAAAATGCATTTGTTTGCAGATAATTAAAATGTAGAAAGCTGGTTTCCTGGCTTTGAACTGAAAGTAAAGAGATTTAACAGGCTTTTGGTTAAGTTAAGGCCTAGATTTTGTACCTTTTTAAAACTTGTTCTTTTTTTGAATCTGCTTGTAATGTTGAGATAATGTCATTCTTTTTACTGTTTTGTGATTTTAAATAACCAACATTGTATTTATATAGCATATAGTAATGAATATGCTTCAGGTTAATTGCTGCCATTCAGGTTCCTGATATATTTGCTATGCCAGTCGGTAGTACCAAACATTTTTTTTTCCTATAGGTAGAATGGACTTCATGTATATTCACATACAAAATCAGAAAGAAAAAAAAAATGGAAATTTATACTACTGCTCCTAAAGGGGATGAGGTGAGGGTGCGGGTAGAGACTGACAGATCCAATTAGCCTGTTGCATATCTCCTAATGGAGGTCGGTCAGTATTTGTATTTTAAGTCCATCTAAAATAAGAGATATTTAAGAAGAGAAATAACAGTGTTCACACATAATTGATTGTGATCAATAAAGAATCAGAAATAATAGACTTGAACCAAGGAAAAAATGTTGAATTTAGTTAAAAATCAGAGCAGCTCTCTTTTAGGTTCTGAAAGTCTCCTAATAAGTTTGATTTTTGAAATAATTGGTTTAACAAAGCTCCCATCAATGGTAGAAATAGGTGACCCTGAAGTTTCTTCTGTGTCTCAGAGTTAGTAACATGTGACTTTGCATAATTTCATGTATATAACTCCCTAGTTACAAAGCCATCAGTTTTTCAGACAGCGTCTGGGCCCACATCTCCCCACCCCTTTCCCTTCCCCACTGCGCTTGTGCACGAACTAGGCTTGCCTATACTTTCTTCCTATGTCCTTATGTGGCTTTCCCCCCTTTCTGACAGTTTACTACTCCCTTTAACCTTATTCTTTGTCCTTCTTATTACAGCTTTTGCTTTAAAAAAATTTATCTGTTCTTTCTCTATCCCACTTCTTCATTTTGATTTTGAGCAAAAAAAGATACTAATCATGGTGGTAACAGTTAAGAACAAGCCTTTAATAAAAGGAAAGCTTTCAGTTTGGGAGGAAAGGTAGAAATTATAAAAAAACTAGTGATTTCAACCTTCTGAGCCCTTGAGAATACCCAGTAATTCCTTTCAAAATTTCCACTGACTTCTCCACCGACCTCCTCTTCTTTAAATAAGCTTGGTTGTTTTTTGTTTTTTGTTTTGTTTTTTGTTTTGTTTGTTTTAAGCACTGGAATGTACAATAAAATTAAAATTATTTATATATTTTTTTGTTTATTGTAATAGCATTGTTTTGTGCTATTTGTTTTTCTATTGAAGATGTTATCCATATTATGGATTGACTAGAGAATGTTTTGGTCTTAAAACCAAGTCCTAGTTAAGACTACTATTCCCTTCAGAGAATACATCCAGAATTCTAGATAACTGGTTTAAAACCATCTTTGTTTTCAAGTTGAGGAAGAAGGCTATCTTGAACCAACGAATAGCAATCTTTGAGAAGTGGTACGTCAAGATTCCAAGCCCTTTCTTCCCAGGTTTTCATTAGCAGAGATGTGCATTGGTGAGAAGCATAGATCAGCACATGTGTTCTCGAGAGTTAGAGAAGAAGCAGTACTTTTTGCAAGAATGTTCCCTTGGCTTGTGGATTCTCACAAGAGGTAAAGGTGGGGAATCAGGCCTAAGGTTGCTACCTTCAGACCAACTTCAACTCACCTATAAGAATGCTGTGGCCAGACATGAGCTCTACACCAAGACAACATCTACTTAAACTGCACTGAGACCAAAGGCCTATTTTTCATGAACGTTAATGAAAAAAGTTTTGAAAAGACGTTTTTATTCAGCCTCCAAACATGGTGCTAAAATTTATGATGATTTAAACATGAAAGTTCTATAATATTTGTTTATTTAAACTGGGAACATTGTGAAAAAATAATCGGAAGTTAAGACCTCTCCTTAATTTGAAAAACTGTTTCTTTCTTTTGCAGTTCTAAGTGTACATAGTTGTGCATTGTTGACATTTTTTTAGTCCATTTTTTAGACACAAGAATCTTTCTCTTTTTTCTAATTGTTCACTTATCTTCAATTTCTCTTCTTGTGCATATTTGGTTTAATTTTTTTTGTCTATATGGTAATGATTTTTTTTAAAATAATGAAAGCTAATAATTCTTGTCTGCATTGTTTTAGCAGACAAGAATTTTTAAGAGATTTATAAAACTGTCCTTTTTCCCCTTGAATTTTGTGTCCCCTTTAGATTTCCTTTATTTCTGATTTTCATTAACATCTCCTATTTCTATTTCTCCTTTTATAAATTCACAAAATGTAAACAAGGGTCCCCATTTCACTGGATTTATTTGTTGCTTTCATTGGACATTTTAGGATCAGAAATTTGCTTTAGAGATGCAGAATATGTATCTATTTCTACTTCTGGGTAGAAAAACAAGGGAAAAATAAAAATATACTTTTGCTTTGTTTAAGCATAAAGAAACTGGAATGTCACATGAAAAATGAAGTGTTTATCTGTTTGGGGTTGTGTGTGGAGAACAGGGTGGTAAGGGACAGGTGGGGAGAAGACTTTTCACTGTATCTCTTTTCTTTGTTTTTTGTTTTTGAACCATATGAATATGTAACCCATTGTAAAAGTTTTAAAAATATCTGTGAATTCCTTGACTTTAAAAAAATATGTCTGTGTATATCTGTTGTCCCTTTTCTTGATGTCTTTAGTCAAGTTGTTTCAGATCTTTCTTTTAAGAATGCATGTATGGGGAGGAGGGTTGGGGGACTGGGTAGAAAAGGTGAAGGGGTTAAGAAGTTACAGATTGGTAGTCACAAAACAGTCGTAGGATGTGAAGTACAGCATAGGGAATACAGTCAATTAAATTATAACTCTGTATGGTGCCAGGTGGGTACTGGATATATTGGTGGGAACACTTTGTGAAGTAATGCATTTTTCGCTCCATAAGACGCACCTGACCATAAGACACACCTAGGGTTTTAAGGAGGAAAATAAGAAAAAAAATATTTTGAACAAAATTGTGTGTTAAAATATTTAGTAAAATACCATATTTTTCACTCCATAAGACATATGAGCATTTTCCCCTCCACTTTTTTGGGGAAAAAATGAGTCTTACGAAGCAAAAAATACGGTATATGGTTGCCTAACCACTATGCTGTACACCTGAAACTAATATAAAATAATGTTGAATGTAGACTGTAATTGAAAATTAAAATTTTTAAAAATATCTTTAAAAAAAAGCGAATGCCTGTGTAGTCTTGTTTCAAAGGAGTAGTAGTATTTTACAGGCCTCTTGACCTGGCTCCTCAAGTGCAGGGACTGAGATTCATTATGAACCCTTCCCTTCGGAAATTCTGATACCATAAGTAACGCCAGCCTTCATTTCTTTTTATCGCTGAGAAAGTTATTGTTGGCTTACTCGAAGAACCATTAACTGAAATCATCTGCAGTATTCTGCCAACTGGATACTCCATTGTTTCCTAATAAAACTGTGAGTCAATACCAACATAATCAGTCCAAAGTTAGTTGATCCCCCACCCCCGTGTTATCTTGTATGTTACCACCATGGATATAATTTGCCTACTTAATATTATATTATGTAGTTTGGTGCTTTTAGAAAATAAAGGTTGGCACTGTCTGAGGAGAGCATCCGAGTGGTGTGGAAAGCGGGGTTGAAGGAGTGTAAAACCATCCAGACTGTAGACATCTCTCCAGCTCGCTGCTCGGCCCCAGGTCCTGGGCGGGAGGTGCACCCACCAGCCTCGGGGTCGGCCCTGCCATCTGCTGTCCCATTGCTAATGAGGCCAGCACTTCACAGCGGTTTAAGTATATTGTAAATAAGGACAGAATCTGGAAAAAAAAAAAAAAAGAAAATAAAGGTTGGTTTACTTTTAGTAGTTAGATAATTTTGCACTTTTTTGGTACAAGCTAAACCAAAGAGTCTATCAGGATTTTTGTCATTTTTGACCTGTATTTTACCCTGAGGAGAGCAAAGAAAAAGAAACTAATATTGACTACCTACCATGTACTTTAGAGACATTATTTTAGGAAATACTCATAATGACTGTGGGGTAAGTAGTTAGTTTTATTTTACAGATGAGCAAATTAGAGCTTAGGGAGGTTTTGAAAGTAGCCATGAGTGGCCAACACAGGGAGAGATGATCTGAAAAGGTCTGCCTGGCTTCACCAGGAGGGCCCCTGAGCATCTGAGCAAGGAGGTAAAGGCTGTCTCCTCTTCAAGCCCCTCATCAGAAAGAACAGGCAGAAAGGATTTACAGATTACTCAGATTACCATCTACTGATGAGGCAGTGGTTGAGTTTGAAAACTGTCCCTTCATTTTTACTTATTATTCTGAGATTATATTAATGCTGTAATCTAGAAACTGCTGCCAGACTTCAAGAAGAAAGCTGACTGAAAATATTAAATATTATATATGCCTGCCTAATAGAAAAGGGCTTAAAATTCTAAATTTAATTGCTAAATGTGTTCAATTTTGAAGTCACAGAATTTGAATGTCAAATATATATATATATTTTTTTTTTAAGTTACCTCCAAGATTTTTTTTTTTTGTGTGTGTATTTTTCTGAAGCTGGAAACGGGGAGAGACAGACAGACAGACTCCCGCATGCGCCCGACCGGGATCCACCCGGCACGCCTACCAGGGGCGATGCTCTGCCCACCAGGGGGGGTGCTCTGGCCCTCCAGGGCGTCGCTCTGCCGCGACCAGAGCCACTCTAGCGCCTGGGGCAGAGGCCAAGGAGCCATCCCCAGCGCCCGGGCCATCTTTGCTCCAATGGAGCCTTGGCTGTGGGAGGGGAAGAGAGAGACAGAGAGGAAGGAGGGGGGTGTGGAGAAGCAAATGGGCGCTTCTCCTATGTGCCCTGGTCGGGAATCGAACCTGGGTCCCCCGCACGGCAGGCTGACGCTCTACCGCTGAGCCAACCGGCCAGGGCCACCTCCAAGATTTTATTGCACAGCTAAGATCTGGAACCACTGCCCTGAGAGAAGTGGTGTCCTGGTCAAGACCCAGAGCAAAGGTACACCTAGTTCTCAGGTATAAGAGGTAGGATACATCACTTCACCTTAGCTAAGATGGCCTCAGGGCTGGAGTGTCTTATATGTAGAGCTGTTGCATTTCTGTTAACCAATGGCAAATGAAATTTGTCAACTCTAACAAAAGCTGTCATCATATTCTAAAATCCCTTAACGATGATAACCAGAACCACCTATATTAATCCTTGGAAATAGAGCAATCAGCAGATGTAGATACCAAATAAGAATAAAAGAACATTTTAGTGTTGAATTCCTATGACTCTATTATGTAATAAAATGTATTTATGTTCTGGGCAGATGGTGAGAAAAATAGTGGAGACATTTAAATGATTAGAAAAGTTTTAAAAAGGTCACAGATAGTGAAAGGAGAAGACAGTAAACCCACAGCATCCACTGCAGTACCTCATACTTAATACTTTAAAGAAAAGCTTTATTGACACTCAGCTTACATGCCACTAAATTCACCCTTTTAAAAATAAAGTTCAGTAGTTTAGTCACAGAGTGGTGTAGCCATCATCTCTGTCTTATTCCAGAACATTTTCATCAATCCCAAGAGAAACCCTGGACCCATTAGCAGTAAGTAATTCCCACCCACCATCCCTTTCTTCCCCCAGCCCCTGGCAACTAGGAATCTGCTTTCTCCATATAGAGATTTCCATATTCTGGAAATTTCATTAAAAAATGGGATCATGTAGTACATGGTCTTCTTTCTTCTTTCTTCTTCTTCTTCTTCTTCTTCTTCTTCTTCTTCTTCTTCTTCTTCTTCTTCTTCT
The DNA here is from genome assembly GCF_036850765.1 of Saccopteryx bilineata. Taxonomy (NCBI): domain Eukaryota; kingdom Metazoa; phylum Chordata; class Mammalia; order Chiroptera; family Emballonuridae; genus Saccopteryx; species Saccopteryx bilineata. The sequence continues at coordinate 64,741,613 of NC_089492.1, forward strand.
TCTTCTTCTCCTCCTCCTCCTCCTCCTCCTCCTCCTCCTCCTCCTCCTCCTCCTTCTTCTCCTTCTTCTCCTTCTTCTCCTTCTTCTCCTTCTTCTCCTTCTTCCTCCTCCTCCTCCTCCTCCTCCTCCTCCTCCTCCTCCTCCTCCTCCTCCTCCTCCTCCTCCTCCTCCTCCTCCTCCTCCTCCTCCTCCTTCTTCTTCTTCTTCTTCTTCTTCGTTTTTAAAGCCAGAATTTATCTCTATTTAAAAATGCTCAAGAGATTTTGGCCCTGGCCGGTTGGCTCAGTGGTAGAGCGTTGGCCTGGCGTGCAGGAGTCCCGGGTTCGATTCCCGGCCAGGGCACACAGGAGAAGCGCCCATCTGCTTCTCCACCCTTCCCCCTCTCCTTCCTCTCTGTCTCTCTCTTCCCCTCCTGTAGCCAAGGCTCCATTGGAGTAAAGTTAGCCCAGGCGCTGAGGACGGCTCCGTGGGCATGCCAGGTGGATCCCAGCTGGGTGCATGTGGGAGTCTGTCTGACTGCCTCTCTGCTTCTAACTTTGGAAAAATACAAAATATAAAATAAAATAAAAATGCTCCAGAGATTTTAAAAAGATCCAAAGGTCCAAAGATGTCCAGGTTTGATATAAGATCAGATACCACTGAGGTGGTATCTGTCGGTTTCTGTGTTGTTAAAGATCAATCTGATCCTTGTCAATTAAACACTCTGATAATTCTAATTGGGTCATGGTGATTTCCTTTGGCTCCCGGTGTCTTTCATAAATGGCCACCAGCTCATGAACGATCAAAACTGTAATACTAGAAATATTGAATATCCTTCCAGCGTTAGTCTTTGAAACCACATCCAGAGATTATGATGAGACTCATTTGCAAAGACTGGTATTAAATGTAGCTCTTTCAGGAAAGAAACCAGCAAACACTGTTCAAGACAAAACACCAAAAGCTAGAATGTGGTCTTTTTGTGACTGGTTTATTTCACTTAGCATAATGTTTTTAAGGTTCATCCATGTTGTAACATGTAGTATTTAATTTCTTTTTATTGCTGAAAAATACTTGATTCTATCAGTGTACATATTTTGCTTCTGCACGCAACTGTTAATAGACATTTGGATTGTTTCCACTTTTTGGTAATTATGAATAATGCTGATATGAATATTCATCTGCAAGTTTTGTGTGGACATATGTTTTCATTTTTCTTAGATGATACCTAGGAGCAGAGTTGCTGGGTCTCGTAGTAACTCGTAACTTTTTGAGGAATTGTCAACTATTTTCAGTGCCTGCACTTTTTTACAATCCCACCAATAATGTGTGAGAGTTCAAGTTTCTCCACATCCTCACCAACACTTACGTCTGTCTTTTTGACTCTAGTCATTTTAGTAAGCATGAAGTAGTATCTCACTGAGGTTCTGATTTGCATTTCCATACTGACTAATGATGCTGAGTACCTTTTATGCACTTATTGACCATTTACATATCTTCTTTGGAGAAATGTCTATTCAGGTCCTTTGCCCATTTTTAAACTGGGCTCAAAACAATCCTAAGGAAAAAGAATGAAGCTGGGGGCATTACAATACCTGACTTTAAACTATATTATAGGGCCACGATAATCAAAACAGCATGGTATTGGCAGAAAAATAGACACTCAGACCAATGGAACAGAATAGAAAGCCCAGAAATAAAACCACATATATATGGTCAAATAATCTTTGATAAAGGGGCCAACAACATACAATGGAGAAAAGAAAGCCTCTTCAACAAATGGTGTTGGGAAAACTGGAAAGCCACATGCAAAAGAATGAAACTCGACTATAGCCTGTCCCCGTGTACTAAAATTAATTCAAAATGGATCAAAGACCTAAATATAAGACCTGAAACAATAAAGTACATAGAAGAAGACATAGGTACTAAAATTATGGACCTGGGTTTTAAAGAACATTTTATGAACTTGACTCCAATGGCAAGAGAAGTGAAGGCAAAGATAAATGAATGGGACTACATCAGAATAAAAAGTTTTTGCTCAGCAAGAGAAACTGATAACAAAATAAACAGACAGCCAACTAAATGGGAAATGATATTTTCAAACAACAGCTCAGATAAGGGCCTAATATCCAAAATTTACAAAGAACTCATAAAACTCAACAACAAACAAACAAACAATCCCATAAAAAAATGGGAAGAGGACATGAACAGACACTTCTCCCAGGAAGAGATACAAATGGCCAACAGATATATGAAAAGATGATCAGCTTCATTAGTTATTAGAGAAATGCAAATCAAAACTACAATGAGATACCACCTCACCCCTGTTAGATTAGCTATTATCAACAAGACGGGTAATAGCAAATGTTGGAGAGGCTGTGGAGAAAAAGGAACCCTCATTCACTGTTGGTGGGACTGTAAAGTAGTACAACCATTATGGAGGAAAGTATGGTGGTTCCTCAAAAAACTGCAAATAGAACTACCTTATGACCCAGCAATCCCTCTACTGGGTATATACCCCAAAACCTCAGAAACATTGATACGTGAAGACACATGTAGCCCCATGTTCATTGCAGCACTGTTCACAGTGGCCAAGACATGGAAACAACCAAAAAGCCCTTCAATAGAAGACTGGATAAAGAAGATGTGGCACATATACACTATGGAATACTACTCAGCCATAAGAAATGATGACATCAGATCATTTACAGCAAAATGGTGGGATCTTGATAACATTATAAGGAGTGAAATAAGTAAATCAGAAAAAAACAAGAACTACATGATTCCATACATTGGTGGAACATAAAAATGAGACTAAGAGACATGGACAAGAGTGTGGTGGTTACCAGGGGTGGGAGGAGGGAGGACATGGGAGGGAGGGAGGACATGGGAGGGAGGGAGGGAGAGAGTTAGGGGGAGGGGGAGGGGCACAGAGAACTAAATAGAGGGTGGCGGAGGACAATCTGACTTTGGGCGAGGGGTACGCAACATAATTTTTTTTTTTTTTTTTTTTTTTTTTTTTTTTTTTTTTTTGCATTTTTCTGAAGCTGGAAACAGGGAGAGACAGTCAGACAGACTCCCGCATGCGCCCGACCGGGATCCACCCGGCACGCCCACCAGGGGCGACGCTCTGCCCACCAGGGGGTGATGCTCTGCCCATCCTGGGCGTCGCCATGTTGCGACCCTCCTGGGTGTCGCCATGTTGCGACCAGAGCCACTCTAGCGCCTGGGGCAGAGGCCACAGAGCCATCCCCAGCGCCCGGGCCATCTTTGCTCCAATGGAGCCTTGGCTGCGGGAGGGGAAGAGAGAGACAGAGAGGAAGGCGCGGCGGAGGGGTGGAGAAGCAAATGGGCGCTTCTCCTATGTGCCCTGGCCGGGAATCGAACCCGGGTCCTCCGCACGCTAGGCCGACGCTCTACCGCTGAGCCAACCGGCCAGGGCGCAACATAATTTAATGACAAAATAACCTAGACATGTTTTCTTTGAATATATGTACCCTGATTTGTTAATGTCATCCCATTACCATTAATAAAAATTTATTAAAAAAAATAAAATAAAAAATAAACTGGGTTCTTTGTCTTTTTAGTTGAATTGTAAAATTTGTTTATATCGTATATTTTGGTTGCACATTACTTATCAGATATGTGGTTCACACATATTTCTTCCAGTCTGTGGGAGAATGGAAATTCTTCCATTTCTTTTTTCTCTTTCTTTATGGTTTCCATGGAGGCACAAAAGATTTTAATTTTGATGAAGTCCAGTTGATCTCTTTTTTTATTTTGTCATTTGTGCTTTTGGTGTCATATTATCTAAGAAATTATTGCCTAACTCAAGGTCACAGAGATTTATTACTGTCTTCTAAGAGCTTTATAGTTTTAGCTTTTATTTTAGATCTATGTTCTATTTTGAGTTAACTTTTATTTATGATGTGAATTAGGGAGCCAACTTCATTCTTTCCCTTGTGGATATCCAGTTGTCTCCACAGTGTTGGAAAGACTGTTCTTTCTCCATTGAATTATCTTGGCATCCATCTCAAAAATCAATTGACTAGAAATATAAGGTCTACCGGAAAGTTCTGTTCGTTTTTGGAATTAAACAAAATACAAATTTTTCTTACCATCAATAAACTTTATTAAATAATATAATTGCCATTATTATTAATGATTTCTTGCTAGCGTGAGGGCAATTTTTATATCCCATTTTTGAAAAATGTTTTTATCTTTTGATGCTAAAAATTGAACCAGTGCTTGTTTGATATCTTCTTCATTTTTGAATTTTTTGCCCTTCAAAAAATTTTGTAAGGACAAAAACAAGTGATAGTCAGAGGGTGCTAAGTCTGGGGAATATGGTGAATGCGACAGACATGCTTCTGTAGCATTTCTTCCTTGTTGAAATTCGTAAAAATTACAGTGGCGTAAATGAACTTTATCAGTAGCCATGGTACATTATCGCTTCACACATAAGACTAACGTGAACCAACTTTTAGTTAATTTGCTACGTCAGTATGTATACATTAAGTGATAAAAATAAAGAGGCGCACATGCGCCAAATAAACATGTACTTACGCGTCGAAACTTGTTGTAATAGAAACGGACAGAACTTTCCGGTAGACCTTCAATAAGGGTTTATTTCTGTGCTTTCAATTCTAGTCTATTGGTCTATCTTAATGCCAATGCTACGCTATCTTAGTTAGCTTGGCGTGGCTTTGTAGTAAGTTTTGAAATGAGGAACTTTGAGTCCTCCAACTTTGTTCTTCTTTTCTAGAATTCTCTGACTATTCTGGGTTCATTGCATTTCCACATGAATTTATGGTCAGCATGTCAATTTATGAAAAAATGGCAACTGGAATTTTGATAGGAATTGAACTGAATCTATAGATCAATTTGAACAGTATTGCCATCTTCTTTAGATCCATGAAGATGGATTGTTTTTCCATTAAGATTTTCTATCATTTCTTCCAACAGAGTTTTATAGTTTTCAGTATATAGGTCTTGCACCTTTTTTGATAAAATTTATTCCTAAATATTTTATCTTTTTGATGCTATTGTAAATGGAATTGTTTTCTCAATTTATGTTTGCTCATTTTTACTGTATAGAAATACAATTGATTTTTTAAATTGAGGTATAATTGACATAACATTGTATTAGTACAACTGATTTTTATTTATTAATCTTGTATTCAGTCTTGCTAAACTTATTTATTAGTTTGAATAGTTTTTTGTTGGAGACATTAGGATTTTCTGTATACAAGTTTATGTTATCTGCATATACATGTAGTTTTACTTCTTTCTCATCAATCTGAGTGCATTTTGTAACACTTTTCTTGCCCAGTTGCTCTGGCTAGATCCTCCAGTACAATGTGGAAGAGCAGTGAAGAGAGTTGATATCCTTGTCTTATTCTTGATCTCGGGGAAGTGCATTCAGTCTTTCATCACGGCATGTGATGTTAGCTGTGGGTTTTTGTAGATGCTCTAACTTAGCTTGAGAAAATTCTCTTCTCTTTCAGATTGTTGTGTTTTAGTCATTAAATAGTATTAGATTTTGTCAAATGCCTTTTCTGCATCTTTTGAGATGATCATGTGGTTTTGTCCTTTATAATTCAGTGTTATATTACATTGATTGGTTATCAGATGTTCCAACTTTGCATTTCTGAGATAAATCACATTTAGTCATGGTACAGAATACTGTAATCCTTTTTATATGCTGTTAGATTTGGTTTGCTGATATTTAGTTGAGGATTTTTACACCTATATTGATCTATAATTATTTTTTCTTGTGATATCTTCATTTGGTTTTGATGTTGGGATAATACTGGCCTCACTGAATGAGTTCCTTACTCTTCTTTTTCTTGAAGGGAGGAAGAGGAAGATTTTGTGAAGGATTAATATTAATTTTCCTTAAACATTTGGTAGAATTCACCAGTAAAAGCTATCTGGGCTTAGGTTTTTCTCAGTGGGAAATAAGTTTTTTGTGTATGTTTTACTAATTCAATCTCTGTCATTGTTATCTATCTGCTCAGATAGTTTCTGTTTCTTCTTGAGTTACTTTTGGTAGTATTTTTTTTCCTAAAAATTTGTCTGTTTCATCTAAATTAACTAATTTTTTGGTGTACAAACTGTTCATAGTATTCTTTTAAAACTTTTCACTTCTGTGAGATTGGTAGTGATGTTCTTTCACTCTTTACTAATAACGAGTCTTCTTACTCTACTTCTTGATATACCAGTTTTGTTCGTATCTTTCTTTATTTTTAAACTTTTCTTCTTTTGCAAGTGACCAGCAGGGTCCTGTTCATTTCTTTTTAAGGAACCAACTTTGGTTTCATTTTAAAAATTGCTTTTCTATCTGCTCTAATCATTATTATTTTCTTCTGTTTGCTTTTGGTTTAGATTGCTTTTCTTTTTCTAGTTTCTTAATGTGGAAGGATAGGCTATTGAATATATATATAATATAATATGACATATAATATGACATATACTATATGACATACATATATTGTGTTATATATAACATATAATATATAACATATATATTATATTATATATATGCATTTAGAGCTATAAAATTTCTTCCAAACATTACATAAGCTGAATTCTAGAAGTTTTGATATGTTGTTTTCATTTTCATTTATATGCAAGTATTTCCCAATTTATCTTGTAATTCCTTCTTTGACCTATTAGTTGCTTAAGAGTGTATTGTTTAATTTTCACATATTTGTTACTTTACTAAAGTTTTTTTGTTTTGCTTTCTAATTTAAACCCATTGCTGCCTGAGAACATACTCTTCATGATTTTTCTCCTTTTAAATTTAATGAGGCCTATTTATGGGATATTATATGGGCTATCCTGGAGACTATTTCATGTATACATGAAGAGAGATATATATGTTTTGCTTTTGGTGGAAGGATTTTTCTAGAGATGTCTGTTGGGTCTAGTGGTTTATAGTGTTCTTCATGCCTTTGCCTTCCTTGTTGAGCTTCTGTCTAGTTGTTCCCCTTAATACTTTTCAAGCCTTATATGAATGTTTCATATTAGTATAAATATGAATATTTACTATCAAGATAAAAACTCAAATGCAAACATCATATTTTAGTGGGCTATTTAACCAAAATTAAAATTGAAAATTATTTACTTTTATTACTTGTTTTGGAGGGTCAGGGGCAGGTGCCAGGACCAACGATCACTAGATTCCTAGTTACCAAAAAAATATGCAAATAAATATGCTTCTGATTTCTCTCTCTCTCTTTTTTATATTTAGTGAGAGGAGGGGAGGCAGAGACAGACTCCCACAGGCACCTGGACTGGGATCCACCCAGCAAGCCCACTAGGGGCCAGTGCTCTGCCCATCTGAAGCGTTGCTCTGTTGCTCAGCAACCAAGTTCCTCCTAGTGTCTGGGGCAGAAGCCACGGAGCCATCCTCAGTGCCGGAAGCCAACTTGTTCCAATTGAGCTATGGCTGCAGGAGAGGAACAGAGTGAGAGAGAAAGTGAGAGAAGTGAGAAGGGAGGGGGTGGAGAAGCAGACAGGCGCTTCTCCTGTGCTCTGACGGGAATCAAACCAGGACATCCACACACCCGGCTGACTCTCTACCGCTGAGCCAATCAGCCAGAGCCTGAAAGCTCTTTTTTTTTTTTTAATTTTTTTGTTTATTTATTTTACAGAGACAGAGAGAGAGAGAGTCAGAGAGAGGGATAAATAAGGACAGACAGGCAGGAACAGAGAGATGAGAAGCATCAATTATTAGTTTTTTCATTGCGACACCTTAGTTGTTCATTGATTGCTTTCTCATATGTGCCTTGACCGTGGGCCTTCAACAGACCAAGCAACCCACTGCTTGAGCCAGCGACCTTGGGTCCAAGCTGGTGAGCTTTGCTCAAACCAGATGAGCCCACGCTCAAGCTGGAGACCTCAGGGTCTCGAACCTGGGTCCTTCCACATCCCAGTCCGATGCTCTACCCACTGCGCCACTGCCTGGTCAGGCCTGAAAGCTCTTGATATTGATTCTGCACGTAGAGCAATCAAGCTGCCCTTATATGTGCCACTCACTACAGAAGCCCTTTTTTTTCATTGCTTTTGAATGTTAAAATTGAAATGTAACTTAAGTTCAGTTCTATTTTATCAAGTCCATGATTCTTTTGCTTTTATGTGATAGAATTTGCTGGTAAATTGTACTGAAATATAAATATTTTTCGAACAATATTGACACTCAAATCAATTAACATTCCTATTTGATCAACTTATTTGTTAGGAATTAAAAGTTTATTTGCTAACATATGATTGAAATGACAACTCCAAAACAATGTAACATATAGCACCACATCTTAATGCTAACTAGAATTGATAAATAGTTAAATTTGCTTTCTTGTTTTCATGGTAGGATTTTTTTGTCTGCACCTATAAGAATTCTATGAAAATGCATTTCAAAATTTGCAGTTGTGTAAAGGTCATATGAGATTCAGTTAGTAGAGGCATTTAAAATATATCAACATATTTTATAGAAGTACAGTATGTCACCAGGAAATGTGTCTCTCTGACATAAGGATTATTATTATTATTTTTTGTATTTTTCTGAAGTGAGAAGCGGGGAGGCAGAGAGACAGACTCCCGCATGCACCTGACCAGAATCCACCTGGCAAGCCCACTAGAGGGCAATGCTCTGCCCATCTGGGATGTTGCTCCATTGCAACCAGAGCCATTCTAGCACCTAAGGTGAAGGCCGTAGAGCCATCCTCAGCGCCTGGCCAACTTTGCTTCACTGGAGCCTTGGCTTCAGGAGGGGAAGAGAGTGGTAGAGAGAAAGGGGAGAGAGAAGGGTGGAGAAACAGATGAACACTTCTCCTGTGTGCCCTGACTGGGAATCGAACCCGGGACTTCCACACGCAGGGCTGATGCTCTACCTGCCCACCTTGACCTTGAGTCCTATATTCTTAGGGAACTACCTGTATATATATCAATACATATGTAAGATTTGACCTCTTTTTCTTGTTTATGTATCTCAAATTAATTTAATTCTTAGGCCAGCCTGAAGAACTGAGAAGAGTAGAGAAAAATTTCTTCCTCCTCAATAGTATGAATACCAGTAAATTCTTTTTCTCAACTAAAAATATACTGCTCACAAAAATTAAGGGATATTTCAAAATGAATATAAAGCTATAAAATACCCCTAATTTTTGTGAGCAGTATACTTTGACAATTTAGCACTGTGTGTTTATGAAGACAATATAATTTGACTTTGCCTTGCAGCACATATAGAAATTATTCAGTATTTTAAAAATAAATTATTGGCCCTGGCCAGTTGGCTCCATGGAGCGTTGGCCCAGTGTGTGGATGTCCTGGGTTTGATTCCCGTCAAGGCACACAGGAGAAGCTCCTATCTGCTTCTCCACCCCTCCTCACTTCTCTCTCTCTCTCTCTCTTCCTCTCCTGCAGACATGGCTCACATGGCTCAATTGGAGCGAGTTGGCTCCCTTCACTGAGGATGGCTCCATGGCCTCCCTCTCAGGCACTAGGAGAAACTTGGTTGCTGAGTAGCAGAGCATTGCCTTCTAGTGGGCGTGCTGGGTGGATCCCCATCGCAGCACATGCAAGAGTCTGTCTCTGCTTCTCCTCCTCTCACTAAATAAAAAATAAATAAATAATAAAATAAATTATTGTTTTGAAATTCTAAAAAAGAAAATATACTAAAATATACTCATATATTAGTACTTTATTTTTTATTTGTATTTTTTTTTCTGAATTTGGAAACGGGAGGCAGACAGACTCCTGCATGTGCCCGACCGGGATCCACCTGGCATGCCCACCAGGGGGCGATGCTCTGCCCATCTAGGGCATTGCTCTGTTGCAACCAGAGCCATTCTAGCGCCTGAGGCGGAGGCCATAGAGCCACCCCCAGCGCCCAGGCCAACTTTGCTCCAGTGGAGCCTTAGCTGAGGGAGGGGAAGAGAGAGACAGAGAGGAAAGAGAGGGGGAGGGGTGGAGAAGCAGATGGGCGCTTCTCCTGTGTGCCCCGGCCGGGAATCGAACCCGGGACTCCTGCATGCCAGGCTGACGCTCTACCACTGAGCCAACCAGCAAGGGCCTATATTAGTACTTTAAAAAAAAACACTGTATTTGTAGTTTGAATCATCTCTCATGTAATGAATCCAATCATCTACCAGTGACCATTTGGAAGACTGTTGGCCTGAGTAGGTCAGACTGTAGAGGAGAAATTCCACATCATTTCTGTATTATGTAGATTTCTATATTATTGGAGGGTATGGCAGTTCAGAAGAAAGCATAGATTGGAGGACAAACAACAGTTACAGAAAAATAAAAAAGAATGTGGTAGTAGAAAAAGCATAGATGTGGATGATGAAGGAGGAGGAGGTAGTTGCAGAAGTCTTGACAAAGAGGCTAGGTACTGGCCATGCATTCCTAGGCTCTCTAAATGTACATCTACTTCTGGGAGGGAAATTTCTGAGAGTGAGTGTGTGTAGTTAGTGCAGTATTTGAATTACCTCTTTCATTTTGCATCTTGTGGACCCATTTGGATCCTGTGGCAATAGTGTATTGGCGACATTAGATGTCTAAAGGAATGAATGTGATTGTTTTATTAAGTCTTTTTAAATCTTATGAGCTGACTTAGGGAAGAGATGATTGATGTGAAATGCTTGACATAGTGAAAGGCACAAAATAGGCATGTAATAAACTGCCTACTTAAAAATTGGCTAATATTAACCTGTCCATAATATTCTCTAATATTTAATAGCATTGGCAGGGAATTTAGAAGCCTAGGTTATAGTGTAAAACCTGCCACTAGTTTGTTAACTAATTCTTAGCAAGTGACTTGATTTTCTTTGACTATAAATCACTCAAAGTTCCTTCTACTTCTAAAATGCAATGTTTCTGTTAAATTCATATAGGAAAAGAAGCTTTAAATAAAGATTATTCTTTTAATAGAGGTGGAAGTTTTTGTTTTTGTTCTCAAGTTTTCAGTTTTAACAAGGGTACACTACATGAATAAGATTCTTTATTGTATTATCTAAAAGCCAACCACTGATTTATTTGAAAACAAAGAGTTTCTTTGCAGTGTCATTTAGCCTGGCATTATCATGAATCCAAGAATTATTCTACACTAATCAGAGAACAGTAATGCAGTTGTACTTAAATTCAGAGTTCCACACAGCCATTCACCAGAGATGAATTGAGGTGAACAAGTACTTCCAACTTTATTTGCAAAAGTTCTGAATCATACTGGTGGATTTCACTACAGGAATCACAGTAAAAAGCAGGTTGGAAGTGTGGCTCAGATTATGCAAAGCTGTCAGAGAAACTGTCACTGCTTTTTGTTGTATTAATCTTTGGATCTGTGTGATTTCTGGTAAAATTTAATGATAATCTAAATTTTAGGAGCATTTCTACCATTTTGAAACGTTGATATATGTTGTAATTGTTAGAGAATTAATCAGTATGGTTGTTCATCTTTGTTTTTAAAGGAAGCCAATACCTAGCTTCAGATAATGCTATATGGAATCATATTCATGTAGTTGTAAAGGAAGAAAATTCTCTCTTTTTTTTTCCTTTACACTACACGCAACACTGAACATTTTTCTGTACTCTTGTCACCTAATGTGTGGTAGTTTTCTCCACACCAACCTATTCTGAGACACCAGCTGGGTATCCTACAATCTAACTCAATTCTGGCACTGTCTTCCTGGAGATTTCACAGGTTAAAGGCTTAGTTCATTCAAGACAACTGTCCCTCCTCCACTTTCGGTCAGGAAGCAAAAGTCCAGGTTGATACCAGTTCTGAGCAACAGGCTACAAGTCAGTTTCCCACCACTCCCTCCTCTGGTCCAATTAATTTGCTAGAGCAGCTCACTGAACTTGGGAAAATTCAACTACTTTATCTAATTTACTTACTAGATGACTTGTTTATTTCAAAAGGCTATAACTCAGGAATAGCCAGGTAGAAGAGATGTGTAGGGCAAGGTATGTGGGAATGGACAAGGGAGTTTTAATGCCATCTATCAGAGTCCCACTGGCCCCACACTGCCGTGTGCACCAACTCAGAAGCTTGCCGAACCCCATTCTTTTGGGATTTTATGGAGGCTTTGTTATGTGGGTATGGTTGATTAAATCATTGGCCATTGGTGATTGATTCAACCTCCAGCTCCTCCCCTCGCCCTTAGAGAAGAGAAAATTCCAGCTGTCTAATCTAATCAGATCAGTTTCCCTGGCAGTGAGCACCCATCCTTAAATTACCTAGGGCCTTTCCAAAAACTCATTAATAAAAATTCAGGTATGACTGAAAGATGCTGTTACATGAATAACAAAAGACACCTCTACCATCATTATTGATCTTAACACTTAGGAAATTCCAAGGGTTTTAAGAACTCTGTGCCATAAATGGACAAAGACCAAATAGATACAGGGTGGGGCAAAAGTAGGTTTACAGTTGTTTCTATGGAAAATAACGCAATAGTTAATAATAGTATAAGAATAAACTCTGTTTCATGTACTCACAACTGTAAACTTACTTTTGCCCCATCCTGTATATTGCTTAATATAAATCATAATACCACAGTAGTATATACCTTGTTTAAGTAAAAGTTGCTAAAATGATGAGAACCAAAACAATTTTTTCCACCTCTATTAAAAGAATACATGTTAATTATCTATTTGAAGCTTCATAGGAAAACCAGCAGGCAAGTCATCAAATGTACTATGGTTTTTCTTTTTTTAAAATTTGCACTCTTACTATTAAAGTTCATTTATCATAATTCTGTGTATATTTCCTTAAGTTCAGTTTTAAAAGGAGGAAAAAGTAGAAAACAAGTTGTGAAACACTAACTTTGGTAATGGATGGTGGTTATGAGTCATTATGGTTTATTGTGTAAGTATGTACAGAAGTAGAAGGATCTCTCTTAAGATGACAGATTTCCCAAATCTGTCATGAAAAGCATGGTGTATATGTTTAATGAAGTCTCTTCTCATGCAGTTCCTAATCATTAAAATATAAAGCTTGGGCCCTGGCCGGTTGGCTCACTCAGCAGTAGAGCGTCGGCCTGGCGTGCGGGGGACCCGGGTTCCATTCCCAGCCAGGGCACATAGGAGAAGCACCCATTTGCTTCTCCACACCCCCCCCCCTCCTTCCTCTCTGTCTCTCTCTTCCCCTCCCGCAGCGGAGGCTCCATTGGAGCAAAGATGGCCCGGGCGCTGGGGATGGCTCCTTGGCCTCTGCCCCAGGCGCTAGAGTGGCTCTGGTCGCGGGAGAGCGACGCCCCGGAGGGACAGAGCATCGCCCCCTGGTGGGCAGAGCGCTGCCCCTGGTGGGCGTGCCGGGTGGATCCCGGTCGGGCGCATGCGGGAGTCTGTCTGACTGTCTCTCCCCGTTTCCAGCTTCAGAAAAAATACAAAAAAAAAAAAAAATACCAAAAAAAAAAAAAAAAAAAAAAATAAAAAAAAAAAAAAAAATATATATATATATATATATATATATATATATATATATATATATATATATATAAAGCTTGGGTCATATGAAAATTTCTGGGTAAGTGATTTGTTGGAGACTATATGTTCATTGGTAATTCTGTATTACCCTGGTCAGCATTTGCTCTAAGCCAGGGGTCGAGAACCTATGGCTCATGAGCCAGATGTGGCTCTTTTGATGGCTGCATCTGGCTCACAGACAAATCTTTAATAAAAAAAATAACATTAAAAATATAAAACATTCTCATGTATTACAATCCATTCATTTCCTACTGCTCATGTTCATGGTTGCGGGTGGCTGGAGCCAATCACAGCTGTCCTCTGAGACAACACCAAATTTTTATTGGATAATGCGTAACATACACGGGTCATTGTATGGCTCTCATAGAATTACATTTTAAAATATGTGGCATTCATGGCTCTCTCAGCCAAAAAGGTTCCTGACCCCTGCTCTAAGCATTTCTAGGACACACCAGAACTAGCCCTGTCCTGTTGACTTTCAGGCTTATTTTTACAGGTGATAAAGCAAGGAGCACTTTCTCATGGCATCTGCAGTAGTTTATCTAGAGATTTAACATTTCGAGTTTAAAAAGCAATTTTATTTTAATGTCATTAAAGTTTACCGCTCAGGTTTAAATTTTAATGTTTCTTTCTTATAATTAAAACAAAATGAGTCTTTGGCCCTGGCCGGATAGCTCAGTTTGGTAGAGTGCCATCATACACCAAGATTGTGAGTTCAGTTCCCAGTTAGGGCGCATGCAGGAGTCAAGCAATGAATGCGTGGATGAGTGGAACAACAAATCGATGCTGCTTTCTCTCTCTCTCTCAAATCAATAAATTAAAAAAAAATTTTAAACGAGTCTTTGGACTACAGCATTAGTTAGAACCTTTAGTCATGCTTTATTGTAATCTGCATATGTAAAAACTGAATACTTTTAAAAAATTTATATTATAAAATGGTCATGAGTGGAATAAACGTCATTGATAGGCCTTGTTATGTATAGAAGGAGCAGGTTGCCTCTGTGACTCATTATCTGTTTTTAGCTCCTGTGAGAGTTTATACTTACCATGGTTAAAACCGGAGTCTGGACTTTCCCAGATCATAGTTCAAATAGTGGTTCGCTCATCACTTAAAAATTTGTTTTTTCACCTGTAGAATTGCCATAGTAATAGGACTTAACTCATAGGGTTGTTACTAAGTTTAAAATTAATAATACTTATAAAGCACGTAACATAGTGCTTGGGGTATAGTAGGTGCTCAATAAATGTTGGTAATTAATAGTATTCTTAATGGATAAGATTTTATAACCTTAACTTTGTTTCTCTTTTGTTAATTACTTCATAGAAAGACATATCTATACCAAAATTTTTTCTGAATTTAGTCTTAAGAAGCCATAAAGGAGGAGATCTTGGGAATAGCAAAGAAAGGGTTCTTTGGATATGACTCCTGACAAAGCATTAAGATGATATTCCCATTCCCTCTAATGTTGTGTCCAGAGATATCTGACTTCATCCATTGCCTTTTGGGGGCTACACTAGCTCTCTGTGGATGATTAAAGTTACTTTTCCTGGTTTGCATGCATCTTATGCTGATGACTCTCAGATCCACGGTTCCTATCCTTACCTTCAGACTGATATGTCCAGTTGCCTCCTACCAGATAACTAGCTGCCCATGGTGCTACCCTATGGGTAGTTCTAATCAACATGTATAAAACAAAATATATTTTCTCTACCTTGTTCCTGATACCTTACCTCCACTTTTCACCAATTTCATCTTCCTTTTATTGGCCCTGTTCAATTTATGCTAACACTATCCACCGGAAACTGGAGAGGCATCTAGGCTTTGTCTCCCTATCATTTACAAAGTCCTCCTGATTTTAGCTTCTAAATATTTCTCGAGTCTGTCCCATCTTTTCTGTGTCTACAATAGCCTCTTAAGGCACTCATCATCTTTGGCTTTTTCAGTGGCCCCTCTTAAGAGAGTTTTCTACCTTCATCTTGATCTCTCACTTTCTCTATTCATTCTCCACATTGCTTTCAAAGTGATCAAAAGCAAAAATTTGACCATTGCCATTCCTATTAATACATTCTTTGTTCTTGTAATATCAACCCTAAGATCCTTAGCGTGGCTTGTCAGGCTCTTGTGATCCTCTGACCTCTTTTTTTTTTTAATGTTTATTTTATTGATTTGAGAGAGAGAGAGACAGGAATGTTGATCTGTTTAGTACATACCCTGACCAGGGACTAAAATGGCAACCTCTGCACTTTGGTAGGATGCTCTAACCAACTGAGCCATCTAGCCAGGGCATCTCTGACCTCTTCTTATCTACTGCCACTTCTAGGCAAAGAACAGAGTAGAACCTCAAAAAAATGTTTGTTGAATTAATGAATACTAAAATCCATTTATGCAAACTGAGTCTTTGTGGTTGATTGCTCACGTTAGTCTGGTCATCTGCTCATATCTTAAAAACTGGGTAAAATAAAATGGAGGAAAAAATTTCTCCACTCTATGCTGCATACCAGAAGAGACTAATCTTCTCAAAGCCCTATTTTAATTGCATGCCTACCTTTCTTAACCTACAATAGCTCTTTATTAGTTCAAGTCCAAACTCCTCACCCTGTCTTACATATTCAAATTAATTTGGGCAGCACTTCTACAGTATCAGACTGCACAGTTAGATCAGTTTGCGTAACAGGCAGCGAGGGCAGGGAGTATGGATTGTTTGTTCCTACTTTGAGCAGTTTTGACTTTTCAGATCTAGGCTTTAGCATCAGAGTATAGACTTTTATATGTTGGTACACCAAACAAAAACTTTGTATTCATCAAATATTTATTGAGTGTCCACCACAGGTTAAGCACTGTACCAGTGGAAGGGCTTTGGCAATAATCAAAATCAGCATAATCTCTGCCTTCATGGAGAGTCTGGCCTAATTGTGAAAACAAATAAGCAATTGTAGCCCAGAGTAAAAAGTGTAGTACATACTGTATGGGAAAAATGCCGCAGGAACCCACAGCAAGGGCACCTAATTCAGTTGTGGTATCAGGGAAGAGTTCTCAGCCTCAGTGACATCTAGTTTTTGTTTTTCGTTCACTTGTTTGTTTGTTTTTAAGCATGCACGAGAGAGAGAGAGAGAGAGAGAGAGAGAGAGAGAGAGAGAGAGGAAGAGAGATGAGAAGCATCAACTTATAGCTGCAGCACTTTAGTTCATTGATTGCTTTCCTTATATGTGCCTTGACTGGGGGGTTCCTACTGAGCCAGTGACCACTTGCTCAAGACAGCAACTTTGGGCTCATGTGACCCCATGCTCAAGCAAGCCAGCGATCCTGAGCTCAAGCTGCTGAGCCCTCACTCAAGCCAGATGAGCCCTCACTCAAGCCAGATGAGCCCGCTCTGAAGTCAGTGACCTCGGGGTTTTGAACCTGCTTCTTCAGCATCCGATGCTCTATCCACTGTGCCACTCCCTGGTCAGGCAAAGTGCCATCTAGCTAGATGGCAGTTGATGAGCTGTGCATTACAGGAACAGCAAGTGTAAATGCCCTCTAGGAAGAGAGCCTGGTATGCTCAAGAAAGTGAGAGAGGTTTCTTAATGCTTAAGGACCTCAGGTTCAAGGAGCTATCGGTATTACGGTAGTAGGTCATAAAAGAAAAGAAAGGATGTCTAATCAGACATGCTTGCTCTTTTCCTCAGGGTCTAAATTGTTTAAATGAATGTATTCCTTTCTTTCTTGGAAGTTTTAGTTGGAAAAAAACTGGAATGAATAAAATAAGCTTCTGTTGTTTCACTGACAACACAATTCTAGTCAGTTGTTGTGTTTTTCTTAATTTATGTAATTTTATGCATATAAAATTAATATATCGTGGTGGCAAAGACATCAGTGCAGTTTGGTAGCAGCTCCCATTCAGTCCCCATTTCTTAGAGCATATTCCTTGGATCCACTCCTTGGATTTTCTTGCTATTATACCAACATCAGACTCCTTAGCACAGTTGTATGGTTAGTCTCTTCAGCCCCCCTCTCCAGCTCTATTTTCTATTCCCCTCCTCCTTTGCTCTGCTGTACCTTTAGCAACCCTCTATGTTCCGGATTTGGAGTCTTTACTTCCCTTCCCTTCACCTAGAATTGCCTTCTTCCCTTTTTACTGCCTTTCACACTCTGATCATTTCTTGATAGCTCAGTTCAAGTACTTCTATCAAGTCTCTGATATTCTAGCTATCCTTCCTGCCCCCTTCAGTTCTTTACTCCAGAATGAGGCTTTTTTTTAGTAAAACATGCCACAGTCTTTAGTAGTTTTTTTTATTTGTCTGTTTTAATGTGGGTTGCAATCCATTAGTGAATTGTGAAGTCAATTTAGTGGGTTGTGACTAGCATTTAAAAACCTGGAATTGCCTGACCAGGTGGTGGAGCAGTGGATAGAGCGTCGGACTGGGATGCTGAGGACCCAGGTTCAAGACCCCAAGGTCGCCAGTTTGAGCGCGGGCTCATCTGGTTTTAGCAAAAGCTCACCAGCTTGGACCTGAAGTCTTTGGCTCAAGCAAGGGGTTACTCGGTCTGCTGAAGGCCCACGGTCAAGGCACATATGAGAAAGCAATCAATGAACAACTAAGGTGTTGCAATGAAAAACTGATGATTGATGCTTCTTATCTCTCTCCGTACCTGTCTGACTGTTCCTATCTATCCCTCTCTCTGTCTCTGTAAAAAATAAATAAATAAATAAATAAATAAAACAAAAAAATAAAAACCTGGAATATAATAGACCAGAGTAGAAAATGTTAAAATGTGTTCTACATAAAAAAGAGGGAATATTTGTTTTGTGTACTTTTGTTGCAATTATAGATACATGAATGTGTTAACTCATCATGTAAGAAATATTTCTTACTGGAGGTCTTGGTCAAAAAGTTTGAAAAATGCTGGTTCATATTGTATCTATGGATTAGCCCCCCAATGAGAGTATATGTGACTTTAGGTCAGAGACTTCTCACTCAGGCTCCAAATATTTTACCCTCTCCACTTAATATAGTATCTAGGGTGTTTTGTTCATAAGAAGTGTTGATTTTCTTTGAACTGTCTCTAATAATTCTTCCTGAACCCTATAGCAGTCTTGCCATAAATTTTCCATACAAGTCAGTCTGGAGCAGCAATTTCAACCTTTTCCATATCTTGACACACAAACTAATTGCTAAAATTCTGCGGCACACCAAAAAATATTTTTGAAAAAATATAATGAGAAAATAAATAGGTATAATTTTCATTCATTCACACCAGACGACTGTTGTTATGTTGGCTGTTGTCATTTTTTATTTGACAATCTAAGGGAAAAGAGGTCAGTGCCCCTAAGTAGTTAGGTATTGCATATCATAACATTCCTTGCAGCACAGCAGTGTGCCTCT
This sequence comes from Saccopteryx bilineata, assembly GCF_036850765.1. Classification (NCBI taxonomy): domain Eukaryota; kingdom Metazoa; phylum Chordata; class Mammalia; order Chiroptera; family Emballonuridae; genus Saccopteryx; species Saccopteryx bilineata. The sequence goes on from NC_089492.1 coordinate 64,760,447, forward strand.
TGCAGCACACTGGCTGAAAATCACTGCTCTAGGACTGGAATCTTTCAGTTCAGTTTCCCCTCAGGAAAACTTCCTCTGGGAGTCCTCTGTTCTTCAGTTCCAATCTGGACTGCTGCTGCACAACTGTCATTCTGGGAATTTTTTGTTCCTCTTACTTGGGCTATATTATATGCTTTTTTGGCTTATGCCAGTGGTTCTCAAACTTTTTGAAGTTAGGGCGCATTTAAAATTCTACAAATAATTGTAGGTGCATTATATACAAATTTCTGAGAAATATGTTATAATAATTAAGTCAAATATTAAAGAAAAATATATAAAGTCCAAGCGTGCTTTTATGGCAATTAAACAAAATAAATATGACAAAATTAAATTTATTCTGACATTAAAAAACATTTTTATGTTACATTTTTTTGTTATGCTTTTTAGAATTCATAAAAAAGAGGTTAAAAAATAAAAAAACTACAAAAAAGTTTTATACACACACACACACACACACATACGTACTTAGTAAGATTTATTAAATTTAGCAGGTCCTGGTGTGAATGTGTTAAGTTTTTTCATTCTTGTGTTTATGAGAAACATGAGCCTGATGTGTCCTAGCAATTTCTTCAATGTTTGGGCATATATTTGAAAGGCAAACTCTCATTTCCTCATCAATACATTGAAGAATTCCTCTCTTTTTTATTCTTAATTGTGTTGAGTGCAGAAAACCCCCACTATACTTTTTTGTGGACAAGTCCTACCGTGGCTGAAGACAACAGAGACACAAAGACCTGACTCCGGGGACCAGGTTCAGTGACACAGATCCACTTTATTCAGGAAGTAAGCTAGCTTATATACACAGATTCAGCCAATAGGGTATTACAGCGTGTTCCTCAAAGCCAATGGTTGAAAAGATCAGGGAGCTGCGTGGTTGGCGCTAAGTCACTTCGTTATAGCAGGCAAGCTTCCTTCCTGGGTATGCCCAGGAGGCTTCTGGGAGCTGGAGTATTCTTACAGCATTGCATCAGCCACAGCTGCTAGGACTGTGCTCTGCACTCCACCCATACATCTTAACTTTACACCAAACAAAGGATAGAAGAAACTTGCCTCCAGTCTTTCCAGGGAACATGGGGGGTAGTGTAAAAAATCCAGCACCACAACTTAACAGCCTTTTGCAACCTAATCAGGCAAGTGAGGTGGGGGGGTTGGGCAGACTGTCAGTTTACAGCCAATTCCCCACACCTCTGTCCCCCCAAAATCTAAACTCTAAAAAACTCTGTGGTTTTTTTGGTCCCCAACAGACACATATTTCTCTGGAATAAATACTACAGGGTGCACCTGAAATTTTGGGGCACACCAGTGCACCCTGGCGCACAGTTTGAGAACCACTGGCTTATGCTGTTATTTGGTAGAGCATATAGTCCAATAGTTTCCGAGAAAGAGTGTGTGGGAGGTAATTTTTTAACCTTATATTGTCTGAAAATGCCTGTATTCTACCTTCTCATTTGAGCGATAGTTTGGATAGCTATAGAAGTCTTGGTTGAAAATGGTTTTCCTTCAGACTTTTAAAGGCATTGCTCCATTGTCTTCTATGCTGCGGTTAAGAAGCCATGCCATTCTTATTTCTAAAATTTTGTATATCACTTCTTTTTTTGTCTCTGGAAGGTCTTAAGATCTTTTTATACCTTCTATTCTGAAATATTACAGTGCTCTGCCTTGTGAGGACTCTTCTTTAACCATTGTGCTATATTGTGGACCCCTACTAAATAAGGCTCCCAGTGGCTAACTGGGCTCAACTTAGATAAGAGGAGAAGAAAGAGGGGGAGGGGAGGGGAAGGAAAGAGAGAGGAATGACAGGGAGGAGAAGAGTTGTTTTTACCATCTGAGCCAGCTCTTATAAAGGAGTTCCTAGAATCCTATTTCTACCAATAGGACTTGGCCATTCCCATCCAATTGAAGCTGCACAGCTATATCCTCTATGCCCCATTAGTTTCTTCACCAACCAACCAGAGCAACTCCATTCTGACCAATCAGGACAGTACCTTTTCGACCAATCAAACTGTAATAATTTGGATTGCTCATTTACATGAGGACAGGTCAATCAGGGACCAAGGGTAGGCACTTATCTCCATATAAACCAGTTCCCCTCTGGCTTTGAGAGAGCACTGTCCCTTTCCACTGAAGATGGCGTTTCCCTTGCTGACCTGAAACAATGAAGATATGTCTTGCTGGAGCAGAGCAGACTAGCACAGGTCAGAGCAGACTGGCACAGAATGGAGGAGACCAGAGCAGAGTGGAGCAGACCAGCGAAGGGTAAAGCAGATCTGCAGGGAGCAGAAAGGGCAGAACCATGCAGTGCTGACTACCCAGAGAGGTGCCTGGCCCCAGGGTTGCCCCACAACCTTGCTGTTTTAACAGCCATGCTTTATCACAATTAAGCTGTTTTGCACTGAATAAAGTTTCTTTCTTCACTGCACTCCAAATTGGGGGTTCCTGTTGGCATTGAATTAGTGCTAATGACTATCTGTTGACAGTACTTAGTGCACCTTTTTCAACCTGAAATTTATGTTGTTTATGTCCTAGAACAATTCTCTGGTATTTCATCCTATTTCCTCTTTCTAGATCTTTGATAAGTTGTGTGTTTGATCTTTGAGATTCAGTCCTTGAATTTTCTTACTGGTTTTTCCTGTTGTCCATCTTTTGGTATTTTTGTTGTACTTTCTACCAGAATCTCTCAACTTTATCTTTCAACTTTTCTGTTGAGTTTTTTGTGTTCACTGTCATTATTACTTTCCAGGAGCTCTCTTCTCTGATTATACCTTTTTATTATTTTAATTTGTTTAAATATTTTGTTATTGTTTTATACATATCGGGTCTTTTTTTTAAAAAAAGTATTGATTTTAGAGAGTGAGAGAGAGAAACATTGATTTGTTGCTCCACTTATTCATGCATTTAGTGGTTGATTCTTATATGTTCTGACCAGGGACTAAACCCACAATCTTGGTATATCAGGATGATGTTCTAACCAACAAAGCACTTGGCTAGAGTGGCTTTTTTTTTTTGTAGATAAAAGCCTTTTCTTTATTCCTGATAATCTATTTCCTGTTTTTATGTATTCTATGTAGTTTGTTTCCTTTTTATTTTTTAATTTTTATTTTGGTCCTTGATGTTAGAGGTTTTTCTTAAGTGCTTGATGATTATTTAAGAGTGAGACACTAAAAGAATGCGTTAAAAACTGAATAAATGTTCTGTATATCTGGGTTTACACTTGTTAACGGTGAGCTGGCTTTCTTGATTAGGATCAGCACTGGTTTCATCATCAGCTATTTTCTCCAGAATCATTCAGTTTTTCCAGATAACAAGCCTTTCATTTCTTGCCTAGTGTACCAAATCTCGAGCCTTTTCTCCATATCTGCAGGTGGGTCAGCTCATTCCTGCCTGGTGCCCACTCTGCAGGCCCTCAGGTTTCTTCTATGACTCTGCCCTCTTCCTGCTCCTCCATAGGCTGTCTTCATATAATACAGAGTTCCGGTTGTGTTTTGTGTTTTCTCTATTCCTTTAGGGTGACTTCTGAGAGAAAGGGGTGAAACATCCTTCCGTGAACTTTTCAATTCACAAGTTTCTCATAAATAACATTAAAAATGGAGGGAATATGCTAATGTTTCTCCTACACAGGGATGTTAAGACCTAAGTAATCAATGTTAATGCATTTGTGAAGATGAAATCCTTATGAAAGTATCGATTACATTCTGGCTTTTAGAGAGCATAGAAAGAATGCTATATAGATTTTAAATTACCTTTTCTAGTGTATCATTTAGGGAAAAAAATCTTTTTCCTCCTTGTAACTTCAGATTTTGACAGGCCAGTGTTTGTCAGTCTCTCGTGACTAGCTCAGCTATCTCGAGTACGACATCAGGGGACAGTTCATTACGGGAAGCACACTGAATGTGACCTTGTGAAAGCTGTTAGTTCTCATGATACTAAGGTGTGAAGTTTACTTTTAAAATAGACTGTTTTATTCCATAACTTCATTTGAATGTCTTTTTTCTTTTTGAGCATATGACATGGTTTTTCCATCTCAGTAACTTCAGTAAAATTTCTTACAGAGTAATTGCTAACAGATAAAAGACTATCTTCAAGTAGTTTAAACAGTCATACCATTTTAAAAAAAATTTTTTTAGTAAATGGTACAGAATGCCTGTTTTAGAAAGTCCAATCTAAACTAGTAAGAGAGCTGGAGAAGACTGACATCTGCTATGATGCCATGTTGTGGATTACATCTGCTATTTTAAAATCCTTTGACATATGTGCCATTTTAGTATAAAGCTAAAAGGTCTCTTTTAAAGTTAGCCACTTAGCAATTTACTTTTTTAAAAATCTGTTCAATTTGCTAAATCTTTATCAAAAATCAGGGCAATGTGTTTACAGCATAGCACAGCAGGTAGGACACAAGCATTAATGTTGGACAGGTCTCGGCCTGAACTCCAGCACTGTGGATTGCTGTGGGAATTTGAACAAGTCACTTAACGTTCTAGTTTACACATCAGTTAAGTGGAGTTAGTAAGGTTTCCTATAGGCATTACATGAGAGAATGCATGAGAAGTCCTTAGCATAGGGCTTGGCTCCATAAATGTTAGCCAGTTCTCTTGAGGTATGTAAAGCATCTAGTATAGTGCCTTTTTCTCCTACTTTCCTCCTACGTACTTAGGATGTTCTGCTGAGTCAAAACTGCCAGTAGGAATTTATGTAATTCAGATCTTTTCTTCAGATTCTTAGAAGATTTAATTTAGTGGTTTTGGTAAATTCATGAAAAATACTATTAAAGTAATATTTATGCTCAGAGCTTCCAAAGAGTTGATCCTGTGTGCTGAATTAGCAACCTAGGAAAAACAACAGTGAGTTGCTGAAGAGAGTTCCAAAATTTTGAAATAATGTATTTGTCAAGCTATTCGGGCTCTTAGTATTACCTAGGAGAATTTATAAATATTTCAAGCCTTGGTAGATCCTTCTTTTTTATGTTAAAATACTGTATTTAAATATGCTGGGCACATCCTGCCTATGGGATATGTTTTGTCTGGGCTGTGACTGGCCTCACCAGCACTGGGCTCCATCCTCCAGGACCTGACTTAATGCCCACTCAGGCTAGCGATCCACAGGACTAGTCCAGCCCCGTCTGATTTGCATTTGTCTCTAACACCACTGATTTTTAAATCAATAAACTCTCTATTCTGACAAGTGGAAGAGCAGTCTCATCAATTTTAATTTTGAAAACTGCCTGCATACTTTTGTCATCAATTTGTCTGGGTAACTTTTAGGAAGCTGGTGGACTCATCAATTTGAAATCCAACGTGTCAGTTGGCCGTTAGGGACTTCTGACTTTACTACTACATTATTTCCAGTGAAATTTCACTAGATATTCTAGTTGTATAAAAGTTCATATGAGAGAATGGTGAAGAACATATGGAGTAAGGGATGGATCCATGATTTATTATTCCAAAAATTATTCTTAAAACACTTTCTGAATTTAATTAACCTTTGGTCAACATATAATTAAATGATTTTTTTCATCTGATAGAAAAATTATTATATTATTACTAGGCTGTTTGGGCATTTGAAAGACACTGAATTTGAAGGTAAAAATTATGTAGCTTAATAGATATCTTTTTTTAAATTAAACTAAAACTCTCCACTTTTTTTAAAAAAAGAAAAGGTTTAACACCCTAGGGATATAGTGGACTTAGATTTGAATTGTTTTAAAAAATTTTTGTGAACTAGTCACCCTTTTTTAACATATTAAACACATATAAGATAATATTCACAGCATATGTGCATAGTATAAAGAATAACAATAAATCAAACCCATATATCTACTACCCAGTTTAAGAAACAGGATATTGGCAATACATTAGATTTCCCATGCACCCTTCCCCAACTCAGTTCCCCTATCTCCCAAGTAACCATGACAAACTGTATTTATTATTCCCTTGGCTTTTTGTATAACTACAGTAGTTTTTGCAACATCTGTATTTATCCCTAAACAATAAATTTATTTTTGTTTTTGAAGTTTATATAAAGCAATCATTTCTCCTGCTACTAACTTTTAACATAGTGTTGCTGACATTTGTTCATGTTGATATGTATAGATGTGGTTCATTCATTTTTACTTCTGTGTAATATTCCACTGTCCCACAATTTAATTATCTCTTCTTCTCTTGATGGACATTTGGGCCATTGATAGTTTCTTGGCTAGTACAAACACTGACTTTTTTAATACATGTACCTTGTTGCACATGAACTAAAGTGGAATTGCTAGACCAACTGCGTAATTTCTGAATTTTATGAAAAATTCAGATTGCTTTTCTTTGAATTTAAGGTGAATTGTATATTGAAGTAATTTATTTTAAATCATTGGTTTGATAATACTGTGTCAATTTTAGCCATTTTCCTAGAATATTTTGCTTTTAAAATTACTTAGAAATAATTGATTTATTCAGGAAGATCATGAAGTGAAGAATTCCAGATTATTTAGAATGTTTATATAGAGATATAGATATATAGATATGAGCTAAAGATATAGTCAATTAGAATATAATATAAATAGGAATGGCTAACTTTATAGAATATATACAAAACTGGATGACTGTCCTGGTACATGACAGTTGAATAATTGAGTATCAGCCACTGCTTGGAGGTACTTTTGGGGTGTGTTTGTGTGCATAAATCTCTGAATATGGGAAGTGAAAACACTGCCTTCAGATTTCTTGATGTAGAGACAAAAAAGTAATTTTCTCTTCAATCAGCCTGCTTTGATTTCCCAGTGCACCTTTGGTTGTAAGATGGATTGTGAGATGCTGAATTAATTTTTTGCCTTGATATTGGAAATTCTACAAATTGTAAACTTTATAGTTAGTGTTCATTGCCAGTATTTCCATTGTATATATCTGGAAATGTTTTATATATGAAATTTATGTGTTTCTGATAAAATGTCCTTTTCTGAAAAATTCTTGTTTTACAACTGTTTCAAATTCCCACTTTTTAGACTTCTCCTTTCCTCCCTACCTCCCTACTTAACACATTTATTTTTGCCCCTGCCTAAGCCGGGCACATGTTTGTCTAAGTGTTACAGATATTGCAAGAAACAAGGTCCAATCCTGCCTTCAGAGAACTCGGTGTGGTGGGAGAGAGGGATATGTGAACAGGAAATTCCCAAGCATTTTTCTTTGATATGGGTTGGCTCATATTTAGTCTTAAGAAGGGATAAATAAAAAAGCTTCACTAGTAAGATAAAAAAAACACAACCTCTTTTTTGTTCAAAAAGAAATACCCAATAAATTTAAATTTGTATTTACTTATTAATTTTTATAGGTCATTTTTATACATCTGTTTTCAGAACTTGAAAAAGAAAAAATCATTTATTATGAGCTTTCTAAAATATCACTCTGTTTTCTTGTTTGGATTTCATGAAAAAGGAGAACTGCATTTGTCATTGCTTTAAATATTTTTTTATTCCATGAGTCATGACTTCTGGAAACTTCTTATTCAGAAAATATTTAGCCGTCATCAATCACCTCTTGTGATTAGTTTAATGAAATCATAAGTATGGCATGATATTTAGAACCATATAAACAACACATGGAATAGTCCCTTGAAGCCATGAATATATATTCTCTAACACAATACATGTGGACATTTTAATACTGGCTTGATTCAGTATAAGAAAAAACAAGTACGCCACATGAACAATGTCTAGTTATTAAATATCACTTATTGAGAGGTCACTCTAAGAGGAACTAAACAGTGTCCAGCAGATTGGCCATGAGGAGAGCAGTGTGCTATGTGCCAGATCAGTTGGGAGGTGAGGGTAGAAGCTGATGACATTGGGTTGAAGAGGAGGAGGAGCAGAAGATAGCAAGAGGGGACTCAATTCATTCCATAAAACCTAATGAGTGTGTATTAGTCCAACCACCCAGGACTATAGTGTTTCCTGGAATGTAGGACATTCAGCATTAAAACCAAGGCAATCCCGGGAAAACAGGAGCAATTGGTGAATTTATGAGCTAGATTCTATGCTGGATTCTGAAAATAGACATGCAGAGAGAGGATTATATAATATGATAATATAGGATATAAATTTTTAAGATGGTCTAAGAACACAAAAGGGAATACTTCCCAGTTTGCTCAAAAGATGGTCAGAAAAATTTTGGAGGTGAAATGAATCCAGAGAAAGAGTAGGAGTTACCTCAATAAAAACAGGGAGGGGGGGACACACAACATGTCAGGCAGAGAAAGTGTACAATATTTGGTGTTTAGAGAAACACAAATAGTTTTTTTTTTCTCCAGAAAGGGAAGGGGAAATTGCTGAAGGGCCTGGGGAAGGGAGTCCAGGTGCTCATTCTACAGCAGTTTGGGGATGTAGGGATAATGAGGGAGATAAAATCTGCTGGCCTCTGCATTTTTAGTGAGACTGGGGCATTACTGAGAGAGATAAGAAAGGGGGATGGGAAGTTTGAGGAGAATTGTCAAATGTGATCCTATTAGGTAGAAAAACTCTAATAATTACATAGATTAAAAGAAATAACAGTGGCCAGCAAACCGTGGCTCGCGAGCCACATGCGGCTCTTTGGCCCCTTGAGTGTGGCTCTTCCACAAAATACCACGTGTGAGCGCTACCTCAATAAGAAATGTATCTACCTATATATTAATAGTTTAAGTTTAAAAAATTTGGCTCTCAAAAGAAATTTCAATCATTGTACTGTTGATATTTGGCTCTAATGACTAATGAGTTTGCCAACCACTGAGTTAACACTTACTGAATACTTCTTTGTTTCAGGCACTACATGTGTTATAAACATTATCACATTTAATTATCACTACAACTAAAAGAGATAGATACTATTATTACTTCCATTTTATAGACGAGAAAAACAAGGCACAAAGAAGTCACGCTCACCCAAGGTTACACAGTTTCTGAGAGGCAGACGTCAGAATTCTGTGGGTTCTATGGAATCTTTTACTCTTTATGTTTGCATCCAGTACATTTCCACATGTGACTTCATTTGACACAACCACCTTTTATGGTATTATGTTATCCACAGGGTGAGGAGACAGGGGCAAAAGTAGACTCTTGTCTAAAGTCACATGGGTAGTCTAGATACGTGATTAGGCAATGTGTAAGAGAAAACAACTAAAGACACTAAAGTGCTGAGACTTTGCTTTTCCCCACATTGCATACTTTCCCAATTTCAAAAGAATGGAATTCCACCTTCTCCATACCCCAGAAGTATTCTAACCATCCATTTGGATATTGATTGTTTTAGTTCAAACCCCGCTAGAAGTCATAGATATTACTTAACTCCTAACCAAGTTGCAAGATTATTAATAGTGGCCCTAGACTTCAAATGCCCTTTTGACCCCCCAGAATTCCTATTGCCCTTTGAGCCCTGAGTCTTTAGGAAGTAGTAGTGACTCTTTGAAGCTTTGTTTGGTTAGAATCTCCTATTGCAGTTTGAAAGGAATCTTCGGAAGTGGGCCTGGAGGTGGGACTCAAGAGCTTCAGCAGAATTGCCTGTGTTGACCCTCCCATCAATGGCAGACCAGGCCCCCAGTACCATGGCATAGAGTTGGTTTGTATATTTGAGATGTTCATAGATCAGGGGTTTCCTGTTTAAATTGTTACCAGTTCTGACTTTAGATAATGTCTGCATTTACAGATGAGGAATGAGAGATAATGCAAAGTTAAGGTGCATTGAAACAAAAGAAAACAAAGTTAAGGCACAGTGCCTCATTTTTATATTGCTAGTTAATAATTGAGCCAGGACAAGAGTTAAATCTGTACCTCTTTAACCAAATGGTCCAGTGGGATTAAGAGCTAGTGGGACTTTACCATCGAGATTACTGATTTGCTGGTGCATCTCTTGGGATGGCAGCTGCCTCAGTACTCAGAATGTTCCCCGACTGGCTTACAGACCTGGGGCTTTCATCAGTGAAACTCTGTGGTGTGTTGAAGCCACAGCATTCCCTCACTCACTCATTGAGTGAGCCTAGCATGGCAGGCACTAAACCACACTAAACCCTGTGACACTAGTAATGAACATGACAGTCTCTGCCCTCGTGATGCTTAGGGTTTGGTAGGAGAGACAGTCGTAAAACAATTATACTGTGTTTCATTACATTTGTGTGACAAATGCTATATAAAATAACTGTTGGATACTATGTGAGTGTAACAAGGACCCTAACCTAAGTCCAGGGTCAAAGAGAACTTCCCTGCAGAAGAACAATTCAGAAAGTCTAATTTCAAAGGGTTAGTAAGAATTAGCCGAATGTACGGACTGTCCCCCACTTCCTTCATATGTTGAAGTTCTAACCCCAGTACCTCAGAATGGGACTGTATGTAAGATAAGGTCTTTAAAGAGGTACTTGAGGTTAACTAAGATCATTAGGATGGACCCTGACCCAGTATGACCAGTGTCTTTTATAAGAACAGGAAATCTGGACACAGACAAGTACAGAGAGAGGACCATGTGAAGACACAGGGGGAAGGTGACCGTCTGCAAGCCAAGGAGAAAGGCCTCAGAAGAAGCCAGCCCTGCAGACACCTTGATCTCACACGATTAGGCTCTATAGTTGCGAGGAAATAAATTTTTGTTTAAGCCACCCAGTCCATGGCACTTTGGTATGACAGTCCTAGTTGAATGCACCAAACAAAAAGTGGAGGTATGAGTGTACCATGTGTCGACTCAGAAGGAGGTCGTGATTGGCTAGTTAAGTATTTAAAGACTCTTTCCATCTACTTAGAGTACAAGGAATAAGGAGAATAGCATGTTGCCACATTTATAAAACCAAAAATCTTTTCCAGTTACAGATTTGCGATAACAGATATTCGTGAAATCAATTCATGCTTCAGTTGTTTTTAAAAAGATAATAATCTAGATATGTCAAATTATGTGTTTATGTATTTCTTGATGGCCTAGTATTCCCTGATGTTATTGACCTAGACCTTCTTCTAAAGTGCATTATATGCTCATGAGATTCTTTTGTCTGGAAGAAACTTTCTCTGCCTTTCTGCCCCTGAAAATCCAATGCATAGTTCAAAATACTGTAACTGAAATCTTATGTACGTGCTACCTTTCTGACCACTCAGGTGCCTACCTGTCTGTCTTCTTTTACTAATTGAGTATACCAGTGGTTCCCAAACGTTTTTGTCTCAGAACTCATTACACTTTTAAAAACTATTGAGGACCCCAAAGAGTTTGTATTTATGTGGGTTATTGATATTTACTACATAAGAGAAAATTTTAAACTGAGAAAATTTTAAAGTATTTATTTAAATGAAAAAATATATACCTAGTATATGTTAACATAAAAAATATTTTTTTCCCTCCACATTTTTTTATTTTTTTAATGGGGCGACATCAATAAATCAGGTTACATATATTCAAAGATCAACAAGTCCAGGTTATCTTGTCTTTCAATTATGTTGCATACCCATCACCCAAAGTCAGATTGTCCTCTGTCACCTTCTATCTAGTTTTCTTTGTGCCCCTCCCCCTCCCCCTTTCCCTCTCCCTTTCCCCCTTCCCCTCTAAAAAATATTTTTTATAGGCCCTGGCCACTTGGCTCAGCAGTAGAGTGTCAGCCCGGCATGTGAAAGTCCCGGGTTCGATTCCCAGTCAGGGCACACAGGAGAAGCGCCCATCTGCTTCTCTACCCTTCCCCCTCTCCTTCCTCTCTATCTCTCTCTTCCCCTCCCACAGCCAAGGCTTCAATGGAGCAAAAGTTGGCCAGGGCGCTGAGGATGGCTCCATGGCCTCCACCTCAGGCACTAGAATGGTTCCAGAGGCAACAGAGTAACGCCCCAGATGGGCAGAGTATTGCCTCCTGGTGGGCATGCCAGGTGGATCCTGGTTGGGCGCATGCTGGAGTCTGACTGCCTCCCTGCTTCTGACTTTAGAAAAATAAAAATAATAATAATAAATCTTTTTTTATAAAAAATAAGTTTTTCCAAAACTAAAAATTCATGATATAAGGAAGCGTTGTTTTACATAGTCAAATCTCATTAATATATAGCTTAATAGGAGACAGCTGGATCCTTATACCTGCTTCTGCATTCAAACTGTTATAATATGTTGTTTTGATTGAAGTTTGTAAAAAAATCCAACCTCAAAGATATGTAGTGAGGAAAAGCTGAGATATTTTAATAGCCTTTTGAGAAATTGTGGAGATTCTTCTTTGATACTATATCAAGACTTGACAAGTGGTAGTTTCTTAATGATTAGGTACAATGTGGATTCAGAATTCAAATCAATAAATATTTGTACTCAGTTTTAACATCCACTGGTCATAGTATTAGTTTCCTAGGGCTGCCATAACAAATAAACACAAATAGAGTGACTTAAAACAATACAAAATTTATTCTCTTTACAGTTCTGGAGGCTAGTCTGAAATCAAGGAGTCAACAGGCCACACTCTTTCCAAAGATACTAGGAGACAATCATGCCTTTCCTCTTGTGGCTTCTGGTGGTTGTCTGTCTCTGTCTTCACATGGCTTTCTCTTCCATGTATCTCTGTGTCTTCTCTTCTGTCTCTTACAAGGACATTTGTCATTGGATTCAGGGCTAACCTGAATAATCTAAATGATCTCATTTTGTGATCCTTTTAGATTTAACTCAGTACAGTCATCTTACATTTTGAATGGATATTTGATGCATATATGGTTTTGTAACTTTATGCATTAGTCATTTGGAAAACACTGGTTCACTGATTTATGTAGATTTTCCAAATGTTGAAACATTTTACTTAACATTTTTTTTAAAATCGCATTTGTTAATATCACCAACTGAGTACATCAGAAAAACCTTTCAGTGGAGAGAAGCAGTCAAGCAGAAACAAATTTTCTAAAACTCTAAATTTCACTTGTGAGCTCCTATTTGCCAACTAATACATTGAGTTGTTTTTCTTGATGTCACAGGCTTATTTTGTTCATTTTCAAGAAAATGTCTGCCAAATTCCCAAGTCTGGCAGATATCATCACTTGTCAGTCATCTTTTTGAGTGAAAATGGTGTTCTCCATAAAAGCAGCCAGTTCAGCTTTCGCTTGAAGTCACACAGGAAAGACTTTCCCACTGGACAGTCATGAGACTTTGGTATACAGCAGAAGTACTTTATGCACACACACTTTGATTTTTGTCACACAGAATATTAAAAAGAAATACACTCAAGGGTCAAGATTTTTAAAACTTAATAATTTTTTACTGCTGTATCAAGGGTACCCTTAAGTGAATCTGGCTTTTTTCTCTTTTTAAACTGCAAGTGAATGATAGTGGAGAATACAATGACTACTACTATATTAGTGCCACTGTCTTGATTTACGCCAGGGAACCAGCTGGTCTAGCCACTACTATTTGTGCATCATCGGTGATAATTGTGAACACAGTGAAAAAAGCAGCCAATATCTTCATGTTATTATGGAAACAGTTTGACCTCACAGACCCCCTGAAATGTTCTTAAGGCCTTACAGGGGTCCATGGAGTATACTTTGAAATTTGGCCCTGGGTGCTGAGGATGGCTCCATGGCTTCACCTCAAGCACTGAAAAAGCTCAGTTGCAGAGTAATGGAGCAGCAGCCCCAGATGGTTAGAGTATCCTCTGTGTAGGAGGCTTGCTGGGTGGATCCCCACCTGGGCGCATGCTGGACTCTTGTCTCTCTGCCTCCCCTTCTCTCACTAAATTAAAAAATATATATGTACATTAATCTTAATGTACTGTGCATAGGGCCCAGTAGAGAGTGATGCACATATTAGGTAATCAGTACTTGCTGAATTAAATTGTTTTTATTATACTCTTTGCCAAATAAAATGTGGTCTTCAATTAATGGAGACATTAGCTAAGTCAATAATTTGTAATTTATAAATCATGATACTACATCAAGGATTTAGAATCAGGAAAAGTCACTTTCTCTTCCTTTTTTCTTTCATTCTCTATCAATTGATTTCTGTTATTCTATTATTAAAAGATGTTATTATAATACAAATTTGGTATTAATAGAGAAAAATTATAAATGAAGAGAGCTTGAGAACATTTTAATTAGGTAAAAGATGAATCTATAATAAATCTTAGAAATTAAATTTATATGACTGAAGCTTATAGTGCTGAGCTCTGGGATCCAAACTGGCTAAAAATTTACCTATTTATGACGTAGTCTATTGAATCATAAAAATACTGTAGAAAATAATTTCCCTCCTTAGCATACAAAAGAATGCATAAAAATGTCCTTCTAATCTCTGTCTCCATTAATAGAATCTGAATTAAATGTCATTTAAAAAGAAATATAGGTAATTAATCATGGATTAAAAGTTACTGACCATATCATATAAATCATTTTAGACAAATTTAAACCCAAAGGCCTATTTCAAATTCCAGTGTCAAATAACAGTACTCAGCACATAATTAAGAAGATGATTTTCTGCACATAAGATTAATAGAAAAGAACTGACATTTGGGAGTTGAGAAAAGAATTCAATTGGATGTCAAAGTCAAAGGTTTTATTTCCTCTCTAAGATAAACAACCTCCAATTGTTATTTATCAAGTTTTGTTTTCTCTGGCCCATTGCTATGTAAGGCTTGAATATAATTGCATCATAGGTTCCTAATTGTTATACAGTTAGGTCCCTTCACTATAACATTAATATTTGTGTCAACCAATATGCATTTAAGTAAGCGATATGTAAGTACTGTTTTACATAAGAATTATACTGGGCCCTGGCCCAGTAGCTCAGCTGGTTGGAATGGCGTCTCTGAATACCAAGGTTCTGGATTCAATCCCTGGTCAGGGCACATACAGTAATCAACCAATGAATGCATAAATAAGTGGAACAACAAATCGATGTCTCTCTTTCTCTCCCCCTTCCTCTCTTTCTAAATCAATTAATTAAAAAAAGAATTATACTTGAACTTGAAATACAGAAAATCACATTAAAATTATACTTTCAGGGGGAGGGCGCTATGGGGTAAGGGAGATGTTGAGGGGAATACCGGGGAGGAGGAATGCATTTGGGGCAACACTAGAATCTATGTAAACACAATAAATTAAAATCAATTTAAAAAAACCAAACAAAAAAAATTATACTTTCAAAAGCCTTTATTTAGGAAATGTTCTGGCTTTTATATATTTCAGTATGTATACAGTCACATTGCTGTATTTAAATTTTTATTTATTTTTCTTTTTTCTTTTCTAAGTGAGAGGAGGGGAGATAGAGAGACTGGCTCCTGCAGGCACCCAAAGTGGGATCCACCCAGCAACTCCCATCTGAGGCTGATGCTCTACCCATCTGGGGCCATGCTTGCACTGAGCTATTTTAAGCACCTGGGGTGGAGGCTCTATGGAGCCATTCTCAGCACCCGGGCTGATGTACTGGAACCAATCAAGCTGTGGATGAAGGAGAGAGAGAGAGAGAGAGAGGAAGAGAGAGAGAGGGAAAGAGAAAAGGTGGAGCCTGAGGGGTGGAGAAGCAGATGGTCACTTCTCCTGTGTGCCCTGACTGGGAATCAAACCTGGGACATCCACATGTCCGGCTGATGCTCTACAACTGAGCCAACTGTCCAGAGCCTATTGTTTCTTTAGTATAGTTCCCTTGGGGTTTTTTATTATTATTAATTTTAATTTATTGTTAACATGGATTCAAGTGTCCCACTCAATATAACACCCTTACCCCCACCTCCGTGTCCCCCATTACACCCCCTTTACCCCATCCTCCTAAATCCCTCCCCCCTTACCTCTGGGATTTTCTGTCCTGTTATCTGTATCTATGTGTTATGTATATATATTCAATCATTTCACTAATCTCTTCACCTTCTCTGATTCCATCCCTTCATCCCCCTTCCCTCTAACAGCTGCCCCTCTGCTCCCTGTGACCCCCACCTCTGCTTCTATTCCATTCCAGAGTTTACTTTGTTCATTTGATTCCAAATACTATATAAGTGAGATCACATGTTATTTTCCTTTCTCTGCCTGGCTTATTTCAACTAGCATAATAATCTCCAGGTCCATCCATGCCATCACAAAAGGTAAGATTTCCTTCTTTTTCATGGCCATGTAGTATTCCATTGTGTATATGTACGACAGCTTTTTAATCCACTTGTCCATTGACGGATGCTTGGGCTGTTTCTAGATCTTGGCTATTGTAAACAATGCTGCAGTAAACTTGGGGGTGCATATCTTCTTTTGAATCAGTGATTTGGTATCCTTAGGATATATTCCTAAATGTGGGATAGTTGGGTCAAAAGGCAGTTCCATTTTTAATTTTTTGAGGAAACTCCATACTGTTTTCCTTAGTGGCTGCACAAGTCTGCATTCCCACCAGCAGTGCAGGAGGGTTCCCTTTTCTCCACATCCTCGCCAGCACTTATTGTGTGTTGATTTGTTAATGAGCGCTATTTTGACAGGTGAGAGGTGATACCGCATTGTGGTTTTAATTTGCATTTATCCGATGATTAGTGACATTGAACATTTTTTTATGTCTTTTGGCCATTTATATGTCCTCTTTGGAGAAGTGTCTAATCAGTTCCTTAGCCTATTTTTTAATTTGATTGTTTACCTTCCTGGTGTTGAGTTTCAGAAGTTCTTTACAAATTTTGATTATTTACCACTTATCAGATATATTGTCGAATATGTTCTCCCATTGTGTGGATTCTTTTTATTTTGTTAATGGTGTCTATTGCTGTGTAAAGGGGCTTTTTTTTTTAATTTGGCAGTTCATTAATTTATTTTAAAAGTTTGATTTAGTCCCAACTACTTGTAGCCATCTTGCTTTCAATCCTAATTCTATCACTTATGTTCATTAAATGCCTATTACATGCTATGTAATTTAAAAAAATTTTGTATTGAATTTATTGGGATGACATTGTTTAATAAAATTATATAGGTTTCAGGTATACAATTCTATAATACATCATCTGTATATTGTATTGTGTGTTCACCACCTTAAGTCAAGTCTCCTTCATTCCCTTGTTATTATATCTTTAATTGTGTGTTATATTGTGTTCCTACTTCTTTGTTTCTTCTTAATATCATTTCTTCAGTACAGTTAATCCAGTTTATTTCTAAAAGTTACCAGCCATCTTAAAATTCCAGGCACAAAGTCTGAAAAAACAGTGAAAGTTTCACATTAACCTGTTTGAGAATATTAGAAAATGTTTTCTTGGAAACTCTCATTAACCTCTCAAAGCCATTTTATTATGCAGAATTAAACTGTTTACAGAGAGGTGACATAGTATAGTGGTTAAGACAATGGACTCTGGTACCCCAAAGTACCTGAGTTCTAATCTTAACCTAACCAGTTACTAGCTCAGTGAAATTGAGCAATTTTCTTCACTTATAAAATGGGGATAATTGTGCATAGATCATGGGCTTACTGTAAGGATCATTATGTATATATAAAATGCTTGCAGAGTGTGGCACATAAGTGTTATATAACTGTTACCTATTAGTATTATAACTCATGCTGTTAACATTAGCAATTATTATTAAGGATATAAATAGTTTTAGTCATTTTATATTAGTGTTCAGAGTAATTTATAACTATTTCATCAGGAAATTATGATATTACCTATATGTGATTTTCAAAGGGTTTTAGACTAAATACTGGAGTCAAATATATTCCCAGAAAAGTATATCTCCAATTTTATAATGAAGTCAAGAGGATTCATATACAGAAATTCATTTGTGTGTGTGTGTGTGTGTGCCATCTTTATTTCAAATAATTGTTAAAATACCATTAAGTTATTCCCCAAGACAAGAGAAAAGATCACCCCTGCAGAAACCTCGGAACTGTGTATGAACTTTACAGAACAGAGGACAACACTTTAGTTGAAGCCCGACTGCTGACCAGAGAGTGGAATTCTGAGTGGACTCAGCCAAGAAAGGGAAGGGAAGGTGCCCTTCTAAATCAAACTTTGGCTGCCATCAGGGCAAGTCTTGGAATGGTCACAGATTGAGGCTCTGTTTTTGTAAGGTTCAAGGACTGTATGGGTTTCATGTATCTATTTGGCTCCACCCGTGGCTGAGGTGCCATTAGGTTAATGTCACTCAAATTTCTGATCTGCCAAACTCCTGTAGGGACAAGTATCAAATTGAGAAATAGTTCCTCTGGATGTCATTCCTAGCTGTGGCAAAGCAGATACCCCAAAGTCAGTGATCTCCTATTCTGTCTGCAGTTTTGGAAGCTTCATTAGACAAGCCACCACCAGCATTTACTCTGACCCCACTGGAAGCCATAGCAGCACCTTCACATTCCCCAGAAATTCATTTTATATTATCCTTTTTCCTTCAACAAATATTTAGGTGTCTTATCTGTCTAAGGGTTTCCTAAGAATCCTGGGAATAATAGAATGAATCACATATGGATCTTGCTAACAGTTATTGGCTAATGGAGGACATAAATAAATAGCTCTAAGGTAGAAAGCAAGAGGTGCAGACAAAATGTTCATAGGAGCAAACAGGAAAGTAGTATTTTTCACAAAATATTGAGAAAAAATTCTTGAAGGAGCTTGTTTTTGAATAATGCCTTGAAAGACAAGTAGGATTTGTATATGTAGGGCAAGGAGGCTCTGAAGCATGCAGCAGAGGAAGTAGGGTTATAGCATGGTCAGAATATGGAGGATCTAGAAGGCTAGGCTGATTAGACCTTACCAGTCTTCAGTTGGATATTAAGATTTCTAAAATAAATAAATAAAGGTGAAATGCTCATAGCATAAAATTAGCCATTTTAAAGTGAATGAATCAGAGGTTTCTAGTACATTTACAATATTGTGCAACCACCACTATCTAGTTTCAAATTTTTTCATCAACCCCAAATTAAACCCGATATCCAGTAAGAAATTAATGCCCATTCCCTCATCCCCCAGCCCCTGGCAACTACCAATCTGCTATCGGTTTTTCTATATCTACTTATTTTGGATATTTCATATAAGTGTATTCATTCAGAATGTGAACCACTCATGTCCGACTTCCTTCCCTTAGCCTAGTTTTTTTCAAAGCTGATCCACATTGTAGCATGTATTAGTACTTCATTCCTTTTTATTGCTAAATAGTATTCCCTCTAATATATAAACCACAATTTGTTTATCCATTCATCTATCGATGGACATTTGGTTGTTTCCATCTTTTAGGCTACTGTGAATAGTGCTGCTATTACCATGCATGTATAAGAACTTATTTGGCTACTTGTTTTCAGTTCTTTGGGGTGTACATCCAGAGGTGAAATTGCTGCACTATATGGTAATACTATGTTTAACTGTTTTAAGGAACTGCCAAACTTTTCCTCAGCAGCTGCACCATTTTACATTCCTATCAACAACGTATGAAGGCTCCAATTTCTCCACATCCTCACCAATATTTTGTTTCCACATTTTGTATTATTGCCATCCTAATGCAATCATATAAACTTCAAATAAAGATAGTTTTTTCTTCTCCCTTTCTACTCTGAATCCTTTATTTCTTTTCCCTGGCTAGAACCCCTAGTACAGTGTTAATTGGAAATCCTTGTCTTGTTCTAATCTTAGGGGAAAGCTTTCCGTCTTTCAATGTTAAGTATGATATTAGTTGAATGATTTTTGTAGATACCCTTTATCAGGTTGAGGAAGTTCCTTTCTATTTCCAGTTTGCTGAGAATTTTTACCAGGAATGGGAGTTGGATTTCATCAAATATTATTCATGTATCTGTTGCGATAATCATATGTTTTATCTGTTTTAGTTTTTTAATGCTTGAAGTATATTGATTAATTTTTAATGTTAAACCAACCTGGCATTGGATAAACCACACTTGGTCATGCTGTTGTATCCTTTCTGTATTTTTGGTTTCAACTTGTTAAAATTTTGTGTAGAGTTTTTGCCATCTGAGAGATGAGCTATATTGGTTTGGATTTCCTTTTCTTTTAATATCTTTGTTTTAACCTGGGGTTTTTTTTGTGTTGTTTTTTTTTCTGAAGTTGGAAACGGGGAGGCAGTCAGACAGACTCCCGCATGCACCAGACCGGGATCCACCCGGCACTCCCACCAGGGGGCGATGCTCTGCCCATCTGGGATGTCGCTCTGTTGCAACCAAAGCCATTATAGCGCCTGAGGCAGAGGCCACAGAGCCATCCTCAGCACCAGGGCCAACTTTGCTCCAATGGAGCCTTGGCTGTGGGAGGAGAAGAGAGAGACAGAGAGGAAGGAGAGGGGGAGGGGTAGAGAAGCAGATGGGTGCTTCTCCTGTGTGCCCTGGCCGGGAATCGAACCTGGGACTCCTGCGCGCTAGGCCGACACTCTACCACTGAGCCAACCGGCCAGGGCTATAATATCTTTTTTTTTATTGTTAAGGTAATGCTGGCCTCATGGAATGAGGTGGGAAGTATTTCTTCCTCCAATTTTCTGGAGAATTTGTATAGATTTGGTAGATTTACTACCATTTCCTCCTTAAATGTTTGGTAGAATTCACCAGTGAAGACGTGGTAGTGAAATTTTCTCTGAGAGAAGATTTTTAAGTACAAACTAAATTTCTTTAATAAATATAGGGATATTTGATTTATCTATTACTTTTGAGTGAGCTTTGGTAGTTTGTGTCTTTTAAGGAATTTGTACATTTCATGTAAGTTGGCTTGTAATTGTTCATAATGTTCCCTTATTATATAATAGTTTTAATATCTGTACGATCTGAAGTAATATTGCATTTCTTATTCCAGATATTGGTAATTTGTGTCCTTTTTTGTGCTAATCATTTCAGTTTATTAATTATATTGATTTTTTAAAATCAACTTTTGGTTTCATTGATTTTTCTCTTTTCTCTTTAATTGATTTGTGCTCTGACCTTTATTATTTCCTTTCTTTGGATTATTTTGGTTCTATTTGCTTTGCTTTTTAATGTTTTATAAGGTGGAAGCTGGGGTAATTCATTTGAGATCTTCCTTCTTTTTCAATACAGGTATTACCTCCTAAGTGTTTTAGTGACCTTCACAAATTTTGATATGTTGTGTTTTTATTTACATTCAGCACAAAATATTTTCTGACATTGCTTTTTATTTCTTTGACCCATGGGTTATGTAGAATTGTATATTCTGATTTCAAATATTTGGAATTTTTCCAGATATCTTTTTGTTACTTGTTTCTCATTTAATTTCACTGTAGTTAGGGAATATACTTTTTATGACTTGAATCCTTTTAAATTTATTGAAACTTGTTTCATAGTCCAGTATATGGTCTATCTTGATAAATATCTGGTGTGCACTTGCAAAAAATGTATATTTTTCTGTCTTTGAGTTATCTGTAAATGTCAGTTGTGTTAAGATTGTTAATAGTGTTGTTTAGGTCTTTTGTATCTACTATGGTCCTGAATGTTTGTGTGCCCACCCCCACTCCCAAATTCATATGTTGAAATCCTAACCTCCAAAAGTGATTATGCTAATTAGTAGGTGGAGCCTTTGGGAGTTGATGAGGGTGGAACTCTAATGAATAGGATTAGTACTCTTATAAAAGAGATCCCACAGAACTCCTTGGTCCCTTCCACCATGTAAGGACACATAGAGGAGATACTGGGTATGAACCAGGAAGAAAGCCCTCACTCAACCATGCTGACATCTTGATCCTAGACTTACAGTCTCCAGAACTATGAGAATTAAATTTCTGTTGCTTATAAACTACCCAGTCTATATTTTGTTATAGGAGCCTGAATCGACTAAGTCAGTATAATTGCTGATTTTCTCTTTACTAGTGCTATTATTGTGAGAGGGTTTTTGAAACCTCTGACTATAATTGTAGATGTGTCTATTTTCCCTTGAGTTGTTTCAGTTTTTTGCTTATATATTTTGAAGCTCTATTATTAGGTGCATAAATGTTTTTATGTCCTCAAGATAACTTAGTCTCTTCATAATTATGAAATGGGCTTTTTTGGCCCTGGCTGGTTAGCTCAGTGGTAGAGCAACACCCAGCATGTGGATGTCCCAGGTTTGATTCCTGGTCAGGGCACACAAGAGAAGGGACCATCTGCTTCTCTACCCTTCCCCCTCTCCTTTCTCTCTCTCTCTCTCTCTCTCTCTCCAACTCCCACAGCCATGGCTCAATTGGTTCAAGCATGCCAGCATGTGTGCTGAGGATGGTTCTGTGGAGCCTCTGACTTAGGTGCTAAAAATAGCTCAGTTGTGAGCATGGCCCCAGATGGGCAGAGCATCAGCCTAGACGGGAGTTGCTAGGTGGATCCCAGTTGGGTCACATGTGGGAGTCTGAGGAGGAAGCAGAGTGAGGGCAAGGTGTTATCACTTTGGTTTTCTTTACACCCTTGGGCTGAGTGTTCCCCTAAAGGCTCTGTCAGTTTTACTCCCCTCCCCCACTCTCTCTCTCTCTCTTGCTCTCTCTCCCCTCCTCTCACTTGGAAAAAGAAGAAAAAAAAAAAGAAATGGACTTTTCTTTCTCTGGTAATAGTATTTTCTATGAAATCTACTTTGTATATACTGTTCTACACACAGAGCCATCTTTAGGACCTGTTCAACCCAGTGTGCTTGAACAAATTGAGCCATGGCTGTGGGAGAGGGGGAGAGAGAGAGAGACAGAAGGGGGAGAGGGAGAGGGGTAGAGCAGATGGTCACTTCTCTTGTGTGCTCAGGAATTCAACCCGGGACATCCACACACTGGGCGATGCTCTACTTACTGTAACTGCTTTAGCTTTCTTTTGACTAGCCTAATGGTGTATCTTTTTTTAAAATCTTTTTATTTTTAACTTATTTGTATCTTCATATTTGAAGTGTAGTTTTTTGTAGGCAACTTATAGTTGGGTGTTTTACTTATATATTATGAAAAAATTTAATTGAGATGTTTTGACATTAAATGCTACTAATGACATTAAGTTTATGTCTGTCATCTTGTGGTTTGTTTTCTCTGTTCTTTGTGTCCTTTTTTCTCTGTTTCTGACTTATTTTGGATTGAACATTATGATTCCATTTTTTTCCTTTATTGGTTTATTACTTATAACTCCTTCCCTCCCTTAAGATGATGGTTGTTTTTTTAATTTAATCTATCTTCTATCTAAAATAGTCATTCTTTAATTGAATTATATCACATCACTTATCGGATGCTTACACTTACACAATACACCTTGCAATAGTATCCATCTATATCTCTCTTCCCAGCTTTTATGTTATTGTTGCCATACATTTTATACATAAACCCACAATAAATTATTACTATTTTTGTTTAAAGTTATCTTTTAATTTAGAAATCTATAGCCTGACCAGGTGGTGGCACAGTGGATAGAGCATCAGCCTGGGACACTGAGGACTCAGGTTCGAACCCCAAGGTCAATAGCTTGACAGCGGGCTCATCCAGCTTGAGCGTGGGTCTATAGACATGAACCCATGGTTGCTAGCTTCAGCCCAAAGGTTACTGGCATGAAGCCCAAGGTTGCTGGCTTGAGCCCAAGGTCACTGGCTTGAGCAAGGGGTCATAGGCTTGACTGGAGCCCTCTGGTCAAGGCACATATGAGAAAGCAATCAATGATCAACTGAGGTGCTGCAACTACAAGTTGATGCTTCTCAGCTCTCTCTTTCCTGCCTGCCCCCCCAATTAAAAAAAAAAGAAAACTTATATTTATCTCTGTTGTTACTGTTTCCAGAGTTCTTCATTTTTACCATACATTTATATTTCCAGATTTCTGGAATCATTTTCCTTCTGTCTGATGGACTTCCTTTAATATTTCTTGTAGTGTAAGTCTGCTGGTTGTGAATTCTTTCAGCTTTGGTGTAGCTGAAAAGAATTTTATATTACCTTAGTTTTGAAAGATAATTTTGCTGGATATAGAATTTCAGGTTTAAATATTTTTGTTTTGTACAAAAGATGTTGTTCCACTGTCTTTTTCTTGCACTATTTCTTTTTTTTTAAATAATTTTATTTTTTTAATGGGGATCAATAAATCAGGATACATATATTCAAAGATAACATGTCCAGGTTATCTTGTCGTTCAATTATGTTGCATACCCATCACCCAAAGTCAGATTGTCCTCTGTCACCTTCTATCTAGTTTTCTTTGTGCCCCTCCCCCTACTCCTTTCCCTCTCCCTCTCCCCCCTCCCCCCATAACCACCACACTCTTATCAATGTCTCTTAGTCTCACTTTTATGTCCCACCTACGTATGGAATAATGCAGTTCCTGGTTTTTTCTGATTTACTTATTTCACTTCGTATAATGTTATCAAGATCCCACCATTTTGCCCTGGCCGGTTGGCTCAGCGATAGAGCGTTGGCCTGGCGTGCGGGGGACCCGGGTTCGATTCCTGGCCAGGGCACATAGGAGAAGCGCCCATTTGCTTCTCCACCCCCACCCTCTCCTTCCTCTCTGTCTCTCTCTTCTCCTCCCGCAGCCAAGGCTCCATTGGAGCAAAGATGGCCCGGGCGCTGAGAATGGCTCCTTGGCCTCTGCCCCAGGCACTAGAGTGGCTCTGGTCGTGGCAGAGCGACGCCCCGGAGGGGCAGAGCATCGCCCCCTGGTGGGCAGAGCGTCGCCCCTGGTGGGCATGCCGGGTGGATCCCAGTCGGGCGCATGCGGGAGTCTGTCTGACTGTCTCTCCCCGTTTCCAGCTTCAGAAAAGTACCAAAAAAAAAAAAAAAAAAAAGATCCCACCATTTTGTTGTAAATGATCCGATGTCATCATTTCTTATGGATGAGTAGTATTCCATAGTGTATATGTGCCACATCTTCTTTATCCAGTCATCTATTGATGGGCTTTTTGGTTGTTTCCATGTCCTGGCCACTGTGAACAATGCTGCAATGAACATGGGGCTGCATGTGTCTTTATGTATCAATGTTTCTGAGTTTTTGGGGTATATACCCAGTAGAGGGATTGTTGGGTCATAAGGTAGTTCTATTTTCAGTTTTTTGTCTTGCACTATTTCTGATAAAAAATTTGTTGTCATCTTTACTATCATTCCTCTGAACATAGAATATTTTTTCCTCCGGCTGCTATTAAGGTTTTTTTGCTTTATGACTATTTTTTAGTAATTTCATTATGAAATGTCTTGGTGGAGTTTTCTTCTTGTTCCTAGGGGTTAGGTTCATTGAGCTTGTCAGATTTGTGGGTTTAAATCTTTGTTTCTTTTTTATTTACTTATTTATTCATTTTTTAGAGAGGAGAGGGAGAGACAGAGAGAGAGAAAGGAGAGACAGAGAGAGAAGGGGGGAGGAGCTGGAGGTATCAACTCCCATATGTGCCTTGACCAGGCAAGCCCAGGGTTTCGAACCGGCGACCTCAGCATTTCCAGGTTGATGCTTTATCCACTGCGCCACCACAGGTCAGGCAGATTTGTGGGTTTAATAGCATTCATGTTTTGAAAAAGATCAGTCATATTTCTTCAAATGTCTTTCTGATCTCCTTCCCCAACCCTATCTTTACCTTCTCTTTCAGAGTTGTCCCATAGCTCATTGATTCTCTTTTCAATATTTTTCCTCTCTGTAGTTCATTTAAAAAAGTTTCTATTGTGTATCACGTTCCCTAATCTTTTCTTCTGTAATGTCTATTCTTCTGTTAGTCCCAGCCAGTGTATTTTTCACCTTACAGATTATTGTCTTCATCTCTAAAAGTTTGATTTAGAAAATGTTTATACCTTCCTTATATCTACTTAATTTTTTAGTATATTACTATTATAATATTATAGTCATATAGTAATGTCTCCTAATTTTAACATCTATGTCAGTTGTAGGTTAATTCTGTGATTGATTTTTCTCCACATTTAGGGTCATATTTTTCTGCTTCTTTTCATGTACATTTGATTTAATGGCAGATATTGTGAATTTAATCTTGTTGGGTGCTGAATATTTTGTATTCCTATAAATATACTTGAATTTTAATTTGAGATGTATTTAAATTACTTGAAAATAGTTTGATCCTTTTGGAAATTACTTGTATTTATTTATTTATTTATTTTGGCACTATCCAAGAAGAATTTAGTTTAGGGTTACTAAGGCAAGACTCTTCTGAGTACTCAACCTCACTGAATTGGGAGGTTTTTTTGTTGGCCTGGTGGTGTAAAGAGCCAGTATTCCTGGCCCTCTGTTAGTGCCTAATACTGTACCTTCTCATGCATTCAGATGCTTTGTTCTTTCCTTGACCTTGAGTAGTTTCCTCACATGCATGCATTGATCAGTGCTGTTAAATCTCAGGGAGGACCCTCTGCATATTTCTGGGATTTTTCTGTGTTATTTTGTCTCCAGTAGTCTGTCTTGTTAACTCTAGCCATCTTGTTCTTCTGGACTCACTGCTCTGTCTCCTCAACACAGGAAATCTGCTGGGCTCTCCTCTGGGCTTTTCTATGCCATGGCCTATAAGTTCTCTGAAGGTAATAAGCCAGAGTATACTTTATTCATTTCCCATGTCTGAGGGATCATTCTCATTCACTGCCTGATATCCAGTATCTTGAAAACTGTTGTTTTATTTACTTAGTATGGCTTCTTTTTATTGTTGTCATTGCTTTGGGTGAGAAGGTAAACATGGTCCTTGTCGATCCATCTTGGATGGAATCAGAAGTTCCCCCAAGGCTCCACTCTTAATAGTCACCACACGTTTTGAGGAGAGGAAGAGAAAAGGTCTAAAAGTCTATAACCAAGAACTTCTGGTACAACCACTTTGTAAAATGAAGTGTGACATGTTTAGTCTGCCTATTTAATACTTCTTAAATCTCCAGAATATTATAAAGGTTTTCTGTGAGTAGTGATTTTTAGATTGTTTGGGCCAGTCTTCAGAGCTCTGGGTCTCCCTTAAACATGCCAGTGACATTTTCAAAACACAAGGGGCCCTTGATAGACTGCAAATCAGTTTTCACTCTTACTTGGTAGTCATTCTGCAAACTTGGTTCTGCTTCTACTTGTGTCATCTAGGTAAAGTCCCAGTTAAGGAATATTTACTCTCTTAAGATTTTAATAGTATGTAGGGTCCCCTAACACAGGCAGTTTACTGTGGTTTGAGGGTTTATTTCTGGAATACTAAAAACCTTTCTAGTTCAACTCCAAGAAGTTCTGTGTGATTCTTGTTTATCTTATTCTTGAGAATTTATTTGAAACTAGAAGAGAAAATCCTACAATCTTATTTTCATGAAAAAGGAAAGAGTAGTATTTTAATATATCAAGGGAGAA
This sequence comes from Saccopteryx bilineata, assembly GCF_036850765.1. Lineage (NCBI taxonomy): Eukaryota > Metazoa > Chordata > Mammalia > Chiroptera > Emballonuridae > Saccopteryx > Saccopteryx bilineata. The sequence goes on from NC_089492.1 coordinate 64,787,575, forward strand.
AGTTTAAGGAAAGTTAAAAGTAATCATATTATTCATGAATATATTTTTAAGTACGTACCATGGGTTTATCACTTGTTTGGGCAATGGGTGACAAAGAATAGGTAGGTTACTTTTATTTTTATGCATCTCCATGAATGATAAAGATGTAGTCTTCCAAATGAGTCTTACCATATTTCCCCATGAATAAGATGCTCCCATGTATAAGACACACCTTAATTTGGGGGCCCAAAATTGAAAAAAAAAAGTATTACGTAAAGTTATTGAACTCAAGGTTTATTCATCATTAAATTCATACAACTCCTCATCACTGTCAAAACTCCCATCCATTAGCTTGTCCTCATCTCTGTCTGATGACGAATCACTGTCTTCATATATTGCCTCATCCTCAGTTCCATCTCTGGCATTTGAAATATCACAACCACTGTATAAGACACATCCAGTTTTTAGACCCCAGATTTTTCAAAAAATAGTGCATCTTATACATGGGGAAATACAGTATTTAATACTACTTTATTTTCCTCTTATTTGAATCAGTCACATATAAGTGTCCACCAAAGCTTTGGTTAGGTGATATAACTGGTGTTACTTCAGTGTCATATAATTTCAGACAAAAAACAGAGACTCTTGCTGTTGTAGGTAGCCTAATTGTAGAAGGATATATAATTTCCTTCAGGCTTTTTGAAATACTGAAAGTAGCTTTTTTTTCCCCAATTGGCTGGGGCCTGGGACATCCAGTAAGTAGTTTACACTTTAGTTATGGAGATAAATATTATAAATAATAGAGAATATAAAACAAGGTCATTCTGTTAAGTGCCTAGTTGAGTGTTATGGATCCAAAGTATTTTATCACTTTGTTGCAGCTCAGGTCCCTGAGCTGAGCTATTCTAGTCTGGACAGGTAGCTAGGACTGAGAAGAGATATTCTGAGCTGGGAAGCAGTGGGTGTAAATGTTCAGTGGCAGGAATATTGGCTGTAGTTGTGGATACTGTTAAGTGAGGAGACAGTCTGTCCCACAGATGTGTACACAGAGAAAACTTAGACATTTGGTGGAAAAAGTAGGTGAGAGTCAGGTCAAAGCTCCTGAGTTCTTTGAATCTGTACTTTATACAGAGATGGCAATGAAAATAAGAAGGGCCATTTAAGAGACTGTAATAGTGAAAGCCAAGGACCTGGTAACTAAATGTGAGGATTAAGAGGGAAGAAGAGCCAAAGGTTTTGAGCTAGGACAAGAGAGTTGTTGTTATTAAAAATAGAAAAGTCAGAAAGAAGAGCTTGAATGAAATTATGCCACAGATCCCTGATGCTTTTTCCAAAAATTACACATTTCTCTGTGTGTCTCCTAACTAGTCAGTGCTTTTCCTATAGTCCTCCTCTTTAACTGTTAAGTCTACCAGGATGAAATGGAGTGTGGAAGGGCATTTAGAGGTCATAAAGCCACCTGGCCTAATCTCTTCATTCTACAGATAAAGAAATTGAGGACTTCAGATTTTGTGATTTCCCTTAAGGTCACACAGATAGGCTAGACTCTTGGACCTATTTTCTGAAATTCTTGTAGCAAAGGTTATTGTGTATTAATCATGCTTGTTGGCAAGTGACTCTTGTTTCCCCGTCATAATTAAATTAGTTATTGGCTTGATTCCTCAAATAGTTTTTTACTTTCCAAAATCAAATACATTAATGGTTAAAATAATTCCTTCTGAGTGGTCTGACTTTCCCCCTTTATCCATATATGCAATCGAAAACCATTTAGTACACTATGGGCATTAATGCCAAACTTGGCCTGGGAGGAATGGGTTTTCTGAATTCAAATGTGACACCTACCCTGTCCCAGGAGAATGTGCTTAGCCAATGCCGTGAATAAATGAACTCTGTTTTGTTAAGATGTTGAACCCTGCCCTATTCCTTAGCTGGAACCTGGCAAGAGCGCCTTCATTTTCCCCTCCCAAGCCTCTTTCTTCATCTTACCCTCCATGGCTGTCTCTCACCTTTTCCAAGTTTCCTTGGCCTGTATCCTGCTATTTCTCCCTCTGGGTCCCGCTCCCACAGGCCCTTCCCACTTTATTTATTTGCCGTCTTCGTAGAGCACCTTTCCGTCAGATCCTGTAGGTTTCTCCACCCCTAGGGGGCGGAGCTGAGTGAGCAGAAACCCCACCCCTATTTTTGGGCAGGGCTGGCGGCGAGATGGCACCATTGATTGGTGGGGCGGGGCCTGCACCGGGGGCGGGGCCCAAGGTGGGAGCCCTGGTGGGTGCACTTGGGGGCGGGAGGCGGGGCACAGAGCCCGCTGCTGTGTGGCGCAGCTGTGGTGGCTTCCCGGTGTCCACGCGCCTGTTGCGGGTCCCAAAGGTAAGTGTGGGGAGAGGTCCTGGTGGCTCGCGGGGCACTTGGAGGGACTCTGCGGGCGCCTACAATGCAGGTGTGGACTGGCTGGACCGGCCGGAGCCACTTCAGTCAAGTAGGAGCGCGGGTGGGCGGGCGGCGAGTGGCGTGAGTCCCCTGTGGGAGGGGTACATTGGGTCGGGCTCTAGCGGTGCATCACTTGGTCCTGGCATTATCTCAGGAACAGAATATGTTTGCGTTGCACCACACACCCTCTCCCCAAATGTGGAGAGACCTCAGGGACTGTAGAGATTTTATCATTCTTTAAAATATATTTCTAGTTCGTGATTCAGGATTGTAGGAAATAATCTATAGTTAACTTGCGGTGCATCTTTATTTTGACTTAGTGTTATTCAGTTTGCAGGAAGAGTGAGGTCAAAAATGGAACTATTATTTAAACGAGGACACCAGGGTTCACATAGACCGTGTATCGCAGAGATTAAGCATGCAGGCTTTGAAGTTAGAGTGCCAGGGTTTGCATCTACTTATTGTGAAAACGCACACAATTTGTTTAACTCCTCTATGCCTTTGTTTTCGCAGAAGTGAAATGGTGATAATAATAGTCCCACCTTTATAGAATTGTTATGAAGATTAACTGAGTTAATACTTAGTACCTGCAATAGTCCGAATAACACTGGTTATTTTCTTCATAATGCATTCACATGCATTAATTTTCGAAGTTGTTGCTATAAATGCTTGGGGATTCGATTGGAACAGTTTTCGAAGACCCAAGTCCCACCAGGAAAGGTTGCATAACTTTTGCCTCGTGCTAAGGATGTGCTTATCCACCTTGTTCCAAATCAAATTCAGTGATACAGAAGTCTAAGTCTTACAGGTTATTCTAAGACGAATGAAAAAAGGCAGCACTTTTACAGTTAGTATAGTGTGATTTTAAGCACTAAGCTCTGGTAAGTTTGTTTTAAAAAATTATACAGAACTTATAAGTTGTGCTATTTTTGGTGGGTGCTTATTCTATTATTGCAAAGTGAGGTAAACCAGAATAGTCAAATAAATAAACTAAATATTGTATCAACCAGGACTGCCACATAGATTCTCAGAACTGAAGGGAATCTGAAAAATCGGACCAGCTGCCCCTTTCCAGATAAGGATGGGATCCAAAGACCCAGAGCCAATAAATGGCAGAGCTTAGACTAGAACTCAGCTCTGCTCAGCAACCAATTATAAAATCAAAGGATGATATTCCTTCTGGTTTTGATGATAGTACTATTTTTATTTTTTGACAGTTTCATGGTGCTGTGAATGGGGGTTTTCTCTCTCTCAGCAGCATCCTACTTGGTAGCTTAATTGCATGATTCGTAATTATTCTTCAGCAACCTTGATTTAAATCACATCTCAAAGTTGCTACATCAGTAATTGCTTTGAGAACAAGATGATTGTCTTAAGTTTTGTACAAACATGTTCTAATAGTACTTTGGTTTTGTTGTTTTAAAATGCAGTCCTTTCTCTTATGTAGGGAATGTAAACAGGCAGTATAAACAAATTGACCTAGTAGGTAGTTTGTTATTACTGTTTTCATGTTATCGCATGAAGGTTTCATGATAGAGTGAGAAAGTGGTAGGACTGGGTCACCAAAGAGATGTATTGCAGTTGCTGCCACTTCAGAAGCATCATGGAATGAAATTTAATGGAGATACTGGTGTGTTAGTTGCTGATTCTTTCCTGGTTCCTTGCATGGTTCACTCTCTCACCTCTAGGTTTTTGTTTTGATGTTACAATCTCAGACCCTCCTATATAAATTCCATGCAACTCCACTTTTCCTGTAATATATACTTCTCTATTGATGTACTTATTATCTGTTGTCTGCCATTAGACAAGGTTAAGTTCCATGAGGGCAGAGGTGCTTGCCAGTTGTATTTGTTGTTGTATCCTAAGTGCCTGGAAACAGTGCCTACCACCAGAAGGTGTCAGATGGGTGGGTCTGATGCAAACATTTCCAGCTAGGGCCAGTAGTAATTACTGAAGCCGATTCTCTGTCTTTTTGGACTGCTCTCTCCTTCCCCCATTTCTAGTTGTTTCCCCTGGTTGCCCAGGAATAAAACCTGGAGGCAATGTTAATTCCTCCTTCTACCTTGCCCTCCACGTGAAATAGCTGCTGACTTAGTTCTCCTTTCAGGTTTTTTTTGTTTTGTTTTTGTTTCTGTATTTTTTTTTTTTGCGCAAAACTGCCATTCCTATTGATGTCAAGCCCCTACTTCTTCAAGCCTTCCTCCATTGCTCCCATTCTCTACTCCTTATAGCCCTTATCCCGAGTTACTTTTACAAATGTCTTCACATCCCCACCTGCAGAAAGAAATCCAGAGTGAAAAGCCTGGTATTCAGAGTTCTCTACATCAGTGGTCCCCAGCCCCCGGGCCGCGGACCTGTACTGGTCCTTGGGGCCATTTGGTACTGGTCCACAGAGAAAGACTAAATAACTTACATTATTTCCGTTTTATTTATATAATATTTAAGTCTGAACGATGTTTTCTTTTTTTAAAATGACCAGATTCCCTCTGTTACATCCGTCTAAGACTCACTCTTGACGCTTGTCTCGTGAGTTTGACAATTATATTTAAAAATACCACAGTTTTTACGCCGGTTGCATAATTTTATTTTGTGCATTTATCCGTCCCACCCTAAAGGCCGGTCCGTGAAAATATTTTCTGACATTAAACTGGTCCGTGGCCCAAAAAAGATTGGGGACCACTGCTCTACATGATCTCAAATTCACTTTTCCCTTTCTGTTTTTATTGATAAGCATGGCTTTCCCTCCAAATGGGCAGGAATTCAGACAAACTGGAGGAATGGCTATTCCCTGTTTGTATCAAGGATGTGCTGTTTTTTTGTTTTGTCTGCCTAGCCTTCATGTCACCACAATTTTGCATACCTAGATTAGTTAGTTGGAAGTGGTTTTTCCTTCCCCTCAATTCTTGTGACTTTTCATAGCTTTCTGAGAGAATTTACCACAGTCTATTTTGAATTGTTATTCTTTGCTACATATAAGCTCCTGGAAGACAACAAACCATGCACACACTGATTCCAGTTACTTTTTTAAGGAAAAATAAGACACACCCCTACCCTAATTTCATATTCATTTTTTACTACAGATGAACTTAAAATGCTATTTGATAGGCCTTTAAATAATTAAATATTAAGCTTCTACAATAATTTCTACAAAATGAACGATTAAGGAAGAAGGCAAGGAAATTTGGTGCTACATAAAAAGCTACAAATAAAGATACTGAGGTCTGGATTCACAGAAGGGAGTAGGTGTAGGGAGAGCAATAAATATACACCCAACCCATACAGCTAGATGGACGGTGGATGTTAAAAAATGTACACAATAAACTCAGGAAGTCATTAGGACAAGATGAACTTCATGGAGCAACATGTGCAGCTTTGGACATTCCTGTTGGGTATTATTCCTGAGCTTTATTTTGTTTTTGTGTCTCTCAGCACAAATACTCTTGACTCCCTGCTTTGTTTTCTGAGCCTAATGGGACTAAATGTTCTCTCTTTCTGGGTGACAGAAGTGGTTTACCTTCTTTCCCTTCATTGTTTAAAATAATAAAAGGTTCATACTTCTTTCTTCATTTATTTTCCTGGATATATGGAGATGACATATGGCAGAAGCTCTTAGTCCTTCAGAGAAAGGTGATAGATATAAAAGTACTTGAATTGGGCTATTGTTGAAGCTTCCCATTTTATTAGGTTTGATACCAGCATTTGGTTTAATATACTTTGCTTTGTTTTTCATTACAAATATATCCTTGTACATATTCCAATTGAGTGAATGTTTTTATTTTACTTGTGATTTTTTTTCCCCTCTGATAGATTTAAACTTATTTTTAGAACTCATGTAGACATTTCTGCAATTTAATTTTATCTTTTCTTTTTTCCCATTGTTTCCCAAGCTTCAGCTGGGGTTTCCCATTTGAAGGCCCACATTAATATTTGATTTTGAGTATTTACAGGTATAGTCTAAATTTGTTTTACCATTTCTAAGATGAAGCTGCAGTTTCTGTTGACAGGAAAGAGTTGGTAGGAAAAATATATATAAAGATTTTAATTTTCAAAATGTTAGAACTTTAAGGTAAAATTTTACTATAATTTAAATTTGCAATTGATTTTTCTCCTTCGGGAAATTTTTTCCAATGTGCTAAACAGTAAAATTACACTGTCAGAAGAAGAATCTTGAAAGTAAATAATGGTTTTGGAGTCAAGTTTCATTTATCACACTGTATAAGCATCTGTGTTTACCCTGAGTTCTCTTTGTCTTGAAAAAGCCTTTGGGGCCCTGGCCGGTTGGCTCAGCGTTAGAGCGTCGGCCTGGCGTGCGGGGGACCCAGGTTCGATTCCCGGCCAGGGCACATAGGAGAAGCGCCCATTTGCTTCTCCACCCCCCCCCCCCTCCTTCCTCTCTGTCTCTCTCTTCACCTCCGGCAGCCAAGGCTCCATTGGAGCAAAGACGGCCCGGGCGCTGGGGATGGCTCCTTGGCCTCTGCCCCAGGCGCTAGAGTGACTCTGGTCGCGGCAGAGCGACGCCCCGGAGGGACAGAGCATCGCCCCCTGGTGGGCAGAGCGTTGCTCCTGGTGGGCGTGCCGGGTGGATCCCGGTCGGGCGCATGCGGGAGTCTGACTGTTTCTCCCCGTTTCCAGCTTCAGAAAAATACAAAAAAAAAAAAAAAAAGAAAAAGCCTTTGGTTAGGGTTTTATCAGTTAGGGTCATTCATACAAATAATAAAAGTTGGAGCATAAACTAATTACATATTTCTAGCACATGGTAGGCATGGTGTATCAGTTAAGTAAATCTATATTTTTAGGGAGGATTTCATTAAGATACTGTAATATATTCATACATATAGTAATGGAATTGGCCTTGTAAAGAGGGAGAAATTGATGATTTAGGAGCTTGATGAAGAAATGATGAACCAGAGCTTACTTTGAAGATCTCAGTTGCATACTTTGGCAAATTAGAATTTCCAAGTGTGTCTCTCCACCTGTTTGTTGAATGCACAAATTAAACAAATGTGTATTGGGGCCTACTAAGTGCATGCCAGTGAGTAAGTCAGTTTCTGCACTCTGCTCAGGGAGGTTCTCAATAAATTAGTAGTGTGCAATCTTAGATGGTTATAAATGCTGAAATGGAAAAAAATACCAGGATGACAAGATTATGTTGGAGAAGGAGCACTTTAGTTAGGATGGTCATGAAGGTTTGTTGGAGGAAGTTACATTTGAACAGAGGCCTCAATGTGAAGAGCTGAAAGAAAAGCATTTGAGGCAGAGGCACCACGGAGACCGGAGGTGGAGCACGGCTCAGTGTGCCTGAGAACTAGGAAGAGGCCCTGGTGGGATGCAGCGGGAGAGGGAGGAAAAGGTTAGCCCATGCGGATGCTTGTAGTCTGTTAGCAACAATTCAGAGTTCGGATTTTATTCTAAGAACAGTGGGAAGCCATGGGAAGAATTTAAGCAAAGGAGTGAAACAATCAGATTTACAGTGATTAAAAAAAAAATCACTATTGTGGGAAGCATGGATTGGAAGAGGGTAAGAGTGGAAGAAGAGATATCAAGTTGGAGGTTCTCCCAAGAGACTTTATAATGTGTTGGTGCTTACTATCTGTGGTTTGTTCTTGGTGCCTCCTTAATCTGAGTGTTGGTGCTTACCATCTGTGGTTTGTTCGTGGTGCCTCCTGAATCTGAGTTCTCCCGACCTTCTCAGTCAGAACCAGCTTTCCCTAGGCTTACCACTACTGCTTTTGTGTGAGTTTCCCCCTCGTGTTTTTCTAACTTCCTTTAAGCACTCATCCACCTATTGTTCTGCCAGTGGTCACAATCCTTCAGGAATCATCCTTGAGAGTATTCTTTGTTTACTTCTGCCTGGAAAATACACTGGGAGTATGATTCCCAATGGAAAAACTTGGGAAGCTGGGAAGAGGGCAGGCATGGTGGTGATCAGGAACCCAGGATGGTGACCTTGGGAGGTTGAGGACAGAGCAGAGCATTGCTGCTACACATAACCATCCCTGCCCTGTGGGTTCTGGAACTAGCAGACGGATATGTTATTAGTTGGAGTAAATATAAATCCTTTCTTTTTATCCTGGAAGTTTTGATTCTGGTATTGGAAAACAGGATTGTCAGCATTTACTTTTGCCTCCTTACTCGGTCTCTTCCTTTGATGTATATGACAAAGTGGAGCCAGTTTCAGGGAGCCAACAGACTTTTGTTCAGGTTCTTGGACACCCCTGTGGAATTGTTGGGTGCATACTGTTCATCTGTGTTGTATTCCAACATTGTATATTTTGTACATATTTTATTTTTAATTCTATCACTTTTCTTTATCAAGAATCAGGATAAATAACAGGTATCTCAAATAAGAGATGGCTAAATCTAGGAAAAAGTAGATGTGATGACAGTGAGGGGGAAAAGCCAAATGGGGGTGGGGTGGGAATTAACAGTAGGACACATTAGTAAGAAAGGAAAACAGGAAAAGTTGTAACTGATTCATCATGTGATATGTGTGGGGGGAGAAAGTTACTATGTATCTTCTATTGGCAGATCCTGTTAGAATTTTTAATCTGTTCTGCAGTGCACTTAATTTACAGATAAGACAAAGATGTGCTTTGTTTCTGTTGAAACATTTTGGATGTGTTTGGAGATAGTATTCGAGAGGCAGAAATAAACAGATAACAGATTATTTACTATTACAGTAGCCTTTTAATAAAAATAAGTTGGTTTGGAGTCAGAATTTCCTGGGTGGGTACTTTAGGTGTAATCTAAAATGAAACCCACACACTTGACCTATTCTCTCCTCAAAAATTATTCTTGTACTATCCCCACCCCCAATTCTTTTTCTTATTCTCTGGGTCAGTTTTCAGTTTCCAAACCTGTTCCCTTGCCAGTCCCCTTGACATGCCAGGGTTTGTACATATGTTCTTTTTTGTCTCTTCCTTAACTGGCCCTGTCAGCTTTCTGCTTTATAACTCTTGCCCCGAAACACCCAAACTTGTTGCTCTTCTCAGCCTAATTCCTTCCTTTTGGAAGAGGCTTGTTCTTCATTTTCCTGTATTCTTTAGTGTGAATAACTGGCCTCCTTTCTCTGCCATGTGAGTTCAGAGTGCAGACTGGTATTTATGAATTTATCTGTTTTATAATTTATGTAGGGTTCAGTAGTCTGTACCAAACAGTCTTCATGATGCGTGAAGGAAATAGAGTTCAGAAACTGCTTATATTTTAGAGGTAAAAGCTGAAGAATCTTTTGACATTCTTATAAATTGTTCTTTTGGCTTTCTGAAAAAAAGATGAACAAGATCCAGAACAATGATTGCATACAGTGGGCAAAAAGATTGGCACAATGATGAAGAAAAAGTGCTTTTTTTTTTTTTAAGTGAGAGGAGGGGAGATAATGAGACAGACTTCCACAGGTACCCCAGCCAGGATCCACCTGGCAACTGCTGTCTGGGGCCGATACTCAGATCAACTTAACTATCCTCAGCACCCTGGCCACCACTCAAACCAATCGAGCCACTGTCTGGGAGAGGAGAAGAGGGAGAGAAGGGAGAGAGGGAAGAGAAGCAGATGGTCACTTCTCATATGTGCCCTGACTGAGGATCGAACCAGGGACATCCGCATGCCAGGCCGACACTATCCACTGAACCATTCGGCCAGGGCTGAAAAAAGTGCTTTTTAAAAAAAGCCTTAACTATAAAATTTTAATATAACATGAATTTGGAAGGTCCTTTTTTTCATGGAGCTTTACCCATATTTCTACTTTGTATGGCTGCCCAAGTATAAAAACATTTAAATCTAGGAATATTTTTTTAATTTAAAATTTTGGGGGTGACATAGGTTAATAAGATCATATAGGTTTCAAGTTTACATTTCTATGATACATGATCTGTATGTGTCCTGAGCCCATCCAAATGCTTTTTTAAAAAAGACTAACTGCCCCTCTTTTTTATTTTTAAAAAATTTAATATATTGATATTTTAGAGAGAGAAAGAAAACATCAATTTGCTGTTCCACTTATTTATGTATTCACTGGTTGATTCTTGTACGTGCCCTAACTGGGGGTAGAACCTACAACCTTAGCGTATCGGAATGACTTTCTAACCAACTGAGTTACGCAGCCAGGGTTCCCCCTCCTTTTTAAAAGACCATTTCCTGTGATAGCATCCTTTCTTGTATCCTTTTTGTTTCCTAATGTAGCCCCTGATTATCCTTGTGATGGGACCAACACTCAGGGCCCACTCAGTGCTAAGCTCTTGGTTAGATGTTGGCATGTTTCAAGAAGAGGAAGTGGGCCATTTCTGTCACAGTGCTGCACAAACCTGACCCCTTGTGGTGGCAGAATCCGAACGCTACTTTTCTTGTGCGTGGTTTTCTTTCTATAACCTGATTGCTAATGGACACTTGGTGTTCCCTTCTCTTCAACTCTGTATCTCCAGAGGCTTTAGATACAAGGGTCCCCAAACTTTTTACACAGGGGGGTAGTTCACTATCCCTCAAACCATTGGAGGGCCGCCACATACAGTGCTCCTCTCACTGACCACCAATGAAAGAGGTGCCCCTTCCGGAAGTGCGGCGGGGGACCGCATGCGTCCCATGGGCCGTAGTTTGGGGACACCTGCTAGAAGAAGGGGATGCATGCAGCAGTTTCATAAGAAATTGAGAGACAGTGTTTGCAAGCCAGGCTTTGAGGTCAGAGTTATATTCACATCACAGTGCTGCCACACACAGCTGTGTGGCCATGTGGAAGTACTCATCATCTAGGTTTCTTCATCTGTAAAGCCAGGATAATGATACTTATTTTATGAGTTGCTGTGAAGATTAAGTGATGTGTTAGATGGAAGCTCTTAGAACAGCAATTTTCAACTGTATGCCACAAGAAATGCATTGCTTATTTATTCAGGAGCACTAGCCTCTTTTCCCTTAGATTGTGAAATAAAAAAACAACAGTCAACACAACAATACCTATCCAGTGAGAATGAATCAAAATTATACCTATTTTTCCCTGGCTGGATAGCTCAACTGGTTAAAGCGTCCAGAAATGCAAAGGTTGTGTGTTTGATCCATGGTCAGGGCACATACAGGAACAGATCAATGTTTCTGTCTCCTCTTCTTTGCTCTCTAAAATCAATTAATTTAAAAATTAAAAAAAATATATTCTTATATTTTTTGTCAGATCAGCAAAAAATATATTTTGTATGTGTGCCGCAGAATTTTTGTAATTAATTTATGTGTGCAATGAGATGAAAAAGGTTGAAGATCGCTGTCTTGGAACAATACCTGGCAATGGTGCTTAATAAATGTTACTTGTTTAACTAACACTATTGACATTTTGGGCCAGATGATTTTCTTTTGGAGGGGCTGTCCTTTGCATTTTAGCATATTTAGCATCCTTCAAGTTGTGACAACAAACGATATCTCCAGACATTGCCCAAAGTCCCCCTGATGAGAACTACTCTAAGTGGAATATTTACCAGCTCTGATATTACTCTTGCATATCACTGCCCCTCCTAAGATCTGGTTGCCTCTGGAAGTTCTGTCCCCATTTAACCTACTTCTTTGTGTCTTCTTAAAATTGTCTTAATGGATTCACTAGCTAGATGGTAAAGTTAGTTCTTCCATTCTGGGTTAATATTGGAACTTCGTGTCCTTAGAGCATGGGACCTCCTCCTAGGCAAGCCAGCCTATGAGATCATCTTGTGATTCCCCAGCAGAGTGAAGGCAGTTTCTTTTTGTGATTCTCCTTTGAAAAGCCTAACCTACCTATGAGCACTCCCCGCCCTCGCCAGAAGCTCCAACTTGTATTCCCATGTGAACAACATAGCTTTTTGTTTTTTCTTAGTTGTGTGGATTCTTATATCAGCCCTCTTCTTATTTTGTTACATTTGGCTGCCTGGCCATAAAATGATTTTGCAGAACTTAAATTGCTTCAGTTTTGTAGAATAACCATGTATTAAATTTGCGGTAATAGCGGGCTTGCTATTACATAATTTCAGCTGTACCAACTTAAAAATAAGTTTATGAACTTTCTTCATTGTTTCCCAGAGGACTCTTTTGTGTGTGTGTGTGTGTGTGTATAGTTGTAGAGGCAGTAGTTGTAGAGGCAGTGTGGTACAGTGGGTAAAGGTCCCGAAGGCAGGCCACCAGGTTTCAAATCCTGACTCCACCACCTGGGGCAGATAACTTTATCTTTTCATGCTTCAGTTTCTCCTTGGTTTCCTCTCAGTAGGTAGACTGTTGTGAGCAGCAACCAGATTAACAAACACAAAGCTCAGTCTGCCTCATAATAAGCTTAACCAGTAACTATTAAATATTGTTAGGTTGCTGGCTTGAAGGAAGGAGAAATCTTACTAACAGAGAGACAGGGTGGTGTAGCAAACAAGTCGAGGTAGGTTTTGGAGGCAGACAAATTTGGATTTGAATCATAGCTCTATCTCTTATTAGCTGGATCCTGGCTTGGCCAAGTGATTTAGTCTCTCTACATTTTTCTGGAATGAGATGAGTGTTCTGACTGGTGACCCATGTTTTGTGTCTCCAGGGATTAGAGTCAGTTCAGAGCTAGTGTCCAGTAACTCTTGGAAATATTGCGCATTTCTCATTCCCCAGCGGACGCACCTTATGAATGACTACAGGTCCCTCTTGGGAAAGGTCTGGAGAAAGATTGGTAGGATATACTGGTGTATAGTGTCACAGTAATCTTATTTTAGTCTAACATCCTTGGATCTGACATCCTTTGAGTGTGCTTCCATATGTGCGCTTCAGGCTCCTGATGCTAAAAATTGTTAAGACTCTGCAAATTTTTTAGTATAAAGGCAGTCTCCTTCCAGAGTAGGTTCTGAACTTCTTTCTGAGTTCTTTTGAATCTAACTACTGTTATGAGGCAATGAGGAGTGGTGGGAGTAGGTAGTGAGGAGACTTGGCATCCCCTTGTAAAACAACTTGGAAGAGTTTATGGGGGCCGGGTTCAGGAGGCTGGGACTACTCAGAAGGGTGTAGGTTTTTTCTTTCAGCAGGGGTGCTCATCTGAATAGGAAATTCAACATTCTTAGCTTCATTGTGTTTGCCCAAGTATCTGCATCTATGATTTAAGATCATTCTTCTTTCCAGCCAGTACTCTTGTGTTAGCATTAAGAGTCTTTTTAGAATGGGAAGAGGACATGAACAGACACTTCTCCCAGGAAGAAATACAAATGGCCAACAGATATATGAAAAGATGCTCAGCTTCATTAGTTATTAGAGAAATGCAAATCAAAACTACAATGAGATACCACCTCACCCCTGTTAGATTAGCTATTATCAACAAGACGGGTAATAGCAAGTGTTGGAGAGGCTGCGGAGAAAAAGGAACCCTCATACACTGTTGGTGGGAATGTAAAGTAGTACAACCATTATGGAGGAAAGTATGGTGGTTCCTCAAAAAACTGCAAATAGAACTACCTTATGACCCAGCAATCCCTCTACTGGGTATATACCCCAAAACCTCAGAATCATTGATACATAAAGACACATGTAGCCCTATGTTCATTGCAGCACTGTTCACAGTGGCCAAGACATGGAAACAACCAAAAAGCCCTTCAATAGAAGACTGGATAAAGAAGATGTGGCACATATACACTATGGAATACTACTCAGCCATAAGAAATGATGACATCAGATCATTTACAGCAAAATGGTGGGATCTTGATAACATCATACGGAGTGAAATAAGTAAATCAGAAAAAAACAAGAACTACATGATTCCATACATTGGTGGAATATAAAAACGAGACTAAGAGACATGGACAAGAGAGTGGTGGTTACCAGGGGTGGGGGGAGGGAGGACGCAGGAGGGAGGGAGGGAGAGAGTTAGGGGGAGGGGGAGGGGCACAGAGAAAACTAGACAGAGGGTGACGGAGGACAATCTGACTCTGGGTGAGGGGTATGCAACATAATTTAATGACAAGATAACCTAGACATGTTTTCTTTGAATATATGTACCCTGAAATATTAATGTCATCCCATTAACATTAATAAAAATTTATTAAAAAAAAAAAAAGTCTTTTTAGGATTGCATATTTAATTGGCTCTGGAACCCTTACCATTAGGCTCTGGTAAATGGTAAATGGATCCTTAGTCCCATCAGTTTAGCAGTCATAAGAGAAAAAATCTAACAGCCATAGATTTTCCGCTCATCTACTTGGGAATTCACAACTGCTAATTTGTCATCTTGGTGCGTATTCTCAAAGACAACCAGGAGCAATCCAGGTCCGGTCACAGTCTTTGAAATCAGCATTTTCATCATCTCCTTGGCCTTCCATCACCTTGCCCACTGCCTGTGCTCCATCCTGTGACATCATGGGAGGAACTTTGAATGATCTTATCTGTGTGCCAGGTGACTAGCTCCCCATATGCTCCCTCCACAGGAAAGTGATCAGGGCAGTCATCAAACATGCATCCTATTTTTTTTTTTTTTTTGTATTTTTCCGAAGCTGGAAACAGGGAGGCAGTCAGACAGACTCCCGCATGCACCCGACCGGGATCCACCCGGCATGCCCACCAGGGGGCGATGCTCTGCCCATCTTGGGGCGTTGCTCTGCCACAATCAGAGCCATTCTAGTGCCTGAGGCAGAGGACACAGAGCCATCCTCAGCGCCCGGGCAAACTTTGCTCCAGTGGAGCCTTGGCTGCGGGAGGGGAAGAGAGAGACAGAGAGGACGGAGAGGGGGAGGGTGGAGAAGCAGATGGGCGCTTCTCTTGTGTGCCCTGGCTGGGAATCGAACCCGGGACTCCTGCACGCCAGGCTGATACTCTACCACTGAGCCAACCGGCCAGGGCCTCATGCATCCTATTTTTAAGGGTCTGTTTCCTGGGGTCATTCTTGGTCCCAATTACCGTATCAGTCACATGACACTCAAAATTAATCAGAGGAAATCTAACAAAGGGACTGTTTACTAAGATGTTATGAGCAGGGGTAAGAACTAGCAGGGCATGGGGAAGCACCACTTCTACTCACAGTGTTTGGTCCCAGGCATTCCACTGTGGCTATGGAAGAGGGGCCACCTGGTAGGAACTGTGGCTTTAGATGGAAAAACCACTTCCGGTTAGAAAGAGGTCATCTTGCTCTTCCTGCCCTTCCATCACCTGCTAGTGTCTTGCATTGGTTGCACTGAACCAGATGCCAGAGAGGAAGGGTGGATGGAGCAGCTGCCTCAGAGTGAGGTCCATTGGGTTAGCCTTCTGGCATGAGGCAGGGTGGAGAAGCAGTGGTACTGGATCAGGAAGGGCAAATGGAGGTTGGCTAGCACACTTTGTAACTAGAGCTCTTTGGTCCAGATTTGAGGGCTACGCCTCTACACTTAACTGCATGCATGCTTAGATGTTCCCTGACCCCTTGTAAGAAACACCTCATCCTGCCCCCCCAGCTCTTTCCTTCTCTATTCCTAATGCCACTTAATGCCATATCCTCTTGTCCCTTCCCAAGGGAGCCCTGAGTGATGTTTTCCTGCAGTTGTGCTCCTGTGGATTATACATAGTAAGGCACAAACAGACATTCAAACTTGTATATAATTCTGTACCAGCAGGACCTGCCACCTCCTGGGTCCCACATTCTCAAGGGACAGTTTAGTTTAGCACCCTACCCTTCACCCCCTCACTTCTCATCATTTCTGCTACAGATGGAGAAGGTTGGGTCAGTGTGGGTCTTGGGGCTCCTGGACGAGACTAACATGCCTTAGAAGAGCTGTGGGTTCCGCCAGCTCTGATTCTTTAGCTGTGGAGTGTTGTGACTATAAGGTAGGGCTCTGGTCAGGTAGCTGCCCTGGTCTAATGCAGGGGGAGTCGAAGAGGCTGCCTTTATGGGTTATAGGGTGCTCTAACTTGGACCAGTTATACACACCTAGTTTAGGAGAGGGCCAGTCACATTTCCATGTTTTCTAACAACTGATTCAACTACACATAAATCCTTCCTGGCTGCATTTCCAGCAGCAAATACAACAAAGTTTTTTGTTGTTTGTTTGGGGGTTTTTTGGTGACAGAGAGAGGGACAGATAGGAACAGACAGACAGACAGGAAGGGAGAGAGATAAGCATCAGTTCTTCATTGTGGCTCCTTAGTTATTCATTGATTGTGTTCTCACATGTGCCTTGACCAGGGTGCTCCAGCAGAGCGAGTGACCCCTTGCTCAAGCCAGCAACCTTTGAGCTCAAGCCAGTGACCATGGGGTCATGTCTGTGATCCCACTCTCAAGCCAGTGGCCCCACACTTGAGCTGGCGACCTCGGGGTTTCGAACCTGGGTCCTCTGCATCCCAGTCCAGTGCTCTATCTGCTCTGCCACCGCCTGGTCAGGCCCAAGTTGATTTTTAAAAGAATTGTACATCAAATTTATTGGGATTATATACATACATACATATATATATATATATATATATACAGACTCCCGCATGCGCCCGACCGGGACCCACCCGGCACGCCCACCAGGGGCGGTGCTCTGCCCCCCAGGGGGCGATGCTCTGCCCATCCTGGACGTCGCCATATTGCGACCAGAGCCACTCTAGCGCCTGAGGCAGAGGCCACAGAGCCATGCCCAGCGCCCGGGCCATCTTTGCTCCAATGGAGCCTTGGCTGCGGGAGGGGAAGAGAGAGACAGAGAGGAAAGCGCGGCGGAGGGGTGGAGAAGCAAATGGGCGCTTCTCCTATGTGCCCTGGCCGGGAATCGAACCCGGGTCCTCCGCACGCTAGGCCGACGCTCTACCGCTGAGCCAACCGGCCAGGGCTGGGATTATATTGATTAATAAAATTACACAGGTTTCAGGTGCACAACTCTATAGTATTGTACAACGTCTGTATATTGTATTGTTTGTTTACAACCTCAAGTCAAGTCTCCCTCCATCACTGTCTATCCAGTCTCTTAAAAGTGGGTTTGGAATTATCTTAAAGGAAGTATCTTTACAATCATTTAAAATTTGTTATACCTGAATATTCAATGCCGGATGATAGATATTTGAAATCATTACTTGAATTTATTTACAATGATCTGATCTGTCAGAGTGACTTCCTGAAATTTATCACCGAGAGACTGGCAGACAAACCCTTTAAAAGGCATTTTTCGGTGTCAGTGGAGAGTATGGGCTGCTGTGTTTAGCAAAGGTGACATCTCGAGCCCTTTGTCCATGGGTGGAATGATAATGTTAATATAAATTGTATTTTTTCTATATTGAGATCTACTGTAACATCTCTGACCAGAGGTCCGGTGCAGCAGAATGATATACAGTTGTTAAAATGCAGCATAGCACAGTGGTTAAGAGAGTTGAGTCTCTGGAGCCACAGCCTGCCCACAGGATGGGCAGGTTATTTAACCTATCTGTGTCTCAGTTACCTCATTTGAGGAAGGGAGGTAAATATATAGTTAACTACTATATAGGATCCCAATCTGAAGCAAGCTCCATTTGTTCGTCCTGATACAAAAAGTCTGAAAACCATACTTTGAAAAAATATTGCTCTGAATCCATCAAACTAGAGCCCTTTTAGGTGAGAGGTAGCCCTTAGCCCACATGAACTATGGTGAAGAAGCTCACAAAATTTCTTAGAGTAGGGCAGGTGGGTGGGGCGCTAATGTTTGATTGTGGTTTAGTTAATGAAAGGGACATAACAGAAGCTACATCTCCACCCTGAGCCGAGACTTATGATCAAAAGTGAATTCCTGCCAGAATAAGCATACAGTTGGTCCTGTGAACAAGGAATGACAAATTGTGGTATTTTAAACTTGTTTTGCTAATCAGTGTTTTTCTTTTCTTTTTTTTTCTGTTGGTCAAGGTTGCATGATGGAATTTGAACATTACCTCAAGAGGTTTTATGTTTTGGATTAGCTACTTGTGTTTGTACTGCTGTCTGTTTCTTCAGACTTGTTTTTTGTGGCCGTTTGAGACCATAAACCCAAAGGAATTATACCATGGACTACAAGGAAAGCTGCCCAAGTGTAAGCATCCCCAGCTCTGATGAACACAGAGAGAAAAAGAAGAGGTTTACTGTAAGTATGCATCGTAAAGTGCATGGGGAAGAAAGGAAGATAGAGAATATTGCCATTTCTGCTTCTGTTCTTCCTTAACCTAGGATGTCCCCTCTCTGTCTGCACATACCCAGATTTTACGTGTCTTTCAAATGCTATATTCTCCACTTTCTTTCCTGAGGACTGCAGTGGGATACAGTTTCTTTCACAGTGCAGATTTTTGTCTGTTTACCTATCCCCTTGAAGAAGCTTATGATACTATCTGCTAGACCCTCTCACCAGAAAATGTACATACATAAGGATCTTTGACACATGCACATAATTTTATGTATACTATCAGGGGCTAATGGACTCAGAAGTCATTGATCCCATGTTAAGAACCACTATCTTGAAATTTCTGTAGTATTTTTCTTATGACATTTATTATTTTCTACCTCAGTTTTTAAAATATGTAATCTCTCTTTTCTTAATATGTTATCTCTTTTTTTCACTTTTTATCACCATAGAATCTATTGTAGGGCTTTATAGAGACTAAACGCAATGAATATTTGCTGAATCAGTGTATCAATGGCTATTATTGGAGAATAATCACTTTTCTATTTACTGTAATGAAGCATATAATATTATGTTTAGTTCCATTAGTTCTGTCATTATATACAGAGATTTCCTGCCCCATACCCCTAAAAAAATGTCATTTATGTGTCTATAACTGATCTAGTCTTCCCTATAAACTCCCACCCACTGAGTGGTGTGAAGAAATTTATTTAACCCAGTTCTGTTTAAGATAAACAATCAGTTTGAGCTAAGATTTAAGCAGTTCTTTTAGGTAATAAAAATGCTCAGGTTGTCTCCATTCTGCTCTTACTCATACTGCACACACACTCCTCCCATCTGACGTCATGGTTTACGGGAGGAGCAGTGTCCCCTTTCACAGTGTGGAGTCAGTGATGGACCTCACAGTAGCGGTAGCCTGGTGAGGGCTCTTGCATTCTTGTCGTCCTTCTAAGATCTCTGCCATTCCAGGTATGGAGTGACTGGTTTGGCAAACATTCACCTATGCTTGACCTGACCCAGCCGTGGGCATTTTACTGGCATCCACGGCTGGCATCTACAATTGATAAACTGACTTGTTATCTATTCTTTGGTTGGGCTGGCTGGGGGCTGGTGGTGATTATTTGCTTCCTCTTGGTGCTCTAAGACTGTTGAGCCCGCTGAGGCTCTGACAACCCTTTGTCTGCTCCTGAACCAAGTGATGTACCTCAGCCTCTAACCAGGGGCTCACCTGGCCCCTGCCATTTGAACCCCATGACAAGTGACTTTCAACTCAGAGTCCATTTCATGTAGGAGCTGAGGAAAGCTGAGGAATTAAACTCTGACCACTCCACTCTGCCTTCTTAACTAAGTGGGGCTAGGACCCCCCAGTGGTGGTGTTCTCCCAAAGTCCCAGAAGAAGGAGCTGGAAACAGCCCTTCTAGCCTCTACTCTCCCTTCCTTAATACCCCCACAGCCTGCACCAAAGTCCAGAGCTTGTACTCTGTGTCTGGACATTTGCTTCCCCTCAGTCTTTGTGTTGCCATAATATCTTAACAAGCATTGTGCATTTTTTTCTACATTTGCATAAACAAATTTTAGAAACATCACTAATGGTAAACAAGAAGTCAGTGTACCTAGGGTAAAATAGTGAGGTGTGTAAAAGTTTCCTTCCTTCCCCATCCTTATTTTTTTTTTTTTTTTTACCTTTGGGCCATTCTCTCCTTCAAGGGCATAACCTCCTGCCAGGTTTGAGAGAAGTTTATACATAGCAAATATCTAGGATCTAAGGGTATCCTTCTGTTTTTCATGGTAGAGGTAGTTCTCATACATCTTTCATATAACTCTATACTATGAAGCTTCTAACAGAGAATTGCATTGCATCCTAGGACAAGTCTAAATTATACTTTCATTTTTCCACTCAACAAATTGTCACTGAGTTTCTTTGTTATGCCAGCCTCTTTCTAGGCACTGGAGATACAGTAAGTGGTAGGAATGACACAGCCCTAACTCTCAAGAAACTTACATTCCAGTGGGGCAAGACAGACAATAAGGAAATATTTTAAATATTCAGTAAGATAACTTCAAATTGTAATAAATATTATACTGCTTTCTATGAAATCTTGCGATTTTTTTTTGCAAATAAAATTATTTTTTTAAATTTGCAAAATTTTTGTGTTTGCCTATTTTTTTTTTTTTTCTGAAGCTGGAAACAGGGAGAGACAGTCAGACAGACTCCCACATGCGCCTGACCAGGATCCACCCAGCACGCCCACCAGGGGGCGATGCTCTGCCCATCCTGGGCGTTGCCATGTTGCGACCAGAGCCACTCTAGCGCCTGAGGCAGAGGCCACAGAGCCATCCCCAGCGCCCGGGCCATCTTTGCTCCAATGGAGCCTTGGCTGCGGGAGGGGAAGAGAGAGACAGAGAGGAAGGTGCAGCGGAGGGGTGGAGAAGCAAATGGGCGCTTCTCCTGTGTGCCCTGGCTGGGAATCGAACCCGGGTCCTCCGCACGCTAGGCCGACGCTCTACCGCCGAGCCAACCGGCCAGGGCTGCCTATTTGTTTTTTATTAGAACTCAGGAAGCTCTTCTTAATAAATCCTACTGCTAATTAATAATTCACAAAGCTTTATCTTAGTTCCTATAAATATATCTGCAGCAGGGCTACTTCAGCCTAGACCTAGATTTGGGTTCTAGTCTTGAATGTACTTGGTTAACAATGGGAAGCCACCTTACCATACCAGGAATTAGCGCAAGTAATCCAAGAAGCTTGGATTTCCAGTCCTAATTTCCAGTTCTTTTGTGGTAGTCCTGCTCTAGGCCTATCCGATCCTGAGAGGCATAGGAGATTAGCCTGTAATCTAGTTTTAGAAGCAAGGCTCACCTTCACTGAAACCTTTACCAGGTTCTTGACCCTCTACTTCTGCACACTCTCTATGTGGGCAGTATCATCTTACAAATAACTGATGTCTTACATCCAATAGCTTCCTCTAAGACAACTTGATACCTTCTAGGTTAGGACCAGAAGAGCCATATCACCACATATAGCTCATGTAGGGTGATCTTTTCTGTCAAAGTGACTCATCACTTCCCCAAGTGTCTGATACTAGTGACTTTGCTTCAACTTTCAGGTGAACCCTTAACTCCTCTTACTGTCAACCTGTTATTGTGGTCATATCTTACATGATACTACAGAATTCATACAATATAATCACATACAGTATCATGGAGGTCCTCTTCACAGTATTATGTGACTATGAACTTGTGAGTGTAGCTTACCAAACTTTCATGGGAAAGGATAGTTTATATATGTTTGTATTCCCACTTTCCAAAATTAACCTGGTTTACTTTAATTTATCTAACAAATTGTGGACAACTGTATTATAAACCCCAAAGCACTCATATCTCTTTCCCCTGGTCTTACACTGTGAAATGATGAGATTGATAACCCAAGCCATACCTCAGTGAGCCTTTTCTCATAAACTTGGATTCTTGTTATTTTTTTTCTTTAGAAATGATGTAACATTTTTGGGGTCCCAAACAGTTTTTACATTGGTATGTTAAATTATAATCTGAGAGTATCTGTGGGATGAATTGTGAAAGTTGATTCTATATTACAATTGTTAAGACCCCTGGCCCCTAGCACTTAGTTTGCTGTTTCAATCCCGGGGTCGCCAGCTCAGCCCTAATCAATGGGTGCACAACTAAGTGGAACAAGTTGATGCTTCTCTCTCTCACTCTCCCTCCCTCTGCCCATTCCCCTTCTCCCCCCACTCCTTCTTGCTCCCTTCACCCCTTCTACACTCACTCCCCTACCCCCTTCATCTCTCTCAAAAATTAATGGAAGAAAAATACTTGATACTGGTTCTGTTGCGCAGAGGGTTAGAAAATTTAGATCTTAGTCTCACAAGTCCAGGTACTTGGGCAAGTTACTTTTTGGGGGCCACCATTTCCTCATGTATAGTTTGGGGGGGTAGAGCATGTAATATTTGTTCTGCTTACTTCATAAGGTTGTTGACAATGGTTATATGCAATTATGTGTATATGAAATATTAAACATAAGTAAGGTAGTAGGAAATCTGAGGATAAATTTTTAGTTTGAAAATATTGTGTAAAGGATAAACTGGAAGAAAGAGAACTAATAACTGACTTGAAAATATAATTTCAGGATAATGGCACTGCTGGGGGAGAACAGAAGAGAATGTCATCAATTGAATCTATAATGTTTTATTCTTGGGGGAAAAATCTGAAACAAGAATGGCAAAATGTTAGAATTCATCTAAGTAATGAGTACATGGGTGTTCACTATATTCTCAGAAAAAATAAAATATCACCTCTCAACAAGATAAAATAAGTGTTTCAGTTGGTATACTTGTGTATCCTAGAGAATTATTTATAAACATTAATGTCTAACAAAGCTTCACAAGTATGAAAATAGCTTATTCACATTTTTAAGTAGCTACTGGGTTTTTTACAATCATTTTATTGTTGTGTTATTATATTTTTGGTTTCATAGGTTTATAAAGTTCTGGTCTCAGTGGGCAGAAGTGAGTGGTTTGTCTTCAGGAGATATGCAGAATTTGATAAGCTTTACAATACTGTAAGTAATAATTTACATGATGTTTTACTTAAAATAAAACACCCGAGAAAACTAAAAAATTAGAGCAATTTTATTTGAGTGGTTAAATAATACTCATATATAAGCAGAAACGGGTAAGAGATTCTTCAAAAGCATTTTAGCTTTGCAATTGTCCAAGAAAGGGTGAAGGGACCAATGAGAAGTTCCAAATAAAATACTGAAGATATGAAAATTAGATGTACAACATACATATATATATTTAATCCAATAACTATATTTTTAAATTTTATTTATTGATTTTCAACAGAAATATTGATCTGTTCTTGCATGTGCCCTGAATGGGGGTCAAACTGGTAACCTTTGCACATCAGGATGATGTTCCAACCAACCGAGCCATCTGGCCAGAACTTAAAATATATATATTTTTAAAAATCAAGTTTTATTTAAATTAGCCCGACCAGATGGTGGTGCAGTGGATAGAGTGTCACCCTGGAATGCTGAGGACCCAGGTTGGAAACCCTGAGGGCGCCAGCTTGAGTGTGGGCTCACTGGTTTGAGCATGGGATCATGGACATGACCCCATGGTCGCTGTCTTGAGCCCAAAAGTTGCTTTCTTGAAGCCCAAGGTCGCTGTCTTGAGCAAGGGGTCACTGGCTCAATTGGAGCCCCCTGGTCAAGGCACATGTAAGAAAGCAGTCAATGAACAACTAAAGTTGATGCTGTTCATCTTTCTTCCTTCCTATCTGTCTCTCTCTCTCTTGCTAGAAAAAATTTTTTTTATTTAAATTAAATAGTATGTTAGAAATAAATCCTTTATATCTACCTCTCTAATAATTGTTAATCATCAATTTTTTTTAGTTAAATTATCATACTATCAGCTTTATTGTGTTTTCTGTTACTTAGTTTTTCTTCAATGCCTATGCAGCTGAAACTGGCTGTTTATAGTTTTAAATATTGCTTAATATTTAGTATTGCTGGTCTCTTTTGGTTATAAGTGAAGTCATACATTTAAAACAAAATAATAGCTAGTAAGAGTTATACATGAGATATCTTCTGTAATTTTTCAGTGATATTTTTTTTTTTAAAAAAAAGGTTTATATTGGAGGCAGGGTGAGAGTTGAATTGCTAGTTCAATTTGAAATTCTTAGATACCATTATGTACATGATAAGGATTTTTTGATGATTGTACAGATCTGTACCTATCACCTGGGTTATACTCAAGTAAAAATAACATCATGTTAACATAACACACATACTCATTCACACAGTGTTTATATGAAATTCTTAGATGAGATCACATTGTGTTAATGAACTACTACTAATAACTGAAAATTTGAGAGTTCTTCATGTACTTTGTTTACAAGATTATATAGACCAGATTTGCCTTCTGAACATGTTTTCTTTTATAGAACTTTATGACGTAGTAGTGTAGTGGATGTCATCTAGAAACTGAGCAGTGTGGACATCTGCATGAGTGAAAAGCTTAGCATCCTTTGATGGTTTCAATTTAAATAGCTGGTATTTAGCCTCAATTTAAATAGCTGGTATCAGGCAGTGGCGCAATGGATAGAGCGTTGGACTGGAATGCAGAGGACCCAAGTTGGAAACCCCAAGGACGCTGGCTTGAGTGCGGGCTCATCCGGCTTGAGTGAGGGCTCACTAGCTTGAGCATGGGATCATGGACATGACCCCATGGTCGCTGACTTGAGGCCAAAGGTCGCAGGCTTGAAGCCCAAGGTCTCTGGCTTGAACCTAAGGTCCCTAGCTTGAGCAAAGGGTCACTTGCTCTGCTGTAGCCCCCCGGTCAAGGCACATATGAGAAAGCAATCAATGAACAACTAAGGAGACTAAGGAGCCTCAACAAAGAATTGATGCTTCTCATCTCTCTCCCTTCCGGCCTGTCTGTCCCTATCTGTCCCTCTCTCTGTCTCTATATATATCTCTGTCACACGCACACACACAAAAGATTGATTTGAAAGAGAGAGAGACATAGATTTGTTGTTCCACTTACTTATGCATTCATTGGTTGATTCTTGTGTGTGCCCTCACCAGGGATTGAACCTATAACCTTGGTATATAGGGGCAATGTTCTAACCAACTGAGCTATCTAGCCAGGGCTACCTGGCCATTCTTGGTTCATTTCTGGCCCTATCCAGCCCACTGTAATTTTGAACCATATTTTGTTTATTGTATCATTTCATCTGTACTTATTTTAGTATCATTTCTAATAAAGGTAAAGATTGTTAAAAACATATACACATGATATCATTATTACATCTAAAACTAAACTAATGATAATGTAAAAAAAAATTGGTCTGTATTTATATGACTGGTTGATTAAGTCTATTAAGTGTCTTTTAATTTCTAAGTTTTCCCTTCTACCTCTCTTATCTTTCCCTTACAGATTTTTGTTGAAAAAGCAGTGTCATTTGTCTATGGACTTTTCAGTCTGGGTTTTGCTGATAGCATGTCCATGGTGTAGAATGATTAATACAGTTTTCTATTCTTTCTATTTCCTGTCTTTTGATAGTTAGATACATAGTTTCCGTGTAAGGGAGAGGAAGGAAGTGCTCTTACCTGAAGCTTATAATAAAAATAAGCATTAATCCATATTTATGACTTTACTGCCCCAAATTTTAGTTCTTCAGGGCCAAGCTGTTCCTTTTCTGAGGATAAGGAAATCTGATAAATGTATTAGAATAGCAATAGGGGGAACAGCTGAAGTAGAGAATGTTGAAAGCAAAATTTGTCAGCTTTCTTAGAAAACAGTTGTCAGTCTATTCATGTGATAGAACACAAAGATCACATCTTCCCCTGAGGTAATAAATGGTGAGTAATGTGTATTCAAAATGTATATAACATGAATTCAGCACTTAACATAAATGATTTCCTTCAAACCTCACGGCAGTCCGTAAGATAAGTGCTAAAATTATTCCTATTTTACAGGCAAAAAAGCTGAGGCATAGAGATGTTAAGTAACTTATCCAGGTTACAAAGCTGCTAAGTGTTTTATTGGCACAAAATAGGATGGTTAGACAGTCTATAGTATTTTATTGGCATTAATTTAATATTGTACATATGATCATGATATATTTTAAAGTATTTCATACAATGGATTTTCTTGCAAATCAGATTGTGTTTTATTTTGGTGCATGTGTGACTAGAAGACTTGTAAAATTAAGTTCATATAATGTTGTTTTTAATTCTAGTTAAAAAAACAATTTCCTGCTATAGCTCTGAAGATTCCTGCCAAGCGGATATTTGGTGATAATTTTGATCCTGGTAAGCAATAACTTCGTAGACCAGACATAAGTGGTGGTTGAAGTTTGAAGATGTAGTTAATTGCACTGTTTAATAATAGAAGAATTTACAAAACTGACTGACCCCATGCCCTGTGAAAATAATACCTTAGGAACATGCTTAGTGTACCAGGCATTGTTTTAAACATGTTACATGTTATAATTCATTCAGTCCACACACGACCCTTGGGTTTGGGTTTTATCATCATCACTCTTATAGATAAGGAAACTGAAACACAGGGACGGGTGCAACTAGTAAATGTCAGATTTGGAAGTTGAATTTAAGCAGTCTAGCTTCAGATAAATTTCTTGATGATTAAGGATTATTTGGGGGTACTTTTCTAACCATGAAAGACATTCTCAGTCTAACCATTGAAGTTACTCTGAGAAACATTTATTAAAAGTATACTCCGTGCATAGCTCCCTGCAAGCCTCTGAATGGGGTACCAAGAAGATGTCCTACTTGTCATGCTTGGGGAACATAATGCCACCAAGAATCTCAGGAATCTGGAATCTATATGTCTGAAGCCTCAAGCCTGGAGCTTTTCACTAGTATCTGAGAAGTCAATCCAGGTCACAAGTGGCTACTTATAGAGAGACAAATGTCTTCTTATCTACCAGAAATCCTATCAGGAAAGTCATCTATCTCTGCAGAAGGTGAAGCCTGACAAGTGACAGTGCCCTTCCTCCTCTCTTACTTCCTCAACTAATTTGCTTGTGACCTGTAACCCATTAAATCTATATATATGCCTTCCATGTCTGCTTTCTTGGTCAAATCCCTCTCTACCAAATAGCTCTCAGGTTGCTTATCTCAACTGTGCTTTTTTCCCATTTCTTTCCCTCCCAAACCTTTTCACTGTGCTGTGTGGAATTCTAGCCCATGATGAACAGCCTTCTCCTTTTCCATCGTCTTTTTTATATTTCTTCCACATTCTTGCTTTAGTTAAAACTTAGTTTTCCCCTTGAGGCTGTACATGGTCCCTGTAACCTCCTGTAACTGGAGGCTTTTTATTCTTTTACACTGTATGGACCTCAGATTTGGCAAGGATTTTCACTTTCCCTGTTACATGTAGAATTTTTATTTCTGTTTGTAACTACGTCATCCACAGGAAACGAGAGTGCTAGCAAGGCCAGGTCACTCTCTCAAGCCACACAGCTAATGTGTGGAAAATTAGACTCAGCCAGGTTTGTTGTTTCTCCTATCCCCTTACTCTTTTGTCTGATTAATGCATGCTACCTTTAAAAACAAAATTCACAAATTTTTATGTACAATTTTATTTTAATTACTTGTTTGGAAAATTACAAAGCTCTTATTACCCTGTATCCTAATCTGAAAGGATTTCTCTGGCCCCTGCAGGCTCTAAATATTCTCTGATTATGAATATAATAAGGTTACTCTGGCTACCAGTAGCAGTGTTTGGGAAAAACCTAAGGTCTCCTTCAGTCAAAGTTTGATTTTTCTTTCTCCCTGACCCACAGTGCTGGAGAGTGTCTTTTTTTGGATGATTTTTCATGAAGCATCAAAATGATGAAATCTTTATAGGTCCGTTTAATACTTATTCTGAAGACTAAAGCTTGCATCTTTTGAATCTCTAATGAAAACCTCTTTTGAATAACAACAGACACATTACATTCACATAAATTTTTAATTGGAGAGATTTTAAAAACTATCTTCAACTATATATTTTTCCAACTATAATTTATTTTTATTTATTTTTTTAGTGGGGAGACAGATAGGAAGGGAGAGAGATGAGAAGCATCAATTCGTAGTTGTGCTACTTTAGTTGTTCATTGATTGCTTTCTCATACGTGCCTTGATGAGGGGGGAAGGACACTCCAGCTGAGCCATTGACCCCTTGCTCAAGCCAGTGACCTTTGGGCTCAAGCAAGCAACCTTTGGGCTCTAGCCAGTGACCATGAGGTCATGTCTGTGGTCCCACACTCAAGCCAGGATCCCTCACTCAAGCTGGTGAGCCTGCGCGCAATCCAGCAACCTTGGAGTTTTCAACCTGGGTCCTCAGTATCCCAGGTCAATACTCTATCCACTGCAGCACCACCTGGTCTGGCTCCAATTATAATTCTTAAAGATAAAATGTCAGCCTTTATAAATGCCTGGAACTTATCCTATAACGGGGCTGGTATGCATTTTAGTCTGACCTGGACTTTTTTCTGATACGTATTTGCATGCTTAATGTTGATCTAAAAATTAAACTCTGAATTGCCCCTAAATTCTGACTACTGCTGTTCTTCCTTTTTTATTACTGGCTTCTTTTTTTCTCATCTTTTATGGGATTTTCAAAGCTGTTTCAAGTCAGTAATGAAGTGTCGAGTGTAGCAGCACCAAGTGCGGAGTGGCTGTCGTTCCCAGAAGAAAGCAGTCACTCTTCACAGCCTATCTCCCACCGTCTAAATGCAGTCAGTAAATATCCACAGGGCAATTTAAAGCTGCTTCCATATTATAAGTAGATTTTCTTTATGTCAAATACAGTCATTCATTTTAATTCTCCTGCCTGTGTTACTTACTGAGTCCATTTCCTGAGAACTGTCTTTCAAGAATAATTTTTAATGTAAACTTCACATATGCTTTATTGCCCAGTGACATAAAGAATGCCCCCGGAAGAGTTTAACAGATATTCTTCAAGAAATTCTTCAAGATATTCCCCAAGAAATTCATAGTCGAACAAGAAAAAGTCACCAAGTGCATCTGGATCTAAAAGACCAGATCTAATTTATAGTTGTTGTTTTTTATATTTATACCTTACATTTAAGAAACAGAAATAAACCTGCGTGACTGGGAACAACCCATAATTTGGGTGACAAACACTATACATTGAAACTTTTGTTGAGTAGTAATTATTTTCCTAAACCAAAACTCACTGTGAAGTTAAATGTTGTCTACAGGTTTTTATGGAGACATTCACTATTTTCAGATATTCTCTCAACTCTCCTATTTCTTCAACTTTTAGTGTGTACTGGTGCTCTTCAACGTACATTACATCCTGATAAACCCATCCTAAGTTGAAACTATCATAAGTCGAAAATCCATTGACTACACCTAATTTACCGAACATCATTGTTTAGCCTAGCCTAGACTTTAAACGTGCTCAGACCATTTACATTAGCCTGCTCTTGGGCAAAATCATTTTGTTGCCACAGAGAATAAATATACTTGCATGTGGTTAGCCTGGGAAAAGATCAAAATTCAAAGTATGGTTTCTACCTAATTCTTAGCACTTTCACACCATTGTAAAGTTGAAAAATTTTAAGTCAAACCATTGTAAAACAAGAACCATCTGTATTTTTTAAGAATTAAGGTTTAAGATGATGGATTGTTGACAAAACAAAAATAGTAATAGCTAAAGATTGTGCCCTTCCCACCATGCATTCTATTATAAACTTATATGCAGTCATATTTAATCCTATAACAACATTATGAGGTATAAATGTTTTTATTTCCATTTCACAAGTAAGGATTTAAGTCTTAGAAGGATTCAAGGTTAGTTGCTAATAAGTGGAAGAGAGGATATTTGAATAAAGTTTTCTAATTCCAAGAAACCTTTGTACTTAAGCTTTATTGCTAAAGTGCTGTTGCATGAACCTCAATTATAAGCAATCAAAACACTTTGAAGTTGATGGACAATTATTTGTTAGGAAAGTGTTCCAGAGTATTTTTCTGAGGTTTTTTTAGCAGCAGAGTTTTGGTGATACTTAGGTAACCAATTAATCATTTCCCAGCAGCAAAGATTTCCAGTAATTCTTGTTTTGTTTTTAATTAGCATGATCATGTTGGTCACTAGTGTCCTAGCGTTCATTTTTATCCCTTACCTGATAGTGAGGAGAAGTTGGACAAAGCAAATGCCTTTTCAGTTTTTACAGTGAGTCTGTTTAGAACTAAAATAGGAATTCTTTCGGAGACTTTTCTTTTGGGAGGTATGTTACCTGCTTTATTTTAGTTTCATAATCATTGTATTTGTGGATTTTAAAATATTTTATACTTAGAAATAAATATATATTTGTTTTTTATTGTACATCAAGAAACAAGAATTAAGAAATAGCTTCTTAATCAGAATTCACTCTTATCTATTCTTATATAACTATTGATAATTATATAGTCTGACGTAAATAATTCTAATAGCTTATGTCTCCCTTAACAGATTTTATCAAACAAAGAAGAGCAGGATTGAATGAATTCATTCAGAACTTAGTTAGGCATCCAGAGCTTTACAACCAGTAAGTACTATTCATTGTGTTCTGAAGAGTCATTGAAACCAAACCTAAGAATATTGAATAAGTAACTGATACAGACTTTATATGTTCTGTGGAATGTTATTGTGCAGAGAGATAGAGAGAGAGAGAGTGTGTGTGTGTGTGTTTGTAAAATCTTCCTCAAGCATTTTCCCCTGGTATTTTTAACTCCTTTTTAACCATCAACTCAAGGTCCTAGTTATTTTCTTTTTTCCTTTTGTACTTATATTGGTTTTGTAGATTAAACTTGAAAGGAATTGCATCGTAGTTAAAGCACGTTGCTAATTGTTCAATGTCATATTTATTCAGGCTTTCACACAGCATTTATGACATAAAGAATTGTGTGCATTGGGAACCTAAAAAGTGATGAGTGTCGCTCCTGCGTTCCAGAGCCACAAGTTTCCTATCTAGTGGGAGAGACAGGCATATCAACAAGCACTTAGAACTATGGCCAGCATTTCTTGGGGAGGTCAAGGAAGGCTTCCTGGGACTTAAAGAAAGTACAATCATTCAAGCAAAAAAAAACAGTGTTCTAGGCAAATGGATCAGTATTGTGTAAGAGTCTACAAAGAGCCTGAAATGTTCAGGATACTTGAGTATGCCTGGAACACAAAGTAGATTTTCAGAAAGGAGATAAGGCCTTTGAAGGAGCTGCAAGGGTCAGGCACACGTGCCAGCCTTCTTGTTTTCTATCAAGTAACAAGACCTTCAGTTCTTCTCAACACAGCACTCCAGGGCAGCCACTTACATGAAGGCATTTTCCCAGTCTGTGTATATCTCATGCTAATGAGTTTAAACTCCTGTAGACCAGCAGCTGCTGATCAGAAATACCCAGGAACATGGTTTGAGATGCATTTTCATTTTTGAGTTTGGTAATTGGTTCATGGGTATTCATTATATGTATTGTGATTTATAATTTACATATACTGCTCACAAAAATTAGGGGATATTTCAAATAATATGAAGCAATAAAAAAAGCATTTGATTTTTCTTAAACAACAGCAGAAAAGCAAACGACACATCAAGAGTTGTTTGATTTTGCAAATGAGATGCAAAACCAACTTTTATTTCATTACTGAAAATGCATTCTACGGAAGGCTGAAAGTACTGGAGTATCTGCACGTTCCCTGATCCCCTAATTTTTGTGAGCAGTGTATATGTTTTGGACATATAAAGTATTATATTCTAAGAAATAGAGGATAAAGTAAAATACCTGGGAGCTTTTTCACAGCTCTCCTATCTACATAGGTGTAAATAAGGGTTGCATTATGGATACTGATGCAAACACGACACACTTTAACAGTCTTTTTAGAATCACAGCATTGGAGCACTATATTTTTAGCAACTGTTCTTAAAACAATGATTTTTTTTATATAAGACTTTACATTACCATTTATATAGTTAGAATTTATGGTAGGCTTTTGCCTTCTGAGCATGGTCTTCTGACTTCCTTTTTTGACTCACTTAATGTAATTTACTTGGTAAAATAATAGAACTGAACCTCCTATAACCAAGGTCTTCTGTCCAGTGCTTTGGATTTCCCCCGATACCTATAAGGGACAGGGACAGGGACAGGGCAGGTTCAGTAGTTGAAGTAGCCCTGGGATTAGCCAGTGCACTGAGGAGCAGCTGCTTTTTCTTTTTCTTTTCTTTCTTTTTTTTTTAGGTGAGAGGAAGGGAGATAGGCAGACTCTTGCATGCCTCCTGACTGGTGTGCACCTGGCAACCCCCGTCTGGGGCTGTTATTCTAAGTACTGAGCTATTTTTAGCACCTAAGGCTGATGCACTTGGACCAACCAAGCCATTCTCAGTGCCTGGTGCCATGCTTTAACCAGTCGAGCCACTGGCTGTGGGAGGAAGAAAGGGACAGAAGTGGGAGAGAGAAGGGGAGAGAAAGAGATGGTCACTTCTGTGTTCCCTGATCGGGAATTGAACCCAGGACATCCATAGGCTGGGCTGGTGCTCTACTGAACCACCAGCCAGGGCCTCCAGCAGGTGGCAGAAAGGCACAGTATTGGGGAGGAACCTTGAATTCAGGGGTCCTACATCTGGTGTACCCCTCAGCAAAAAAGCCTTTTATTATTTGGCTCTTTGTATAGTAATGTTTTAAGCATTGTGCTTTTTCCTTAGGATAAATTCTATCTTATCTTCAGTTTAGATCTATCCTTTTAACCTTTAATTTTTACTGTGTGCACTTGAGATTACTTTGAATTGGCATATTGCTGGTGACTATAGTTCGTGTAAATGGAATCATACAATGTGACCTTTTTATCTTCCTTTGTTCATTTAGCATAATATTTTTTTTTTTTGTATTTTTCTGAAGCTGGAAACGGGGAGAGACAGTCAGACAGACTCCCGCATGCGCCCGACCGGGATCCACCCAGCACGCCCACCAGGGGCGACACTCTGCCCACCAGGGGGCGATGCTCTGCCCCTCCGGGGTGTCGCTCTGCTGCGACCAGAGCCACTCTAGCACCTGGGGCAGAGGCCAAGGAGCCATCCTCAGTGCCCGGGCCATCTTTGCTCCAATGGAGCCTTGGCTGCGGGCGGGGAAGAGAGAGACAGAGAGGAAGGGGGGGTGGAGAAGCAAATGGGCGCTTCTCCTATGTGCCCTGGCCGGGAATTGAACCCGGGTCCCCCGCACGCCAGGCCAACGCTCTACTGCTGAGCCAACCGGCCAGGGCGCATAATATTTTTGAGTTTTATCCATGTTATAACATGTATCAGTACTCTGTTCCTTTTCATGGACAAATAATGTTCCATTGTATATATATACCACATTTTGTTTATTCATCATTTGATGGACATTTAGTTTGATTCTAATTTTTAGCTCTTATGAATAATACTGCTATGAACATTTGTATATGAATTTTTGTGTGGGCATATGTTCTTCTAGGATGGATGGCTAGATCATATGGTAACTTATATTTAACCTCTCAAGAAACCGCCAAATGGTTTTTCACAGTGGCTGCATCATTTTATATTCCCATGAGGCCCCCCTTTTAAAATTATTTTTCATCTTTCTGAATTTCTTGACAATGCATGTATATTATTTATTTTTAATATTATGAACAATTTGCGAAATCTTGCCTTTTGTGACATGGATGGACCTTGAGGGCATTATGCTAAGTTAAGTAAGTCAGAGAAAGATAAACACTGTATGAATTTACTTACACATGGAATCCTAAAAACAAAAACTCATAGTTGCAGAGAATAGATTGGTGGTGCCAGAAGCAGGAGCTGGGGATTAAGGTATATGGTGTAGGGCAGGGGTCCCCAAACTACGGCCCTTGGGCCGCATGCAGCCCCCTGAGGCCATTTATCCGGCCCCCGCCGCACTTCCGGAAGGGGCACCTCTTTCATTAGTGGTCAGTGATGCATCCTGTGCTCCTGGAGTACTGTATGTGGTGGTGCCGCAAAGCACAGGGTCGCTCACGTACAGTACTACTTCCGGTGACGCGGGACGCATGCGTCATGGCTCTGGAAGCGCGTCATATCTCTTATTACAGCTAGCAGTGACAAATATGGAACCGGACATTGACCATCTCATTAGCCAAAAGCAGGCCATAGTTCCCATTGAAATACTGGTCAGTTTGTTGATTTAAATTTACTTGTTCTTTATTTTAAATATTGTATTTGTTCCCGTTTTTTTTTTAACTTTAAAATAAGATGTGTGCATAGGGATTTGTCCATAGTTTTTTTTATAGTCCAGCCCTCCAGTGGTCTTAGGGACAGTAAACTGGCCCCCTGTGTAAAAAGTTTGGGGACCCCTGGTTAGGGTATAAAAAGGTACAAACTTCCAGTTATAAAATAAGTAAGTTATGAGGATATCATGTACAGCATGATTACTATAATTCACAATACTGTATTGTATGGTATTTGAGACTTCCTAACAGAGTAGATCTTAAAGGTTCTCATCACAAGAAAAAAAATTACAGCTATGTATGGTGGTGGATATTCACTAGACTTATTTCAGTGATCTTTCACAAATACATATGAATATCAATTATATCTCAAGAAGAAAGAAGTTTGGTAGGAGGTACCTCTGATGCAGAGAGTTAATTACTGCTCAGGATACTCGTTAGTCCACACAAGACCCCTCTTTTATTTTAGTCCATTTTTTCTCTTTGTCTTTGATTTTCACTCCCAATTCTTTATTCCCACTATTGATACCTGCTTTAATCTGTTTCTTATATGACTGTTTTGTGTCCATGAGTATTTAATATATATACATAAATGATACTACACTGTATTCCTTGTTTCTGCCTGCTGTAGGCAGCTACTGCTTGCTTACTCATCTTTCCAGTGCTGGATGGCTGCTTTGTGTCTGATTCACTGCTGTAAGGAATTTTGCAATGAGTATCCTAGTATCGTGTCTTTCACTGAACCTGTACATAACTCTTTCTGTGGTTTATTCCTAGAACTGGAATTTTTGGGACCAGGGAAATGCATACAGTGTCCAGGGAAATGGGACAGTTTCACCAAGTAGTGCCAGACTGCTTTTCAGAAAAGTTGCCTCATGTTAGATACTCACCAGTAGTACATGAGGGTGTCTCTTTTGCTGTGTCCCTACCAACTTTCAATATTATCTGCCTTCCTAATTTTTGCCATTTAATGAATATAATGTGGTATCTCCTATTATTTTAATTTGCATTTCTTGGATTAATATTGAAGTTAGGTATCTTGATAAATTTTCTTGTCATTTGGGTTTTCTCTTCCATGAACTGCCTCTTTATGCCTTTGCCCATGTTGGATTCTCTATTTTTAAATTTAATTTGCTTATTTTTTTATAATAATATGACTATTAATGGATTTTGTTTGGCTTTATTACTGTAAATGCTATTTATTAATTATTTTTATCTTAAAAGGGAAAAAAGCTATAGAAATAACTTTCAAAATCATAATAAAGTTAACTTTTATTTTTAGTCCGGATGTCAGAGCATTCCTTCAAATGGACAGTCCAAAACATCAGTCAGATCCATCCGAAGATGAGGATGAAAGAAGTACTCAGAAGGTAGTAAGAGGGATTGTATTTTTTAACAGAAAAAATACCATTCCACAAAGATGAAATTATTGACAACATTAGGACATTTAGTTAAAACGAAGTTATTTTATCCATTGTAAATTTCCTATTCTGTAGAATACATAAAAACAAATGTGTATACCTCTTACTGATCACTATTACAAAATTTGTAAATGAGTACTTTTTAAAATAAAAAGTAATACATGTTAATTTAAAAAGTTTTGAAAATAGTAAGAAGGGGAAGTATTACCCATATTATCACCAACCAGACCTAGTAATTTTTTAAATTTTTTTTTGTGACAGAGACAGAGAGAGACAGATAGGGACAGACAGACTGGAAGGGGGAGAGATGAGAAGCATCAATTCTTTGTTGCAGCTCCTTAGTTTCTCATTGATTGCTTTCTCATATGTTCTTTGACTGGGGGCTACAGCAGACCGAGTGACCCCTTGCTCAAGCCAGCAACCTTGGGCTCAAGCTGGTGAGCCTTGCTCAAACCAGATGAGTCCTCTCTCAAGCCGGCGACCTTAGGGTTTCAAACCTGGATCCTCAGCATCCCAGTCCGACGCTCCATCCACTGTGCCACTGGTCAGGCAAAACATCAGTACTTAGTAATTTTTAACACTGTATATAGTGTATACAGTTTGGTATTCTATTTTCTTCACTTTACATCTTATGGGTTTTTTTGATAACTGTATGTCTTCATCACCATCACTATACTTGAATAGGTTATTTTATCTTTAAAAATAAATTGTGATAAATACATGAAAATCAGAGGTGTTAGGTTGAAGGGAATTTTTGTTTTTATAATGTCTTTTAATTATGTCATGGTTCTGTTTCTTTTTGTGTGTGTGTGTGTGTAACAGAGACAGAGAGAGGGACAGATGGGGACAGACAGGAAGGGAGAGAGATGAGAAGCATCGATTCTTCGTTGTGGCACGTTAGTTGTTCATTGATTGCTTTCTTGTATGTGCCTTGACCAGGGGGCTACAGCAGACCGAGTGACCCCTTGTTCAAGCCAATGACCTTGGGCTTCAAGCCAGCAACCTTGGGCTCAAGCCGGCAACCTTGAGGTTTTGAGCCTGGGTCCTCTATGTCCCAGTCTGACACTCTTATCTATTGCGCCACTGCCTCGTCAGGCACTGTTTCTTTTTTCTTTTTGTTTTTTAGTGAGAGGAGGGGAAGCAGAGAGACAGACTCCTGATGCGCCTTGACTGGGATCCACCTGGGAATCCCACAAGGGAGCAGTGCTCTGCCCATTTGGGGCCCTTTCTCCATTGCTCAGCAACTGAGCCATTTTTAGTGTCTGAGGGCAACTCACTCAAACCAATCAAGCCATGGCTGCCAGAGGGGAAGAGAGAAAAAGAGAAGGCTAGAGGGATAGAGAAGCAGATGGTCACTTCTCTTGTGTGCCCTGACCAGGAATTAAACCTGAGGCATCCACACACCAGGCCCACACTCTACCACTGATCTAACTGGCCAGGGCCTGGTTTTGTTTCTGTAATTAAAAAGATAATACTATAAGTTGGAGTATTACTGTCCCACAGCTGAAATCATCATTAGAAAATAGATGTATTCCTCTTTCATGGGTGCTGGGAAGGAGCAATGCTTCTCTTGACGCCCCAGGAGGATTCTCAGTTAAGAAAACATGTATGACTTTTTCATCTCTGATGTGGTTGTTTCGGGGACAGTGTAAAAGAATGTTTTTGTTGTTGTTCTTTGTTTGTTTTTTATGTATGTGCAACTAATCAAAAGAGAAACTGAAAAACATCTATAACAAATAAGGTTTAAGAAAAGATAGTGTCTATATAAAAAGTTCATACAAATGGATTTTTTAATTCTTTTTTATTAATATTTTATTTATTCATTTTAGAGAGGAGAGAGAGAGAGAGAGAGAGAGAGAGAGAGAGAGAGAATGGGAGAGGAGCCAGAAAGCATCAACTCCCATATATGCCTTGACCAGGAAAGCCCAGGGTTTCTAACTGGTGACCTCAGTGTTCCAGGTCAACACTTGATCCATTGTACCACCACAGGCCAGGCCAACTTGATTTTTTGAATGATATTTAAGGCCCTAGTAGATAAAAGAAAAAGGGACACAAAGAAATACTCTTTGTAAATAAATATATGGGAAAATGTTCAACCCTGATGCCAATAGGAAAGTAAATTTTAAAATCAGAGATTTTTTTCTCTCTCTTCCAAATTAACAAAAATATAAAGTAAATAAAATACTATAGAACTTCTCGAAAAGGTAAGGTAGGGTGGCACCCTCAGGCATTACTAGTGTTGTTATCATTTTGTGCAAATCTTCTGGAAAGCAATTTGGCAATATGTATCAGACATGAAAATATTCATGTCACTTGGGATTTATAATGAAAAATTAGAATCTAGTTAAACTTTCATCAGTCAGTCAAATAGTATGTCTCTGTATATTGTATATTTAAAAAATATTTTTGAAGATGATATATTTTGTTTTGACATACTATTAAATGAAATTGTGACACAATATTTTATATGCATATTCACACAGTGTGATTACAGTCAGTTTTTAAAAGTCATGCAAAGACCATATAAAATAACAAATATTTACAAAATTATCTATTGGTAAAGTTATGGATTTTTTAAAAAATAGTCTTCCTAGTACTTTCCATATTTTCCAATTGTGAGTATATATTTTTAATTGAAAAAGGTGAAACTATTCAAAAATATTTTAAAGGACAAAAATTTGTATAACCATGACTTTCCATATGTTTTGCTTGCTACTCACGTTGAGAATATGTAGGTTTAGAGAATGTCTTGCCTTACTGTAAGAGACAACTGGTTGTGAAAGACCAAACCGAGAGAGATTCCTGGCTCCTGTTCTGTCAGTGTTAGCTTTAGATCTGAATTTTGTTTCTTTTTTCATCCATAAAATCTGAAACAGACTAAGATTTACCCTTGCAGTTTTAAAATACTGATAAAAGAATCTCTTCAAAAAATGGGAAGAACTGTACTTCTTATACTTGTAATGTTTTATTCGTAACTTTTAAGTGGTGACTAACTGAAGTTAACAGCCAGAAAATATCTTAGAAGGCATATGGATCTATCCATTATTTATAGAGAGAAAAATGGAGGTCAAGAGAAGTTAAGAAACTTATGTTCTTGATTAGTGTTCACTCTGTTAATAAATTATACTTTACCCTCAGTTTAGTAATTAGAAATAATCTTTAAAAATAGTAGAGTTCTAAGTTTTCTCATTGTATACCCCAGTAATTTTCATTGTTATTTCAGAAATGTGCTCCATTGAAAAATTATTGTCAAATAATAAAATCTTTTACTACATCTTAATGTAATTCAGGGGACAGGTTGTCCATGTTATTGTTTAATCCACGCTTACTGAATTCACTTCCCTCCTCTATGTAGAAAAGTTTATTAAATGGAAACGCTATCCAGTTCTCTGCACATTCTTTTATTTTTTTAATTAAGCGAGAGACGGGGAGACAGAGAGACAGACTCCCACATGAGCCCCAACCGGGATCCACCTGGTAAACCCCAACCAGCTGGGTCAGCTCTGTTGCTTGGCAACACAAACTATTTTAGCAGCTGACACTGAGGCCATGGAGCCATCCTCAGCGCCCAGGGCCAATTTGCTCGAACCATTCAAGCTATAGCTGCGGGATGGGAAAAGAGAGAGAAAGATGGGTGGGGGGAGCAGGTGGTCATTTCTCCTGTGTGCCCTGACTGGGAATTGAACCTGGACTTCTACACACCAGGCTGACGCCGTATCGCTGAGCCAACTAGCCAGGGCCTCTGCACATTCATTAAAAAAATAAGTGTATTGAAATTATAGTTTGGATTACATTATCATAGTCTATAGAACACTATAATATTTAGACATAATTGGAATACTGGTATATTTAAGTCAAACTAAACATACACGGTGCCATATGTCAACTCAATAAAATTGGGGGAAAAGATTACTTTGTTACAGGTGTGCCAGAATGAGAGTAATTCTCATTTAATGAACTTTTTTTTTTTTAATGTCTGTGTTCTGGGGATTGAAAATTTATTACAGAATGATTTTTTATGTAAAGGTATAATTAGGAAAAAAATTTGATTCATAACTAAAAACTGGTTCCAATGTTCTTTCATAAGAAATATTTATATTAAAAATATTCATTGACCATGGAAGCTCCAATATGAATATTATGTTTTTTTCCCACTTCAACAGCTACACTCTACCTCACAGAACATCAACCTGGGACCATCTGGAAATCCTCAGTAGGTTTTATTTGTGTCAAACAATCCTTTAAATTTTAGGAGGATCTTTTTTTGTGAATGTACAGATATAATTATACCAGTGTAATTGGCAACCTGTGATATAACCATAGTTACAGTGAATATAATACTGTCCTATGCTTGCCTAATTAATGCTCTAGCTTTGCATTGCTTTAGTGGAGCTCTGAGGTGTTTTATTGATCAGGTTCTGCTGTTTTGCTTTTGTCACTTTTCTGTGTGTGTGTGTGTGTGTGTGTGTGTGTGTGTGTGTAAAATCAGTAGACTGTATTTCCCAGGGGACCCTAAGTCCTGGGAGGTACTTGGGAAGTGTTCTGACAGAATCATCCATGCAGGCCTAGTTGATATTCTCATAGTGCTCAGTGTCATTGGTGCAACCCTAGTTTTTAGCCAGCTTGTTCCAGAGTAGTCATGATACACATTAGCTTATTAAAGGCTATTAAACATTCTTTATGCAGTTTCTCACATAGTCTCATATTTAATTGACCCAAGGGGAAACATTTGGGGGAACATGAGGAGAGGTAAATACAGACTTTATCTTGAGTGTCCATTCTAGCAATTTATTGAGAGTGCCTAAAATACTGAATACAAAGGATTCTGAGGCCACTACTTAGCTCAGTTTGAGGAGTGTCCTGACAGATTAGTGATGTCTGCCTGGGTTAAAGAAGGAGTGTTGCTATCCTTACTTATAATTATTTTTACAGCCTTATTGGACTAATTCTAAAGTGTTCTATCTTTTATCCCAGGATACTACGCTTCCCTCACCCTTTTGGTCCACTTAAACAGTGAGTATAGACAGATAAGAAACATGGTCCAACGACTGGGTCATGGGACACTTCAGCATTATAGTAAAGGTCAGGGAGGAACCAGTAAAGGAGACAGACCATAGAAAGAGTAAATGGTAAGGTAGGAGGAAAACGAATGTAGTGTCACACAATCAGGTGAAGAAAGTTTCTCAAGGAAAGAGTAGTTAACTCTTAATATTGCCAATAGGGCATGGAATATGAAGGAACCACTAGGGACCGTTACGAGCTGTTTTCATGACAGGAAAGAGTTCAAGAGAACTAGAGAAGAGGACAGCAGGTGTAGACAATGAGTTTAGACGTCTTACTGGATGAGTTTTGCTACAAAGGAAAGCAAAGAAATGGGATGCCAACTGAAAGAGGAAGTTTGATTTTGAGCCTTTTATCTGTCATCATGGCATTGAGTTGGTCGGGCAGCACAAAAACAGAAATTATCTTTCAATTAGGGTTAATCACCAGTAGTTAACAGTGGAGCCTTAGTTAGTATGTTTACCACTAGGGATTTGTGTGTTTTTTCACTCTGATATTTATTTTAAAAACTATTTCAATATCTCAGCATATCACTAAAGAACAAGATTACTAGTCCAAAGAGCACGTTCTTGAAGAAGAAAAACATCTAAGCTTAGTTAAGTATTTATCTCCCTAACCTTCACCTGTTATTATTTAACCTAGACATGGTGTTACACTCATGTTTGAATTGACTGTTTCTTTCCAATAATCAATGGAAGGAAATTTAGAATCTAAATGGAGTCACTCTCATCCTTAGTGCAACTTGGAAATTTGGACTGTGTTGAAAGAAACAGCTTTTCTGGCTGCTTACGCTAACTTTCTGCTGCCCTGTCCTTTTGCTACATACAGCCAATGCTGTTCTTACCTGACAGCGTAATAGAAATAAAGGGGCAATCTTAGTGTCCCACTGGCTTCTCTGCTCCTGACTTTCCTACATTACCGTCTACCAGAATAAGCGGAGAGATGTTTACCTAGTATGTATAATAAATGCTATATATGCAAAACACTATGATGACTTTTTCTCCATCAGAAACTTTTCTTAGTGACTTGACTAGATATTTCAGCTATTAACTTTCTTTTCACAAGAATGACTAAACTATAGAGTCGTTGGAAAGTATTACTAACTTACAGAGTTCCTCAGTTTCTTCACTAACAATATTGGCTAGGTTTATAGTTAATAAAATTGGTTTAGATAGAAGCTTCATTGAGTTCAAAACTATATATATCATTTTCTTCCAGTGAAGCTATTATTGAATTTTCTCTTAAGCACAACTTGACAAGGCTTAAAGTTATAAAATCTTATCAAAAAGTAGATATTATTACTGTTTATTATTATCTGTTTTGTATTAAAAATAAGTTACTACCATTGTGAAAGCTGAAGCCATCATGCTGAAGTGTTTTATACCCAACATTTACTTATTAAATATTGTGCTAAGAAATGTTTAGAAGTTAATGTTTGTCCAATTTCTAGGAGGCTAATTACTGTTGTTCATTTATTTCAGTGCTAAACCAACAGACTTTGATTTCTTAAAAGTTATTGGAAAAGGCAGCTTTGGCAAGGTAAGAATGTTTTCATTTTCTCATTCAGTAAATAAGTACTTAAGGAATGCATGATTTATACATGCCAGGCCACAGAGCTTGTTGGTGTGCAGTATATGGAGTTAAGATCCTTGCTCTTCCTTCAAAGTACTGACAGAATAATTAAGGAGATAGGCATCTTAAATTCTAACATAAAATTCATTTGTTCAGAAGTATTTGTTGAGTGCCTACTACGTGCCAAGCACCATTCTGGGCCCTGTTTAGATAATACTGAACAAAACTAACATGGCTACTGTCTTTGTGATGCTTACAACCTAGTAGGGGAAATAGTCAATTAAAAATATGCAGCCAAGCCTGCTGGTGGTGGTACGGTGGATAGAGTGTCGTCCTGGGATGCTGAGGTTCCAGATTCGAGAACCTGAGGTTGCTGGCTTGAGCACAGGCTCACCAGCTTGAGGGGTCACTGTCTTGGCTTAAGCCCCCCGGATCAAGGCACGTATAACAAGCAATCAGTGAACAACGAAAGTGATGCAGCTATGATTTGATGCTTTTCATCTCTCTCCCCTTCTGTCTCTTCTCTCTCTAAAAAAAAAAATGCAGTCAAATAACTAATTGTAAGTGGTAACGAGGCTGTGAAGGAATTGAAGAAGTGACAGAAAACTGTAGGTATTGTGGGGGATCCTTACTTAGATGGGTGGGTCAGTGATTGCTGCTTTGAAGAGGTGCTGTTTAAGCTGAGGCCAAAAGACAGCAGTGAGCAGCTGTGTAAATAATAGTGGGAGAAGAAAGGCCTATGGGAAGCCCTGTTTCTCCTCAACAGTGAGTGTCAGTGAATCACTTACCTTGACAGTGTGACCATGCCAGGGAAGGGGAATCACTTGTGGCCAGCCAGAAGTGTCACAGATGGTATTATCAGAACCATCAAATATATTTAAGTACTTCAATCTGCAATAAAAACAAATGTGTATTATTTTATAGTTCGCTATATTCATAGCTTTCTGTATCTCTGGCTTGTTTTCTCGGTTCTCTAGATACTAGAAAG
Source organism: Saccopteryx bilineata (assembly GCF_036850765.1). Lineage (NCBI taxonomy): Eukaryota > Metazoa > Chordata > Mammalia > Chiroptera > Emballonuridae > Saccopteryx > Saccopteryx bilineata. The sequence goes on from NC_089492.1 coordinate 64,830,783, forward strand.
AAGTCAAGGATAGGCAACTCTATCTATATGATTCTAATTATGTAAGATTTGAAAATGACAAAAATTAGCTATGTTATCGCAAGTTGAGGTGGTGGTTACGTTTGAGGAAGATGGTGATGAGTAGTTTCTGGATTGGGGCAAAAACTACCCAAAATAGTTATCTTTTAACCTGGATAGTGGTTATATAATGTATTCATTTTGTAGTGTACTGAACTGTAATGATTTGTGAGTTTTTTTATTTACGTTATATTTAATAAAATTTTAAAATCTTGCAAAAATGACCAAACCCCCACAAAATACAGTAGAAAAAAAGAAAAGTAGAATACACAGAAAGAAAATCAGAAAAATGCAAATTCATAATATGTTTGAAGAATAGAAAGAGATATATGATGAACCAGATGACAGTTTGGCATTTATTCTAAACTTATCTCCAGTGAGTGGTCCTGGTTTCACTCTCCATTTGCACATTTGTTTCTTAACCATCTGTCTGTTCACCAGATCTACCAGTCTAATGGGAGAAAATGCCTACGTGATTCTTTTGAATTGTTACCTCAGATGTACTTAAAGATGAACCAGTCAAAATAGAGAAGGAAAAGTCAGGCAGGTGTGAGGTGTTGAGAAAGGAAAAGTGTAAGAAGGAAAGAATGGTCTGAGTATTCAATTATTACAGAAAACAAAAGAATGGGGCATGAGAAAACGGCCAACAGTGAGCACAGGACCTTTTTACCCTGAAGCTGTTTTGACTCTGTGTTTATAAATAACAAAACATTTTTGTCAAATTAATAGACTCTATTTTTTAGAACATTTTTAGATTTACAGACAAACTGAGTAAAGAAAAAATACAGAAAGTTCAGAGAATTCCCAGTTCACACTCACACGGTTTGCCCTTTTATTAGCATCTTATGTTAGTATGGTACATTTATTCTAATTAATGAACCAATATTGATGCATTATTTATTATTTAGATTCATTAGATTATTAGTTCATTATTTATTTAGATTTTTTTCATTTTTACCTAATGTCCTTTTTCTCTTCCGGGATCTCAGCCACCACACCACATCACATTTAGTTGTATGTCTTAAGTTCCTGTTAGCTATGAGTTTCTCAGACTTTCCTTGTTGTTTTTTTTAAATTTAATTTATTGGCGTGACATTGGTTAATAATTTTCAGGTGTACCATTCTATAATATATCATCTGTACAATGTACTATGCATTGACCACCCCAAATCAAGTGTGCTTCCATCACCATTTATCCCCCTTTTACCCTCTTCTATCTCCCCCACCCCCTTTTCATCCCATAATCACCGTTCTGTGTCTGTGAGCTTTTTCTCCTTTGCTTAATTCTTTCACCTTTTTCACCTAGACCCAAATCCTCTTCCCCTCTGACAGTTGTCATTCTGTTTTCTCTATGAGTCTGTTTCTATTTTGCTTATTATTTTGTTCATTAGATTTTACATATAAATGAAGTCATATACTTTCCTTGTTTTTGAGGACCTTTATGGTTTTGGGAAGTACTAGTTAGGTATGTTGCAAGAGGTCCCTTTGTTGGACTGTGTCTGAGATTTTTCTCATGATTAGACGGGGGTTATAGGTTTTGGTGAGGAAGACCGCAGATGTGCTAGAAAGTAAGAGCCAGCAACATCACTGTTGTGTCTGATCATCTCAGAAAGCTTTGGAATGTATCATTTAATAGTTTCACAACTGTGGGACATCTTGAATCCCTTAAAATTACTTGCAAAACCTTGAGTATATGTCTACCTTTTTTCTGAGGCAAAATCCTGTTTCTTCAGATCGTTGCAACTGCAGGCACCCAGCCATTATAGAAACTCAGCTACCCATGGTACTTCTTCCTCTGAACTCTTCTGTATTTGAAACCTGTAAGAGAAACCTAAAAGTAAAAAAAAAAAACAAAAACAACTCATTTTGATCACCTAGAAAACATTTTCTTCTTTTTATGTAGCTATGAATTTATAGCCTCAATATTTTCTAAGGCCACTTTTCAGGACTCACACCTACACACACACAGGCACAAAGATCTCAAGCTGTGTCGATTTTGGTACTTAAATTTAGTAAAAATCTCAAACATAGGCACACAAAGAAATGGCACCTGGCTATTCAAATGATCAACATCCTTTTTTGTTTTATTAAAATACTTAAGAAAAAGTGGGTTTATAGAAATAAGTTTAATAGTTTTCAGTTTTCAAAACCAAAACATTATATTATATAGGTCTCTTGTAGACTTTATTTTTAGAAAATATAAGTTTTGATTTATTGACAAATGAATTATTTCTATTAAAATATTGAAATTTCTAATAGTATGCACCATCTTTAATTACAACAGGTTCTTCTTGCAAAACGGAAACTGGATGGAAAATTTTATGCTGTCAAAGTATTACAGAAAAAAATTGTTCTCAACAGAAGAGAGGTGAAAGAGAAGAGCTGTGTTTCTCCTAAGCCCTTTTCTCAACAGAATTGTTTTGTGGTGTATAATACAAAGTTGATCCTTTTACCGTTTTGTTTTTTTTAACAGCAAAAACATATTATGGCTGAGCGTAATGTGCTCTTGAAAAATGTGAAACATCCATTTTTGGTTGGATTACATTATTCTTTTCAAACAACTGAAAAGCTTTATTTTGTTCTGGATTTTGTTAATGGAGGGGAGGTGAGTTTTGTAACTAGTTTTTTAATATTGATACTGTTTAAAAAAATGAAGTCCAAGTTTTTCTTTCTTTGTACGTTTTCGGAAGAGTAGTCTAGCATCACCAGCCATTTGTTGAGTAGAAAATCAGTATTTAAAGTGCTGGCTAATATGCTCAGTGGAAGATGTGGAGAAGGGTAATACACAAAGCTCTTCTTAAATCAGCTAATGATGTAGGTGGGAAGATTCATAAAAGAACCTCAGTGTGCAGCTACAGACTTCGTGGATAGTTGAGTCACTGTGCTGTATAGCAAGAATAATTTACTGAAACATTAGAACAAAACATGATTTGTAATTTAGATAATTATTGTTTCAGTAGTTGCATAGATGTTACTCTAGCCTGTCATTTTCTAAAATGTGCAAACTTAATTAGATGAGATGAACCTCTAATAAAGGGTTCTCTAGTGAAGTCAGTTTGGACAGTGTTTCATGTTATATCTCATTGGTGATTAACAAGTTGTTTCTTGGTGATTCACAGTATATTTCAGCATGTAAAAAACCTTGAGTCGTTTGATCTTAAACAAAGCCAGGATTTCTTTAAAAAGATATGTATTTTTTTACTGCATAGTCCCTTTTTTTTGTTTGAACCAAATCTGTTAATAATATTCCCCAAAACTTAACCAAAGGGATATTGAAATACATTTTGGGAAATGCTGCTGTTAGAGTAATAATTATAGTAATAGTTAACATGTATTGAGTATACTTATAGGCCCAGCACTCTGGCTCTTTGTATGTATCATTTTATCTTCACAACAGTCTTATTATATAAAACAAACTGAGCACAGAGAAACTAAGTAACTTGTGCAAGTCTTGTAGTTAGTAAGTATTGAAGCTGGTAAGTAACTCGTAGTTAGTAAGTATTGAAGCTAGTAAGTATGTAAGCCAGGAATTGAATTCACACAGTCTGATTCCAGGGTCTAAGCAGCTGACCACCCCCTGTTCCTCTGCTTCTCAGTTCTCACACCATTCTGATTTGTATGATCTCTGACCTGTGAATTTCTCTAAAAATTATTTTAACTGACAGGAACATATTTTCATATCTTTACAAAAGGATCTTCCATCCCCCAGTCCCAGAGCAGAGAGAGAAGAAAAGAATACTTTGACCTAACTATAGTATATTTAACTGTAAAGGAACTAGAAGGAAGACCAATTTCTATTTCGCAAACCTGAAAAATGATCAGACACACCCAGATCCTTTGGCAGGAAAATCATAAAAAGAGTCATTATCTAACACCCTACATCTATGTTATAAACGCCTTATAACTCCTCAGTATAGAAGCAAAGTTATGAATCTCCCAGGCACCCACATTCAGAAATATAGATGACCCCACATTGTTCCTACCTAGAAAGTTGTTACTTATTTTGTGTGTGTGTGAATTCTATAATAAGAATTTAATGAGGACCTGGTATTTTGTAATATTTTACATGCCTTATTTATTTTTTTTAAGTAAGAGAAGGAAGGATAGAGAGACAGACTCCTGCATACGCCCCAATCGGGATCCACCAGACAGCCCCTGTCTGGGGCCAATGCTTAAATCAACCAAGCTATCTTTAGCACCTGAGGCTGATACTCGGACCAGTCAAGCCACTGGCTATGAGAGGGGAAGAAGAGAATGGGGAGAGAGAGGGGAGAGAAGCATGTGGTTGCTTCTCATGTGTGCTCTGACCAGAGATTGAAGTTGAGACTTCTGCATGCTAGGCCAACACTCTATCTACTGTGCCAGCTAGCCAGGGCCAACATGCATTATTTCAATTAATCATCACAACTCTTTGAGATAAACTCTTATACCCATATTATAGATAAGAAAGTTGAGGCTTAGAGAAGCTAAGTAACTTTCTCAATTTTAGAATGTTCTAGTAAGTGTTAGGCCCTGGATTTAACCTAAACATAAGTACCACTCTGTGTTTTTGAAATGCCATGAGAGGCATCTAACTTCAGATGAGATCCTACTGCAGGTGTCCTGCTTTGTCTGTGGTTTCCTTGAGCTGCTTTAAAACTTTGCCTCTGAGTCCTTTTCACACAGTGACCACTCATCAACTAGTGGCAAAAGAGGAAATAGGTGAGCTTGTCTTCTAAAAGACGTGCTTGGCTGAGATAAGGGGGAGGGAGAAGAGAATGGAATAGAATGTTGGGGTGGGTAGAGGAGCAGTTGAATGGGGCAGTAGGTAGAAGAGGAATAAAAACAAGGAGAAAAAAATAGAGAGATGGAAGTAATGTAATTTCATTGTGTTTTCTACTATTACTACTGTTACTTCCCCCTGATATTCATACTGACATGTGTTGTATATTATTGTATACTACTTCAGATCTGTTTTGGAGCCAGGTAGAGTATAAACAAATAAGTTTTATGATACTGGGCCTGTAAACAAGTCAAAATCTAAGCCTTAGTTTCCTCATTAACTCCTACCTCAAAATAGTGGATGGATTAAATTCTGCAAGCATACAAAGTCCTTAGCACAGTGCCATTGATTTAGTGATGGTCAGTGTTAGCTCATTACTGAATGGTCAGATTTTCATTGGGGGTAGTTTCATTGGTATTACGTAAATTGGACAGATGTGATCAGGAAATCATTAAAGACAACATTACAGTGGTATATGCTACAGCTAATAGAAATAGTTGCAAGTATATAAAGGAAGATGTAGTTCAGAAATAATTAAAAGATAAAAAGCAGAAAAATTTATTCCTGGGTTGGATGCAGGGGCTAAGAGTGAAGGAGTATTGTCGGAGAGTTCTAGCCCCACTTATCTAATCTGTCAAGATCTGTTATAACTGAGTTTCACCCTCACCTTTCAGAAAAGGTTAAGGAAAAAATTTTGGACAATCTTTGAAAATCAAAGAAGTTAAATGAATTGCACACATAAAGGGAAGAATCAGAACTTGAACCCAAATCTGATGAGTTGTAAAACTGACTCCCTTGTATATCTGTTGCCTCCCATGGCTTAGAGGGCTGGGTAGAAAGTGATATCTTTAAAGGGGGGATGCAGCAGGAGCAATCAGTCTGTAAGAGAAGACAAGTTGAATTTATTTTCTTATGAAATATTCATAAAGAACAATAGGTCCTTGCGGTAGAAGCTCCAAGCAGAGGTACAGACTGGGAATGTCCATGTGAGAGACATCAACATAGTGGTGATGGTTAAAATTGTTGAAATGAATTAGGTTACCTGGACAGGGTATCCATAGAACGGATAACAGTGGAGAAACCCAGGGTAGAAACCTTGTTAATCTGCCCTCAGTGTAAGGAGCCAGAAAGAAGAGGAAATGGAACTCTCCAAGGTAGGAGATCTAGGGAGAGATCACTGTCTTAGAGGCCAAGGAACTTGGGATTAGGTGGAGCAAATTTAACCCCGGTAGGTAACCTGTTGAGTAAAGGATGGACAGGTCATAAGAAATAAATTCAGAATTAGGAAGTATAAGAAATGAACTGGAAGTCCAGCTGCTGCTTAGCTCTAACCATTTGCTACCACATTGGAATTCAGGTTCTATGAGGCAGAGCTTCCTCCTCTTTTTTTTTTTAAAGAAGAAACCAAAATATGAGTTTTTACCAAAAACTTTGGTTTTTATGTTACCAATTAATTTAGATTTTTCTAAACCAGTATTTGTCTCAAACAAATTATATCTATGTGTTATATTTGGTCTACCAGCCACTAGTTTCCAATCTCTGAATTGTGTTTGATGTATTTCCAAAGGAAAGAACAGTCAAAATAGGTCCAGTAGGATATTGTCACAACATGGCAATGTCAGGGTCATCGGTCTGTATCGATCTTTTCTGGAGTGGTGAGGACACTGCCCCGTTGAGGACTGAGGGCTACATGGGAGCTGAGTAAGGTAGCGAGGGTAAAGACAGATGTGTGGCAACAGAGACTGGTTGCCAGGTTGGGGACACAGATACAGGAGAGTCACGGCTCTGTGCTTTGCTGCATTTTTTATCTCATGTTCAAAGTAACAAAAGCAAACTCTATTTTTGTATCTCTAGAATATGTTTGTTCCACTCTATGTGTGAATGATCTTAATATTTTATTTTTCCATTTTACAGCTCTTTTTTCACTTACAAAGAGAACGGTCCTTTCCTGAACACAGAGCAAGGTTTTATGCTGCTGAAATCGCCAGTGCATTGGGTTACTTGCACTCCATCAAAATAGTGTACAGGTAAGTTTTTAAAATATTACTTGTAAAAATATCTTTTCATTATTTTATTTCGGCTAATATTCAGGTTTGCTTTTCTTTCCTTTTAATTTGATAGAGACTTGAAACCAGAAAATATCCTTTTGGACTCAGTAGTAAGTATTATCTTTTAAAAATCTACTAGTTCTCAATTTTTGTTGTTATGCTTAGTGGAAAAAAGTCAGCTTCAAAGGTTCCACACTGTGATCTCACTTTATATAACATTCTTTTTGTGTGTGTGTGTGTGTGTGTGTGTGTGTGTGTGTGTCAGAGACAGAGTCAGAGAGAGGGACAGATAGGGACAAACAGACAGGAAGGGAGAGAGATGAGAAACATCAATTCTTTGTTGTGGCTCCTTAGTTGTTCATTGATTGATTTCTTATATGTGCCTTGACCAGGGTGGGGTTGGGCTACAGCAGACCAACTGACCCCTTGCTCAAGCCAGTGACTTTGGGCTCAAGCTGGTAGCCTTGCTCAAACCAGATGAGCCTGCGCTCAAGCTGGCAACCTCAGGGTCTCGCACCTGGGTCCTCCACATCCCAGTCCAGTGTTCTGTTCACTGCACCACCGCCTGGTCAGGCTATATAACATTCTTGAAGTGACAAAACTATAAAGGGGGAGACCAGGTTAGTGGTTGCAAGGGCACAGGGACTGAAGGAATAGGGGAGTGCAAACATAAAGGGGTAGCACAAGGGATTCCCTTGCTTCTTTGGGGTGATGGGTAGTTTCTGTCTTGGTTGTGGTGGTAGGTACACAAATCTGCACCTCTCTGTTACATAGACTGACACATACTTGCACACATACACAAATGCATGCATGTACAAAATGATGAGTTAACCATATTGTAGCAATGCCAGTACCCCAATTTTGATATTGTGCTACAGCTTCATAAGCAGTCAGCATTGGGAGAAGCTGGGTGAGGGCTGCATGGAACTCGATTTACTTTTTTTTTTTGTAATTTGTCCTTTTGAGTATAATTATTTCATAATAAAATGGTTTTTAAAATTGTTAATTTGTGTTCATGCATTGTTTTATCGTACCGCCCCTGTATTTCTTAGGGACATGTTGTCTTAACAGATTTTGGGCTTTGTAAAGAAGGAATTGCTATTTCTGACACCACAACAACATTTTGTGGGACACCAGAGGTAAGAAGTTTGTCTCATTTGACATTCACATAATCACGTATAAAATGCAGAAATGAATCACAAATTACATATTCAAAATTTGAAATCAGAAAAGTAGAATAAAAACTATCATTTCAGCTTCTATCAGTTAGAAATATCTGATAATCATCCCTTCTGAACATTTAAAGTTTATTGATGGTTGGTATCTTGAACGTGATTTTGAGATACCACCAGATAATCTAAAAAAAGATATAAATTATGCTTGTTTTTAATGTTAAAAATTTACGTTAGAATTCTTTAAGCATTTGATTATATTGCTAATGCTTAAAAATCACAAATTAGGGATAAAAATATCCTAAAATTGTAGTTGTTTGCACAAGTCTGAATATATTAAAAACCATTAAATTACACACTTTAAATGGGTGAATTGCATGGTTTGTGGACACCTTAATAAAGCTCATTTAAAAAAAATAAGCTAACATATATACAAAAGATTGACATTGCCTATGTTTAGGTAGCAGCTTTTTGGTTTTTATTATATTTTACTATTTTTCTGTATGGTTAAGATACTTCTAATAGAATTGAGTGTTTATTTAACAGAATAAAATAAAACAGTAGATATGGAGGGAAATTTACAAATCATAATTAATCTAAACATCCCATTCTCTAATCATTTTAGCTAGCAGACATGTACGTATCTTTCTATTTAAGACAATAATAATAATAATCCTTATAATTTATATTAAAGCCTTTTTATTGTCTCTCTCTTTTACACACACACACATTTGGTTTATTTTAAACTTTCCTAATGTTAATATATTTATAGTGATCTTAGGTGCCAAGTAGTACTTTATTATTATAGAGTAATAGCAAATATTGTTGAAAATGTGTGATAAAATGGCTCACATGAGACTTATAATCAAGATCAATGTACAGAGATGTATAGTAGAATTGGGCACCTGAAACCTTTAAATTATGTTAACCAGTGTCATGCCAATAAAATGTAATCAAAATAAAAGATCAGAAATTTAATTAAAAGAACATGTAAATAATATTTACTTTAAAATGTGTTTTTCTTCCTTTCTTTAATCTAACCCTAGTTCTTATGTACATTTGTAGCCATTAGATTTTGGTTTATGTCTGAAGAAACATTTTTTGTGAATGTACATTGATTTCATAGTTAAAATATTTTTTGTTTTTTGATTTTTCGAGAGAGGGAGAGAGAGACAGGAAGGGAGAGAGAGTGAGAAGCATCAACTTGTAGTTGCTTCACTTTCAGTTATTCATTAATTGCTTCTTCATATGTGCCTTGACTGGAGGGCTCAAGCTGAGCCTGTGACCCCTTGCTCAAGCCAGTGACTTGGGCTCAAGCCAGCAACCTTAGGCTACAGGCCAGTGACCTTTGGCCTCAAGCCAGTGACCATAGGATTATGTCGGTGATCCCATGCTCAAGCCAGCAACCCTGTGCTCAAGCCGATGAGCCCACACTCAATGGGCGACCTCAGGGTTTCGAACCTGGGACCTCAGTGTTCCAGGTTGATACTCTATCTGCTGTGCCACCATTGGCCAGGCAAAATCTTTTTTTTATTGATTTTGGAGAGACAGACAGGAAGGGAGAGAGACAGAAAGGAACATTCATTTGGTGTTCCACTAAGTTGTACATTCACTGGTTGCTTCCCATATGTACCCTGACCAGGGATTGAACCTGCAACCTTGGCGTTTTGGGACAATGCTCTAACTGACTGAGTTAACAGGCCAGGGTCAACAAAATATTTCAAGCTTGTAGTTTTTAGAAAGGAAACAGGGTTTTTTTGTTTGTTTTTTGTTTTTGTCATTTAAGTTTAAATGTGACCATGAATTATTAAACCCTTTTAATTTATTTTGCTATTTTTTTGGAGCATATAAAAAGCTTAAGTAATTATTTCCTTATTTCATATGAGAAGAGAAAATATATATTTTGGAATCTAAAATTCAAATTTAGCATTTTATATTTGTGAAATGGTGATGAGTTTGAGTATTTTACAAGTTAAAATGTAAATAGCTGTCTAATAACTTAAATTACATTTCTAACATGTTAGAGAATTACAACTGTAATTTCCTAAGAAGAATGCAGTTCATTCTTTTTTTTCTTTCATTGTAAAGAAAAAATGAATTATAGTTGCCACCTTAGGAATTTTGCAGGAGAAATAATTCTGAGTAATGACCAGAGGAATTTCTAAAATAAGTTAATCTTGTAAAAGACTCCCCCCTCACACACAAAAAGCCTACTTTACCTACTTTGTACTACAGATTCTATATTCACTGCCCTCTTCTGTTTGTCTTAACTGCATCACAGTTTTTGTTGGGAAATGTTTGAATATATGTGTTTTAAAAAATGACCCAATGTAGGCCCTGGCCGGTTGGCTCAGTGGTAGAGTGTCGGCCTGGCGTGCAGAAGTCCTGGGTTCGATTACCGGCCAGGGCACACAGGAGAAGCGCCCATCTGCTTCTCCACCCCTCCCCCTGTCCCTCTCTGCCTCTCTCTTCCCCTCCCGCAGCCAAGGCTCCATTGGAGCAAATATGGCCTGGGAGCTGGGGATGGCTCCTTGGCCTCTGCCCCAGGCGCTAGAGTGGCTCTGGTCTCAACAGAGCGACGCCCCGGAGGGGCAGAGCATCGCCTCCTGGTGGGCAGAGCATCGCCCCTGGTGGGCGTGCTGGGTGGATCATCCCGGTCGGGCGCATTTGGGAGTCTGTCTGTCTCTCCCCATTTACAGCTTCAGAAAAATACAAAAAAAAAAAAAAAAAAAATGACCCAATGTATTCTGAAGAACTGGTATAATGAAAATAATCAACCAGTTGAAAATCTAGATGCTTTTAGTGTGATAGTTAACACCTAAAATTTGTTAAATTTCTCAGTTATTCCTCAATTTTGTCTTGTTTATTGAGTTGCTCTAATATTCAATCTTGTCTGTAGTACCTTGCACCTGAAGTAATCAGAAAGCAACCCTATGACAATACTGTAGATTGGTGGTGCCTTGGCGCTGTTCTCTATGAAATGCTATATGGATTGGTATGTATTTCTCCTCTTTCTTTATTTTTCTAATATACTTGATTTGCATTTTCTCTTTTCTCTCTTTTAATAATCTTGTGGACACTTACATAACACTAAGAGAGCAGTAATAACCTGGTAAAAATCAATCCAAAACCATGTATGCACAAAAAGAAAAATCTTTCATTTTGTAACTAGTTTTGTAATAGAATTTTTCTCTGTGATACTAATTACTATCAGTTATTCTCATCCCTCTTGCATTTTTTTAGAAATAAACACATAGTCTTAGCATTAAAATTATCCACTTCCATTCAGTTTACCTCAGTCATTATTCTGCCTAATTTCAAAAAGATGGAAGGGAAAAATATGTTTGTATTTATGTGTTTTGGGTTTTGCCTTGTATTTTGTTTTCACAGGATTTAATTAATATGCTGCTGCTTCTCTTTTTCCATCACTGGGAACCCTCTTTTCCATTCACCATATACTATATAACCAGTCTTAAGATTTCATTTTTAAAAGGTGATGTTTACTATGTACTACTATCTCCCCAGTTTTTATTAATTAAAGATACATAAGGCCAGCCAGAACTTCTGATTAACATGAGTACATTTGTTTACTATGTTAAGCTAATATTCTAGCCCAGGGGTCCCCAAACTTTTTACACAGGGGGCCAGTTCACTGTCCCTCAGACCATTGGAGGGCCGGACTATAAAAAAAAACTATGAACAAATCCCTATGCACACTGCACATATCTTATTTTAAAGTAAAAAAACAAAACGGGAACAAATACAATATTTAAAATAAACAACAAGTAAATTTAAATCAACAAACTGACCAGTATTTCAATGGGAACTATGGGCCTGCTTTTGGCTAATGAGATGGTCAATGTGCTCCTCTCACTGACCACCAATGAAAGAAGTGCCCCTTCCGGAAGTGCGGGGGGGGGGGATAAATGGCCTCAGGGGGCCGCATGCGGCCCACGGGCTGTAGTTTGGGGACCCCTGCTCTAGCCAAAAGCAAACAATTTAGGCATTTTAGTTAGCTTATATATCCTTATAGGAATAGTATATGTTTTTGTTCAAACTTTTTGAAATATTCAAGATTTTTTTCTAGGTCCCATGAGGATCCAGCAGCCTTAGGCTGGAAACAATCTGCTCACCCCCCCTGGTGCTGCCCCTGCTAAGCTAAATACCACCATCAGCTGAGACCTGAGCTGGTGCTTGTTATTTTCTTCAGCTTTTTATTCCCCTCCAAAAAAACTGGGGAGCTCTCAATACGTTTAGGAGTACTTCTCCCATGTTGCTAACTTTGAATGATAGAGTCTCATGACCTCCAACACTATCTCTTCTTGGCCTTTGACCAAGATCCACTTGTCAAAAGGTCGTTTTCTAGTTATGCCAGTGCCTTAGAATTCCTGATTAACCACTGTATACCTTAATTTCTTTAAATGTTGGGTATTTTCCATCCTGATATTTCTGAATCCTTTGAATTTCTTTAGAAGACTTTGAAAGTTTAAAATATTTTCATTGCATATAAAATGTAGTTGATTCAGAAGGGATCATTTGAGGCCCTGGCCGGTTGGCTCAGCGGTAGAGCGTCGGCCTAGCGTGCGGAGGACCCGGGTTCGATTCCCGGCTAGGGCACACAGGAGAAGCACCCATTTGCTTCTCCACCCCTCCGCCGCGCTTTCCTCTGTCTCTCTCTTCCCCTCCCGCAGCCAAGGCTCCATTGGAGCAAAGATGGCCCGGGCGCTGGGGATGGCTCTGTGGCCTCTACCTCAGGCGCTAGAGTGGCTCTGGTCGCAACATTGGATGGGCAGGATGGGCAGAGCATCGCCCCCTGGTGGGCAGAGCGTCGCCCCTGGTGGGCGTGCCGGGTGGATCCCGGTCGGGCGCATGCGGGAGTCTGTCTGACTGTCTCTCCCCGTTTCCAGCTTCAGAAAAATGAAAAAAAAAAAAGAAGGGATCATTTGAAACATACAGTGGTACCTTGACACAGGAGCATTTTAAAACACGAGTAATTTGAGAGACAAGCATTCACTCATGGGATTTTTTACTTTAAGTTACGAGCAGATATATGAATCACGAGCTTTCACCACCCCCCACTAGATGGCCAGCTGAATGTTCTGTAAGGGAGGAAGAAACAAACTTCCATGGAAAGGTTTTTGTTGGAAAGGTTTTTGTTGAAACGGCCTCTAAGTAAGTGAAAGTGAGGAAAGTGTAGCAAAAAAGCCAAAAGTCAGTGAAGAAAATGATGATGATTAAGTAGGGTAAAAAAATAGCAATTAAATTTAGCGATAAAGTTACATATCTTACATAGTGTGTAAGCTAAATTTTGCAATTAAATGTAGCGTTAAGTGTGTAGAGAATAAGTTATGTTAAGCAATAGCGCACGAAATGAAAACCTCCTCCGCCAGTCTCCTCCCCCTCCACCAGCATCTTCGCCTAAGTTTATTTCTTTACATTCTCTCTTATTATGTATATATATATGTATTTGTTATTTATAAAGTACATTTTTTTATTTAAAAGCATATAAAACAAAAAATTTGTGTGGTGTTTGGAGGCTGGAACGGATTCATCGCATTCCCACTAATTTAAATGGGGAAATTCTGTTTGACACACGAGCAAATTGAGTCATGAGCTCGGCCATGAAACTAATTCAACTCGTGTGTCAAGGTATCACTGTACTTCATTAATGAGACATATTAACTATAATAAGATCAAGCTAGATTCTAAAAAGTAAAAAATAACGTTCTTCTTTTTGCAGAATACACCCGTAGTGCTGTCCCTGCCACATTACTCAGAAGGAACAGGATCTTGAGTTCTCCATCTTTACTGGGAACCTATTTTTTAATTAGTTGATTTGCAAGTCTCAAGAAGTTATTTAATGTTGGATCTTTATTTCCAATAATTCTGTTATTGTGCCTATGATGAGGCTGGTGGTGGTTTTTTTAAAACAGATACTATTGCAAGCTTTATGCAGTTGATACCTGTCCACAAGGTGTTAGTGAACAGACTGACCCTAATCCATTCAGTGAACATGCATGAAAATCTACAGTGTGCTGGGTTTTAGAACCCCTTCGCATCAGGAGGCCACATTGCACACGTGCACACGCAAAGAGGCCCATGCATTTCTGCAGTTGTCCAGACCCAGTCTGCTCCCCGTAGGTTAAAGCCAAATTGAGCTATTTTAACCCAAGCATTTTGGCATAGTGCAGTTATAGTTCAGTTAACACTAACTTTATTTTGCCTTTTTTTCTTTCAGCCTCCTTTTTATTGTCGAGATGTTGCTGAAATGTATGACAACATTCTTCACAAGCCTCTAAATCTGAGGCCAGGAGTGAGCCTCACAGCCTGGTCCATTCTGGAAGAGCTCCTAGAAAAAGACAGGCAAAATCGGCTTGGTGCCAAAGAAGACTTTGTATGTATATCTTTCCCACTTTATTTAGGCTTACTTATGATTTGACGATAAAACCTTATTTTATGTGGTATTTAATGGTATGAATACAGCTCTTAAAGAGCACCATGAAAATGCATAGCTTGCCCAAGCAAATTTCACCCGTGTTCGTAGACAGAATGGCACAGAGTTTAAGCACCGCACGTGCATCCTCTTGTTTGATCCCCATAACGGATTGATCTTCTCTTCATCCCTCAACATCTATTATTTATTTGGTTTTCATTTATTAGAATTTTTTTCTCTCCTCCCTTTTTAAAAATAGTTGTGGCATGCATTTTTAATTATCTGAACTTTTAGATCATTTTGTTTAGCAAGAATTTAAGTGCTTCCTTACTGCATAAGGCAGTGTATTTTGCCTTGAACTAACATTAAGTACCTTTTTTTTTCCTGTGAATTTGGTGATATTTCCTTGAGATATATGGTTTTTCTTTTATTAAGTAGGGTAATTAAATTGCTAATATAATTACCAGTGTTATGTTAGTGTATCAGTATTCATGAACTATTGAGGAACATAAACTTTTAAGTGCATTTAAATTTTTCAGAAATTCTTAGGGGCTGTTTATCAATCTTGAACTTGAGCTTTGAATAACAAACTTGTGTGCTACTGATTGTCCCCTCCTTCAATCCCCAGTTCAGCAGATGACTCTGTCAACAATTCTGTCTCCAGCTTGGATCCCACGGTCCGTTGTTTCAGTCAGCCTTGCTAATACTTGGCACCCCCGTGCCCCTCAAACCTTTTATTGACTTCAGAAGTCACAAGCCCAGGTGAATCCAGCTGTCATCTCTGGGCTGCTGTACACTGCTGAAGAAAGTTTCACAGCTAGGCTAAAAAGGGTTCCTGAACCCAATCCCAATGTGTCTGTGTCTATACTAACAAGAAATTTTCAGACACCAGTAGGATGACACAGTTTTTAAGTGTTTATAATGAAATATTTATAGCCACTCAAGAGGCCTTTTTGGTCCTTTGGGGAGGAGATATCTGTAATTCTAGCAGAAATTATTACCTAACAGATTTCAATGTGTTTAAAAATAATTAAATAGGAGGATGCTCTTTGCAAGGTGAAACTTGTCGCACAAATTAAAACTAAATACAACCTGACCAGGTGGTGGCCCAGTGGATAAAGCAACGATCTCGAATGCTGAGGACCCAGGTTTAAAACCCCAAAGTCACTGGCTTGAGTGTGGGATCATAGACATGACCCCATGGTCACTGGCTTAAGCCCAAAGGTCGTTGGCTTGAGCAAGGGGTCACTGGCTAAGTTGAAGTGCCCTGGTCAAGGTACATATGAGAAAGCAATTAATGAATAACTAAGGTGCCATAAGTATGAGTTGATGCTTCTCATCTCTCTCCCTTTCTGTCTCTCTCTGTTACTAAAACAAATACATACATACATACATACGTATATACATACAATAGGGGAAAACTTGGGAAATGTATGTAAGTTAAGTGTTTTTCACTCAGAAGCATTTGCTACTGGAACCCAACATTAATACTGAAGAGATTCTGGTGCCAATTTCAATATGTGTGTATGTGGAGGCTTCCCCACACCAGTAAGCAGTTCTCAGGGTGTCTGAGAGTTCAGCTCAATTCTGACATTATCTACCCTGAAACAAAATCAGATTTCATAAGAAAAGGGCTCAGTCCCACAAGACCGCCCTCCATTTCAGGACCAGTCATAGGCCCAGATTTTTACCTGAGCTTCTGACAGACTGGCTCTAAATCAGAGGTTCCCACAGCCCCTCCTTGGGTTTGATTAATATACTAGAACGACTCAAAGAATTCAAGAAAACCTGTTTACTTACTCGATTACCCATTTATTACAAAGGATATAAATCTATAGCCAGATGAAGGAATACATAGGGCAAGATCCCAAACAAAGGAGCTTCTGTCCAAATGGAGCTTGGGGCCCGGCAAGGTGGCATGTGGAAACATTCCCAACTTGGGAGCTCTCTGATAAAGGACTGATGAAATGTCATTTTGGGTTTTTTTGGAGTCTTGGTTACATAGTCATGATGGCTAAGTTACTGGCCATTGGCAATTGAATCAACTTCTTTCCTTTCCCCAGAGGTTTGGAGGGGAGGGTTGGGACTGAAAGTTTTAAACTTTCTAATCACATGTTGGTTCTCTTGGCAGCCAGTCCTCATCTTTGGGTGGGGTCCAAAAGTCACCTTATTGACATAACAAGAGTCACCACTTACTTTTATCACTTAGGAAATTCCAGGGGGTTTGGGAGCTTTGTGCCAGAAACTGGATAAAGACCAAATGCATACATACAATATTTCATACAATGGATCACAATATCACATGGTTGTATTGGAAGGAAGCACAGTGAAATCATAGTCGTCAGTCTCTCTGTGCTTTACCACTTTCTGATAATGCCCTGTCTTTCTCTTTCCAGTTTATTGTCCTACTTTTTGTAGAAACTGTTTCAGATCTTCTCCCCAGATTTCCAGATTCCTTTTCTTCACTTTTAGTGGATGATTTTACAGCGAAAATAGAATCATCAGAGCAGAACTAACTCAATTTCTTGCTAGTGAATTCACAGACCTACATATACCTTGCTCTGGTCATTTTTTTTTTTCTTTTATACTGGAAAAGTTCGGTTTCTTCCTGTGCTGGATCCCAACCCCTTGCAGGGAATCTTATGCAAGCTTTTTTCCTGCAGAGATAACTGCACCCTTTTGTTCTAGTTCCTTCCAATCAATAATTAAACATTATCGAGTCTTTTGCTTCTTAAACCCAAACCTTTGACCCAGTAGAGTTAATACTGCAAGGTAATACTCTTTTTTCCCTTCATAGCCGAATTCATTGAGAGTTTCTATATGCATTCTCCCTTTCCCAGTTTCATCTTATTTTTCAGTTCACCACAAAATAGCTGCTGGAATTAATGACTGCTTCTATTCCTCAACTTGCATTCTCTGCAGCACTTAAACTTCCAACACTCCCTGCTCCCTAGGCATCTGCAAGAGCACGGACTTGTCTTGTGCTCTCCTTTTTGTGTTTCTGGGCCCTCTAGAATCTCCAGTGTGAGCTCCTCTTCAACCTGACCATTAAGTGTTACAGTCCCTTGTGGTTGTCCTAAAACCCTCTTTTCTTCTACTGCGCTGTCTTCTGGACAGTCTCAATATTCCCTGTGGCTTTGGTTACCCACATGTCTTTTGTCTTACACATTTTTTTTTTTTTGTGACAGAGACAGAGGGAGAGATAGGGACAGACAGACAGGAAGGGAGAGAGATGAGAAGCATCAATTCTATCAATTCTTCATTGTGGCTCCTTAGTCTCCTTAGTTGTTCATTGATTGCTTTCTCATATGTGCCTTGGCCCGGGGGGCTACAGAGCGAGTTACCCCTTGCTCAAGCCAATAATCTTTGGCTCAAGCCAGCAACCTTGGTCTTCAAGCCAGTGACCTTTGGGCTCAAGCTAACGACCATGGGGTCATGTCTATGATCCCACGCTCAAGCCAGTGAGCCCATGCTCAAGCTGGCGACATGAAGGTTTCGAATCTGAGTCCTGTGCATCCCAGTTTGATGCTCTGTCCACTGTGCCACCACCTTGTCAGGCTTGTCTTACACATTTTTATCCTCAGTCCAAACCTCTCTTCTGAACTCTGGATTCATACTGTTTCTGCCTATTCAGCACTACCCCTTGCATTTCATGAGAATACTTCAAACACGGCATGTTCAAAATTGAACTCCTGCCATCTTCCTTCCATGATCCTCAGGTCAGAAATCTGACAGGCATTCCTTTTGTTTTTTTAAGTGAGAGGAGAGGAGGAGATAGAAAGACTCATTCCTGTATGTGCCATGACGGGGATCCACTGACAACACTTGTTTGGAGCTGATTCTCAAATCAACTGAGCTATATAATGCTTGGACCCGGAGCCACTGGCTGCAGGAAGGGGGTGGGGCAGAGAAGGAGATGGTCACTTCTTATGTGTGCCCTCACTGGTATCGAACCTAGGATATCCACATGCTGGGCCAACACTTTCTCCACTGAACCAACTGGCCAGGGCCCAGCATTCTTTTTTTGTTTGTTTTTTACATTTATGTATTTATTGGTATTTTTGTTAAGAAAAAAATGTGAAAAATTCAAATCATTTTTCAGAGTACACAATGAAAAATGTAACCTCCTACCCAAGATCTCTATCTGTTCTCCAAAAGTCATCACTATCAATGTATCTTCCCATTTTTTGTCCTCTCAGCAAATTCCCATGATCCTACTCAGCCCCTCTCCAGCAATTTTTTTTTACACAAATGAGGGCACAGTGTACTCTGTTCTATACTTGCTTTTATCATTTATCCTGGAGATCTTTCTGTATCAATATTCTCTTATATGACTATAAATTTAACTTATTATATAATTCTTTCTTACTATTACTTTCAAATATTTTTTATTAAATTTATTGTGGCGACATTGGTTAATAAGATTATGTAAAGCTCAGGTGTTGTGTGATTCTGTAATACATCATCTGTATATTACATCATGTGCTCACTGCCCAAAGTTTAATCTCCTTCTGTTACTATATATTTGACCTCCTTTACCCTCTTTAATCTCTCCCTAACCCACCTTGCCGTCTGGTAGCCATGCTGTTATCTGTGTCTATGAGGTTTTTGTTTTGCTCATTTGATGCTTTCTTTTTTATATCCCACATAGTAGTGAAATCATACGGTTCTTGTCCTTTTATTTTGCTTACCATGATGTGAGTCACTCTTAACTCGTCTCTCTTCCTTATTCCCTATTCAGCAGACAGCAAGATCCCGATGTAATTGCCTCCCTAAATCTTTCCTGCATGCAGCCACTTCTCTCCAGGCCTCCTGCGACTCCTCTTTTTCTGGCATTCTTTTGCTTGGCTATAAAAGTAGCTATTTTTTTATGTTGTTATGACTGTCCAGTCCAGTCCCCCTTTACAGAGTGGTCTTGAAGAACAAACCAAGAAAACCTCATCATGTTTGTGACATTACCTTCCTAAAACTCCTCAATGGCTTCCTATTAACACTGGAATAAAATGTAAAAATTTCTAATGTAGGCCAGTCTGATATGGCTCGTTTACCTCTTGCATTTTACCTTGTGTGATAGTCCCCATTTCACTCTGTTCTCCAACCATAAGGACTCTCATTTTCTTGACCAGATGAAGCTCTTTGCCACCTCTAGGCCTTCATATTCTGCCTGGAATGTTCTCCCTTTATTCTTTTTATTTTTTAACTTAATTGGGATGACATTGGTTAGTAAGATTATGTTTCTAGTATACAGTTCCACAATACATTATTTGTGTATTGCATTGTGTGCTCACCACCGAAAGTCTAGTCTCTCTCTGTCGCTATATATTTGACCCCTGTCCTCTTCATCCTTCCTCCACCCCTTTTCCCCCTGGTAACCACTCTGCTGTTGCCTGTGTCTATGAGTTTGTTGCTTTTTGTTTTGTATCCCCACGTACTTCATTCTTTTGGCTAGCTAATTCTTACTCATCTTTCAGAACTCTGGTCAGATACCACATTCTCTAGAAAATCTTTTTAAACTCACCAAACTAGGTAGGATCCTACTTTATATACTCCATGGCACCCTGCAGGGGAAAAAGTTGGAATTGGTTCTCTGCCAACCTTTGATAGTAGGAACCTGGAGTGGAATAGTTTTTGGTAGTTGAACTCATCATCTTGGTTTTATCTCTGCCCCACTGTGTAAAACTCTCTTGCCTCACTTCTTCTTTACCCCCCCCCATTCAGATAACTAATAATTCTTTGTACCTGTGTAGTGCTTTCATCTTTTTATGCCACTCTTTATTTTTACATTTTCCATTTATCTTTAAAACAACCCATTAAGTATGTAGGGCAGAAATGTTAACTCCATTTTACCTATGAGCAAGTAAGTTATGATAGTGAAGAGGATATAAATCTATCATGTCTGCTCAAGTAGTCTTTCTGCTTCCACTTTGCCACCTGAATAACAAACATGTATCTAAAAAGGATTATTGAGGGGCAAAATGCTAATGTTTGGCTGGCTTCATAAAATTCTCCTGTGAGTACTTAATATATTCTTCAGCATTAGTTTAAAAACATATGTATTTTCTTTAATATTCTAGCTTGAAATTCAGAATCACCCCTTTTTCGAATCACTCAGTTGGACTGACCTTGTACAAAAGAAGATTCCACCACCATTTAATCCTAATGTAGTAAGTATATATATCCAAGTCCTTCCTACTAATATAGAGAAATGTAGAACTGTATAGCTCATCATAATTTCAGCAAAGACCTCAAAATCTAACCTGAATAAAATTGAATCACTACATAAATGTTTGTGAAATATATCACTCAGGATTGTCTAGTACAACTAATAACTTCAAGATGACTAATAAAATTATAGCAATATTAGACTGATAAAAATATCTCCCTGCACAATAATTGTGAAGTGTTTCCTTGAGCATGAATAAAGAAAAAGTGAGCTCAATAGGTTAAAAAAAAAGATGCAAATTAAACTATGAGGTATTATTTTTATACTCATAAGTCAACAAACATTTTAAATAACACTAATGCACAGTTTTTTCTAGATTGATATAAAACCAGATACAGGCAAACATATTTAATGGTAACATAAATTGTTACATGTATTTCGGAAAGCAGTAAAACATTATTTTAAAAATGTTCATGTTAGCTTGACTTGTTAAATCTAATGATGGAACTATTTTACCTGAAAATGGATATTATTTTAAAGCAGAAAAGCTACATTAAAGA
Source organism: Saccopteryx bilineata (assembly GCF_036850765.1). Classification (NCBI taxonomy): domain Eukaryota; kingdom Metazoa; phylum Chordata; class Mammalia; order Chiroptera; family Emballonuridae; genus Saccopteryx; species Saccopteryx bilineata. The sequence continues at coordinate 64,851,978 of NC_089492.1, forward strand.
ACTGTTTACAGCAGGGGTCTCCAAACTTTTTACACAGGGGGCCAGTTCACTGTCCCTCAGACCATTGGAGGGCTGCCAAATACAGTGGTCCTCTCACTGACCACCAGTGAAAGAGGTGCCCCTTCCAGAAGTGCAGTGGGGGCTGGATAAATGGCCTCAGGGGGCCGCAGTTTGGGGACGCCTGGTTTACAGTGTTAACAATATTGAGAAATCATCAGTAGGTCAATAATGTTACTGTTGATAACTTCATATATTTAAGCATATATACTTTTAAGCATTACGATATGTAATTTATTCCTCAAATAAGCTATCATAGTACTGCTATTATTGTTCTTATTATTATACTTGTTTTATAAATGGGAACTCAGAGATGTCACATAGCCTGATTAAAAAGTAGCAGAACAAGAATTCAAACCAGTGCCTGATTCCAAAGTCATTATTTTTTCCATGTTTCTTATGGTCTACAGCCCTTTCATGTTAAGTAAGTGATAATAATGATGATAAATATAAAAATGAGGAGACACTTGGAAATCCTTAAAATGTTATATGAAAACATGGTAATTATAATTTTTGTGATTTACAATTATAGCAGTAAAAATAATTGATAAGGACTCAAAGGGAATATAAACTAAGATTGATTTGGGGTTGCAGGATCATAGGTGAATCTGCTTTCCTTTTATTTAAAGTTTTTTGGTGTTGCTGTAAAACTCTTGAAGTACTTTTTGTAAATTAGAGCAGGATAAGGAAATCACTTCAGGAAAGTAAGTATTATATAATCTACTCATACTGTTTTTAAAGGTCAGCTTCAGTGCATGACTTATTGCTGGTATTAATAATTGTGATATCATGCACTTATAAACATAACAATATTTGTTGATTGAATGATTTCACATAGCTCATCCAGGAGTGACTATTTCAGATGCTACTCTATTAGATACAATTTCTGTCCCTATTTCTAGTATTTGCAATAAGAACCTTGGATCTTTAAGAATAATTTAATTTATCCCTTTATAGTGAGAGTCCTGCTCAGTTTTGTCATTCTCACATAAATATGTCATCAGGCACATTAAAGACTTAGGGACTCCACTTAAGCAACATTGGAAATGGAAACAGTGTTGACTTCAGAGTCAGATACCTTCAGGTTTGGATTCCTGTTCTTCTATGACTAATTAATTAAACTTTTTAAATCAAGACCCACAACTGAGAAGCCATAAGAGAAAAAAAAATTGGTAAATTTGACCACATAAAATTTAGAAATGTCTGCATAAAAAAAAAAACAACTGCAAATAACAAACTAGGCAAAATTTCCTTAGTACATAAAGCATTCTTATAAGTTAATGAGGGTAAAAAAGACCATCAACCAGTAGAAACAGGATAAAAGACACAAAGTATGCAATAACAGAAAAATAAATACAGGTGGCTTTTAAGTATATGAAAAGGTGTTCAAACTCACGGACAGTTGAAGAAATACAAAGTAAAACCTTAACAGGTTACTATTTTTCACCTAACAGATTAACAGAGATCAAAATGGCCAGTGGTAACGCAGTGAGAGCATTGACCCAGAATGCTGAAGTCGCCGGTTTGAAACCGGAAGGTCACTGGCTGAAGCACAGGCTCGCCAGCTTGACTACAGATTATCAACAGGATCCCAAGGTTGTTGGCTTGAGCCCAAGGTGGCCAGCTTGAGCAAGGAGTCACTAGGCTGGCTTGAGCCACACACATACCCCGTCAAGGCATATTGGAGAAGCAATCAATGCACAGCTAAAGTGAAGCGATGACAAGTTGATTCTTCTAGCTCCCATTCTGTCTATCTATTTTTAAAAAAGCTAGAGCATTGGCCCGGCATGTGGATGTCCCAGGTTCAATTCCCAGTCAGGGCACACAGGAGAAGCATCCATCTGCTTCTCTACCCTTCCCCCTCCTCTTTCTCTCTAATTCTCTCTTCCCCTCCTGCAGCCAAGGCTCCATTGGAGCAAAGTTGGCCCAGGCGCTGAGGATGGTTCCATGGCCTCCGCCTCAGGTGCTAGAATGGCTCCAGCAGCAACAGAGCAATGGCCCAGATAGGCAGAGCATCACCCCCTGGTTGGCATGTTGGGTGGATCCCAGTCAGGCGCATGCAGGAGTTTGTCTGACTGCCTCCCTGCTTCTGACTTCAGAAAAATACAAAAAAAAAAAAAAAAAAAAAAAAGCTATAGTAGGATAAAGTAGATATTCTCATTCTCTATACTCAATACTTGTTTCTTTTTTACTTACCCCTGACAACAGTCCTATGAAATAGTGCTGTTAGTTTACACATAATACTGGGGACTGAATTTAGGCACAGACAAGGTTAAGTAACTTGCCCACAGTTTAGTTCAAGTTGCAGAACTAGAGTTTGAGAACTCTGTAGACAGAGCCATCGCTCGCTTTTTTTTTTTTAATTTTTGTAATCTAGTTTTTATCTGTTAATATTTTGAAAGGGGATAGGCCATTTGCTTATATCAAGATTGTAAAGGAAGATTAAGATAACCAGAATTGAGGCATTCAGTGGAAGCTCAAATGCAAAATGCTATCTTGAAAACCTACCCGAATCCCTTTTCTAACCTAGAGGTGATGGGTAGAGAGAAAGGGGATCATTTACAGGGACTGAGATTCAAATTAACATAGGTAAAGATTCTGTTATGCTAGCCTTCCTCACCCTTCTCTCTCTTCTCACTCCACTCAACAAGAAACTTATTAGAAGGCCCTCACCTGAGTAATAAAAGGAGAGAATGTTTGAAAGCAACAATGAAGTAAGAAGACATCTAAACTTGCCAAGAATAAATATACAAATTTATAAAGGGTTTTTAAAGAAGAACTGAATTAATGAAAAAAACTAAGGTGAATAATAATATTCTTCTGTTTCAGGCAGGACCAGATGACATTAGGAACTTTGATGCAGCATTTACAGAAGAAACAGTTCCATATTCTGTGTGTGTGTCTTCTGACTATTCTATAGTGAATGCCAGCGTACTGGAGGCTGATGATGCATTCGTTGGTTTCTCTTATGCACCTCCTTCAGAAGACTTATTTTTGTGAACATTTGCCATCTGGAAACCATTGAGCAAATATAAGCCTACATACAGATGAGACTGAAACTCCTGTTTGTGTGAATATATTCAAATATGTTTAACTAGTGCCTCATTTTTACATGTAATGTTAACAACTATGAAAAATGTATTTTTTGCTGTATGCAAGAAAATAGGGCATTTCAAAGAGCCAAGTTTTGAATTAAAATTTGTATTCTTGTTTATTAAGCTTATTTTTAAACAGAAATTTTAAAACCTATTGTTCTTAGTATTAACCTATTTTTAAAGAATACTTTTTTGCTAATGACTGTTCTTTTTCCCTCTAAGTTTACACTAACATCTACTGAAGATAGACTGTTTTTCAACAGCCTGTTTCAGTTCAGTTAACATAGATAAATGCCTTTATAAATCTCTACTTTGACCTTTGTTCTCAGATCAGAACTATGCAATTGGTACAAGGCTGTGTAAGAGGAAACCATATCTGTTCATAATAAATCACTGCTTGAAATAATCAGTTGTTAGGATTAAAATGTAAAAGCATAGTTAATACATTGACTGCTAATTAACACTTTGAATAAGTGTTCCTTCTGCAGATCAAATTAAGAAGTAACAAAAGGAAATCCTTTGCTTTTGAAATACCAATTTAAATTTGTGAATTATTTTCCTCTGGAGTAAAAGTAAATGTTTAATATTAATTTTAAATGTTTCAAAGATCTGAAGGGTAATAAAGTACTACTGGATTTTTTTTTTCTAGGTGGTGCCAAAATGAATGTCTCTGTGTCCTGTATTTATATTACAAATACTTTCTATTTATGTTCTTTTTGTCTCTTTGAACATTTAATACATTGTTAAGTAGGTCTAAGTCTTGGTAGTTTTGCAGATAGCTTTCTAACACTGCCTCCTTAATGGGTTAAGTGAAAAATATTGATCTTTCTAAAATATTTACCTAATTGGGAATTAAAAAGTAGAATAGTAAATTTTTGGATCAATATAAATATATACAGTTTCACTACAGTGTAACAAGTTAAAAATAATTCAGACTGATGCTTAGTATCTTATGTATCTTAGAAAATGTATGGGAACTTGAACTTACAGTCATACTGCAAACCAACTAACTTGTATGCTTGTAATTGTAAAAGAGTATAGCTCTAGAAAAACTAAAAAAGAATGCTTATCTTGGAATTCCGATTTTTAGTTTATAGGGATTTCTCAAGTCATGTAGGAAACATTGTAAGAGTTTAGTGACCCAGTTTAGATGCTTTAAGAATAAGCATTCTTTCCATGTATTTTCTCTTAAGAAATAAATCACAAAAGCATTTCATACTAATACCCTTTGCCCAGAAATGTTCAGCAGAATGGGGAAAAGGGAGTGTGCTTTTCTTTGATTAATAATATTTGCATTCAGTACACTGAATCTTCCTTTAGAGGTGAGACTTTAATAGTGACACTATAAATATTTGATTTATTTGACACTACTATAAGTTCTGCTTTTAGATAAAGCTCTTTGCTTATTATAAAGCAAAATAAAAACTAGTTTCTTCTATGATTTCTTTTTTACTCAGCCACTCATTAATTAAACTGCCAAAAATTAAAGTGCAATATTATATATTTTTAAGAATAAATTTAAAATAGAATGTTGTTTTTTGGATCTCAAAAAATACAGATCTTACATAGTATAATAAAACTAACAAAAAGAGTAATGATCATCTAATGCTTGTCATTTAAAATTGATAGTTACAGTAGTCATTACAAAATAAATTATAGATATGTGAGGAAGACAAGTAGAATTTTAACTGAATATTTAGACATAAATAAAAATTACTAGATTATTTCATATCCCAAGGTGATTGTTCATTTATACCCATTAGAGTACATCAGTGAGTTTCAGGTGGCTTAAGTACCTTGAAGTGATATACCAAGTTCTGTGTGTAAAGGACATCGATTTAGGGCAGGGAGTGTTACATAGTTTTGTTCAGGTGCTCAAAAGGACTCACTGCTATAAGAAAATTGTCTTCCACCTGACCTGTGATGGCACAGTGGATAAAGCCTTGACTTGGAATGCTGAGTTTGCTGGTTTGAAACCCTGGGCTTGCCTGGTCAAGGCACATATGGGAGTTATGCTTTCTGCTCCTCCTCCCTTCTCTCTTTCTCTCTCTCCCCCTTTTGAAAATGAATAAATAATAATAATTTTAAAAGACTGACTTCCTTCGCTGCCATTTCCTTCTCCTTTATATTCCTAATATAAGAGAAATTGCTCTTTACCTTCCCTGAAAGCATTTCAGTTAGAGATTTATATCATTTATTTAGCATTTTTGGTGTCTTACCAATATTATATAATCAGTCCTTTGTAATCCTTTTAACATTCCTTAGTAGTTGAAAGATTTCCTATACAAAAGTATTTTTCATTTTACAATTTCTTTACATTATGCCTATTTTTACAGAGGTATTGATAATTAAATTAAAAAAATAGCTTTCTCAAAATGTAACTTTAGTTATTAAATGTCAAGATAGTGGAGAATAATTTAAAGCAATGTTACACAAAGAAAAAAGCTAATAGAGAAGTATAAATTTAGCATTTTATTTATGGCAATAAAGTAGCCAAAGGGTACTATAACTAAAAAGTTATTTTTACATATTGTCCTGAAAATGATGAATCTTAAGGGAATCGTGTAAAACAAAACAACCCCACTTACTGGAAGAACCAGACACAGTGATTTTAGGAACATTGCATGCAAACATGACTTGGAATTTTTACTGTAAATTCTCTTTTTGCAGGAATGGATATCTTTGATTTATCCTTTTCTTCTGTTTTCATCATTTTCACTTTTTTTAGGGAACATAGATTTCCACTTCAATATTAGTTAAATCGGCACTGGCCGATTGGCTCAGTGGGTAAAGCATCAGCCTGGCAAGAGGACATCCCAGGTTCAGTCCCCAGTCAGGCCACACATGAGAAATGACCATCTGCTTCCTTTTCCCTCCCTCTCCGTCTCTTCCCCTCTCGGCCTCAGATTGGGGTTGCTGGGTGGATCCCAGTCCTGGGTGCATGCGGTGGTCTGTCTAGCTCTCCTCCTCTCAAATAAATAAGTAAATAAATATATTAGATAAATCATTGTGAGAAAGTCTACGAGTGTCTTGACCAAGATAAGCCAGTGTCCCCTTGCTCAAGCCAGCGACCTTAGGGCTCCAACCAGTGACAGCCTTCAGAGTCGAGGCTTTATCCACTGCACCGCCGCCAGTCAGACTGTTTATCCAGTTTTTGGCTATTTTAAGTAATATGAACAGTCATGTATAAATTTTTGTGTGGACATGCGTTTCAAATTCTCTATCTTTGTATAATGTGTAATATCTGGCTTGGAATTGTTGGGTCATACAAAAACAACACTATGTTCAGTCCTTTAAAATAGTCCCAGAATGTTTTCGAAATTGCCGGCACCATTTTGCCTTCCCACCTGAAAAATTCTGTTTTTTAAAGAAACGGGTGTCGTTGGGCTGTGATAACAATGACAAGAAGGTGTTTATCCTTTTCTCTCTGATGTGCTTTGCAGAGAGAGCGGGAGTGACTGAAGTGAATAAAGCGCACGTGGGCCAAGCCGTGCTGGTGACTCGAAGGCGCGGACCGGCAGCCTTCACGCCATCTCCAACGTTTAGAAGGTGCGCGCATGCGCACCAGGGTCTCCCCGGTTTCTGGGTCTCAGCTCTAGGAGGCGGGTGGAGGTCGGTGGGTGCAGGAGGTGTGTCGCGCGGGGTCGGGCTGGTGTCCACAGTCCGGGGGTTTGCGCTGTGGATGGGAGGGGGCCTGGAAACCAGGGCGTGAGGCCGGGTCCCGTTTCGGCCGCTGTGGTTGTGAGGTGTTTTCCTCCTGACGCGGCCAGGAGCGAAAGAGGACGCGACCGTTCGGGTTCACGCGAACGAACGCGTGGTTCTTTCGAATGAGAGAAGGCTGGTGGAGTTCGTCCACGTGCGCTCCTGCAGTGCTTCCGCGGTTCCCGTGGCTTCCCCCACCCGCGCCCGGGACCTCCGCTCCACACAGGTGATCCCCAGAGCGTTATCTCCAGTTTTTTAAAGCCGCCAAGTCTGGCCCGGCCCACGTCGGCCTGGTGCTTATCGGGGTGTCCCAGGCAACTCGACAGCGTTGCCCTCTCTCCCGGAGTCAGGATTTCCACCCACTCCCGTGCCGAAAATTCACTCCCAGGCGGGTCACCAGGACCAGTGTGACGTCCTTAAACGTCCAGAACCCCCCGCGTCTGTTCCGCCTTATTCCGAACGCCCGGGCCTGGACCATCCATCCCAGGACTGTCCGGTAGTCAGTCCGCTGGTTGTGGACTCCGCCTCTGTTCCGACCCACGGTCCGCACTGTCGTGGCACTGATTTCCGAAATGAAAATCCTACCCTATTACTCCCCCAGTAAAAACGCTGATGGCTTCTGTTCGCCTTGGTAATGATTACGGGCTTCAAAAGCTTTCATAGCACTGGCCGGTTGGCTCAGCGGTAGAGCGTCGGCCTGGCGTGCGGGGGACCGGGGTTCGATTCCCGGCCAGGGCACATAGGAGAAGCGCCCATTTGCTTCTCCACCCCCACCCCCTTCCTCTCTGTCCCTCTCTGTCTCTCTCTTCCCCTCCCGCAGCCCAGGCTCCATTGGAGCAAAGATGGCCCCAACGCCCCGGTCGACCCCTGGTGGGCAGAGCGTCGCCCCCTGGTGGGCGTGCCGGGTGGATCCCGGTCCGGCGCATGCGGGAGTCTGTCTGACTGTCTCTCCCCGTTTCCAGCTTCAGAAAAATGCAAAAAAAAAAAAGCTTTCATAGCCTGACCTGTGGTGGCGCAGTGGATAAAGCGTCAACCTGGAAATGCTGAGGTCAGCGGTTCGAAACCCTGGGCTTGCCTGGTCAAGGCACATATGGGAGTTGATGCTTCCTGCTCCTCCCCCCTTCTCTCTTTGTTTCTTCCTCTCTCTCTCCTTTCTAAAATTAATAAAATAAAAATTAAAAAAAAAGAAAAAAAAAGAAAAGCTTTCATAAACATTCCGTAATGATTTCACCCGTCGTTTCCTTACCAGTAGCCTCCCTTCATTCGCCCCAGCAATCATACGTCCGAATGAAGCACAAGTACAACGTCCTGACCACAGCATACACTTCAGATTATTGTATGAATTTAGGCCCCAGAGAAACGAACTCTGAAGTTTTCCGCCCGTGTAATACCAAAAAGGACGGTCTCAATTACTTTTCTTTGAAAAGGCCTGAACTCCAAGCAGTAGGGAAGGTTACCCCAATCCGTGGGAAACTTTCATTTCTCTTCGCCTCTCCTGCAGTCAGTGAAATATGATTCATCTACCGAACGTCACCTTCCAAGTAGAACTCATTGCTTCTCTATGAGCCAATACTATGAACAAACTACTGTTTGTTAAACCAAACAGTACAAAATATCATGACCCTCTACTCAAGGATTAAACTTTGTGAATTATTTATAGATGGTGTTCCTTTTGTGTTCCGTAGTATAATTTTTTACATATCTCATCCCTCACTGTACCCTTTCTGAACAATAGAGACCGTATATTACTCATCTGTGTCCTTAGTACTAGGATAGTCTGGTATTCTAATACATAGTAAATCCCCAATAAATATATAATAACGAATAAATGTGATGGTTATTATTTCTGACCTCTAAATTGGCACCTCCTTGAAAGCAGGATCCAATCTTAATCCTTAAACTCCTAAGCACCTAATAAGATTACTGACAGATATTGTTTCCAATTATGTTTGCTGTTTAAATGAATTTTACATGGTCCACTCTTGTTACTCTCGTTTAATGTTTTATGTTGGTCACTGATAGAAGAAGACTTAAAGAAAGCCAAAAGAGGTTTTATCTAATACTACCCTTTCATTTCCTGCAGGCAAAGACACTGAGCCTGGACAGGTCAGGTCTTGGCTAGGAAATGCTGGGTCTAAAATCAGGTTCTCAGATTTCTTACATTTTATTACTTAGATTGAATTTATGAAGTAACTTTTGCTACTTTCATTTTTTTTTAAACAACACCTGTAAGGGACCTCATCATCCAATATTTATTTCAGCCAGTATTTTAAAAAAATATTTACTCTGTAAAGAGATAGCTGAGGCTGCTGTTCTTAAGTTCCAATCTTGGGGAGACTCTTAAATAACCTAGTGTTGATAAACGTTATTTAGCAAAAGAAACAAAGTTTTGTTTCCCTTTAGGAATTTCTTGAAGTTGGGAATTTTATTTTGTTTTATTTCACTGTCAATTTTAAGTTTCATAGCTTGTAAAGTTTTATTAGAGATCTTCAAATGTACATTTTAAATTATTTTATTTCTAGGTGTTCTCATATTTTCTATGAGTTTCATCATCTGTAGTCTTTACTGGCAATTGTGGTTAACCAGTAACAGAAAAGAATTGTTATTGAGGAGAAAATGTCAATGCTAAAAATGAAAGAGGCAGCCCTTATCTATCTTGACAGAAGTGGAGGGCTCCAAAAGTTTATAGATGATTGCAAGTACTACAATGGTATGTTCAGCAAAGGTGATTTTATTTTAGAAACTTTAAAATAGATACCTACATAGAACTCTCCTCATTTTTATATTTGTATATTTTTACAGATTCAAAACAAAGTTATGCGGTCTATCGATTCAATATTTTAATAAATCCATCTGATGTTGTTGAATTAGATGCTGAACTTGGAAATTACATTTTACATCAGCCTCTAAAAGCTGCTCAAGTTTTTCAATCAGTAAGTTAAAAAAGAAATAATTTTATGCCACATTAAATTTTTGGTAACTTTTTTGTTTGTTTGAAATCACAGGTCTGTTTTATTGCTGTTAAGACTCTCTTGTTAATTGGACAATTACAGACTGAAACTCAAGTAAGTTCTAGTTACATTTAACAAAGAAAACTAAGGTACAATACTTTTAAGATGACTTGTAAATAAATATTTTGTCTATTTTTGTTTATTTAAAAAGTACACTTTTAGCCTGGCCAGGCAGTGGTGCAGAGGATAGAGTGTCAGACTGGGATGCGGAGGACCCAGGTTCGAGACCCTGAGGTCGCCAGGTTGAGCACGGGCTTATCTGGTTTGAGCAAAAGGCTACCAGTTTGGACCCAACGTCACTGGCTCGAGCAAGGGGTTACTGGGTCTGCTGAAGGCCTGTGGTCAAGGCACATATGAGAAAGCAATCAATGAACAACTAAGGTGTTGTTCATTGCAACGCGCAATGAAAAATTAATGATTGATGTTTCTCATCTCTCCGTTCCTGTCTGTCTGTCCCTGTCTATCCCTCTCTCTGATTCTCTCTCTGTCTCTGTAAAAAAAAAAGTACACTTTTCAAAGTTCAATGGAATATATTACATACTTCTTTGCTTCCTGTCTTATCACTCATAACATTAAACAGTTTGATAATAAAACACTTCATACATACCCCCAAATAAAGAAAACCCCCATATATCTGTCACTCAGTTTATAATATTTTGTCACACCTACACCATCAATATTTTTTTCTGAAATATTTTATTTTTTTTGTTTTTCTCCTTTTTATTGAATTTATAGGGGTCCCTGATTTAAAAAATTATACAAGTTTCAGGTGCACATTTCTACAACATATCATCTGTACACTGAAATATTTTTGAGAAACATCACAGATATTATTTCACCAATACATACTTTAGTATCATCCTCTAAAAATGTTGACAGTTTTCTTATATAACCACAATGCCATTATCACCTCTTACAAAAATAGTAATTCCTTGGCATCATTATACTATCCAGCTTCAAGAATCAGGATCAAAACAAGGTCTCCACAATTATAATTCATTCTTATATCTCACTAAAGTTTCATTTAATCTAGAGCCATTTTTCTCTTCCTTTTTTACCATTGAGTTTTTTAAGAAACTCATTAATTGTTCTGTAAAAGGTCTCATAATTTGGGTTTGTCTGATTATGTTCTTGTGGCATTTAACTTTTTTCCCTATATCCAGTATTTCTGGAAATAGAAGTTGGCTCTAATGATTTGCTTAGATTCGGATTCAACTCATTTTGACAATAATACATCATAGTCAGTTTTATGTATTTCATAGTGCACTACATCAGGAGAACTATACAATCTGTTGTCTCAATTTTAGCAATGCCACAATTGATCAGCAGGTTCCGGTGATGTCAGCCAGATCCTTCCAATATATAGTCTTCTATTAACTTTAATCTAGTAGTTCTTGCAGATGTTGATGATCATTGCCTAGAACTTTCATTAGAAGTTGCAAAATTGTAGAGTTTTTTTTCTAACTTTAGCATCCTGTCAGAATTTATTAGCTGAAGTTATTTTATAAGAGAAAGTTTCTTTCATTAATTAACTATTTCGTTACTCGGAAATATAATTTGTACCAAAAAGACAGAGTAAGTGTTTATTTCCATTTATAAGTTTTCAGAGAGGAATGAGTTAAAATCTAGCCTCTAATGATGACCAGTAATTATTTTTGTTTTCCTTTTTAAAAAAAAATTATGAGAAACTTATGAATTTCTAAATATATCTGATATGTTTCAATGAATCTTTGTCATTCTTTTTAATGCTTTCATTAACCTACCTTTGGTCATTGGGAGTCCCTTAAAGTTTACTCCTGTCTCTTTTGGACCCATCCCATTAATATTTTATAGTTTCCTTAGCCTCTGGCACAAGGAGATGTACCAGGTCCATATGGTATATTTTCTGCCCCAGACCTGCAATCAGCCATTTCCCCTGAGGAGCCCTGGTTGCTTTTAGTGAGAAATTATATATATTTAGTAATCACAGTCTGGGCAGAAGTGTTCTTGCTATTGGGTTGTCATTGTTTTATCTTTCAGTGGCTATAACTAGAAAATAGGTATTTTTTAAGGAAAAATTATGAGTTCTGATATTTTCAATTAAAATGTAAGATTATAAGAGTTTTGCATCTTTAATTGTATATTTGAAACTTTTATATGCTTTAAATTTTGATTCCTAATAACACTGACAAAACATTTGCTTGTTTTGCCCTACAAATAAATACATATTGTAATGTAAGTCCAATTGGATCTGCAGTTTTTATTAATACCATTTTTATGTTCTTACTAGATTCACATAGTACTGAAGTTAACACATTTACCTCCTCTGCCAAGTTATAATCTTAATTTTTGTGAGTTTCCACTTGATTATACATCTCAAAGATTTTATATAATACAAGGAATTGTGATTGCAATGACAACTGTAACCAAGTATACACAAGGAGCAAGATTTCTTTGTTCAGATGAAGCATGCCCTCTTTCAAAAGGTAATCTTAAAATGCAGAGTCAAAACATTTAAGCAATTTATTATTTAATCTTAAATCATATTTATAATTAGTTATAAAACATTCACAAGTAGAAAGAATGTTAGAAAATTTGCTGTCTCCCAATGTTTATAAGTTGAAATGTATTCTTTTTCCCCTCCTTTCCCTTCAACTTATCGGGAGCTCTTGTATTGCTGAAGTCTAGTTCTTCTCACATTGTTTTCTGACTGTTTGTTTATGCTGTTCCCACTCTGTGTAATATCCTCTTTCAATCGTTTGCTTAACTTCAGTTCAGTCCTCCAGGATGGATGTCTTTCCCATTCATCCTCTCATTGGGTTGGATGCCCCCCCTCTATTCTCTCTGAACACTCAGTAAATGAATATTGCATGCTGAAATTATGTTTCTTGTTGCTGCCTGTTGAAATTGTGTGTATAAATACTACTCTTGCCTTAAAACATGCAATAAATGTTCATTGAACTGCTCTGAACCCACATGCAAAATTTAATTAATTATACTTTGAATTAGATTAATTGTAAAAGACTGAAAATTGTTAGCTAAATCCAAAAGCAAATTTGGCTTATTTCTGTTTTCTTTATGTCAGGATTTCAGTATATAAGAGTACATGTGCCTGGTGCTACAGAATCTGCAACAGTAAGAAATGACTTTTTTTGTGATCTGTGTTCATCTTCCCTTCAAGAAGACAGAAAATTTAGAGTACTTGGCGGTAAAAATGCATTTACATTTTGTAATTTCAATTTTAAAAGTCTGATATTTTAATGTGGAAATTAAATTGAATATTCTAATAACATTTCTTTTTGCTCTTTGCCTTAAGATAAACAGATAGTTGAAATAATTACTGCAAAGGCACTTCATGCTTTTCAAGGATATTCTAACACCCAGCCATTTAGGTTTCAGTCTCTTACAGTATTCTTAAGAGGTACGTTCTGTTTGATCTAAAAGCAAAATGCTATAAAACATATAAAATATGTAATTGACTTACCTATACTTTTATATTATAAATGGTACTTCTATACAGTAGTCCCCCTTTATCCATGGTTTCACTTTCCATGATTTCTGCTACTCGGGGTCAAACAAGGTCTGAAAATATTAAATGGAAAATTCCAGAAATAATTCATAAATTTTAATTGCATGCCATTCTTAGTAACATGATGAACTCTCCCAAGATATGAATTATCTCTTTGTCCAGTGTCTCCATGTTGTACACACTCCCTGCCTGTTTGTCACTTAGTAGCCATGTAGATTATCATATTGGCTGTCAGGGTATCGTAGTGCTTGTGTTTAAGTATGTAACACTTATTTCACATTCACTTAACTTTTATTATGTATATTGTTATAATTCTATTTTATTATTAGTTATTGTCATTAATTTCTCACTGTGAATAATTTATAAGTTAAACTTAATCATAGGTATATATGTATAGGAAAAAGCAGTATATATAGGATTTGGTACTATCTTCACTTTCAGGCATCTACTGAGGGGTCTTGAAACGTATCCCCACAGATAAAGGGGTACTGCTGTAGCTTAATTATGGTAGGTGATCTTATTCTTGAGTGTTTTACAGAGTCATATTTAGCTATAAGTAAGTATTCCTTTAGTCATACAAAGTTCACTTAGAAAGATATTAGGACCCGCTCTGTTCCAAGCACTATGCTAAGTCTCAGGGTCATGATTATTTATGGTACTGATCTCCATTATTCTATGTGTGTGTTCTATGTAAATAATTGTATTTAGCTCACAAAAATTAGGGGATATTTCAAAATGAATATGAAGCAATAAAAGAAGAAGCATTTGATTTTTTAAAATTAAACAAGAACATCAGAAAAACAAATGACAAGTCAAAGTTGTTCAATTATGCGAAACCAACTTTTATTTCATTGGTGAAAATGTGCTATACAAAAGGCTGAAAGAACTGGACTATCTGCACGTTCCCCAATCCCTTAATTTTTGTGAGCAGTATAGTTATTGATTTAGAACATAGACTTCATGAGGGTGGGGATTTAGGTGTTTTTACTGCACATCATAAAAACTCAATATATATTTGTTAAATGAATGAGCATTGACATATGATTAACTGTTAAGGACTGCATGGGTCAAGACCTGTGAGTAGACAGAATCTGCCATGAGGGAGGAAATTATTATCAGGATCTGTCACCTAGGGAAGCAGTGAGAAGCCAAAACTGTGAAAATGAGGATAAGGCTCAGCCTCTTTTCTTGGGCTAAAGTTGGAGGAATTAAACTGTTCAGAAAGAGAAATCTTGTATGTCAGCTATCTATGGGAAACTCAAGAGTTAGGAAAGTAGGGACTCAAACAAGAACTTTGCACCAGCGCCTGTCAGGGATGAGGCAGGTACATAAGCCCAGATGATAATAGGTAATTTTTATATTGTAGTTACTATATGCCAGGCACTCTTATGTATATTAACTCATTTAGTCTCAGCAATCCTATCAATAGGTTCTATTGTTATATTCATTTTGCAATGTGGAAACAGACACAGAGACATTAAGCAACTTGTCAAAAGTCATACAGGTAGTAGATGACACAGCCATGATTCAAACTCAGGCATCTCAGTTTCAAAATACATGCTTTTAACTACATAATGCTATTATATACTATATGTAAGCCGTATAATACAATATATAAATATAAGTGTCTATCCACTTACATTTTAGTAGAAAACAGTATACTAAATAAAATAAGTACAACTAATTCAAGTATTGAATTGTTATTAGACCTCGATCTTTGAACCATATGATTATATATTAGTTTCATTTAGTGAACACATATTTTCTTTTGTGTTTAATAATTTTAGATGAATTGGTGAATAAAATGAATATAGGAAATGAGTATAAAATTATTGGAATTCCAACCTGTGTAAAAACTCTACAAAATTCTGTCTGTATTGAGGCAAATAGCATCACTTTTTGCAACCCAAAAGGTAAAGAAAATGTTAGTTCATATATTAACAAATATTTCCATTTAAATCCATTTGTTTAGGAAATAATTATTGGCTATCTATGTGCTGGGAACTCTTCAAAGCACTAGGGATATAGTTGTAATCAGGACAGGACAGTTAAAGTTCCTACTCTGAAATCAGGCAGTGGATAGTCAGTAAACCTGTAAACTGATCAATAAGACAATTTCAGATAATACAATGTGTCCGTAAAGTCATGGTGCACTTTTGACCTAGTCACAGGAAAGCAACAAAAGACGATAGAAATGTGAAATCTGCACCAAATAAAAGGAAAACCCTCCTAGTTTCTGTAGGATGATGTGGCAGCATGTGCGCATGCGCAGATGATGACATAAACCGTGTATACAGTGGAGCAGCCCACAGCCATGTCAGTCGAGAGATGACGGTACAGAGGAAAGTTCAGTGTGTTCTGTGGCTCGCTAAATTCAAATCCATGACCAAAGTGCAACGTGAATATCGGCGCGTTTATAACAAAGCACCAGCACATAGGAATAACATTACCCGGTGGGATAATCAGTTGAAGGAAACCGGCAGTTTGGTGGAGAAACCCCGTTCTGGTAGGCCATCAGTCAGTGACGAGTCTATAGAGGCTATGCGGGATAGCTACCTAAAGAGCCCTAAAAAATCTGTGCATGAGCCCACATCGAACTGCACTGAATAGGTATGAAACTGGGAGAGTTTTCCTTTTATTTGTTGCAGATTTCACATTTCTGTCGTCTTTTGTTGCTTTCCTGTGACTGGTCAAAAGTGCACCATGACTTTACGGACACACTGTAAATGCAATTAAGGAAATAAAATGGAATAATGTAAACCTTGCTCCTTTTGGGGGGGGGGGCTATATTTTTAAAAAAATAATCAGCAATGAGAAAAATGTTTCAGGGTACTGAGTTAGATATTAGTCAAAAGATTTTTCTACCCTAACCTTTATTTTCTAGCTTTAGCTAGATCTTAGTTTGTGATCTGAGGAGAGCCCAATAAAATAGCATCCTTTTTCTCATCTGAGCTCTGAACCAATTGAAATATAAGACAAAAGGGAAAGGCAGATGTAAACCAAAATATCACTTTCATTACTGACAATATATTATTTTTTTAACAACTCCAATATAGTTAAGCATTAGGTAAACAAGTGGAGAGCAGACACGTACTCTAAGATGGCATGCAAATATCTAAGTGTAGAAAAAGCAAGTTAAATCTTGAATTGAGTTGAATTTTTTTTACAGACCCCTAGATAGCCGTCTGCAATAATAGAGGCCCAAGTTGAATTTAAATGCAAGTTGATTCTACATACCTCTGCTTATCTTGAAGAGAAAGGTTCTTAACAGAATTAAAATGTTGAAGAAAGAAATGTACTAAAAGACAATAGACATTTTAATGATTTTAAAAATATTTTCTGCTGTGAGGTTTTTCAAGATTTATTGACTTGATAGCAGAACATGACATATATATGCAGAAAGGTATACTTTTTCATGAACTCCAGAATTAGGCAGATTTAACCACCCAAATGTGGCAAGAGCTACACTAAAGTAGGCCTTCCTTGGCCCATAGGTATGGATGAATAGAAGAAATCATTGCTCTAAGATGGTAGTCCAAGGGGAAGGAGAAAGGGACTGGGTTATCCATGCACAGCTATTCTTTCCAAACTGACCAATTTGATTAAATCACTCATCCCTTTCAGGAGTTGTACAGAGAGAGTGGAGGTCTAGAATGTTATCATATAGTATAGTACAATGCTTTCAAAGTAGGAGAGTATAAATCTTCCCTTTTAACAACAATAGTCAAATATTTCTAATTCTGCCTTTTAGCCCTCACTAAAGGTAATATTATTTCAAACATAGAAATACAGAAGCAAACACTACAATACAGGAGCCCTATGATCTGGCTTTACTCACATAGGTCTTAAAAAGAAAAGAATGAGGAATTTGCTGACAACCCACAGAACATCTATGTGGACATTTGGGGTGACTGCTTCCTTTATTGCATTTCCTGGGGTAGAAATAAATAGACCAGAGTTACCTCCAATCATAATTTAATATCTCTATAAGAATTTGAATATGGCATCAATCTGGTAATAGTAAAATTAGACATCTATAATGTAATTTTCTTGTTTAAAACCCTTTTTAACATGTGTTATTATTTACTTTCAGTTCCTTCAGGGATTAGTGAGAATTTCAGATGTCTCCTCTCTTTGACTTCCAGCTCATGCTGGAAGTTTACAGCAATACTTGCCAATATTTTTGCATCACACATTGTTCCTCCTGGGACTTACAATTTACTCAAGCTCTGTTTGCTGATGAGTCTGGTACAGACAAGTGACTGTAACAAGGAACTGGGAGATTGCCTGGATATTTTAATTATAACAAGTGATTCTCTACTTGTAGACAGGTAAAATATGTCACATGATGTTTTCAAACTTTAGTTTTTCGATATAATTTTTCAAATTATGCACAGATTTGCATAAGTCCTTTCTATGAGCATTATTACAAGACAAATATTTAGGATTTATCTGGGTAAAAAAATTTATTTAAATAAACTTTTATCAATGAAGTTCAAAACTTTTAAAACACAGATTGAGAAATATGATGTGCCTGACCTGTGGTGGCACAGTGGATAAAGCATCAACCTACATCACTGAGGTCGCTGGTTCGAAACCCTGGGCTTCCCTGGTCAAGGCACTTATGGGAGTTAATGCTTCCTGCTCCTCCCTCCCTCCTTCTCTCTCTCTTTACTTCTCTCTTTTTCCTCTCTAAAAGAATTTTTTTTAAAAAGAAATGTGATGTCTGCTTTTAATATTTTGAGAATCTAACCATTTAAAGTTTCAACCTATTTCTCCACTTCTTAGACCTTTAGAAATACATAAATGCATCATTTTCAGGCTTCCTTTTCCCCCATTCCCTACCCTAGTATTCTGTTGTTGTTGTTTTTAATATGTAACAAATCATATTTTATTTATTATTTTATTGAATTCATTGGGGTGACACTGGTTAATAAAATTATATAGATTTCAGGTGTACAATTCTGTAATACATCATCTGTATATATATATATATATATATATATATATATTTTTTTTTTTTTTTTTTTTTTTTTTTTTTTACAGAGACAGAGAGTGAGTCAGAGAGAGGAATAGACAGGGACAGACAGACAGGAACGGAGAGAGATGAGAAGCATCAATCATTAGTTTTTCATTGAGCGTGGCAACACCTTAGTTGTTCATTGATTGCTTTTTCATATGTGCCTTGACCGCGGGCCTTCAGCAGACTGAGTAGCCCCTTGCTGGAGCCCGCGACCTTGGGTTCAAGCTGGTGGGCTTTTGCTCACATTAGATGAGCCTGCGCTCAAGCTGGTGACCTCGGGGTCTTGAACCTGGGTCCTCTGCATCCCAGTCCGATGCTCTATCCACTGCGCCACGGCCTGGTCAGGCTCATCTGTATATTGTATTGCGTGTTTATAACCCCAAGTCAAGTCTCCTTATATTACAATTTATCCCTGTATATCCTTTTCTACCTCCCCTACCCCATAGTGTTCTGCTTTTATTTTTTTATTTTGTTTTCATTTTTAAATGATCTCCTCTCTAAGAACCAACAAACCATTTTCTTATGTTTCTTTAAATTTCCATTCAATAATACTGACTCATTGTACCCAAATAAGGCTGTCAGAAGTGCCCAAATTACTGTTTTCAGAGTATCACCCTAACATTGGGATAAGCCTTTACTCAGTTTCTGGGCTCCTTACTAGCAAGTACCCATTTTAAGAAGTTACTTAAATGTTCACAAAGCTAGGAATATGCTCCTTATATTAATATCTTATATGTAATTTTAAAGAAAAAACAAATATATAAAATGGATTTATAATGAAAAGAATAACATTCAAATTAAAAATTCAAATATTTTTTTCTAAAATTAAATTGCAATGTAAATATGGTGCTAACAGCAATGGATTGCACCTATTGAATCTTCCTACATGATCATGAGAGTATTTGTTTCCTCACAACCTCAATAACACTAGGTATTATCAAACTTAAAATTTTTTCCATTGGATTGGTAGAAAATTATATTTTATTTTAATTTGAATTTCTTTAATTGGAAATAAATTTTGGCATCATTTACAGCTTGCTAAACATTTCTATTATTTTTCTGTAAAACTCCTTGACCATTGCTCACTTTTCTGTTAAGTTGTTTATTTCTTATTCATTTGTGATAACTCATAAATTAAAGCCTTTGTCTCTTTTCCTGTTTGTCATTAAACTTTGACTTTTTCTATGATATTAGGCTGTGTAAAAAATTTGGTTGTTTATTTTTGTTGTTTTGTTTTTAGGTACAATTCATATATAATAAAATAATTAGATCTTAAGTATACAATTTGATGAATTTTGACACATGAATACACTTCTATAGACATTACCACAATAAGATACTTAACATTTCCATCACCTCAGAAAGTTTTTCATTCTCTCTTCCAAACAGTTCCTATCTCTACAGGTGATTTCTGCCACCATAGATTAATTTCCTGATCTTGAACTTTATATAATCAATACATACAGTACATACTCTTGGGTCTAATCTCTTTCACTCTACACGTTTTTGAGGTTGACCCAGTTGTGTGTATCCGTAGTTATAAAACTGAGCTGGTTATAAATCATTTGCACTCTCTTTTCTGTTATTTTGGCCCATTTGTCTATAATTATGCCAATACCACACATTCTTGATTATTGTAGTTCTATTAAGTTTTAAATTAGGTGATGTGATTTTATTCTTCATTTTCAATATGTTTTTCACTATTTTAGGTACTTTGCATTTTTTTTATAAAGTTTAGAATCCATATGTTAATACCAACTTCCCTATTACTCCCTTCAACCCCCAAAAAAGCCTTTAAAGATTTCCATTGGAACTGCATTTAACTTACAAATCAATTCTGGGGAGAATTTATATCTTAACAATGTTGTCTTTTAATTGGTGTATATGGTGTACATCTCCATTTATTTAAATATTTTTAAATTTCTCTTAGCAATGTTTTGTAAAGGTCATGAATATATCTTAAATTGATTTCTAAGTAGTTGATGTTTTTGATGCTATTAAAAATGATAGTGTTTTATTATTTTCATTTTCAAGTAGTTTCTGTGAATATGTAGAAATACAATTGATATTTATTTTGTGACTTTGTATCCGTATTTTAAAAAATTCCTTAGCTGATTCCAATGTATAGCCAAGTTTGAGGCCCATTGTTCTATATAACTAGATTCTCAGCCTGACTTAACATTAGAATCACCTGGAGAATTATATATGAGTGTGCCCCACCCTCATAGATTCTAATTTCCTTACTTTGGGGTGGGTTTTGGCATTGGAATTTTTAAAAACTCTTCAGGAGATTTTAATGTGAGTTAGGTTTGAGAACCACTGCTCTATAGGCTTACAAGTTTCTTTCTAAATGTCACTCCCTCGTTTTATATATATATATATATATATATATATATATATATATAAAACATTTTTTTTTCCATTTTTCTGAAGCTGGAAACAGGGAGAGACAGTCAGACAGACTCCCGCATGTGCCCGACCAGGATCCACCCAGCACGCCCATCAGGGGCGACGCTCTGCCCACCAGGGGGCGATGCTCTGCCCATCCTGGGGGTCACCATGTTGCGACCAGAGCCACTCTAGCGCCTGAGGCAGAGGCCACAGAGCCATCCCCAGAGCCCGGGCCATCTATGCTCCAATGGAGCCTTGGCTGCGGGAGGGGAAGAGAGAGACAGAGAGGAAAGCGTGGCGGAGGGGTGGAGAAGCAAATGGGCGCTTCTCCTGTGTGCCCTGGCCGGGAATCGAACCCGGGTCCTCCGCACGCTAGGCCGACGCTCTACCGCTGAGCCAACCAGCCAGGGCAATATTTTCAAACATCCAAATTCCTTGGAATGGCACATACAGTAGACATTTTATAGCATCCACTTATCTACATTTAAGGGATGCTGATGCTTTCATAGATGCATTGCTTGTCTATGTTTACTCAACATAGTTGATGGCACTAGTAAGCTATGATTTCTGTGGCAAGGATTTTAAAGATAAATGAAGATAATAATATTACTTTCTTAGAATTTAAATTTGAAAGATGAAGAGGCTTAGGCAATTGGTAAAGAGATTAGAAAGCAAAAGAATATGTATCAAGAGTTACCATGGTACACATAGCATAGGCAACAGGGATAGTCATGATGGGCTATAAGCCTAAATGAAAAAAAAATCTGAATAAATAAAAGAAAGTAATCTATAAAAAGAGGAAAGCCCAGTTCAAATGCCATCTCTCTGTCATTTTCTCTGACTTACTACCAGGAAGAAATAATAATCTCTTATGGATATTCTCACATTATTTCAGTATTTTAGTTTTTGTGTATGCCTCTCTCAGCTGTGAGCTTTCCAAGTTAAGGACTAAGTATTATATATGTTTTTATCCCTATACTCATTAAACATTAAATCAAATTAATATTCTAATTCCAAATATTAAATAATAGTAATGAATAATTTATTTTTTTCTAGGCTATTGAATTTTAGTATAAACCTTGTGCCCCGTGGTATACGTCATCCAGTCTCTACTGAAATTTTTCCTACTCTATCCAGGAATAATTACGGAACTGGAGCAGTTAGCATTCAAGCTGGCAGTGCTTTGCTAGCTAAAGGTGGTATCTGCTTTATAGGAGAGTTGGCTACACACAAAAAAGATAAACTTGAACAGCTTCAATCAGGTAAACAGTATTTTTTTTTCAAATTAATTTTCACTTGTTTAACTAACAGTCTCATCAGTGTCAAAGAGTTAACAGTTAAAATTGTATTATATTTGTTTTAGAAATTGAGAAATTACACTAAACATTTCTCATTTATCTTTATAAAGACAGGATTTTAATTTGCAAATGTACTATTTTAGCCTTTACTCTTGGTTGTACTAACACATGAGTTTGTATTGGACCAGATTTCTTTTCTTTTCTTGTCTTATTGCATTAGCTATTATATTGAAAAGCTGTAGTGAGAAGAGACATACTTGTCTTGTTTCTGGTCTTAGCAGGAAAGCTTTTGAGTTTCTCACCATTAAGTATGATGCCAACTGTAAATTTTTAAATTTTTTTTTAAATTTTATATATTTATTTATTTTTTACAGAGACAGAGAGTCAGAGAGAGGGATAGACAGGGACAGACAGACAGGAACAGAGAGAGATGAGAAGCATCAATCATTAGTTTTTCTTTGTGCGGTGCAACACCTTAGTTGTTCATTGATTGCTTGTTGTTCTCATATGTGCCTTGACCGCGGGCCTTCAGCAGACCGAGTAACCCCTTGCTGGAGCCAGCAACCTTGGGTTCAAACTGGTGGGTTTTTGCTCAAACCAGATGAGCCCGCGCTCAAGCTGGTGACCTCGGGGTCTCGAACCTGGGTCTTCCACATTCCAGTCCGACGCTCTATCCACTGCGCCACCACCTGGTCAGGTGCCAACTGTAAATTTTTATAGATGTTGTCTTTCAAGTTGAAGGAGTCCTCCTCTATTTCTAATCTACTAAGAACAATTTTAAATGAATGGGTATTGGATTTTATCAAATGCTCTTTCTGCATCTATTGATGTAATTATTTAGCCTGTTGATATTAGGAATCAGATTAACTGATTTTCAAATGTTGAACCAGCTTTGCATATCTAGAATAAAGCCCATCTGGCAGTAGTGTATAATTCCTTTTTTACAGTGCTGAACTCAATTTGCTAATATTTTGTTGAAAATTTTTACATCTATGTTTACAAGAGATATTGGTCTGTAGCTTTCTCTCTCTCTCTTTTTAGCAAGCACGCAAGAGAAAGAGGAACAGACAGGGACAAACAAGAAGGAAAAGAGATGAGAAGCATTGACTCATAGTTGCAGCACTTAGTTGTTCATTGCTCATATTTGCCTTGACTGGGGGGCTCTAACTGAGTCCATAACCCCTTGCTCAAGCCAGTGACCTTTAGGCTTAAGCCAGCAACCATGGGGTCATGTCTATGACCCTACACTGAAGCCAGAGACCCCACGCTCAAGACAGCTGAGCCTGCGCCTCAAGCCTGCAACCTTGGGGTTTTGAACCTGGGCCCTCAGTGTCCCAGGCCAGTGCTCTATCCACTGTATCACTGCCTGGCCATTTTCAAATTTTTAATAATTTTAATCTTTGGGCCTGACCTGTGGTGACACAGTGGATAAAGAGTTGACCTGGAATGCTGAGGTTGCTGGTTTGAAACCCCAGGCTTGCCTGGTCAAGGTACATATGGGAGTTGATGCTTCCTGCTCTTCCCCTCTTCTCTCTTTCTCTCTCTCTAAAAATGAATAAATAAAATATTAATAATAATAATAATTTTTATCTTTGAACTTGTGTTTTGTAAGAAAGTTCAGTAAGATAGTGGAGCTTGCACATGAACTGAGTAGATATGTTCACACATTTGTTTACCATGCCTTGCTGCCCTTATTTCATATAGCATTTGTGATCAGTGTGCAGCTTCTGTAACACAATTTGTAATCAGTTTTATTCTCTTTGGACTCCCATGTATTGTGAGTACACTGCAAGTCAGTGCTAATGTTCCATAACAAAACATCTTCAACTGAATAAGTGAGGGAGCTAATAGCCACAAGAGGCTACACTGTCCCTTGCAACCAGACTCACTTTTTATATAGAAGAAAGCAATGGTATTCTAAGAAACACAAAAGACCAAGGAACCTTATCATATCCTTTTTCACTTCCCTGTACTTGCCAACCACTTATACTGAAAATGATGATATAGCATTTTCACTATTCTGGTAAGAACATTATATATATGTATGTACTAGCTACAAAGTATTAGTGATTCCACATATGAATTAAATAGTTATATATTTGTATTTAAGATTGGTATTGCACAATATAAAAATAAATGGCAAAAAATTTAGTTTTAGACTGGCAATTACCTCTATTACATGTTTTGGTAACAGCTTATTGAGATATAATTTGCATACTTAAAATGTACAGTTTGCTGTTTTGTTTTTTAAGATTTTATTTCTTTTTTTTTTTTTTTTTTTTTTTTTTTTGTATTTTTCTGAAGCTGGAAACGGGGAGAGACAGTCAGACTCCCGCATGCGCCTGACCGGGATCCACCCAGCACGCCCACCAGGGGCGGGCGATGCTCTGCCCACCAGGGGGCGATGCTCTGCCCCTCCGGGGCATCGCTATGCCGCAACCAGAGCCACTCTAGCACCTGGGGCAGAGGCCAAGGAGCCATCCCCAGCGCCCGGACCATCTTTGCTCCAATGGAGCCTTGGCTGCGGGAGGGGAAGAGAGAGACAGAGAGGAAGGAGAGGGGGGGTGGAGAAGCAAATGGGTGCTTCTCCTATGTGCCCTGGCTGGGAATCGAACCTAGTTCCCCCGCACGCCAGGCCGACGCTCTACCGCTGAGCCAACCGGCCAGGGCCAAGATTTTATTTCTTGATTTTTAGAGAGAGGAGAGAGAGAAAGGCAGTGGGGAAGGAACAGGAAGCATCAATTAGTAGTTGTTTTTCATCTGTGCCTTTACCAGGCAAGCCTGGAGTTTCAAACCAGTGACCTCAGCATTCTAGGGCAATACTTTATGTACTGTACCACCACAGGTCAGACAGTTTACTGGTTTTTAGACTATCACAGAGTTGAACAACCATCACTACTATCTACTTTCAGAACATTTTCATCACCCCAAAAAGAAAACCCTCAATCATTAGTAGTCACCTCCCCAAACCCCTCTCCCAACAGAATCTGGAAACATAGTTTGTTTTCTGTCTCTATAGATTAACCTATTCTGGACATTTCTTATAAATGAAATTATACAATAATGTGGTCTTTTGTGATAGGCTTCTTTCACTTTAGCATAATGTTTTTCAGGTTCATCCATGTTTAAGCTTATGTCAGTACTTCATTCCGTTTTTTAAAAAATTGTGATAAAACACTCATGACATAAGATTTATCATTTTAGCCATTTTTAGGTGTACAATTCAGTGACATTAAGTATATATTCACAGCCTGACCAAGTGGTGGCGCAGTGGATAGAGCGTAGGACTGGGATGCGGAGGTCCCAGGTTCGAGACCCCGAGGTTGCCAGCTTGAGCGCGGGCTCATCTGGGGTTGAGCAAAAAGCTCACCAGCTTGGACCCAAGGTCACTGGCTCGAGCAAGGGGTCACTCGGTCTGCTGAAGGCCCGTGGTCAAGGTACATATGAGAAGGCAATCAATGAACAACTAAGGTCTCGCAAGGAGAAACTGATGATTGATGCTTCTCATCTCTCTCCGTTCCTGTCTGTCTATCCCTCTCTCTGACTCTCTCTCTCTCTGTAAAAAAAAAAAAAAAAAGTATATATTCACAGTGTTGTGCAATCATCACCATTATCTATTCGTAGATTATTTTTCATCATTCCTAACAGAAACTCTGTACCATTTAAACAATTACTCCATATTCCCTGCTACCTCCAGTCCTTGGTAACTTTTATTCTACTTTCTCTCTCTACGAATTTGCCTATTAATAGAATCTCACTACCTTTTATGACTAAATAATATTTCATTATATATCACTTTATATGTTATCATTATATATGTTATAAATAATTTCCATATATATCACTTTAAAAAACATTCATCTCCAAAATTTTTTAAATAATTATTTATTCATTTTTGAGGGACACTTGGGCGTTTTCTGCCTTTGGGCTATTGTGAGTAATGCTGCTGTGAACATTGTTATACAAATATCTGTTCAAATCCCTGCTTTTTTTTTTTTTACTTTTTTTTTAATTATTAAATTTAATGCAGTGACATTGATAAATCAGGGTACATATGTTGAGAGAAAACATCTCCAGATTATTTTGACCTTTGGTTGTGCTGTATACCCCTCACCCAGAGTCAAATTGTCTTCTGTCACCTTCTATCTGGTTTTCTTTGTGCCCCTCCCCTCCCCCCCACCTCTCTCCTTCCTCTCCCCCTCCTCCCTCCCCCCCCCATTGCCATCACATTCTTGTTCGAATCCCTGCTTTTAACTCTTTTGTGTATATACCTAAAAGTGGAGTTGCTGGATTATAGAGTAATTCTCTGTTTAACTATATAAGGAACCACCAAACTTTTCTATAGCAGTTTCACCCTTTTACATCCCAACAATAATATATGAGTGTTCAAATTTCTCCATATCACCCCTATTACATTTTATAAACAGTAACATATTTTTAAAGGAAAAAGTCTTATATATTAGTACTCATCAGCTTTTTCCTGATTTTTTGAGTAAGAGCCCAAGATTTTCATTTTACACTAAGTGCCACAAATTATGTAGCTGGCCCTGGTACTACACTGACAAAAGTTAAAAAGAGTGACAGCAACCAATGTTACCAAGGGTGTAAAGAAACTGGAATTCTCATATATTATTGATGAAAATATAAAATAGTACACCATTTTACAAACTTCTCTGGAAGTTTCTACAGTTAAATGTATTTTTACTTTATGACCCAAGAGAAAGGAAAGCATGTATAAAAAAGACTTATCATGCACCTTGGCCAGGTGGGACCTGGCTCAATGGATAAAGCATTCACCCAGCTTGCCAGAGGTTGCAGGTTCAATCCCCAGCCAGGGCATGTAGGAGAAGCAATCAATGAGTACTCAACTAAATGGAACAATTAAGTGAAACAACACATTGATACTTCTCTCTCTCTCTCTCTCTCTCTCCCCTTCTCTTTCCCTCCCTTCTCCCTCCCTCTCCTTCCTTCCCTCCCTCTCTTCTTCTTTCTCAAAACAATGGAAAAAGATATTATGGATGGAGAGAAGATTAATTTGAGAAACGTTTGGTAGTTAGAATTTTAAGAATAGGATTGAGTTCATAGATTGAATGGCTATAAAGGGTGAGGGAAGGATAGAAAGGAGAAGGATGTTTTCACACTTTTTTGGGGGGGATTGTTTTTTAAGTGCATGGATGGTGATCCCCAATCATGAGTAATGCACACAGGGCCATTTAAGGAGAAGTGATTAATTTGGTTTTGAACATACTGAATTTGAGATGTATTTTCTTTTAGTCATTGTAGCTCATATTCTCTCTCAATCTTTTCCTCTTTCACTCCCACAAAAATAGCACATTGTTTTCCCACATAATATTGTTTTTCCACATAAAAGAACATAGCTCTTTTTTAGCTTCCCTTGTAACCCTGCACTGAATGACCAATCTCCTAACCCTCCGCCTATTCTACCCAGACACTGTCCACAATTCCAGCTACATGCTTTGGGCTGCTGGTTCTCATCAAGTCATGGGACATATAAACTTTCAAGTATTTTTCTTGTCTTGTTCTTTTTATGGCATATTTTCTAATTTAGCCATCAATATCCTTCAAAATAATCAAATTTACTGTAACTTCACCATCTAAAGCTTAGACAATAAGATTCTATATAGTAATATTTGTTACTGATTTGTTGAGATATAGACCAGAATGAACTTAAATGAGTAATGTCTTTTGACTTAGTTATGGAAAGCAGAAACATCACAGTATACATCCCAGGAAAGAAGTTTGGGGATGATATCATTCAACAAATGAGTTTTCCCATTCAGTGCAGTTTTTGGTCTTTTGTTGATATGGATTCATCTTCAAAGAAAAATATGCAGAAAACCAACACTCTAATTGGTCAGATGGTAAAGTATATGCATATTTTATTGTTAGAATGTTGATCAGGGAATTTAGGTCACAGATTTTAATTTTAATGTGTTTATTATTGTTTTATTATTACTCCATTTCTATACTTAATTGGGTACTAGAACTAAATAAGGACACAGTTTGAAATTTTGTATGTTTTTCCAGTCATGCCATGAAGATGTCTGGTCACTAGAAATTGTTATATATAAATTTGGAGGAGGCTTTAATGAATAATGTATAGAAAAATATTTAATAAAGAACATTAAAAAAATTAGTGACCAAAAAGTTCCCATGCTATTTAGGAATCACTTCAAATAATAATTAGTAATAACAAATAATAATTATTATAATTGTTGGTATATAATTTAATATAAGCAAATATTATAATATAAATATATGAATAATTTAAATAACTTATAATTATTTCCAAAGTCTTTGTGAAAATGCCTGAGTGTAATGTTTGCCATTTACACTTTTGCTTGCTGTAGGATTGCAGTTTGATTCCAGCTAATCTTGTAGAGGCATTTGGATTATTGATTAACTGTAATGAATCATCTCCTTGCCACCCATTTCTTCCTACTGTGCAACATACTTTAAAGAAAGCCATTGACCCTGAAGGACCACTTTATTTAGCTTCTAAACAGTTCACAACAGAAGATTTTGAAAAGGTAAAGGTAGAAAAAATGATTACCAAGAATACTTGTGCTAAAGTTTCTCAATTTAAATACAGCTAGCTCTCTTTGAGCATTCAGTTTTCTGAATTTAGGATTCTTTTAGTCCAACTTGCTTCTAACTTTTAAACATTTAAGGACATTGCATAGAAATATTTATGATTATAATTAAATTTTAAAAACTGTGTAAGGACATAGATATTAAAATGTTGAGTTTATTCTTTGCACTACTATTCAGATCACCATAGCTTAAATAAAATGAAAAAAATTTAAATATATTTCTATGGAAAATTAGGATACAGATATACAGGTATTTACATTTTTCAGAGTATTCAAAGGGATTTTCTTTGTATGAATGCCTTCAGCATCTGATCTTAGGAAATATCTATCATGACTCACTAACTCATGTTAATGTCCTGACATGAAAACTTGTGTGGCATATTCAGATAACCTGAGAGTAGATTATATAAATTTAGTAATGATTTTCATAGTTATTAAAGGTACTCAAGTATTTACAAGTGAAACCCTTTTAGTATTAATTATTCAGAAATCTGTCCCCAGTAAAGTATCTGAGTTGGATAGAAAAAAGATAAAGACTATTAGGAAGTGGGAATCCATAGGTCATTAAATTTTGTTTTCATACCTGCCTTCCTGATAGGCATATTGTATAGGTAAAAGGTTGAAAGGTGAGGTGTACTTAAAAATGAATTATGGGCCCTGGCCGGTTTGCTCAGTGGTAGAGCATCGGCCTGGCGTGCAGAAGTCCCGGGTTTGATTTCTGGCCAGGGCACACAGGAGAAGCGCCCATCTGCTTCTCCACCCCTCCCCCTGTCCTTCCTCTCTGTCTCTCTCTTCCCCTCCCGCAGCGAGGCTCCAATGGAGTAAAGATGGCCCGGGCGCTGGGGATGGCTCCTTGGCTTCTGCCCCAGGCGCTAGAGTGGCTCTGGTCGCGACAGAGCCTCGCCCCCTGGTGGGAAGAGCGTCGCCCCCTGGTGGGCGTGCTGGGTGGATTCCGGTCGGGCGCATGCGGGAGTCTGTCTGTCTATCCCCGTTTCCAGCTTCAGAAAAATACACACACACAAAAAATGAATTATGAACATTGTTTATTTGCATAGATTAGAACAGAAAAAGAACAATATTGTTAATACAGTAAAAGTCTTTTTGTTTATTCTATAAAAAAAGTAGTTTGTCTCCAGGAATTAATATACTAAATATGTAGATATACTAATGACCTGGCGAAATGTTCACTCAGTTCTTCTCTGAAAAACAAAACAAAACAAAAACCTATGGATGTATTAATTAGTCAGGGATTTACTGAATACTTTACATATATAAGCTTATTTCTGTTCTTTAATAGTTTCATGGAAATATATATTATTTTCTTTAAATAGTTTATCATTTAGTTGAGATAAGAAATGACATACATGAAACAAGGGACAATTTAAGTGCTAAACTGGGTGGTGCTGACTCTGTATTTTCTACTTCAGAAAGGAAGATAACAAGTAGACTGTAAGAGTTGGGAAAATTTCATAGAGGAGGTGAGACTTTAGGAAAGGAAAGATTTAGGTGACAGGAAGGATGGGCATGCTAAAGAAAAATAAGAATAGGAGCAAAGACATAAAAGAAGAAATGGGTATCCATGGAAAACTATCAGAAGACTTGTCTGACAGGAGCAAAGATTGTATTATGGAGTCATTGAGATTGGGATTTGGCAAATTTGCAATAAACCTTGAAAAGCTCAGGTTAGCAGGGATATGTTAGACTGGACAGAACAGTTATACTAGGTTAGTGAAATAGTGACAGTGATTTCCCCAAAAGGGAAATCTATCACACAAAAACAGATTAAATGGAATATGTTACAGCATAGGCTCTCCAGGAGGCATACTGAGCAGGAGCTTAATGTGCCATTGTTTAATAGGGAGTGCTCTTCTGTCAATACCTGTAGAAGGGAGAAGGAAGCAGAATTGGATAGAGGAGGAAGACAAGCTGTGATAGGCCCAAAGCTAGCTTTGTTGGCCTTATAGTGTGAGCTCTGGAGATAAAGAGACCCATCAGAGTTGTCCCGCATCTATCTGCATTCCCATCAACAGTGCAACAAGGGTTCCCTTTTCTCCACACCCTCGCCAACACTTGTTTGTTGATTTATTGATAATAGCCATTCTGACAAGTGTGAGGTGATAACTCACTGTGGTTTTAAATTTCTTTTCTCTGATGATTAGTTGAGCATCTTTTCATTTGTCTATTGGCTATCTATGTCCTCTTTGGAGAAGTGTCTATTCAGGTCCTTTGCCAGTTTTTTAATAGGATTGTTTGATTTTTTTGGTGCTAAGTTGTGTAAGTTCTTTATAAATTTTGGAAATTAACCCTTTATCAGATGTATATTTGATAAATATACAACCCCATTCAGGGGGTTGTCTTTTCATTTTGTTTATGGTTTCCTTTGCTGTGCAAAAGCTTTTTAGTTTGATGTAGTCTCATTTGTTTATTTTTTCATTGTTCCCTTGCCTGAGGAAATACATCAGAAAGAATATTGCTATAAGAAATGTCTGAGATATTACTGCCTATGTTTTGTCCTAAGATTTTTTTTTAATAACTTTTTATTAATGGTAATGGGATGACATTAATAAATCAGGGTACATATATTCAAAGAAAACATGTCTAGGTTATTTTGTCATTAAATTATGTTGCATACCCCTCGCCCAAAGTCAGATTGTCCTCCGCCACCCTCTATCTAGTTCTCTGTGCCCCTCCCCCTCCCCCTAACTCTCTCCCTCCCTCCCTCCCTCCCATGTCCTCCCTCCCCCCACCCCTGGTAACTACCACACTCTTGTCCATGTCTCTTAGTCTCGTTTTTATGTTCCACCAATGTATGGAATCATGTAGTTCTTGTTTTTTTTTTATTTACTTATTTCACTCCGTATAATGTTATCAAGATCCCACCATTTTGCTGTAAATGATCTGATGTCATCATTTCTTATGGCTGAGTAGTATTCCATAGTGTATATGTGCCACATCTTCTTTATCCAGTCTTCTACTGAAGGGTTTTTTGGTTGTTTCCATGTCTTGGCCACTGTGAACAGTGCTGCAATGAACATGGGCCTACATGTGTCTCTACGTATCAATGTTTCTGAGGTTTTGGGGTATATACCCAGTAGAGGGATTGCTGGGTCATAAGGTAGTTCTATTTGCAGTTTTTTGAGGAACCACCATACTTTCCTCCATAATGGTTGTACTACTTTACAGTCCCACCAACAGTGGATGAGAGTTCCCTTTTCTCCGCAGCCTCTCCAACATTTGCTATTACCCGTCTTGTTGATAATAGCTAATCTAACAGGGGTGAGGTGGTATCTCATTGTAGTTTTGATTTGCATTTCTCTAATAACTAACGAAGCTGAGCATCTTTTCATATATCTGTTGGCCATTTGTATCTCTTCCTGGGAGAAGTGTCTGTTCATGTCCTCTTCCCATTTTTTTATTTGATTGTTTGTTTGTTTGTTGTTGAGTTTTATGAGTTCTTTGTAAATTTTGGATATTAGGCCCTTATCTGAGCTGTTGTTTGAAAATATCATTTCCCATTTAGTTGGCTGTCTGTTTATTTTGATATCAGTTTCTCTTGCTGAGCAAAAACTTTTTATTCTGATGTAGTCCCATTCATTTATCTTTGCCTTCACTTCTCTTGCCATTGGAGTCAAGTTCATAAAATGTTCTTTAAAACCCAGGTCCATGATTTTAGTACCTATGTCTTCTTCTATGTACTTTATTGTTTCAGGTCTTATATTTAGGTCTTTGATCCATTTTGAATTAATTTTAGTACACGAGGACAGGCCGTAGTCGAGTTTCATTCTTTTGCATGTGGCTTTCCAGTTTTCCCAACACCATTTGTTGAAGAGGCTTTCTTTTCTCCATTGTGTGTTGTTGGCCCCTTTATCAAAGATTATTTGACCATATATATGTGGTTTTATTTCTGGCCTTTCTATTCTGTTCCATTGGTCTGAGTGTCTATTTTTCTGCCAATACCATGCTGTTTTGATTATCGTGGCCCTATAATATAGTTTAAAGTCAGGTATTGTAATGCCCCCAGCTTCATTCTTTTTCCTTTGGCTATTCGGGGTTTTTTATAGTTCCATATAAATCTGATGATTTTTTGTTCCATTTCTTTAAAAAATCTCATAGGAATTTTGATGGGAATTGCATTAAATTTATATATTGCTTTGGGTAATATGGCCATTTTAATTATATTTATTCTTCCTATCCAAGAACAAGGAATATTTTTCCATCTCAATGTGTCTTTTTCTATTTCTCTTAATAATGCGTTGTAGTTTTCGTTATATAGGTCCTTTACATTCTTTGTTATGTTTATTCTTAGGTATTTTATTTTTTTTGTTGCAATCGTGAAGGGGATTATTTTTTTGAGTTCGTTTTCTAATATTTCATTGTTGGCATATAGAAAGGCTATGGACTTTTGTATGTTAATTTTGTATCCTGCGACCTTACTGTATTGGTTTATTGTTTCTAATAATCTTTTTGTGGAGTCCTTCGGGTTTTCGATGTATAGGATCATATCATCAGCAAAAAGTGATACCTTTACTTCTTCTTTTCCGATATGGATGCCTTTTATTTCTTTGTCTTGTCTGATTGCACTGGCCAGAACTTCTAGCACCATGTTAAATAAGAGTGGAGAGAGTGGACAACCCTGTCTTGTTCCTGATTTAAGGTAGAAAGTCCTCAGTTTTATGCTGTTTAATAGGATGTTGGCTGATGGTTTATCATATATGGCCTTTATCATGTTGAGATATTTTCCTTCTATACCCATTTTGTTGAGAGTCTTAAACATAAAATTGTGTTGTATTTTATCAAAAGCCTTTTCTGCATCTATTGATAAGATCATGTGGTTTTTGTTCTTTGTTTTGTTGATATGGTGTATTACGTTAACCGTTTTACGTATGTTGAACCATCCTTGAGATTCTGGGATGAATCCCACTTGATCATGATGTATTATTTTTTTAATATGTTGTTGTATTCGGTTTGCCAGTATTTTGTTTAGTATTTTAGCACCTGTATTCATTAGAGATATTGGTCTGTAGTTTTCTTTCTTTGTGCCATCCTTGCCAGTTTTTGGTATGAGGGTTATGTTGGCCTCATAAAATGTGTTTGGAAGTATTGCTTCTTCTTCAATTTTTTGGAAGACTTTGAGTAGAATAGGAACCAAGTCTTCTTTGAATGTTTGATAGAATTCACTAGTATAACCATCTGGGCCTGATTGTCCTAAGATTTTTAAGGTCTTGTGTCTTACAGTTAAGTCTTTAATTCATTTTGAGTCTATTCTTGTGTAAGGTATGAGGAGGTTGCCTAGTTTCATTATTTTTGCATGTATTTGTTCAATTTTCCCAAAACTATATTAAATAGACTGTCTTTAACCAATTGTATGTTCTTGCCTTCTTTGTCAAATACTAGTTGACCATAAAGGCATGGGTTTGTTTCTGGGTTCTCTAGTCTATTCTATTGATTCTGTTTTTATGCTAGTATCATGCTATTTTGGTTACTATGGCCTTATAGTATAGTTTGATTTCAGGTTGTGATACCTTCTACTTTGTTCTTCTTTAAAAGGAAGAAAAGGAAGTAAGGAAGGCAAGCTCTAGGACCAAGGATAGAAAGTTAGGAAATAAACTGTTAAATCATTAAAGCTATTCAACGGGAAATGAGCTCTGAGGGAAGCATCTCTCCCAATAAAAGGCTCTGAGTATACCTTTATTCCATGGGAAGCAAAGACTTGAAAGTCATTCCAATACATTGCTCAGAACATTTCTGCACAAAGAGGGAGGAAGAGGTTATTTGGGGTAAACTTTAACATTCTTACAAGTATATATAAACCTATGATTTAAAATGTTCAATGACTTTGAGATGTCCTTAGATATTTATTCAATTTTGATGTAAAATATGCAAACTTTTAAAAATAAATGACAATATACTTTGCATTTTTGTAAAATAGACTATAACAGTGTTGAGTCTCTTAAATTTTTTACACTTTTAATTTAGCTGCTGGCTTTTGCAAAGAATTTGAATGTAGAATTCAACTTGGAAGCAGAAAGAATGATTCATGGCTATTATCTAGCAAGTCGCAGAATAAGAACAGATTCTATATGTGGATCAAAACTTTCAGCATCTGCATTAAAATATTTGTAGGTATTCACTGTAAAATTTTAGTCAATATTGACTTTTAAATGATGTGTTTAATTAACTTATTTATCTGTTTCATTTCTTTCTTTCTTTGTTCAATTGCTGTTGGTTGATTTGTAAATTACTTTGTTCCAAAAAAATCTAAAGTGATTTAACAATCCTTTTGTTATGTTGTTACATTATTTGAACATTCACTGATTTTTTTTCACTAATTTTTATTGGGTCATCTGTATAAGATGTGTCTGAAAAAAGTATACTGATTCAAATGCAAATGTTTGTTTTTTAAAATGTGGCTGTTTACATTTGTTGGAAGAAATTTTTCTTTACCCTTCTTGGTTTTTCTAGCCAGTCTAATAATTAAATCGACATAAAGCAGATTAACAAGAGAAAATAACCAAATTTAATTACATAGCCCATATGAGAACCCCACGTGCATGAGAGGTTCAGGAATAGAAAGTTAAAATGAGTATATATATAATATTTTGAGATAAGGATGAGGTAAGTTGCCTTGGGACTTTAGAGAGGAGGAAGTTTAGTTGCAGGACAATAAGGAGAAGATGTTTAGTAACTAGATACAGTGTGTTTTCCCTGTTCTATAGATAGGTCATAAAAACTTATCTCTGGTAAGAACTCTTATTATGGGCAAAGCCCCAAATTTAAATTCTTTGTTTTGTGTGTGTGTGTGTGTGTGTGTGTGTGTGTGTGTGTGAGAGAGAGAGAGAGAGAGAGAGAGAGAGAGAGAGAGAGAGAAACAGAAAGGGACAGATAGGGACAGAAAAGGAGGTAGATATGAGAAGCATAAATTCTTTATTGTGGCACCTTAGTTGTTCATTGTCTGCTTTCTCATACATGCCTTGACTGGTGTCTCTAGTTAAGCCAGTGATACCTTGCTCAAGCCAGAGACCTTTGGGATCAAGCCAGTGACCACCGGCTCATGTCTATGATCCCACACTCAAGCCAGCAACCTCATGCTCAAGCTGGTGAGCCCACGCTCAAGCCATATGAGCCCCTTATCAAGCCAGTGACCTCAGGATTTCAAACCTGGGTCCTCCGCATCCCAGTCCAACGTTCTATCCACTGCGCCACCGTCTGGTCAGGCTAAATTTTTTAATCACTCTTAAAAGTTTTTGTATATCCTTCTAGAAATTATTCATTCAAATACTAGCATTTACAAGTATATAATTTAAATATATATATAAATTTATTTTAATGTTATATATTTTAGATGAATATTATTTAAACATTATATATACAACATACAAATATATATATTCATATTGCTAAATATTCTTTTTGCCCAAATGGCATCATGCATGGTATATATATTATACTGTCACACTATCAGCCCATTAAGAATTACCTCATTCTGCTTTAATAGCTGCATTACAGTTTTACTATGTTTTGATATGGGTGTACCATAATTTAAACAGTCCCCTACTGGTAGACCATTACTTAATTTGATATATATTAATGTATAACCTCAAATTATAAAGTAGGACCAGGAGTAAAGTCATCCATTAAATAAGTAAATATCTTGTTATATCTGCAATATAAAATAAGACAAGTGAGAGACCAGTAGGAAATGTCAAGTATGGATCTCTAAGAGATAAATATTCTTAGTTAATTTCTCCAATGATATATTATTTTCATAGAGCTGAAAAAAATGCTAAAGTCAAGGTAGAAATGAACTGTCATGTTTTAAAATGGTAAACAGAATTGTATAATGTTTTCTATTTTATGAAGTAATATTTAAAATACTTAAATTAGTACTCAATACTCAAAGCTTAAGAGCTCTGGAAGTCCTATTTTTTCTTATGTTTTTTCTCTGTAGTTAAAAAGATATATTTTTAAAGATTTTGTTTGTTGATTTTAGAGAGAAGAGAGAGAGAGAAAGGGAGGGGGACAGGAAGCATTAACTCATTGTAGTTGGTTCTCATATGTACTTTGACTCAGTAAGCCAAGGGTTTTCAACTGGCAACCTCAGCCAACCTCAGCATTCCAGGTCAACGCTCTCTACTGTGCCACTACAGGTCAGGCTAAAAAGACACTTTTTATTTAAACTCACATAGCCTCAGTTTACATTTGACTACATTGACCCGAAAATAAAGCTGAGGTAATTTTAATAACTTTAATAAAAAGTAATTCTACTTTTTCCCATTGTAGAAACAAACCTTAGAGGTGGAGATGGGGCTTATGAAGTAGCAAAATAAATGAACCACTGGTCAGAAGAATCATAAACCCTGAATTTTTCTCCTACTTAGATAGGTACCTAAAAACACCATCCTTGATTTTCTGAAGAAGTGGAGCTGAACAATAAATACTCTCCTCTCTCTTTCTGAAAGGTCATGTACATATTCTGTTTTGGCCAACATTTTTAGAAGGAGATTGGGTGAGACATCATGAGTATGATAATCAAATTTATAAATAAAAAACTCTGGAGAGATCTTCACAGGCTCAAATGATGGTCTTAGTATAACAAGAAGAAAATTAATATTATAGGATCAATGTTCTCAGTTAGATCTCAACCTCCCTAGTACAAGTATGAATGGATGGGAAAGGGTGAAGTGGCTTAATATGAAAAAGACTTGAGATTTTATTCTTTTGATAGTTAATACGAGTAAACAATATAACATGGCTGTTAATAATACTGTGAATTGGAGGTCCATTAATAGAATATAGTATCATGAGTAAGAAAGTGTTAGTTCAGCCTCTCCTCTACGCTGTTGGTCAAATCACATCTGTAATAATATTATACTGAATAGGAATGTTAATCAAATCTGCTCATTAGCCAGAATGGTGAAGGGCCTGAACATTAGGTCTTTTAACATCTTAGAGGAACTAGGAATATTTATCTTGAGAAAAGAAAATATGTGGCAACTAGAAAAGTTGTGTTTGACTATTTGAAGAGCTGTCACATTTAAGAAGTATTAGGCTTGTTCTGTAATACCAGAAGGCAGAACCAGGGACCAGTGGGTGGAAATTGCAGTGAAACTAATTTCAGCTCATATTTATATATCCCTGTGGGTGAGTCCTAAGATTTCAATTGCCTTATGAATTATCATCTCCATTTTATAGCTGAAATTCAAAATAATCTCAGAAATTAAATAATTCATACATCATACTGCTATTAAATTCTGGAGACTTAGTCCAGCTTTTCTGATTCCCAAGTCCAGCAATCATTCAAGTATACTACATGCCTAATGAGAGCTTAAAGGAGATTTTTCAAGTATCAAAGTAGTTTAAAAATAAAGAGAAGAATTGCCCCGTGATTCTTAGTGAATCCTAGGAAAAGTTTAAAAGAAACTAGACAATAAATAGCCTGGGATGTTTTAGAGAAAATTTAATTATCTGTTGGGAGTTTGAACTTTAATCTCAAAAATGTCTTCCAACGCTGAAATTTCAAGATTATATGAGAATTGAAATAGAGGAATTAACTGAAAGAAAATACCAAGGGTGTGTCTATAAGAGATAGTTAGGTTAATTTTTCCAACAGTGTACTTAGAAGAACAGAATTTGGGGAAAGGAGGTCTAGAATAATAAAGATAAGCCAGGGTGAAAACCAATTCTTTGATTATAAGACAGGATACTTGCTTATTCTAGAATAGTCCATTCAACTTGGTAAGGAAGAATGCTTTGAAAAGAAACTAAATATTTGTGGGGTTTTTTGTTTTATTTATTTATTTTTTTAAGCTGGAAACGGAGAGGCAGTCAGACTCCCACATGCACCTGACTGGGATCCACCCGGCATGCCCACCAGTCGGCGATGCTGTGCCCATCTGGGGCGTTGCTCTGTTGCGAACATTCTAGCGCCTGAGGCAGAGGCCATGGAGCCATCCTCAGTGCCCGGGCCATATTTGATCCAATGGAGCCTCGGCTGTGGAAGGGGAAGAGACAGAGGAAGAAGAGGGGGAGGGGTGGAGAAGCAGATAGGCACTTCTCCTGTGTGCCCTGGCCGGGAATCAAACCCGGGACTCCTGCACACCAGGCCGACGCTCTATCACTGAGCCAACCAGCCAGGGCTTAAATATTTGTTTTTCAAGAAAGAGTGTGATCTTTAAGGTGTGGCTTATGTTTGCATGTCTTGGTTTGTTCCTGCCAATATATATATATATTATCTTTATACTGTTAACATATTTTGATTGTCATCAATTTTCTTTTTTAGAGTTTCCTTATCTGAAGCCCATGCTCGACTGAACTTAAGGAAGAAAGTGCTTAAAGAAGATGTATTAATTGCAACCTTATTATTTGAAACATCTCTTACATTGAAATATGGTAATCTTTTAAATTGTTAATAACTACATTTTCATTACATTTAAACTTAAATATTTGCATTTAAACTTAATAATTACATTTAAACTTCAATATAAGTTAATTACACTATAACAAATAATTACATTTAAAATTAAATACTTTTACTCTGTTAAAGTGTTACATATATTTTAAGTATTTTTTTAAGGAATAACAAATTTCTATCAGGTAAGTCTTGTTCTAATTTGAACATTTGTTAATTGCTTATAAGTAGTTATCATTATCTGAAGTTCCTTTTTATAAGATTTCATTTATTGACTCTACAGAGAGAGGAGAGAGGGGGAAGGAACTAGAAGTTTCAACTCATAGTTGCTTCACTTTAGCTATTCATTGATTGATTTTCATATGTGCCTTGTCCAGGCAAGCCCTGAACAGGGTTTTGAACCAGTGAACTCAGCATTCCAGGTTGATGCACTATCCACTGCACCACCATAGGCCAGGCCTGAAGTTCCTTATTGTGCATGATTGTTTCTATACTTGAACTTTTGCATTGTTTAAATAATTCTAGAAAAAAAAATGTACTTCATACAACGCATGAAATTTTAAATCTTCCTTTTTAAATGACATGCACCTTTTAATACTCATACAGTCCCCCACAGAGGCAAAGAATATATGATTGTATTATTACATCACCACTGTCTCTGAATTGCTAGTTATACTATGTCTGTAGCATTTAAGTATTTGAAATGAATGGAGCTTATGGTTTTACTAATACAAACCTTAAAAGAACTCTTAATGTAAGAGTAAAGAAAGTTATTCTCACAAAATTCTTTGTTGAAATAAATGAGTTATTAATTTTGATGAGACAAACCATGTTTCTTTTTTTTTTTTAATTTTAATGGGGTAACATAGATCAGTCAGGATACATAGGTTCAGAGAAAACATCTCCAGGTTATTTTGACATTTGATTATGTTACATACCCATCACCCAGTCAAATTGTCTTCCGTCACCTTCTATCTGGTTTTCTTCGTGCCATTCCCCCACCTCCTCCCTTTTCTCCCTCCCCCCCATAACCACCACACCCTTGTCCATGTCCCTGAGTTTCATTTTTATGTCCCACCTATGTATGGAATCATATAGATCTTAGTTTTTTCTGATTTACTTATTTCACTCAGAATAATGTTATCAAGGTTCATCCATGTTGTTGTAAATGATCTGATGTCATCATTTCTTATGGCTGAGTAGTATTCCACAGTATATATGTACCACATCTTCTTTATCCAATCACCTATTGAAGGGCTTTTTGGTTTCCATGTTTTGGCCACTGTGAACAATGCTGCAGTGAACATCAGGCTGCATGTGTCTTTATGTACCAATCAAACCATGTTTCAAACCAAACTTTAGTTTCAATCCTTGGACTTAAAAGGATGTTTTAACACGGATTTCTGTGTGTATATGTTTAGTGCCTAAATTTACTTTAAATTGAATTTATATTGTAATAAATTCTGCAAAGATCCATTAGAACTTTATAATTATCCAAATCAAGCATTTCTAACCTAGGATCCATGGATGCTTAGAGTTCTAGGGGCTGGTGATTCCCTAAATTATATATAAATTTATATATGTATGTGCTTTATACCTTTTTACTTAGGGAGATAAATCATGACCCCTAGAAAAAGTAAGTTATCATCCTGATTTAGTTCTATTTACCAAAATAGAAAAACCTGGTTCTCAACCAGTACTAAATAATGATATAAATATTTTTAATTTGCGTTGTTATATTCTTCTCTTAAAATATTCTTGACATACTTGTTAAAATCTAAGTTACATTATTTTATGTAGCATAAAGAAAAATTGCTGCTAATTTTACTAAGGCATGCCATCAAAGACATCTAAGATACAACTAGATTTCATAAGAAGACAAAAATATATGTCTTTGAATTTAGAATCTATAAGTATACTATTAAATACTCCTGCAATAATACAGCTATTTTTGCTTGGTAACTATTCTGTCAATACTTTTTCAAAGCACTTAAGAAAATGTTTGTTGAGCCCTGGCCAGTTGACTGAGTGGTAGAGTGTCAGCCCAGCATGTGGAAATCCTGGGTTCAATTCCCGGCCAGGGCACACAGGTGAAGTGCCCATCTGCTTCTCCACCCTCCTCCTTCTCCTTTCTCTCTATCTTTCTCTTCCCCTCCTGCAGCCAAGGCTCAACTGGAGCAAAGTTGGCCTGGGTACTGGATGGCTCCATGGCCTCCTTCCTCAGGCGCTAGAATGGCTCCAGTTGCAACAGAGCAATACCCCAGATGGGCAGAGCATTGCCCCCTGGTGGGCATGCTGCATGGATCCTGGTCGGGCGCAATGGGAGTCTGTCTTTCTGCCTCCCTACTTCTCACTTCAGAAAAATATAAAAAATAAAAATATAAAAATTAATACTAAAAAAAAGAAAGAAAATGTTGAGGAAAATAAAACTATGTGAAAATACTTCTTTTCCTTTAATTAGTTTTTGTTTTCATAATAAATTTCAGTTAGGTATATTGACTTTAAAGTCTTAAGCAAAACAATGTTAAGAGCTCCTTAAATGTTACTTTAAACATAGCAGGAAAATCATCAGTACTCAGGGAGATTTTCCTTGGATACAAAGGCTGTCCTCAAGAACTAGATTTAGGAGTTGGGGCAGCAGGAAGAGGTACGAATTAAGGAAAACTCCCAGGTTTCTGCCTTGAAAAACTAAGTGGATCATGGTACCATTTACCAAGACTGGGAAGAAAGAAAAATTTGAGAGAGAAAAATCTAATTATAGACATAAGTTTGAAACATTGTATGAGTATTAATAAACATATATAAGAATATGAATTTTAGAACAGTTCTAACCTAGAAATATAATTTAGGCGTCATTAGTACAGAGATGCTACTCAAAGCCATGGAATAGATGAAATCACCTAGAGAGACCACAGAGAATTCCACCACTGCCCTTGAAGATTCCAATATTTAGAAATGGGATTGAGGAGGAGGAACTAACAAAGGAGACTGAGAAGTAGCAGCGAGAATGTAAACAGAAAATCAAGTGTGTTATTACAGAAGCCAAGGAAAGAGAATATTTCAAGAAGGGAGCATGGTAGTCAGTTGTATCAGGTGCTACTGAGAGTTTAAGTATGATTAGATTTGGCATGGCTATGATCAGAACTAATTCAATGGAGGGGGTTTGGGTGGGGTAGAAAGTGAAGATATGAAGATGATATGATGTTCAATAAAGAGTAAAACTAATGATACTACAGAAAGAGGGGAATATCAAGAGTGAAGTTCTTTAAAAGGGAGAGAGGGATGGGATCGAGAGCATATATGAAGGTATTAGCCTGTGACTGAAGAGTCACTTTTTTTTATAGGAGGGAAGACAATGGATACAGAATCAGGTGGGGCTGAAGATTTTGTGATATACTCTACACAAGGTGATTATCAATTAAGAACAAAATGTTTGAGGAGACAATGGAATATAATAGTCACTGTGAAGGATAGAAAAGCAGTATGCTAGAGAAACTCAGCAGGGTTGTCAGACAGTACAAGTACCCATTTGAGGTTTCTGTGCCTTAAAGTGAAACCCAGAATGCCAATTACATGTGATTTTCTGCCTAGCAGCCTGAGTGCAGGCACAGAGTAAATGGTTGGGTTTATACAAGTTGAAGTTCTGATAGGTGCATGTGGCAGTGTTGCAGAGGAGCAAGGGAGTGGGTGAGCAATGGCAAAGGGAAGGACTCAAATTGGTTAAAAGAGGAAAGTGAATTGAAAGAAGCAGATTGGAGGTCACTGAGATATAAATAGTATAGAGGAGCAGGATATTTAAACTCATGGTTTTTAAGTAAGTTTCTGGTAATATGAAGTGTCCTGTGACCTTAATGTGTGGTGGAAGTAGAGGGGGAAAAGTTAGGACACAAGGAGGTCAGGAGTTAAATGGGTCATTCACATGGAAATCACTGAATGGCAGGTATTAGGGAAGAGAGGAAGATTGTGAGTCAAAGGCTTAGAGCTGGTTGTTGACTGTGGAAAGGGATGGGCTGATAAAGCCTGGATAGCATTGGGCATTAAAGGAAGAAAGATTTTTTTAAAATTTCATTTATTGATTTTTTAGAGAGAGGATTGAGAAAAGGGATGGGGAGGAAGGAAGCATCAACTTGCAGTCATTGCTTCTCATATGGGCCTTGACAGGGCAAGCCCAGGGTTTTGAAGCAGCAACTGCAGCATTCCAGGTTGATGCTCTATCCACTGTGCAACTACAGGTCAGGCAGAAGATTTTTACCAAGAGGATAATGGGCAATAATGATCTGGAAGCAGCAAAGGGACAGCAAGTTAGGTACTACTGACTGTCTTATATGATACTAAGGTATGTGGGGTGTTTGATAAAAAGCAGCTTAACTTTAGATAGCCACAAGGAAAGCAGTGCTGTTGGGGACAACAGGTTTCAGGTAACGTAAAGCAATAAAGGGAGCAGTCACCAAAGTCTGAGGTTATAAAAGTGTTTACTTAAGACAGACACTTTTAGGAAGGTAGGCACTGTCAGCTAAACTAGCAATTATACTCCTGGACAGGCACATTTAGGTATTCATTCAATGAATCAACGAATGAAACAATGTAAGAGCTAATCTCCTACAGTAATAGTCAAGTATTTTTTTAAATTGTGATGAAATATACAGAGGATTCCCAGATGGCAGCAGAGTAGGCAGATGCACAGACTGCCACCTCCCACCACCAAACTGGATTACAAATTAATTTAGGAACAATCACCGTGAAGAACCAACATTGGTCTAGAACAGGGGTCTCAAACTCGCGGCCCGCCGAACAATTTTCTGCAGCCCACAGACTAATCCACGAAGTTGCGGGCCGCAGAAAATTGTTCGGTGGGCCACATGCGGCCCGCGGGCCGCGAGTTTGAGACCCCTGGTCTAAAAGAACAGGACTCGACCTGTGGTGGCGCAGTGGATAAAGCGATGACCTGGAAATGCTGAGGTCGCCGGTTCGAAACCCTGGGCTTGCCTGGTCAAGGCACATATGGGAGTTGATGCTTCCTGCTCCTCCCCCCTTCTCTCTCTCTCTCTCTCTCTTCTCTCTCTCTCTCTCCTTTCTAAAAAAATAAATAAATAAAATAAAATTTAAAAATATATTAAAAAAAATAAAAGAACAGGACTCAAAAACCAAGGAGCACAGAAGAATCCACACTAATCCTGGTAGGGAGTGTGGGGGCATGGTGGTGGCTCCCCTGCTCCCAGGAGTGAGGGGAGGCTGAAGTTGAGGGTCCAGAAGGGCTCTCATTACAAGGAGACCCTGAGAGATGGGGGCCCTCAGTCTCAGAACCAGAGACCCAGCCTAGAAACCCTGGGACTGGAGGAGACAGCTGGACAGCATTGAATGGGGAGAAGAGTGAAAATTCAGTATGTG
Source organism: Saccopteryx bilineata (assembly GCF_036850765.1). Classification (NCBI taxonomy): domain Eukaryota; kingdom Metazoa; phylum Chordata; class Mammalia; order Chiroptera; family Emballonuridae; genus Saccopteryx; species Saccopteryx bilineata. The sequence goes on from NC_089492.1 coordinate 64,896,473, forward strand.
GGAAGTGGCTGGGGTGCTTTAAAGGGACAGAGCAGAATATATTGCTCACAGCCACTTGCCTGGGGCTCCGGAGCTAGGAGGGCTGAGAGGACTAACTGGTCTCCCATGAGAAAAGTAGGGAGAGCAAGACAAAGGGTGACAGGGAGAGGAGTGCCTGGGCTGACCTGAGTTAAGCTGACTCATTCTCCAGTGCAGAGGCGGCCATAGCTGGGAGAGGGGTTGAGCCCTCTGCCCAGCACATGCCTAAAGTGGATCCAGGTGTCCCACCTCCAAAGAGCTCTCAGCTACAATCAGCATGAAAGACACTGCAGAAAGGAGGAAGTAAGGGGGAGGAGCAGTGACTCAGGTTTCCAGGGAGACCTGAGCTACACCTCCCACTTCATACTGAGAACATGCCCCACCCCGAGAGTAACTGGCAGAATATACCTTCAGATTCTCAGAGGTCAAACCCACTGCATTCCTGGATAGTTTCAACCAAGCTCCCTGCTGAGTTAAGCAACCAGACAGCAGGCAAATCAAAACTTGAAAGCGGGCTTTACTAGTTAAGGAGACCACAACTTGAACAAGCCTGCAAACCACACACAGGAACAATGGGAAGACAGAGGAACTAAGCCATATGAATCAACGAGAAAAATCTCCAGAGAAAGAGCTGGATGAAATGGAAGTAATTAAGTTACCGGATTCAGAGTTTAAAATAATGATTGTTAGGATGCTTAAGGATCTCAAAGCTACAATGGATAGACTTAATGAGCACCAAAATAAAGAAATTGTAAGCATCAAAAAGGACACTGAAATCGTAAAAAGGAATCAGACAGAAATGACAAACTATCAGAAATGAAGACTACACTAAAAGGAATTAAAAGCAGACTGGATGAAGCACAGGATCGAATCAGCGGCTTAGAGGACAAGATAAGTGAAAGCACGGAAGCACAACAGCAAAGAGAAAAGAGGACCAAAAAGTCTGAGGAAACTCTTAAGAGTGCTCTGTGACAACATAAAGATAAACAATATCCGCATAATTGGGCTTTCTGAAGGAGAAGAAAAAGAACAAGGGATAGAGAACCTGATTGAAGAAATCATAGCTGAAAATTTCCCTAAATTGATGCAGAAAAGAGTCACACAGATTCAAGAAGCACAGAGAAAGAACCCCATTAAAAAAGAACCCAAAGAGACCCACACCAAGACACACCATAATCAAAATACCAAAGCTAAGAGATAAAGAATATGAAAAGCTGCAAAAGAAAAGCAGTCAATCACCTACAAAGGAAACCCCATAAGGATGACATCCTACTTTTCAACAGAAACACTTGTGGCCAGAAGGGAATAGCAAGAAATAGTCAAAGTAATGCAGAACAAGAACCTATAACCAAAACTTCTTTATCTGACAAGGCTATCATTTAATATTAGAGGAGAAATAAAAAGCTTCCCAGACAAAAAACAAAAATAAACACACAAAAAAAACAAAAAACCTCGAGGAATTCATTACAACCAAACAAATGCTGCAAGAAATGTTAAGGGGCCTGCTATAAACAGAACAAAGTGGGGGGGGATCTAGTAAAAGAGGAATGTAGATTTAAAGAATAAAATGGCAATAAATAACTATATATCAATAACCTTTCCGCTCTGGACTAAATGCTCCAATCAAAAGACATAGGGTAGCTGCATGGATAAGAAAACAGGACCTGTACATATGCTGTCTACAAGAGACCCACCTCAAGACAAAAGATATGCATAGACTGAAAGTAAAAGGATGGAAAATATTTCATGCAAACAGAAATGAAAAAAAGAAGCTGGGGTAGCAATATTTATATCTGACAAAATAGACTTTAAAACAAAAACTATAGTAAGGGATAAAGAAGGTCACTACATAATGATAAAGGGAACAATCCAACAGGAAGAGATAACCATTATTAATATCTATGCACCTAATACATGAGCACCTAAATATATAAACAGACTTTGATGACATAAAGGGTGAGATCAACAGCAATACTATAATAGTGGGGGATTTCAATACCCCACTAACATCACTGGATAGATCCTCAAGAAAGAAAATTAACAAAGAAACAGACTTAAGGGACACACTAGATCAACTGGATTTAATAGATATCTTCAGAACCTTTCACCCTAAAGCAGCAGAATACACATTCTTTTCAAGTGCTCATGGTACATTCTATAGGACAGGACACATGTTAGGGCATAAAACAAGTCTCAACAAATTTAAGAAGATTGAAATCATATGAAGCATCTTCTCTGACCACAATGGCATAAAACTAGAAATCAACTACAATAGAAAAACTGAAAAACACTCAAACACTTGGAAACTAAACAGCATGTTATTGAATAAAGAATGGGTCAGCAATGAGATCAAGGAAAAAATAAAAAATTTCCTTAAAGAAATGAAAATAAGCATACAACAACTCAAAATTTATGGGACACAGCAAAAGCAGTCCTGAGAGGGAAATTCCTAGCAGTACAGGCAACCCTAAGAAGTTAGAAAAAGCTCAAATAAACAACTTAATACTGCAACTAAAAGAACTAGAAAAAGAACAGCAAGTAAAGCCCAGAGGAAGTAGAAGGAAGGAAATAATAAAGATCAGAGCAGAAATAAATGACATAGAAGCTAAAAAAACAATACAGAGGATCAATGAAACCAAGAGCTGATTCTTTGAAAAGGTAAACAAGATTGATGAACCTTTAACCAGACTCACCAAGAAAAAAAGAGGACTCAAATAAATAAAATTAGAAATGAGAGTGGAGAAGTAACAACTGATATAGCAGAAATACAAAGGATTGTAAGAAAATACTATGAAGAATTGTATGCCAAAAAATTAGACAACCTAGGTGAAATGGAAAAATTCCTTGAAACATATAATCTTTCCAAAATCAATCTGGAAGAATCAGAAAACCTAAACAGACCGATTACAACAAATGAGATCAAAAAAGTTATCAAAATACTCCCAACAAACAACCCTGAGCCAGATGGCTTCACAGGTGAATTCTACCAAATATTCAAAGAAGAACTAACTCCTATCCTTCTCAAGCCATTTCAAAAAATTCAAGAGGAGGGAGGACTTCCAAGCTCCTTTTATGAGGCAGCTATAATTCTGATTCCAAAACCAGGCAAAGACAATACAAAGAAAAAACTGCAGGCCAATATCCCTGATGAATTTAGATGCTAAAATTCTCAACAAAATATTAGCAAACCAGATCCAGCAATACATGAAAAAAATCATACATCATGATCAAGTGGAATTTATTCTGGGGAGGCAAGGCTGGTACAGTATATGCAAATCAATCAATGTGATTCATCACATAAACACAAGGAAGGAGAAAAACCACATGATAATATCAATAGATGCAGAAAAAGCATTTGATAAAATCTAGCACCCATTTATGATCAAAACTCTCAGGAAAGTGGGAATACAGGGAACATACCTCAACATGGTAAAGGCCATCTATGACAAACCACAGCCAACATCATACTCAATGGGCAAAAGTTAAAATCTCCTTAAGATCAGGAACAAGGTAGGGGTATCCCCTTTCACTACTCTTATTCAACATAGTTCTGGAAGTCCTAGCCACAACAATCAAAAAAGAAAAAATAAAAGGCATCCAAATTGGAAAAGTAGAACTATCATTATTTGCTGCTGATGATACTGTACATAGAAAACCTTAAAGTCCCAGTCAAAAAACTACTGGACCTTCCAAATAGCTCCAGATATATGGAAAAGATTTATATAGGCGGAAGGGGATCCTCAAACCCCTCAGCGAGATCTTCTGAGCATGGCTTTTAAGATACCAAGAGGCAGAAAAAGCCCAGAGATCAGGTGAACTACCAGCTTTTAGGATACACCCTTAAAGGCTCCAATGCCCCAAAGGGGTCTCATAGGATGCCATCTGGGTCCTGCTTCAATAGTGGAAAGGAAGGTCATTGAGCTAAAGCCTGCCAGGCTTACATGCCTCTGTTGTGAGGAAACAGGGACACTGGAAGGTAGGCTTCCCCCTTGCTCCTCTAAGGGAGGGTTCAGTCCCTCCCAACCCTGCTCCAGCCACCTATGACCTAACCTTGCCCAGAATGCTGGGGTTTGCCACTGAAGGCTGAAGTTGCCCAGGGCCATCAGCCCCATCTACGACACTGTGGACAAGCCTAGGGTATTTCTTCCAAGCAGGTAAACTGATCTCATTTGCACAAGGGCCACTTAACTATGTCTTGCCTGAATAGTCAGGTTTTTTATTCTTCCCTCGAAGATCTGTTGTGGGTGTTGATAGTCCTATTTTCTGCTGCTTTGTTTAATATATAGTGTTTCCTCTATTCCTCCTACCTCAATGCCCCACACATATTTCAGGCTGGAACCTGCTCCTAATTTAGAGCTCTCTTTCCCCCTTTTGCCAACTTCTATTATGAATCTACCTTTGCCACCCAGCTTAGTGTATCCCAAGGTTCTCTTTACCACGCCACGGTCGCAGAGCTCCAGGGAAAAGCAACCTGGTCTCATCTCTCCAGGCAGAGGAGAACAGAAGCTCCATCTCCACACATGCTGCGGATGGCTTTTCCAGTCTACCTGAATCATTACCAGCTAGAAGCAGTGGTCATTGGGACTTGGTCGTGAGCTGCAAAGTATAGAATTGTGACAATTCCAGTGCCATGCAGACTTTTCCTGGACTCCTGCTCCTTGTGACAGCTCCTAACAGATTGAACTGGGGTTGGGTTGCATTTTTCAGGGATTTGGCATGGTGATGGTGCCAACTTGGACTTGGTGAACATGTTAAGGACACCACTCTTTTATGGATTCTTGCTGTATTGGCCAAGAGTTTGCTTAAAGGATTTAATCACTGTAAAAAAATAAAATAGAAGACTGGATAAAGAAGATGTGGCACATACACACCATGGTATACTATTCAGCCATAAGAAATGATGACATCGGATCATTTACAACAAAATGGTGGGATCTTGATAACATTACACGGAGTGAAATAAGTAAATCAGAAAAAAACAAGAACTGCAGGATTCCATTCGTTGGTGGTACATAAAAACGAGACTAAGAGACATGGACAAGAGTGTGGTGGTTACGGGGGGACGGGGGGAGGGAAGGAGGGAGAGGGGGAGGGGCACAAAGAAAACTAGATAAAGGTGACAGAGGTCAATCTGACTTTGGGTGATGGGTATGCAACATAATTGAATGACAAGATAACCTGGACATGTTTTCTTTGAATATATGTACCCTGATTTATTGATGTCACCCCATTAAAATTAATAAAAATTTATTAAAAAAAAAACTATTGGACCTGATAAATGAATTCAGCAAGGTGGCAGGATATAAAATTAATATTAAGAAATCAGAGGCATTTTTATACACCAACAATGAACTGTCTGAGAGAAAAATTAATAAAACAAGCCCCTTCACTATTGCAACAACAAAAAAATAAAGTAACTAGGAGTAAATTTTAAAAAGTACATTAAAGACTTGTACTCGGAAAATTATAAAACATTGATAAAAGAAATCAAGGAAGATACAAACAAGTGGAAGCATATTCCGTGTTCATGGATAGGAAGAATAAACATCATTTAAATGTCTATATTACCCAAAGCAATTTATAAATTCAATGCAATTCCTATTAAAATATCAATGACATACCTCAAAGATATAGAACAAATATTCCAAAAATTCATATGGAACCAAAAAAGAACATGAATAGCCTCAGCAATCTTAAAAAAGAAGAATAAAGTGGGTGGTATCACACTTCCTGATATCAGGTTATACTACAAGGCCATTGTACTCAAAACAGCTTGGTACTGGCATAAGAACAGGCATATAGATCAATGGAACAGAACAGAAAACCCAGTAATAAACCCGCACCTTTATGGACAATTGATATTTGACAAAAGAGGTAAGAGCATACAATGGAGTAAAGACAGTCTCTTTAAAAAATGGTGTTGGGAAATTTGGGGCAGCCATCTGTAAAAAAATGAAACTAGACCACCAACTTACACTATTCACAAAAATAAACTCAAATGGATAGAAGACTTAAATGTAAGTCTTGAAATCATAAGCATCTTAGAAGAAAACATAAGCAGTAAGCTCTCGGACATCTCTCGCAGCAATATATTTGCTGATTTATTCCAAGGGCAAGTGAAATAAAGGACAGGATAAACAAATAGGACTATATCAAACTAAAAAGCTTTTGCACAGCTAAAGACAATATGAACAATATAAAAAGACAACCATATAATGGGAGAACATATTCGACAATACATCTGATAAGGGGTTAATAACCAAAATTGATAAAGAACTTGTGCCAGGGCACACAGGAGAAGCGCCCATTTGCTTCTCCACCCCTCCGCCGCGCTTTCCTCTCTGTCTCTCTCTTCCCCTCCCGCAGCCAAGGCTCCATTGGAGCAAAGATGGCCCAGGCGCTGGGGATGGCTCTGTGGCCTCTGCCTCAGGCGCTAGAGTGGTTCTGGTCGCAACATGGCGACGCCCAGGATGGGCAGAGCATCGCCCCCTGGTGGGCAGAGCTTCGCCCCTGGTGGGCGTGCCGGGTGGATCCCGGTCGGGCGCATGCGGGAGTCTGTCTGACTGTCTCTCCCTGTTTCCAGCTTCAGAAAAATGAGAAGAAAAAAAAAAAAAAGAACTTGTAAAACTCAACACCAGGAAGATAAACAATCCAATAAAAAAATGGGCAAAAGAAATGAATAGATTTCTCCAAAGAGAACATACAGATGGCCAATAGGCAGATGAAAAAATTTTAATCACTAATCTTTAGAGAAATGCAAATTAAAACCACCATGAGATAACACCTCCCACCAGTCAGAATGGCACTCATTAACAAAACAACACACAAGTGCTGGTGAAGATGTGGAGAAAAGGGAACCTTTTGCACTGCTGGTGGAAATGCAGACTGGTGCAGCCACTGTGGAAAACAGTTTGGAGAGTCCTCAAAAAATTAAAAGTGGAACTGCCTTTTGATCCAGCCATCCCACTTTTAGGAATATATCCTAAGTACACCACATCACTGATTCAAAAGAAATGCACCTCCATGTTTATGGCAGCATTGTTTACAATAGCCAAGATCTGGAAACAGCCCAAGTGCACATCAGTGGACGAGTGGATTAAAAAGCGGTGGTACATACAGAAAATGGATTATGGGGCCATGAAAAAGAAGGAAATCTTACCTTTTGCTACATAGATGGACCTGGAAACTATTATGTTAAGTGAAATAAGCTAGGCAGAGAAAGAAAAATATATAATATCATTCATTTGAGAAATCCAATGAACAATATGAACTGAGGGTTCATGTTTAGGAATGGAATAGAGACAGAGGTGGGATCAAACAGACCATAGGGAAAGCAGACAGAGGGAAAGGGGATGATAGGATGGGATCAGAGAAGGAAAAAAGATTGGTGAAATTATATATACATAACGCAGCATTATAGAGTGAAAAGCAAATCCTGGAGGGAAGGGGGGAGGATGTTGCAGGGAGGGGGCAAGGGGATGTTAGGGGAACATGGGGGAGGGGGATGCATTTGGGGGAGGGGACACTAAAATCTATGTAAACAATAAATTTTAAAAAGATATAAAAAAAATCTTAGTATAGAAATTAAGTCATCCACGCAAATAAGTAAAACAAAATCAACACAATAAAAATAGGTCATTTTATGAGAAAAAAAGACATAACAGTGGTGTTATGTACATTCACATTGTTACCACAACCCATGTCAATAACCTTTTCATTTCCCCAAACTGAAATTTCATACCCATTAAGTAACTTCCTACTCTTCCTTTACCCAGCCCCTGAACACCACCATTCTACACTCAATCTCAGTGAATTTGACTTCTCTAGTACCTCACACTAAGTGGAATCATAGATTGGTCCTTTTTGTTTGGCTTATTTTAGTATAATTTCTTCAAGGTTCATCCATGTTGTAGCTTGCATTAGAATTTCTTTCCTGTTTAAGACTGAATAATAACATTTAGCATTTTAAGGAGTATTTCTCATTTATACTTTTTTCCTTCTTCACATAGGGGCTGCTGTGTTTTGTATTGCTCCAAATGCAGTATTTCCGTTTGAACTATATAATGAAGAATATTTAGAACAAAGGGATATCTATCTGACTCAGTGCCAGCAACAGCTCCTACAGTTTATTGCTACATATGGACCCGGGTCATCTATTTTCACTAGTGATGAATAGGCAATCTGAGGAAAATTTTCTTCATTCCTACTTATGCAGTGAAAAGAAGTAAGAGTAATTTTGAAGTAATGCTTCAGGTAGTATTGTGTGTAGTACATTAGGATGCCACCTTAAAAAATATAAAATAATGGTCTCTTTTTAAGTTAATTGCTAATAGAATAAACATTAATTCAGATCCCAAAGCCAATAGCAGAAATATAAAATTTAAGAGAATCCTTAAAAAAAAAAAAAAAATACTCTGGCTAGCCCAGTGTTCCAGAGATAAAACTGTAAGGAATGTTGGAAGTTAAGCAATGCATAAAATGGTAACTGTTATGTAGTTCCTGCCATTTGTCACAAGATGGCAACAGCACTTTAACTTTTTTTTTTTTTTTAATAATTTTTTTTTTAATTTTTATTTTTATTTATTCATTTTTTTAGAGAGGAGAGAAAGAGAGGGAGAGAAAGAGACAGAAAGGAGAGAGAGACAGAGAGAGAGAAGGGGGGAGGTGCTGGAAGCATCAACTCCCATATGTGCCTTGACCAGGCAAGCCCAGGGTTTTGAACCGGCAACCTCAGCGTTTCCAGGTTGACACTTTATCCACTGCGCCACCACAGGTCAGGCAGCACTTTAACTTTTATTTTATTTATTTTATTTATTCATTTTTAGAGAGGAGAGAGAGACAGAGAGAAGGGGGGGGAGGAGCTGGAAGCATCAACTCCCATATGTGCCTTCACACCAGGCAAGCCCAGGGTTCCAAACCGGCGACCTCAGCATTTCCAGGTCAACGCTTTATCCACTGCGCCACCACGGGTCAGGCCGGCAACAGCACTTTTGAGTACTTACAAATTATTTTTAAATGTTTTCTCTTCTTGCACATGTTAACTGACAATTTATGTAACTAGAAGCCTCAAATTTAAGGACTTTTTGTGCTTTACTAGATATTGACATGCCCATTACATATAGTTTTGTAAGCCCTAATTATGGAGTCAGGAAAAGTCTTGAAATTTTTCCATTTTTTAATATGCCAGGTTAAACAAACAAAAAATCAAATCAAATAAGGAGCAATAATTGGCTCTTTAAAGCTAACTGGTTACAAGAGTGCCAAAAGGCCAAGAAACCAGTTAGTAAACCAAGTCTCCATTTTTTTAGGGAAGGTATCTGCTCTTAAAAGGTAGGGACACCATGAGAAAATATACTTCTTGTAAAATCCCCAAATCTGTTTTCCTTTTTCAAACTTGAACTTTATTCACTATAAGGTATCACAAAATTGCCACCTTTTAAAAAATACTTTGATTTTACAGAGGAGACAGAGTTGGGGATCAAGAAGTATCAACTCATAGATGCTTCACTTTAGTTGTTTGACTGCTTGAATGTGCCTTGACAGGACAAAGCTCAGGGTTTTGAACTAGCAACCTTAGGTTAGCACTCCAGGTCTATGCTTTAATCCACCACGCCACCACAGGCCAGGCAATTGCTCTTTTAACTGTGATAATTACCATGCATCGATCTTTTTAGAAATTGATACTTAAAGGCAATTGTTTTAAAAAGTACTTATTATAATTCTATATTGTTAAGCCTTATTTTGTGGCTTCTTATACTACTATATTTAATACTCTCCTGGTTCTGATGAAGGCCAAGTATTTTATAAAAGACCCATAAAATGTCCTCCATTTTACAATTGTGTTAAGGTTCTGTTAAAACAAGAGTACGAATACTGGCAGGGGAATGTTTTTTATCTTTGATGGCAGTGATCATAAATCTTGCTATACACATTTGTTTTCCATATTGAAATTATAACCCTAAACAAAAATTACTATGGGACTCAACTGGGGAAAAACAAGATTTACTTAAATCTTCACCCAGGTAGAATTCCACGTTTAAGACTGAATTCTCAAGTCCTGGACAGACTGGGAATGTCCAATCACTATTTTCCTTATTACAGTAATTATTTGTACTAGGATTGTGAATAGTTTACAAAGGTAAAAAAAGCAAAATAATAACTCATAGGTCATAGGTGAAACCTTTTGAGGGGCAATTCATTATTTTCCAACTACAGTTGTCCCCCTTATCCACGGGACATCTTCCAAGACCTCCAAGTGGAAGTATGAATAGTGCACTTTTCCCTTATACATGCATACCTATAAGGCTAAATTTATAAATTAGGCACAGATTTAACAAAATTATACTATAATAAAAGGGTTACTTAACAGGCTTCAATACCATGATAGCTACAGACGAGCAGGTAGGCAATGTACAGTGTGGATACGATAAAAAGAATGCTTCAGCCTGACCCGATGCCCAGCAGATAAAGCATAAACTTGGGAGTGCTGGGCTAACCAGTTCAAAAGCCTGGGTTTGCCTGGTGGACACATAGAAGTAGCAATTACTGCCTGACCACGCAGTGGCGTAGTGGATAGAGCGTTGGACTGGAACAGAGGACCCAGGTTGAAACCCCAAGGTTGCTGGCTTGAGTGCCAGTTCATCAGCCTTGAGCATGAAATCACCTGCTCTGCTGTAGGCGCTCCTCCCACCCCCTTCAAGGCACATGAGAAAGCAATCAATTAACTAAGATGCTGCAACAGTTGATGCTTCTCATCTCTTACCCTTTCTGTCCCTCAACCCCAAAAATAAAAAACAGCAACTACGGGTTGATGCTTTGTTTCTCCACCCCCTTTTTAATTAAATTAACATCTTTAAAAACATTATTCACGTTACTCAGAACCATATGCAATTTAAAACTTAGAAATTATTCTTGGGTTTTTCTATTCATTATTTTTGGACCATAGATAAAGGACTACTGTACCATATTTCAGGTATAACAGAAAAACCGTTTCTGATGGGAAGGCTGGCAGTTATCTTGTATACAGTGATAAGGGTCCTTTTCAGAAATCCCCAAAGGCAAGGGGCATAGAAACATCTAGAAATATCTCCCCGGCTGCCTACCACTTCAAGAATCACAATCCACAAAAACACAAATAAGCTATTTACATACCACCCCAAAAGGATGAGAAAAAGAAGTCTTACTGCCTGACCAGGTGGTGGTGCAGTGGATACAGCCTTGACTTGTGACACAAGAGGAACCAAATTCAAAACCCCGAGGTTGCTTGCAGACTTGAGCAAGGGGTCACTGGCTCTGCTGGAGCCCCCTGGTCAATGCACACACGAGAAAGCAATCTGAATAACTAAAGTGCTGCAACTATGAGTTGACGCTTTTCATCTCTCCCTTCCTGTCTGACTGCCTGTCCCTATATGCCCCCCTGTTTCTTGCTTAAAAAAACAAACCCCAAAGTCTTACTAGTGACTAAGAATGGACACGATTTACTGTCTTAAAAACAGATTTTATTGCCCAGCCAAGTATTCAAACATGTATTTTCTATGTAATTTGTTGCAGGGTGATCAGTGTTAAGTATTAATTTTCATTATTTGCTTCAATTCATGTCTTCTTGACGTCTTTTTTTTCCTTCCAAAATGTCACATACCATACCTTAAAAAAAAAAAAATCAGAAATAGTGAAAATCATTCCATGCAAAGGAAAATCATACCCCTAAATAAGGGCAACTAACAGGAAATGGCCCCAGCCCTTTTGAATTATCAACAGATGCTTGACAAACCAGAATTACTTACCTATGGCAATGAAAAATTGTTAAATATCACAGCTAAGAATTTGAACATTCATTCATTCATCTCCAGCTACCTACAACATGCTGAAAAGAACAATTCAGATTTTAGTAAAAAAAAAAAAAATGCATTATAGTTGAAGTCACATAATGTCAATACAAATTACTGGCACCTCAGTCTTAGAATTATTTCTTCAAAGAAACTCTCAGCTGGGTAAACGGCAAAAACTAAGTTAAGTCATCATTGTGCCAGTTATTAAACCTTTCTATGTCAAAAGTGCAAATATTTTTGGCACTGTTCATCAGGAACAATACCACAAATACATTAAAAAAAAACAACCAATATTAACCTTTGGTATCTTGTTACATCCAGTTGTTCTCCTAGGATTTTAGTCATCCTCCGTGATTAGTTTTTGGAAAATATCCATGACAACCTTCAATTCATAGGCTCTGCTGCATCTGAAAAATTAGTATTTCATTGTAAATTTTTATTCATATTGTACCTCTTTTGTCATTTTATATGCAGGAATGGCCCAGTTAAGTATTTTTCTTATCAGAAACTATAAATTAAATCATACTTGTAATCTTCCTAATTTTTAAAAACTACTAACATTGAGACCATGTAGCAGAGTCATTTTCTATTTGCTGTTTAATACATCTTGAATGGAACACAAGAACGTACTTGTTGCTTAATTCTACCTTTTTGGTAGTCAAAACTGATAAACCTAAAAATTTCTACAATGACTTCAGAATGTGTTAATCCTTTTGGTTGATTAGGCCCAAATGATCTTTCCAACCTGGAAATGGGTTCATTAGCAAGGGCAGGAAAAATGGTGGATATTTTCTGTTCTTTACTGTGGCAGTATTGATTTTAAAAGATGATGGTCCTAATGAATTCCCAGCCAGTTTTTCTGTCTCAGCTGGACAAGGAGGTATGAGCCAGAATAAAGCTTAGATATGTAAAATCAAGTGTGCAGACCTCCAACTAAAAGCATTACAATGACAAATCTAATAGTTTTAGATCAGAGATAAATCTTGTTGGCATCATTATTGGACAAAGTCCTGAATTAAGTCTCAAGTTGCCTGAAAACACTTAGGCCCTGCTGGGGGCATAGTCAAGGTCACAGACCTTGTCCTAGAGTAAAATCATTGAAGAGAGCTATTGGAAATACTTAATAAAACATCAAATGTTTGCCCTATATCATTTTCATGTCTTGAAATGCTGAAATATTTCATATAATCTGTTAGGAACACAGACTATTGGTTATGAATTACAACTTGGATAATTTCCTTTTAATGATTCATAGGAATTACAGCCACACGCACAGAACTACTCGTGTAATGTCTAAAACAGGAAGTGTTTACAGATAGTGTGGCAAAAGTAGGTTTACAGTTGTTTGTATGGACATTAATACTATAAGTAATAATACAAGAATTAACTGTGTTGGCCTTGGCCAGTTGGCTCGGCAGTGGAGCATCCGCCCGGAGTGTGGAAGTCCGGGCTCGATTTCTGGCCAGGGCACACAGAAGCACCCATCTGCTTCTCCACCCTTCCCCCTCTCCTTTTTCTCTCTTCTACTCCTGCAGCCAAGGGTCCATGAGAGGCTAGTTGGCTCAGACCCTGAGGATGGCTCCATGGCCTCCACCTCAGGTGCTGGAATGGCTCCGGTTGCAGCAGGGCATCGCCCCCTAGTGGGCATGCCGGGTGGATCTGGTTGGGCTCATGCGGGAGTCTGTCTGCCTACCCCCCCCCCTTCTCACTTTGGAAAAATACAAAAAAATAAACAAACTGTTTCATGTACTCACAACTGTAAACCCACCTTGTACAGCACTACCCATCCCACTCAAAATACCAAGAGACTGGACGGCAAGGGGAATGGGATAGGAAAGCAACTAGGTACTGCAGAATTGGTAATATTCCAGTTCTTAAATCTCTTGAGTATTTATTGTGTTGTAGGATTTAGGTGCCTTATCAATACTTCTTATCAAAAAGGATGACTAACACCAAATATAAACTATTTTAACAACACATTTGCCCTGTTTAAAAGCAACATATTTGAAATTTGGGGAAGAGGAAAAAATACCACGTGACCATCCTAAATCTCATCGACGAGATATTGAGCTTTTGGCCAGTTTTTTTCTATCACATGCCGACGTAGCCATCTTTACATAAATGCAAGGAGGCACTAACGGCCCAAGGGCCTTCTATACCGTGCACCTTTTCTTCAACTTCAGTGCCGATTTTTAGAGTCTGCTTAGAAAATTAGATCCAGAGCACATGCCAAGTACGTAGCTCCGTATCGAGATTGTAACTGTTCCGTTAGCAGGTAAACTGTGCTATTAACAATTTAAAAAATCACAAAGTACAGTTAAGTAAGGGTTTTATATCTAAGAGAAAAGAATCCCTACCTCCTTTATAAAATAACCACTACTAAGGATGTGTCGCCTATTTAAGGTACGCTGACCCCTTCTGGGCCACTCACAAACTATACCAGAGACACAAACAAAAGGGCTCCGGAGAACGCTTGGGTGACACCAAGCCACCGGCTGCGCCGTCCCGCCGCCTCGGATCCCACTGCATCCCCCACAGGCCCTCAGTGTCTGAGCGGAGCACAGGAAACCCGCGATGACAAGAGAAGGGTCAGGACTTGCAGGTGATTACTCACAAAATAAGACTGCGCAGATGGCGTGGTGGTAGGACCATGGCCGCGTCAACTGGGGTGATGGCAGAGGCTGCACCCGGTTAAGAGGCCGAGGCCAAAGGAACAGAGGCCGGGCGGCGGGCTTGGGCTCCCGCACGGTGACGGGTTCGCAGGAGAAAGGCAGGAGGAACTGAGGTCGCTGAAACTCACCTCGAAAAGGCGGGTAAATGGGCCTGCGACGCAGCCACCGGACCCGCGAGATCCGCATGGCCCACGATACCCAGGACAACTAACTCCGCACACGGCCCAGCAGGAAAGAAAGGGGAAGGCCGCCACGGGCTCTTAAGCACTGCGGTGAGGTGCCCCGCCCCTTCCGGGCTTGGCTCCGCCCCTGCCAGCCGAGCGCGCCGGCGGCGGAGTAGGGACTAAGCGCGAGGCGGCGTGTGGGGCATGGCCTGGGCCGGCATCCCCTTCCCCAGCCTGTTGGTCTTCGGTACGTCCTGCATTCGCTCCAAGTTAAGTTGAGGGGTATTTGGAACGCCCAAGTTGGAGGAAGGGTATGGCCCCCTTCACGTACACATAAGAACCAGTTATAGAAAAAAGGAAGCTTTTGTATTTTCCCTGTGTTATAGCAATAGCTACTATTAGTATTTTGATAATATTAATAGAGGTTTAAAAATAGCATTCATAAAGCAGTCAACGGCCTTGTTATTGATTTTCCAGCTCTGTGTTTTATAGGCGTACTAGCTTTATTGCAGACCACATATTTTTTTTTACAAATGGGAAGCAAGACCTTTTACCATCAAAAAGGTTACAACTGGCTTTATTGCCGGTATTCTGGAATCCATTCTGCAGTATCTCCGAGGTATGCCTGCACTACTCTTGTTTCTCTCAATTATATACTGTATCTTGAACTTGGGCTGCAAAACACCAGGCTTAGTGCTGAAGAAGACAGACTAATGATCCTGTGGCCAGAAAGAATACATATGAAAGCATAAAATTAAACAATTACATCAGTAAGACACATTATTTCTCCTTTAAAAATTGAACATCTAAGAAATTGATAGAAAAACCAGTGCAAAATAAATTTGCCTCAAAGAAACATGGTATGAAAATTTAAACCTAGCAATACAAATTGTGATTGTACTTTGTGGGCAGCTGTGTTAGGCTTGCTACTGGTTTACCGGCTGCAAGCCCTTTGCCTATTTAGCTCGTGGCAGCACTGTGTATGTCCCCTTCATAAGGGGGAGTGAGGTGCTTGCACTCAGGGGGATTGCGGATGCTCAGATTGCCTGCCCGCCACTGTGAGGGCCCATTTTGCTGCTTGTTTGCCTGAGAGGCGGTTTCCCCTGCCTGTGTGCTTGTACACTGTTGTGAGACTTTATTAAAGAGAATGGCCCAACCCTTTCCGGCTCCACAGTTTTCCTACCTTCTGCCGGAATCCGATGTGGACCTGCCTGGCCTTGGCCACTGGCATTACATACTTACTTTACCAAAGGATTTCTCTCTATGTCTGTTTTTGCTGAATACTTTATAGAGATTTAAAGTGTGTAGAACCCCAAGTGCCTATTGTTTCTTTTGTCAAGTTGTGGCTTGGGCTTCAGCCTGCCATCACAGACTTTTGGGTGAATAATGATACTTCTACAACCTAATTTTGCAACATGGGCAGCCACTTCCACCAGGCTATTGCCTACAACTGGGTGGGCAGCTGGAGGAACCATCATTACTGAAAGGTGTAGAGGAGGGTGTGAAGATTGATTCTAATTTATTTAAATGGAATCATATAATATGTATTCAATACTTCTTTTTGGCTTCTTTCATTTAGCATACTAATTTTGAGATTCATCCATGCTGTTGTAACAACATTTACTTCATTTTTACTGCCAAGTAGTATTTTCATACATGAATATACCATAATTGTATATCCATTGCCCCATTCATGGACATTTGGAGTATTTCCAGTGTTTGGCTATTACAAATAAAGCTGCTGTGTATATTCATACATAAAGTCTTTGTATGAACATGTGCTTTTAATTGTGTTGCTATTGAATAAATCCCCAGGAATGGAATGGCATGGTAGGTGTATGTTTAACTTTGTAAGAAACTGTCAAACTGTTTTGTTTTGTTTTTAGAGAGAGAGACAAAGACAGAGACAGGAAGGGAGAGAGATGAGAAGCATCACCTCATAGTTGCAGTACCTTAGTTGTTCATTGATTGCTTTCTCATATGTGCTTTGACTGGGGGGCTCCAGCTGAGCCAGTGACCCCCTGTTCAAGCTAACGACCTTGCGCTCAAGCCAGCGACCTTTGAGCTCAAGCCTTGGAGTCATAGACTTTGGAGTCATGTCTATGATCCCACTGTCCAGCCAGATGAGCCACCATTCAAGCCAGAAACCTTGGGTTTTCGAACCTGGGTCCTCAGTGTCCCAAGCAGACACTTTGTCCACTGTGCCACTGCCTGGTCAGGCTAAGTCACTTCTTGAGATTGTTCTTCCTATAGAAAACTTAATGTGTACTACTTTAAGCTTTGTGCTTATTAGTAAAGGGATTTTTGGAATTTAGAATTCCCTTTCTCTGCAAGTTTATAATTTTTAAAGCTACTTAAGAAAGTCAACATAGAAACTCATGGTTGCCTGATAACCTTTATTTTGTCAGTAACTTCCCATTGTACTTAAAAAATATTCACTTGCTGCCTGACCAAGCGGTGGTACAGTGGATAGAATGTCGACCTGGGACGCTGAGAACCCAGGTTCGAAACCCTGAGGTCACCAGCTTGAGCACAGGGGTTGCTGGCTTGAGCCCAAGGTCACAGGCTTGAACAAGGGGTCACTGGCTCAGCTGAAGTCCCCAGTCAAAGCACATATGAGAAAGCAATTACAATGAACAACTAAAGTGTGGCAACAACAAGTTGATGCTTCTCATCTCTCTCCCTTCCTGTCTGTTTGCCCTGTTTCTCTGTCTTGCTTAAAAAATAAAAATATTCACTTGCATATACAGTTAACTGACTTTTGATAAGGGAGCCAAGACCATTTAATGGGGGAAAGGACAATCTTTTCAACAGATAATGTTTGGAAAACTGGATATCCACACGTGAAAGAATAGAGCTGGTGTCTTCCCTTATATATAAAAATTAACTCAAAATAGGTTAAAGACCCAAAACTATAAAACTCCTAGAAGGAACATAGGGAAATATCTTCATCACATTGGATTTGGCAATGATTTATTGGCTTTGATACCAAGAACACAGGCAATAAAAGAAAAATAAACAAATTGGATTCAACAAGATTAAGAACTTTCTGTACATCAAAAATCACTCTCAAGAAAGTGCGCAGACAATCCATAGAATGGGAGAAAATATTGCAAAGCATATATCTGATAAGGGATTAATATCTAGAATATATGAAGAACTCTTACAACTCAACAATGGAAAAAAAAAACCCAGTTCAAAACTGGAGAAAGAACACGAATAGACGTTTCTCCAAAGAAGATCTACAAATGGCCATTAAATAAGCACTTGAAAAAGTGTACAATATAACTAGCCATTATGGAAATATAAATCAAAACTACAATGAGATACCACTTCACACCCATTAGGATGACTATTATCAAAAAACTCAACAAAATAATGGTTGGCAAGGATGTGGAGAAATTGGAACCCATATACTACTGCTGATGAGAATGTAAAATGGTACAGCTACTCTACCACTCTGGCCCCAGGCACAGAGGATAACTCAGTTGGACCCAGTGTCAGCCTCAGGCGCTGAGGATAGCTCAGTTGATTTGAGCATCAGCCCCAGACCATGGGGGGGAGGGGCTGCCAGATGGATCCTGGTCAGGACGCATATGGGAGTCTGTCTCTCTATCTTCCTTCCTCTCACTTAAAAAAAAAATTATTAAAGTAGTAGTACATTTTCTCTTACAATAGCAAAAATAGACCACTTCTAAGATTTGCTATTTCAGCCCTGGCTGGCATAATGAAGAGTGTTTGGTACTCCAGCAACAAGCACATCCCAGGGGGGTTACTGGTCTCCAGGTTGCTGGACTGAGTTAATGCTGCCAGTTGTAAACACCACTGAAACTACGTCAAGGGAAAAGTTTCATGGTTTAAATCTCATATAACAGTTTATCAAATATAACTTTAAAAAATAACCATTCTTTGATAAAATAACAAGGATTACCTTAGAAAGTTTATTCTGTAGGTAGACATACATCTGGATTCAGGGCATGTAAGAGATTTTTTTTTCTTATAAGCTGTCAGTATTTATACTCTATACTTACACATGTAAATCTCATTAGTAAATTAATACATTTGACCCTCAGTCCTTTTTCATATTTAGTGAATGACTTGGAGAACTTCCTAGTTCCCCTAAATGTTTGCAGCAGAAAATGAGGTTGGAACTGGAAGGAAGTTGGCTATAATAATCATATGCTTGTGCTTTCCCGTGCTCAAGAGTAAGCATGTCAAAATAGAGTTAATGCAAGACAAATATAAATGACCCTAGTCATAAATGCATGACTTTATATAGAACATTCTTTTACCTCAGGCAAGATTATTTTTAAACATAATATTGACATTAAGATAATCATAGCATTTATACCTCTCGTCAAGGTTAAAGTTCTAGATCCGTGAAAAATACATTAAATTGTCAGAAAATACGGCATTGATCTGAATGAAAGTTGATTCTTCAACACTTGAAGTACATGAACTTTACTGAGATAATTTTGGTGAAAATTACCTAAATTACTTATGATTTCTGCCCGGATCTAAAATAATGAGTGACTTTAATTGTCAAAGTGAGACACTGGGGTTTTCCTTTTCTGTATAAAAAATTTAACTTGTATGTTAAGAGTAAGCCTTGCAAGCAACTACTTATATCCTATGACAAAATCTGAATCTAATAGAATGTTATTAAAATTATTCAAGGTGACCAGTGGGACCTGAGGGGAAGTCTATGAGGGGACTTCAGGAAAAGTTCCCTTCTTTGATGAAAATACACATATGGGAAGAAACAACTCTTCTTTCCTAGATATTACTTACCATCTATGAAAGAATTCCTGGCATCACTGAGGCCATCTTGTTAAATGAGGGGAGCTTGCCAAGGATGGCAAAGTAGAAAGGAAGATAAACCAAGTGACTTAAAGACATTAAATAGTGAACAAATTAACCAACCAGGGAACCACTCCAGCTTAGGCTTCTTGTTATGTCAAATAATGTACTTTCTTACTGTTTAAAAATATATATATTTAAGAATGTTTACAGACAGAGTTAAGAATGTGGAAGTAATTTAAAATTTCAAACTGAGGTTAAATTATGATGTTGTAACCAAAAAGCCTGTCAATAGATGACTGGATAAAGAAGATGTGGCACATATACACTATGGAATACTACTCAGCCATAAGAAATGATGACATTGGAACATTTACAGCAAAATGGTGGGATCTTGATAACATTATACAAAGTGAAATAAGTAAATCAGAAAAAAACAGGAACTGCATTATTCCATACATAGGTGGGACATAAAAGTGAAACTAAGAGACATTGATAACAGTGTGGTGGTTACGGGGGAAGGGGGAAGAGGGAGAGGGAAAGGGGGAGGGGGAGGGGCACAAAGAAAACTAGATAGAAGGTGACAGAGGACAATCTGACTTTGGGTGATGGGTATGCAACATAATTGAACAACAAGATAACCTGGACTTGTTATCTTTGAATATATGTATCCTGATTTATTGATGTCACCCCATTAAAAATAAAATTATTTTAAAAAATTAAAAAAAAAAGAAATTATGATGTTGTTTGTACCATAGGGATGATCTAATAAAAATCATGTCCTGAAATGAACACCGTTAAACTTCAACACAGTGTGGGTTCTGAATATTTCTTCTGCAATATCTTGTACATATGCATGAGAGTTTCTTGACATTGCAATGGTATTCTGGCAAACAGGATAAAAAATAAAACCCAAACCCTGATTTGTGGCATTAGCACATTTCCATGGTGTAAATACTCCCATCATGGCTGATTTCAAGCTACTATTTAACAACTGGTTCACAAAATACCTGAATAGTTTAATAATACAACTGGCTCTCATCACATGCTCTTGTCTCTAGTGACTGAATTGCTTCTAGGTTGAAGGAATGAAGGATAAATTCATCTTCATATTTAATATAGTCAAACTGCTTTCCAAGTGGTGGTACCACGTCCTTGTCAAAACTTGCTCTTTTCAGAATTTAAACATTTTTGGCAGTCTGATAAATATAAAATGATATTTACTGCTATGTTAATTTGCATTTGCCATGAGGATGAAAAGATAATTTTGCATATGCTTTCTTTTTCTCTTAAAATTATTTTCGTGTTTTTAATCATTTGGGTTTTCTATTTTGGAAATCATAGCTTCACCCAATTTTTTATTGGAGTATTTGTAATTTTAAAAATTGACTTATGGTATTTCTTTACATATTCTGGATGCTAATCTTTAGTCAAGCAATAGTTACATGCATTCATTACAAATAACTTTTCCCAGTGTGTTTTATTTTTCATTATATTTATAGTGTTTTATGTTGTTTGGAATTCTATACCTTTTCTCTGCTTACCAGTAGTTCCCCAAATCCCAACACTTCTCCATTTCTGTGGAAGGTTTCTAGCTAAAGCCAAATTTTAATGTGCTTTAAAAAATTAGGGATGACGGCCCTGGCCAGTTGGCTCAGCGGTAGAGCATCGGCCTAGCGTGCGGAGGACCCGGGTTCGATTCCTGGCCAGGGCACACAGGAGAAGCGCACATTTGCTTCTCCACCCCTCCGCCGCGCTTTCCTCTCTGTCTCTCCCTTCCCCTCCCGCAGCCAAGGCTCCATTGGAGCAAAGATGGCCCGGGCGCTGGGGATGGCTCTGTGGCCTCTGCCTCAGGCACTAGAGTGGCTCTGGTCACAACATGGCGACGCCCAGGATGGGCAGAGAATCGCCCCCTGGTGGGCAGAGCATCGCCTCTGGTGGGTGTGCCAGGTGGATCCCAGTCGGGCACATGCGGGAGTCTGTCTGACTGTCTCTCCCTGTTTCCAGCTTCAGAAAAATGAAAAAAAAAAAAATTGGGGATGACATCAGAGAAATGGTGCCATAAGGAGCAATACCGATAAATCTCCCCCAAAATATAACAAGATCTTCAACCAGAGACAGAAAAATTTATCCTTGGAGCCTCCAGAAGTTCCACACTAAAAGCGAAGGTATGATTGAGCGAAAAATTGACTAAATATATAATAAACCCCAAAGGAAATAAGGAGGAAGAAACACTCCGCCTTCCTCACTAACCTAAATAAGGGCTGCTTTCACTGGGAACTGAGAGTATAGGAACTAAGGCGGGCATAGGGTGTGAATAGAACCAGACTGCGGCACAAACGTCCAAACCAGGCTGTGGCACAGACATCCAAGGTGAGGAAGCTAATGCTCTCACCAAACCCAGACAAAGAAAGGCACTTGGGACAGCCATCCGCCCTGATCTCCTGGTCGGGGCGCGCAGATAATGGGCAAGAGATTCCTCGTAGAGCCCCGGGAGTGGGAGCCAGTGTTACAGGACAGAAGGGCAGAGTCAGAGGCCTTTCTGTGGGCTGAAACCAGAGTCTTGAGGTTGCCCCTGCGCCCCAAAAAGCAGCACACAGGGAGTGAGTGGGAGCGAAATTTCCTACGCTGGAACTTTTCCGTGCGGGCGGGGCGCCTCACCGAGAGTAAGAGGCGGCTGGCCGGATATCCTAGTCAGCGAGCGCAGATAGTGGGTGAGAGATTCCCCCGGGAGTGGGTGCACGTGTTCCCAGACAGAGGGGCAGAGTCAGAGGTCTTTGTGTGGGCCGAATCCCTACCTGATTATACTAGCGGCTCTGACTGATTGAGCCTTACCCAGAGCCCTGCGCTGAGTGGGGATTTGCCAGCTCTTTGAGCCTCTTTCTCTCCAGGCAAAGGCAGCAGCAACCCCATACCTGGATCATGAGGCTACTAATTCAGGAAGGAAAGACTAGGAGAGAGGCTCCGGGAATACGGACTCTCTCATTGGCGGAGCCTGCAAATGCTAATGAGCCTCGACAGCCAACGAGACTAAAGCCCAATATATGACATCGCCATAGAGACTTATCAACTGCAAACCTCTACCTAAGTGTGCCACAGGGGCAGAACCCGGGGTACAGAGTCACCATCCAGGAAGAGGGAGAGAAAAGAAAAAGCAAGAAGCCTGACCTGTGGTGGCGCAGTGGATAAAGCATCGACCTGGAAATGCTGAGGTTGCCGGTTCGAAACCCTGGGCTTGCCTGGTCAAGGCACATATGGGAGTTGATGCTTCCAGCTCCTCCCCCTTCTCTCTCTCTGTCTCTCCCTCTCCTCTCTAAAATGAACAAATAAAAAAAATTAAAAAAAAAAAAAGAAAAAGCAAGAAGATAACCTCTCAAAATCAAGAATAATCCACAGACTTTATAACCTATCCCATTTTATTATATTTGTTCATTTGTTTCTCTTATCTTATTTTCTTCCTCTTTCAATTTGATCGTTTAATTCTCTGCCGGTCTTACTCTCTCCTCTCCTTGGACTACACTACCCATAAGTGTTACATCTCCCATTATCTTTTCTTTCTTCTTCCTTTCTCTCTATGAGGGTTGCACTCCAAAACCCTTAACTCTCTCTCTCTCTCTCTCTCTCTCTCTTTCTTCTTTTTTCTTCTTTTTGTGTTTTCCTCTTTCCTTTTTTTCCCTCCCTCTATATTAGTTTCTTCTTTTCTCCTTTACTTTTCCTCTCATTCAATCCTCAATCACGAACAAATTACTTTATCTGGGACTCAAATTTTTCTTTGTGGCACTTTGGGGGTTTTTTACTTTGCTTTTTTACTCACTAGCAGTGCTCCGAACCCTGGCTCTCCCATTTATCTAGTTCTTGCTCCACTAAATACAAAAGTAATTTTTTAATATTTTCCGCTTTTCCTGTTTCCCTCTTTTCCTCTCATCATATCTCTTAGTCAACCATCACCTAAAAGCAAATCATTTTATTCTTGACCCAAATATTTTCCTTTTTTGCATTTTGTGGGTCCATACCCCCTTTTTTGCCCCTGAATCACTTCTCCCCAACTCAGGCCCTCCATTATAGGTAGTTTTTGTTCTATTTAGCACAATATAATTCACAGTTCACCACAAGATTTTCTCAAGAAGGAGGGGAGAGGAGAGGAGAGGAAAAAAGAGGGGGATAATAATTTTTTAAAATTTATTTTTTATTTTTTTAAACTTTTTATTCTTTATTAATTCTCATTAATACTATCAACAAAACCACCCTCAGATGCCATTAAGGAAAAAGAAATCGAATATCATGGATACAAAAGACAGAGAGGTAGCACAGATAGATGAGGAAAAATCTATGGAGAAAAAACTTAATATATTTGAAACCTTGGAGCTAAATGACAGAGAATTTAAAATAGAAATCCGGCCTGACCTGTGGTGGCGCAGTAGATAAAGTGTCGACCTGGAAATGCTGAGGTCGCCAGTTTGAAACCTTGGGCTTGCCTGGTCAAGGCAAATATGGGAGTTGATGCTTCCAGCTCCTCCCCCCTTATCTCTCTCCTCTCCCTTTCTGTCTCTCCTCTTTAAAAATGAATCAATAAAATAAAAATTAAAATAAAATAAAATAAAATAGAAATCCTAAAAATACTCCAAGATATACAAGAAAACACAGAAGGCAATTTAGGGAGCTCAGAAAACAACTCAATGAACACAAAGAATATATTACCAAGAAAATTGAAACTATAAAAACAAATCAAACAGATGAAAACCTCAATTCACAAGCTTAAAAACGAGGCAACAAGCTTAGCTAATAGAACTGGCCAGATAGAAGGTAGGATTAGTGAAATAGAAGACAAGCAACTTGAGGCACAACAGAGAGAAGAAGAAAGAGACTCAAAAATTTAAAAAAATGAGAAGGCCCTACAGGAATTGTCTGACTCCATCAAAAAGAATAACATAAGAATAATAGGTATATCAGAGGGAGAAGAGAGAGAAAATGGAACAGAGAACATATTCAAACAAATAATAGATGAGAACTGCCCAAGCCTGTGAAAAAACTAAAGCCTCAAATTCAAGAAGCAAACAGAACTCCGAGTTTTCTTAACCCCAACAAACCTACTCCAAGGCACATCATAATGAAATTAGCACAAACCAATGACAAAGAAAAAATTCTCAAGGCAACCAGGGAAAAGAAGAATAGAACATATAAAGGAAGGCCCATCAGATTTCTCAACAGAAACTCTACAAGCTACAAGAAGAGAGTGGACCCCAATATTTAAAGTCCTGAAAGAGAGGAACTTTCAGCCATGAATACTATACCCATCAAAGCAATCCTTCAAATATAAAGGAGAAATAAAAACATTCACAGATACAGCAAAGATGAGGGAATTTATCATCAGAAAACCCTCACTCCAGGAATTACTAAAGGGGGTTTTCCAACCAGATACAAAGAACAAAACAAAACAAAACCAAAAGTTAAAGCTCCACCAAGAAAACAATAAAATCAAATTTAAACTGTGACAACAAAAACAAAAAAAGGGGGAGAGGACGAAAATTAACAGTAGCAAAGGACAATGGAGTACAGAAGTACTCACAAGATAGTGCACTACAATGAACAGAGTAGGAACACTTTTCATTACTTAATGGCAACCGCCATTGAAAAAACCACCACAGAAGCACATGATTTAAAAAAGATAGCAACAGAGGAAAGATATATGGAATACAACCAAACAAAAACAAAAGGTAGAAAAACAAAAGAGAAGACTCAAACAAGACACAAAACTAACAGAAAGCAATGTATAAGATGGTAATAGGGAACTCACAAGTGTCAATAATTACACTAAATGTAAACGCATTAAACTCACCAATAAAAAGGCACAGAGTAGCAGAATGGATTTTAAAAAGAAAATACGGCCCTGGCCGGTTGGCTCAGCGGTAGCACGTTGGCCTGGCATGCAGGAGTCCCGGGTTTGATTCCTGGCCAGGGCACTCAGGAGAGGCGCCCTATTGCTTCTCCACGCCTACCCCTCTCCTTCCTCTCTGTCTCTCTCTTCCCTTCCTGCAGCGAGGCTCCATTGGAGCAAAGATGGCCCGGGCGCTGGGGATGGCTCTGTGGCCTCTGCCTCAGGCGCTAGAATGGCTCTGGATGCAACAGAGAGATTCCCAAGAGGGGCAGAGCATCGCCCCCTTGTGGGCATGCCGGGTGGATCCCAGTCAGGCACATGCGGGAGTCTGTCTGACTGCCTCCCTGTTTCCAGCTTTGGAAAAATGAAAAAAAAAAAAGAAAAAAGAAAATCCAACTGTATGCTGCCTACAAGAAACTAATCTAAGCAACAAGGATAAAAACGAATTCAAAGTGAAAGGCTGGAAAACAATACTCCAAGCAAATAACATCAAAAAAAAAAAAAAAAAAAAAGCAGGCGTAGCAATACTCATATCTGATAATGCTGATTACAAGACAGCAAAAGTACTTAAAAGACAAAAATGGTCATTTCATAATGATTAAGGGGATGCTGAATCAAGAAGAGATAATAATTCTTAATATATATGCACCAAACAAAGGAGCACCAAAATATATAAGACAGCTACTTATTGACCTTAAAACAAAAACTGACAAAAATACAATCATAGTTGGAGACCTCAATACACCACTGACGGCCCTAGATCGGTCATCCAAACAGAGAATCAATAAAGATATATTGGCCTTAAACAAAACACTAGAGCATCTGCATATGATAGACATCTACAGGACATTTCATCCCGAAGTGACAGAGTATACATTTTTCTCCAGTGTACATGGATCATTCTCAAGAATTGACCATATGTTGGGCCACAAAAACAATATCAGCAAATTCAGAAAAATCAAAGTTGTACCAAGCATATTTTCTGATCATAAAGCCTTGAAACTAGAATTCAACTGCAAAAAAAAGCAAGAAAACCCCACAAAAATGTGGAAACTAAACAACATACTTTTAAAAAATGAATGGGTCAGCCTGACCTGTGGTGGCACAGTGGATAGAGTGTTGACCTGGAACACTGAGGTCACCGGTTCAAAACCCTGGGCTTGCCTGGTCAAGGCATATATGGAAGTTGATGCTTCCTGCTCCTCCCCCCTTTCTCTCTCTCTCTCTCTCTCTCTCTCTCTAAATCTCTCTCCTCTCTAAAATGAATAAATAAATAAAAATTTAAAAAGTGAATGGGACAGAAGAAATAAGCACAGAGATCAAAAGATATATACAGACAAATGAAAATGACAATACAATGACATATCAGAATCTCTGGGATGCAGCAAAAGCAGTGATAAGAGGGAAGTTCATATCACTTCAGGCTTATATGAACAAACAAGAGAGAGCCCAAGCGAACCACTTAACTTCACACCTTAAGGAACTGGAAAAAGAACAAAGACAACCCAAAACCAGCCGAAGAAAGGAGATAATAAATATCAGAGCAGAAATAAATGAAATAGAAAACAGAAAAACTATAGAAAAAATTAATAGAACAAGGAGCTGGTTCTTTGAAAAGATCAACAAAATTGACAAACCCTTGGCAAGACTTACCAAGGAAAAAAGAGAAAGAACTCATATAAACAAAATCCAAAATGAAAAAGGAGAAATCACCACGGACATCATAAATATACAAAGAATTATTGTAGAATACTATGAAAAACTTTATGCTACTAAATTCAACAATCTAGAATAAATGGATAAATTCCTAGAACAATACAACCTTCCTAGACTGAGTCAAGAAGCAGCAGAAAGCCTAAACAGACCAATTAGTAGGGAAGAAATAGAAAAATCTATAAAAACCTCCCCAAAAATAAAAGTCCAGGGCCAGAAGATTATACTAGCAAATTCTATCAAACATTCAATGAAGACTTGGTTCCTATTCTACTCAAAGTCTTCCAAAAAAATTGAAGAAGAAGCAATACTTCCAAACACATCTTATGAGGCCACCATAACCCTCATACCAAAACAGGGCAAGGACAGCACAAAAAAAGAAAACTACAGATCAATACCTCTAATGAATACAGATGCTAAAATACTAAACAAAATACTAGCAAATCGAATACAACAACATATTAAAAAAATAATACATCACGATCAAGTGGGATTCATCCCAGAATCTCAAGGATGGTTCAACATACGTAAAATGGTTAATGTAATACACCATATCAACAAAACAAAGAACAAAAACCACATGATCTTATCAATAGGTGCAGAAAAGGCATTCGATAAAATACAACACAATTTTATGTTTAAGGCTCTCAACAAAATGGGTATAGAAGGAAAATATCTCAACATGATAAAGGCCATATATGATAAACCATCAGCTAACATCATATTAAATGGCACAAAACTGAAGGCTTTCCCCCTTAAATCAGGAATAAGACAGGGTTGTCCACTCTCTCCACTCTTATTTAATGTGGTGCTAGAGGTTCCAGCCAGAGCAATCAGACAAGACAAAGAAATAAAAGGCATCCATATTGGAAAAGAAGAAATAAAGGTATCACTTTTTGCAGATGATATGATCCTATGCATCGAAAACCCCAAAGAATCTACAAAATGACTACTAGAAACAATAAGCCAATACAGTAAGGTCGCAGGATACAAAATTGACATATAAAAGTCCATAGCCTTTCTATATGCCAACAATGAAACATTTGAGAACGAACTCAAAAAAATAATCCCCTTCACGATTGCAACAACAAAAAAATACCTAGGAATAAACATAACAAAGAATGTAAAGGACTTATATAATGAAAACTACCATTGTTAAGGGAAATTGAAAAAGATACAATAAGATGGAAGAATATTCCTTGTTCTTGGATAAGAAGAATAAATATAATCAAGATGGCCATATTACCCAAAGCAATATACAAATTTAAT
Organism: Saccopteryx bilineata; assembly: GCF_036850765.1. NCBI lineage: Eukaryota > Metazoa > Chordata > Mammalia > Chiroptera > Emballonuridae > Saccopteryx > Saccopteryx bilineata. The sequence goes on from NC_089492.1 coordinate 64,924,812, forward strand.
GCAATTCCCATCAAAATTCCAATGACATTTTTTAAAGAAATGGAACAAAAAATCATCAGATTTATATGGAACTATAAAAAACCCCGAATAGCCAAAGCAATCCTAAAGTAAAAGAACGAAGCTGGGGGCATAACAATACCTGACTTCAAACTATATTATAGAGCCACGACAACCAAAACAGCATGGTATTGGCAGAAAAATAGACATTCAGATCAATGGAACAGCATAGAAAGTCCAGAAATAAAACCACATATATATGATCAAATAATTTTTGATAAAGGGGCCAACAACACACAATGGAAAAAAGAAAACCTCTTCAACAAATGGTGCTGGGAAAACTGGAAAGTCACATGCAAATGAATGAAACTCGACTACAGTTTGTCCCCTTGTACTAAAATTAATTCAAAATGGATCAAAGACCTAAATATAAGACCTAACAATAAAGTACATAGAAGAAGACATAGGTTCTAAACTCATGGACCTTGGTTTTAAAGAGCATTTTATGAATTTGACTCCAAAGGCAAGGGAAGTGAAGGCAAAAATAAATGAATGGGACTACATCAGACTAAGAAGTTTTTGCTCAGCAAGAGAAACTGACAACAAAATAAACAGACAGCCAACTAAATGGGAAATTATATTTTCAAACAACAGCTCAGATGAGGGCCTAATATCCAAAATATACAAAGAACTCATAAAACTCAACAACAAACAATCCAATAAAAAAATGGGAAGAGGACATGAACAGACACTTCTCTCAGGAAGAAATACAAATGGCCAACAGATATATGAAAAGATGTTCATCTTCATTAGTTATTAGAGAAATGCAAATCAAAACTGCAATGATATACCACCTCACACCTGTTAGATTAGCTATTATTGACAAGACAGGTAATAGCAAATGTTGGAGAGGCTGTGGAGAAAAAGGAACCCTCATTCACTGTTGGTGGGAATGTAAAGTAGTACAACCATTATGGAAGAAAGTATGGTGGTTCCTCAAAAAATCTGAAAATAGAACTACTTTATGACCCAGCAATCCCTCTACTGGGTATATACCCCCAAAACTCAGAAACATTGATACATAAAGACACATGCAGCCCCATGTTCATTGCAGCATTGTTCACAGTGGCCAGGACATGGAAACAACCAAAAAGCCCTTCAATAGATGACTGGATAAAGAAGATGTGGCACATATACACTATGGAATACTACTCAGCCATAAGAAATGTTGACATCGGATCATTTACAACAAAATGGTAGGATCTTGATAACATTATACGAAGTGAAATAAGTAAATCAGAAAAAACCAAGAACTGTATTATTCCATATGTAGGTGGGACATAAAAACAAGACTAAGAGACATTGATAAGAGTGTGGTGGTTATGAGGGGGGGAGGGATAGGAAAAGGGGGAGGGGCACAAAGAAAACTAGATAGAAGGTGACAGAGGACAATCTGACTTTGGGTGATGGGTATGCTACATAACTGATTGACAAGATCACCTGGACATGTTTTCTTTGAACATATGTACCCTGATTTATTGATGTCGCCCTACTAAATTAATAAAAATAAAAAAAATTTACAAAAAACAAAATTAAGAATGATATAGCATTTATTCCCAGGATTTTTTTTTTTAATAGAGACAGAGAGAGTCAGAGAGAGGGATAGACAGGGACAGACAGACAGGAGCGGAGAGAGATGAGAAGCATCAATCATTAGTTTTTCATTGCGCATTGCGACACCTTAGTTGTTCATTGATTGCTTTCTCATATGTTCCTTGACCGCAGGCCTTCAGCAGACTGAATAACCCCTTGCTTGAGCCAGTGACCTTGGGTCCAAGCTCGTGAGCTTTGGTTCAAACCAGATGAGCCCACACTCAAGCTGGGGACCTCAGGGTCTCGAACCTGGGTCCTTGGCATCCTAGTCCAATGCTCTATCCACTGCGCCACCGCCTGGTCAGGCTATTCCCAGGATTTTTGTGAGGATTAAATGAAATAATATATGTGAAGTAGCCATCCTCCTTCCCCAAGCATTTTCTTTCAAAGCAGCATATTTTTCTCACTTGCTTTTATCTGTGCCTAGAATGCTCTTCTCATCCCTTTGCCTTCTTAGGGAAATCTTTGTTCATCTCTTAAGACTGGGTCAGGGTCCTGTGGCAGATATTCTTGTTGCTGTCCCTGTAGCCATCCCCAGCCCTCTTCTCTGATAATGAAACCCTTACTCAGCCTAGTCTTAGTGCTGAGCCAATGCATACACCTGCTTCCCCTGCTTCCTGTAGTAGATGCTGGAGACTGGCTTGCTAAATAGCTATTCTGGTCTTCTTTTATCTGCATTTCTGCACTTCAGAGGCTGAAAAGCTAAGTATTATATATTCCAACACTCTTTTACAGGTAAAATTCAGGTTGTGAATTAGGTCCTGTCAATCAAGTACATTGGTGCAAAATTCTGAATCCTAAATTGAGTTATGTTGGCAGAAAAGCAAGCCAGGAGGCATCCATTTTGCTGACATATATGCAGCAAAGACAGTGGGCTTCTGGAGTCAGCCACTGTGGGGGCAGCTTCCCATGGTAGATGGAATCCAGACCAGGGCAGAAGTGTCAGCTGCCTTGACAGCCCAGTTCTGTGGAATGACTTCAGAACTTTTTCCTATAAATTCAGCCCCAGTTTCATCCTAATAATTCTGTAAGTCACTAGTAGTCTATAATCAGCCTCTTTCTTTTTAAACTAGCTAAAGCAAATACTTTAGCCAAACCAAGACTGAAGCAAATACTTGAGCCAAACCAAGACTGTTATACCTTCCTTACAGCTGGGGAAGACTCTGTAAACCAGTTTGACCAATGAGAAAAAAGTACAAGCCTTAGACTCTGATAATTTAATGAAGTCATCTTACCATTTGCAGATTTCTTTTACATGAGAAAATTAACTCCTAATTTATTTAAGCCACTGTGATTGGGCCTTTCTTATTAGCAGATGAATGCAATTCCTAACTGATAGAGTAAGCAATTAATAATGTGTGCTATATATAGCATTAAAAAATATTTGTGGACCAACTAACTAATGATTGATGAACAAAGGCACTGAAGCATGAAATAGGTGTGTGTATGTGTGTCTTTTCTACAACTTAAAAGTATAAAGTTGAAAGTGGTAGAAATGAAGAGCAATAATATAGGTAGGGGTTTCATAGGCCAAGTTAAGAGGTTAAGCATCACCGTTAGATGCTAGCAAACCCTTGAAGGAATTTGAGAGGATATGTTACATCCTCAGATTGCCATTTTTGATAGGTTACTTGGGTGCAGCCAATACTGAAGACAGAGAAAACTGTTAAATTTACAGATTGTGAGGTAAAAAATGATGACTACCTGTAATAATTATTGATTTACATTTGCAAATGTAAGGGTATCTATTGTTAGGGGAATTTTTAAATGTGGAATTTGCTAAGTCAGTGTAAACACTTGAAATATTGAGAGCGCCAAATTGTACTTATTTATTCATTATTATTATTATTTTTTTTTATTACATGAGAGGCGGGAGGCAGGGAAACAGAGACAGACTCCCACATGTGCCCTAACCGGGCTCTACCCAGCAAGCCCCCTACAGGGTGATGCTCTACTCATCTGAAGCTGCTGCTCTGTTGCTTGGCAACTGAGTTATTTCAGCACCATGGAGCCATCTTCCATTCTGCTCCAACCATTCTGAGCCATGGCTGAGGGGAGGGGTGGAGAAGCAGATGGGTGCTTCTCCTGTGTGCCTGACCAGAATTGAACCCAGGACTTCCACACACCAGCCCAATGCTTTACCACTGAGCCAACCATCCAGGGCGCCAAATTGTATTTAAAAAGTGCTTCCACTCCAATAGTGCAACAGTCTTTATTACCACATCCTCACCAATAATGGGTATTTTAAATTTGTATTCTTTTTTTTATATTCTTCCATTTAATATTATGTGACAAAGGGGAAAACAGCATGAGGATAAAAATTAGAGACTTATTTTCATCAGAAACATACATGCTCAAACATTATGGGCCTGGTTAAAACAAGTTAACTCCAATGTGCCAAAAAGTTAGTCACCGTCATTTACCTTCTGAGTCCAATTAACCATTCCCCACACCCTGTTTTATTGAGATATAATTGACATATAACATTATTTAAGGAGTACAGTATAATTATTTTGATATATCTAAATGTTGGGAAATAATTACTGTAATAAGTTCAGTTAACATTCATCACCTCACATGGTTACAATTTTTTTTCTTGTGATAAGAACTTTTAAGATCTACTCTCATACCAACTTTCAGCATTATTAACTGTGGTCACCACAGTGTACATGACATCACCAAACTTACTTATAACTGGACAGTTTATAATATTCTGATAGATGAAATATCTTATTTCATTGCTGTTTAAATTTCTATTAATGAGTGAGTATGGATACCTTTTCATAAAGATACTGGCTGTTTGCTTTCTTCCTGTAAATTGCTTATTCATACCATATGCAGAATTTTCTACTGAGTTGCTAGCCTTTTACTTTTTAAATTGTGAAAGCCAATTTTGTATAAAGGTAATTACTACTGTGAGCAGTGGTCCCCAAGCTCTGGTACCAGTCCGCAGAGAAAGAATAAATAACTTACATTATTTCCGTTTTATATTTAAGTCTGAACGATGTTTTATTTTTAAAAAATGACCAGATTCCCTCTGTTACATCCATCTAAGACTCACTCTTGACGCTTGTCTTGGTCACGTGATACATTTATCCATCCCACCCTAAAGGCCGGTACGTGAAAATATTTTCTGACATTAAACCGGTCCGTGGCCCAAAAAAGGTTGGGGACCACTGACTGAGTATCCTGTATGCTGTGACTTTTTTCACTGTATGCTCTTTGTCTTTCACCTTGTTTATAGTTTTTTTTTCCTTATGAATTTATTTTTATGTAGTCAAAATTGCCCATCTTTTTCTTTATGGCTTCTTGGATGTTTGTGTCATGCTTTACCTTGCCGTCTTTAACCCTCCATCTAATGGAGCTAACCAGCCAGAGAAGACATGCCTGACTTGTGCTGAGCTGCCTACATGCACTGTCTCAGCTATTACTTCATGTCAGCTTTGTGAGCTGAGGACAGGAGGGCGAAAGGCAAGGAAAATTTGTCAAAGGCAAACACTAAGAAATGCTCACCACAGTAAGAGATCTGCAGCAAAGGATGTTTTCTAACCAGACAGAGGGCTGGCAAACTGGAGTGCCTGAAGCACCCGGGCAGCTAACAGGGCAGGCAGCCAAGCAGAGCAAAGCAGAGCCAGACCCTCAGAGCCAGGCTGCCTGTGGCTGCATCCTGGCTCTGCCATGACAAGGTGGGCAGCCCTGTGCAAGCTTCTCATGCTCTGTGAGTTTTGCTAATCCATTTGCAATGTCCATGAATATCCTCAGTACCTTCATAATCACTCATTTAGGTGTGCTTGAAATGATAAGGTCAAACAAATGGAATACTGAACAATTAAGTTGTAAATTGTCAATGCAGATAGTTGTAAGATACGTAAAATATACCTAAATGGGTTAAAATGTCCACACTGTGACTTACTTGTATGTGAGGAAAATAAAGTCGCTTTCTTCATAACCTGTATCTAATCTCTTTTTGTTCTGGAATCCCCCTACCCTTAAAGAGGAAAAACATCTGTCAAACAGGCAGACTGTTAGATATACAGTCAAGTAGAAACTGAAACTCCATCAGGGCTGTTTTCCCCTCTCTGGGCTTCCTACCTGCCCTTTCCGTCGTCTCTGGTTAGCTTTAGGGAGAAATTATGTGTCTAATGAGATGGGGGGGGGGGACCACCATCTCTCGTGCCTCCTGTCCTCTGGGTCTAGACCTGACTGACAGTGTGTCTGTTACTTCCAAGTGGTGGTGGTGTCACTGCTGTGGCCTTGAGTTATATTTACAACCTCCTGTTTTGAGGGGCCCCAATTTTGCCATCTCCCTGATTTCTGGTTTCCTGGCCTGAGTACTCTCAGCAGCTTCTGCCCCTGGCTTATTGTGCTAGCAGCCCTCAGGCTTTGCACTCAGTCATTGCCTCTCACCCCCTTCCCCTTGTGTTTGTCCCCCAGCCCGTTGCCACCTACATGGACGTGGCTCTGGACAGAATCCAGGGTTACTCCATAGGTTTGTATTTTCCCAGGCTATGCCTGGAAGACTGTGGTGAGGCCAGCCCTTATCTCCATTGCCTCACTGCCCCATGCTTCCCCACTTTACCCAAAGCAGAAGACAAAGCTGTCTGCACTGTGGCCCTTCTCCCAACCTGCACCTTGGCCTGACTCTCCTCAATCTCTGTTACCACTCAGAGTCAATCTCTATTTATAGACCTCCAATCTTGGCTCCTACACACAGAGGGCAACTTTTGGAATTTAGAATTCCATTTTTTCTCTTAATAAAGTTTGAATTTTAGGTCTACTATCTTGCTAGAAATTCTGAGTTAGTTTTGTAACCTCAAAGGTGTATTTCATTCTAGAAGGAATCTGCCCTTAAACAGAGGCCCTTAATTCAGTGAGTAGAGAAGGCTGCAGGCTACCATATCGTTTAATAATTGAGAATACAGGATCCCTTCCTCTCCTTAGTGAACAACTGGGTGTCCTAAGGAACTTGACTCACACAGGTGTTCAACTCATCCTATATAAGGAAGTGGGATTTAGGTCTCTAAAATCCATTTCTTTTTCCACCCCTTCTTACCCTTCCCTGCATCCCCAAGTTTGACTAAAGGTCGATCTTGACTAACAGCTATCACCTCCCACTACTCATCTCCCATTCACTTTTGCAGGAAGCTCAACTTCCTTTCAACAAGGGAAGGGAGGGCACTAATATAATGAGAGCGTGTCTCACAAGAGTAGCCTAAGTCATGGTTGTGGGGTTGGGGGGTGAGACCAGACCAGCAGATACTGTTTCTGTCTTAGGTCAGGCCATTCTCACCAGCACCATCACTCCAGACATTGTCCAGCCTTTGGCCTTGGGCGGTCTGGCCAGGAAGGGAAATAGAACCACCTGGGCCTCATCCCTCCTGAGTGCCGGTGTGGCTGCTCTCTGGACCTCTCATACCAGGTGTGGCCCCATACTAGTTTTCTTTCTTGTTCTGGTTTTGTCCTGAAATCAAGTCTCCTTTTCAAGGCAGTCTCTCCTCTATGTCCCAGAACTTCACACTTCCAGACTGACTGGACACTGGTGGAATTGGCCCACTCTTTCTGAAAGAAGGATCTGGGAATAGCTTCCCACCTCCCACCTTCTTCCTTCTCTTGATTCTCCTGTTTCGGTCATTGCACACCACTTTTTCACTTGGTTATAGCTTACCTTTCAAAATGACTTTGATATTGGGCCTCACAGTCAGCAAGCAGCACAGATGTGCTGCACATAGGGTAGAAACAATCTTGCAAAAGATTTTATTTTTATATACAACTTAATTTTTCCAAAAATATGACCCACACAATATACCCATCTATGTAAAGTATTAAGATGACTTATAATAGCCCACATTTAAAATTTTTAATTTGAGTGATTTCAGAGCTAATTTGAAAATAAGAATGTTTAAAATAAATTCTTTTTTAGACCTCACATTGGTTTTAAATGGCCCCCACTTTCCACTGGCCATAAAAATGGACACAAGTGATTTAAGTCTATTCCTAGGGCTCCCCGTGGATATACTTCTCGGTCCTGAGAGGGCAGGAATGCATGAGTTTCTTCAGTAACATTCATATGAACAGGAAATGACTATTGACATAATCTTTAAGCCTAATAGTTAAGATTATTCTTCAGTTTATAATTTAAAAGCTTCTGACAGCTAAATGGTATGGTATAATTTATAATGAAAGAGTTTGAGTGATTGAGGTATATTTCACTGAGCTGGTTTTTCTTATAAGTTGAAACTAGGACTTGTGTAAACATAGGAGGGGAAGCCCTTCCCAGGTTTATGTTGTTAGGCAAGAATATTTAATGTCCCTCATTCCCAACTGTGCTGCAGTACCATCTGGGCCATACTCAAAGTTCACAGGAAGCACATCTATAGGAATAAAGGAGCATTAACTTATTTTTCAGTAAAATAGTCATCTATAAGACCATCTACCAGTATGTAATAAAAGCACATCTTAATTTCTTTCAGATATGCATATTTATAATATTTTATAATATTTCCCTAGTGTTCCTTTAAACAAATTGGAATTTTAGCTTTTGGATATTTTTAAATTTACAGTAACAGCAAAAACAATACTAAAAAAATTAAAAGTGTATATGTACTATGGAGAAAGACAGAAATAGTATACTTTTAATTGTAAGTCATTTGGGAAACTGTAGATATCACATCTTCCAGCCATGATTAATAAAAAAAGAATTTGCCACTAAATTAAAACAGAATCTGTCAATGCTGGAAAAGTCAAGGTACATAGCTCTTCAAATAAAATACATGATTGATATAATCAGCAATAACCCATACATAGTTAGGAAAGAGCATTTAGATTGAGATATCCTCTCAAAATAACATATCTAATATGTAGATTTGGATCAAATCAATCTGTTTTTTAACTTTATTTATTGATTTTAGAGAGGGGGGAAAGGGGAAGAGAGAGGGGGGAAGGGAGAGAGAGAGAGAGAGAGAGAGAGAGAGAGAGAGAGAGAGAGACAAAAACATTAATCTGTTGCTGTATGTGCCCTGACTGGGGATTGAACTGGTAACCTTTGTGTATTAGGATGATGCTCTAACCAACCAAGCTATCCAGCCAGGGCAGGCAATCTGTTTGACTTATAATTTCTTCTCCCTGTCAGCTAAGAACAATATAATTTTATATAGCGCCAAGAGGCAGCTTGTCTTATAATGATGCCAAATACAGTTCATGTGTTGTTGACTTCTAAGGAAATCATGTCAGCCACTGCAGAGATGTCATTATTGGCTTATTTCCTCAGACTGACACTGTGATACACCAACGCTGAAAAAGATTAAATAATGTGGTAGAAAATGCAGAATTACCTCTGCCCACTCCAGGAAGGTGGTGGTGGTGTTGGGGACCTACCAATCTTAATGGAGCCTGAATATTTTAATTGATAATAACTAGTTAGTTGCTTTAATGAATATAAAATAAGGCCTTTTGAGAGAAAAGTTATTGAATAATTTAACCTAAAAAGCAATTTCAACTAAGTAATTCTGTGCATTTCAGTAAGGTCAATCAGCATTTATTTTCCTTTCACAGTTTCTTCTCATTCTAAACAGTCTCCATGAATAGATAAAATCAATGTTAAGGATATCTGTAGTTCTTCAGATTGAAGTAGTTGGATCTGAAAAGCCTTAAAAAAATTCAGAACTACTCTTTTTATTATCAAGTAACGTGTAAACAGATATCCCCAACTTTATCCCAAACACCTACTTCCACTCTAGAACTTTTATTTTCCACTTCATTCCTTTTATTATTTTGATTTTTAAAAAAGGTATGTATAGCCCTGGCTGAATAGCTTGGTTGGTTAGAGCATCGTCCTGACGCACAGACGTTGCCAGTTTGATCCTGGGTCCAGCCACATACAGGAACAGATCGATGTTTCTGTCTCTCTCTCTTCCTCTCTAAAATCAATAAAAATAAACATTAAAAAACCTTATTGAAAAGGTATGTATATATTTTTAAGATAGCTTATTGATGCATAATTGGTTTACAATAAATGGCACTGTTTTACATCAGAAAAACAATAATACTTTAAAAGTCTGTTGGAACTCAGGTTTCTAAAAAGGCATTTCCTTCTCGCCCTGAATTACCATTACAGAGGAATTTGAGTGTATATCATATCACTGAGAGAGCTGAGCGACGGACAGATATTTAACTGGGGATTTCCCTTGCAGATTATGGAATAATACTGGGATGCAACTATACTGCCTCCCAGTCTTAATATATACTCCATTTAAGGAGAGCATGGTGAAGAAGTTCATGCAAAGTAGATATATAGTAAAAAGATTTTCAAATGTATCTTAGTATTTGTTAAATAACTAGAGACAGATGCAAAATTAACAGACTAAATTAATTTTCAAATTAGCACTTTATTTTAGTAGTATCCCTTATCCTGACCATGCACCATTAATTAAAACAGCATGCTCCCTTGAACCTTGGGTGAAAACATGCAATTTCTCCTCTGATATTTTCCAACCTACCAAAATCTGTTAGCATATTTAGCAATCTTCTAAAAAGTTATTAAAACCTATGACAGAAATATACTTTTTTGGCATTGAAACATTTATAACTGAACAAGAAGACATAAAAAGTAATATTGTGAAAGACAAGTAACTATTTAACAAAATGACTTAGAAAAGTCTGATAATTCAACAAAAGTAATAATTTTTTTCCAAATTAAATCCTTTAAAAACTGTAGCCAAATAGATTATTAGCAAGAAAGCCATTCTTCTGAAATTCCTGCTACCAAATTTAGTATTTACAGTTCATTTTCAGGTAACTTTAAAGAACTTTGAATTTCTTTGCTTAACATAAAAAGATTATTGTTAGCACTTTTTATGTTAATAACTGATAATAGTGAATGGCTGAATCCATATCTCATTTTACTTATCTCTTTCAATGTTATATAAGTAAATATATTCACACATTTAAATATACAAACATTTTTCCTACGTAGTAATATGTACAAAGCTTTGATTACATAGATTTTCCTTTAAAGACATGCTTCCATCACATTAAAGCAGATATTCACATTAAAATAAAAATTACAAACTACTGGATATGAGCCAAAACATACTCATGTTGAGCTCAATCAACTGAATGATAGTTTTTGCCTTCATTTCACTGCCAAAAGATGGAAGAAAACTGAAGTGATGAGAAAATGAAGTGATGGTTCAAGTGCAATATAATTCAACCAAGCCCATTAATAAGCCTGTGTAGTTGCTAATCTTGGATCAAATTCAGCAACTTGAAAACAGGGTCACTGAGGAATAAATGAACTTTACAGTTGGGAAGTGGGATAAAAGACTGAGGGAATAAACAAAGCAGGGAAATACAAAGAAATCTAAGTTAGCAAAGACGTGACAAGAGGCTGAAGATTTTCTTGTCAGGTGTCTCCACCATACCCTGTTGTTTTGAGATTCAGTAGGTTCCCTGACCAACATCTCTACTTTAGGGCTCTGACCCCCAAGTGGCTGAAACTGCTGGTGCAATTCCTGGGCATGTGACATGCAGTGTGCTGGGAGAGGCCCTGAGCGGAGGGTCTACCCTGGTTACAGGTTCAAATCAGGACAAGGTTAGGGGAGTGTGCTCTGGCCTGATGTATCTCAGGACGGCCACTCTGCATCCTCAGACCCCTCGAGATGCAGTTCAGTGCCAGAATTCCCAAATCAGACAGGATTTTTCCCATTTCATAACAGAGGGAGCCTGGCCAAAGCTGTGACATTGAGGGTCACAAGGCTCACTCTCTTTAGGGTGGCTGCAGCCACACCTGCTCAGCTAGTCCAGGACCTGAAAGAGAGTGGCCTGGATATGGAGTGATCAGGGAGGTGGGTGACAAACCCTGTTGCCCAGTGACACCCACCTGCTATTCATACTGAGCTGCAGGGTTTTCCAATGCCTTCCACATTTGGAAACATAATTAGATATTCAGTACTCCACTAAGATAAAGGGCAAGCCTGGTCCGAGGAAGCAAACCATTTTCTAAGAGAGAAAGATAACTACAGTGTGTCCGTAAAGTCATGGTGCACTTTTGACCAGTCACAGGAAAGCAACAAAAGACAATAGAAACGTGAAATCTGCACCAAATAAAAGGAAAACCCTCCTAGTTTCTGTAGGATGATGTGGCAGCATGTGTGCATGTGCAGATGATGACATAATACTGTGTATATAGTGGAGCAGCCCACGACCATGCCAGTTGAGATGTGGATGGTACAGAGGAAAGTTCAGTGTGTTCTGTGGCTCGCTAAATTCGAATCCGTGACCAAAGTGCAACGTGAATATCGGTGCGTTTATAACAAAGCGCCACCACATAGGAATAACATTACTCGGTGGGATAAGCAGTTGAAACCGGCAGTTTGGTGGAGAAACCCCGTTCTGGTAGGCCATCAGTCAGTGACGAGTCTGTAGAGGCTATACGGGATAGCTACCTAAGGAGCCCTAAAAAATCTGTGCATGAGCCCACATTGAACTGCACTGAATAGGTATGAAACTGGGAGAGTTTTCCTTTTATTTGGTGCAGATTTCACATTTCTATCGTCTTTTGTTGCTTTCCTGTGACCAGTCAAAAGTGCACCATGTAGTTTACGGACACACTGTAGTTGTAGAAGTTACTGCATCATTATATTACCTCGGAGTCTTTTCACACATATTCTGCTAAAACTGAATAAATGATCTCATGCCTTTCAACTGAAATGGCTTCTTAGACCAACTTTAAGCATACACTGGGTTTTACAAAAATGAAATACTGGTATATTACAAACACAGCTTTTCTTTATTTCTTTTAAAGTAGAAAGACTATCAATAGGTATCAGCTTTTCAGTTTGTAATAAATATGCTACAGAAAGTGTGTATATTCTGTGGATATACAGTTTTTTGCTTTTATGTGTCTTTTCTCTTAAGAGTGTCTCCTGTACTATATAGTAGTGACTATCTCTCTCACTGTAAACTTTCAAATGATGTTTGTTATGTCTGATGTAATAAATATAGAATTACTTCATACTGTTTTAAAACGATAGATACCACTTTCTTTCAGCACCCCTTAGGGACAGCCTAAGTCTGTGAGTCTGTTGGAGTACTGCCATGATTTGCTTTTTCTCCAGAGACAGAATGCTTCAGAAACTGACCAGTAGCTCCAATGTATAATCTTGAGCGCATGGGCCATTTCTGAAAAAGAATATTTAAACAAGAATCCAAAAATTAGTATCTATGACAGATATAACATAAGCTGTAATAATAATAATTATTCCAAATATTTCAATGCAAATGCAATCTTAGGTAGCTAGTAACAATTGTAATTATGAAGTCTAAGAGACAACATGAAAAAATGTTTATGAATGTTAGCAATAAAAATATACCCAGTCTGACCAGGTGGTGGCAAAGTGGATAAAGCGTCAGTCTGAAAGCTGAAGACCCAGGTTCGAAAGCCCAAGATCACTGGCTTGAGCGCGGGCTCACCAGCTTGAGTGTGGGGTCACAGGCTTTAGCATGGGATCATAGACATGACCCCATGGTCACTGGCTTGAGCCCAAGGTTGCTGGCTTGAGCAAGGGGTCACTGGCTCGGCTGGAGGCCCCTTCCCTACCATTAAGGCACATAGGAGAAAGCAATCAGTGAACAACTAAGATGCCACAACTAAGAGTTGATGCTTCTCATCTCTCTCTCTTCCTCTCTGTCTGTCCCTGAAATATATATATCTCCAGACTTTGGTTATAACTGTATAGTGTGCATATAGGCAAGAAATAATGGAGAATGAATATAGTTAAGTACAGGAAAATATATCTACCTACAGTGTTTTAATTTTAAACTAAACCTAAAATAAAAATCTAAATAAAACAAAACCCTTGGCTTTAAAGATATTTTTGGGTGAACACACAATACAGTGTACAGATATGTTGTAGAATTGGGCACTTGAATGAAACCTGTATAATTTTGTTAACCAGTGTCACCCCAATACATTTAATGAAAAAAAGGTATTTTTAGAAGTTATACATGGTAGTATTGTGTATCTACACTTGTCAAAGAACTACAGCAAAAAGTGACTAATTCAACTATCTAAACATTTTATCTAGTTTAAAGCAATACCTGGAAGCTACAAATATTAGAATGTTTGCTGTTATACAGATAGAACATCCAGATTAAATGTCTGCATATATTATCCTCACACAGGTCTAATATTTCAGTAATCAACATCTTTATATTTCGATTATAACTTTTTCTAAATTCACCTTTAAAATAGCCTCTCGAACAATGTAATTTATTGCCAACGAGGCATGACAGTGAAAAAACATATTACATAAGTAACCCTTTCAGAACCAACCTTTTGTTTTTGGGAGGGTGGTGTATAATCAGTTTAGTTCTAAGGTCCTTGGAATACTGAGGGTTACAATTCTGTTAACCAAAAGGTAAAAATAAGAATATTTTAATTTGCATTAGATTAATCAAAGATATAGACTTAACAGTTAAGCATTTTTGGTAGTGTCTGTAAAATAATGTGTTATAGGTGGTTTCAATTGTGTATATAAAATCTCCTTCCTCTGAACCTACACAGCCCATGGTTATAGCTCTCTTATGGCACCATCAACATTCTCCCTTATGTATTTCCATCTTTGTCTCTGTTTTATGTTCATTTAGGGCAGGGATTGAGTCTTACCCTGGACTGTATTCACTCTCCTTTCACAGTGCTTTCCTCATTGTCGGTACATGATTTAAAAATAAATTAGTCACTTGTTCAACCATCAACAATTTCATTAGCAGGTAATCTTTGACCTTGTTTCATTATCCCTAGAGTTCTCTTTTAAAATCTAAATAATCAATCCAGAGGAACAATGAGATTTAATTTTTCTTAAAAGAGTTAAAGACTACAAAAATATTTGGTACATGAATCAAGTGCAAAAAAACCTCTTCTTAAGCTTATTGTTACCTGAAAATTATAGTTCAAACATTATTCAAAAAAACACTACAAGAGACTAAGGTGAAAAATTTGATTTCCATCTGAATTACATCTCTCACAAAGAGGCATTTAACAGATGCTTTTTGTAATAAAGTCTACTTAATGTTAAAAATGTCAAGAAAAAAAATCTAGCTTGACCTGTAGTGGTGCAGTGGATGGAGCATCGACCTGAAATGCTGAGGTCGCTGGTTCAAAACCCCAAGCTCGCCCTATAAAGGCACGTACAAGAGGCAACTACTAAGAGTTGATGCTTCCCACCCCCGCCCCAATTTCTCTCTCTTCTTTTTCTGAAATCAATGTCTTTTTAAAAAATCTAATATTAATTATATATTTGAATAGCCATATAATGCACACTATAATTCAAACCCCTTAATAATGAATGACTTTTCAGCTGAAATTGTTAAAACAGAGTGGGACAAAAGTAGATTTACAGTTATATGTGAAACACAGTTTATTCTTATAATATTATTTATTAATTATAGTATTAATTTCCATATGAACTGTAAACCTTATGCTCTACTCTGTATATAACAGGTGAATGGAATGGGGCTTTCATAATTATAAATAAATGATATTTAAATTTTTATATTTAATATTTAAAATAGCATGAGCCTATAATAATTTTTGATTATATTTGCAAAGTAAATTTTATTAAACCTAACCACAGAATTTTAAGTTGTTAATATTAGAGGGTATACTTTTTACCACATTTCAATGATTATTCAATAATTTATTGAACACTGATATAGTTAAGACTAACTCATAATTTTGTGTTTGTGTGTGTATGGCCAAATGCTTCAGAATGGTAAAAATAAAAATTTGAAAATTTAGGTTTAGTAAATATATGGAAGATGGCATATTTTGATTAGAAAGCCAAATCAGTGTAGATTTCAAAACAATCAAGTCTATAAGGACAATGTAGAGTTTAAATACTGACCAATCTACCTATATGTATATAGGTACTTGGCCCATGAGGTCCCCACTGCAAAAGGGTACTTCTTAATATATAGGTACCTATTTGTAATTAAACAAAATGGATTATTTTTGCTAACTGTACATTACAGAATTTGAACATAGTATTTCAGCTTACTCAACATACATGCCAATTTATTATAAAAATTGCATAAGCACATTATAATTTTTCTAATACCCTTGGTGGCTGTCCAGTCCATGATGGTTAACCTTTTTTAAAACGTACTGAAATTTACTCCGTGGAGATGTAAAACGGTCTCATTTTGTTCCCAGTTTTACAAAAAATCTTCATCATTGGTTTCCTAGGCTTACATAGGGGCAGATAATTCTATTATCTCATATTTCACGAATATTTAATTTGTGAAAATTTTCAAATAGCTGATAAAAACAATGGAAATGTAATTATGTAAATTAAAAACTCAAAGGCTCATAAATGGTAACTCTGATACTAAAAATTACCAGGACCTGCAACCAAGCACCTCACCAGGCATCCCCAAGAAACCTCACAACTGGAAAGGGCATTCTGTAGATTGCATCCTCTAAGGAGCCTGAGACACCGCTAACCAGCCACCTCGGGTTTCAACCCACTATTTGCGAAAGGTTAAGAAGTAGTTTTGCAGTGGGGACCTCGCGGGCCAAGTTCCCTCCGCCCCTCTGTTCCATGCCTCACCCCGAGGGAGGGGTGAGAGCCCGGCGGCATCTGCCAAGGTGCTGGCAGATGGGGCAAATCAAGATACCCTGCTGCCACCCCAGCTCCACAGTGCGCCCGGCCCGCCGACCTTGACAGGGTGCAGGTAGCCGTCGCCGCGCAGGGCGCCCAGCCCGGGGTCTGCCGGCGCCTCGGCATCGTCTTGCAGGCTGCGGGTAAGGTGCGCGATGTAGGTGGTGGCCAGCAGCAGCACGTCCAGCTTAGACAGCTTGGTGTCCGGCGGAACCGACGGCAGCGTGCGCTGCAGCTCCAGGAAGGCGTGCCTCAGAGTCTGCACTCGACTGCGCTCACGCGCTGCATTCGCAGCCGCTGGCCGCCCGCTCCCCGAGCGCGCACCGCCGCTCGTACTGTTTGGCCCTGGCCCAGCACTGCCGGGGCTGGAGTCTCGAGTGGCGGCGGCAGGGAGCACGAACTCGTTGCTGGCGATCAGGGGGCTGCCTGCGGGGCCGCCGCGGTCCATGGCGACGATCCGCGCCGCGAGTCCTGCAAAGGAACGAAGGAGCAGTGAGGCTGGGTCCTCGGTCAGGCTTAACCCCGGGAGGAACAGCCCTCTCTCTAGTCTTGCGCGCCCGCCCGGCCGCGCGAAGTCCTAGGTGTGTTCTTAGAGAACAGGCTGCTTTGATTGGGGCGCGTTTGCCTTCCCGCGTCTGGGGAGACTTTGGGGGTTGAGAGTTCCTGCGATACTTAGAAGGCCGAGGAGCGGCGCGGTGCAGGCTTTACTTTTCACACACAAATTAAACGAAAGTGCTACTCTGCTGGGGAAGGAAGCTCTGGTTCGGAACTTGTTCGCGCTTCTGGAATATTATCCTGCCAGCCCCGCCGTAAAGATAGTGCCGATCATTTTCGCAGAGCGTGGTACCCACAACCGCCGCCCTCACACTATTCGCTCCCGAGGCACTGGACCCGCGGGGCAACGACAGAACCCAGGGTGTTTCTGTCGGAGGAGTGGCGGACCTCTGGCCTCAATCATCTCGGACTAAGGCACCCGCTACCCTCCGGGCCTCGGGACTGAGAGGCGTGGCGGGAGTCGGACCGTGGCCCTCACCTTTCCTGGAGCGGCCGTGCGGATCTCTGCTCCCCTGTGCGAGCCGGCGAGCAGCGTCGAGCTTGGTCTGCCTGACCAGGGCCGTGCGGGTCACTCCATCTCGTCCAGCCGAATTTGCCAGCAGCTTCCAGCTTGCGGTGGGTACACCTTTTACGCGGGCGTTCTCGAGGTCAGGCGCGCGTGCCGGCCAAGCTCGGGGTCGGCTACGACGGCAGGACCCGCTAAGGTCCGCTCTCACCTTGGAGGCTGTCCCCGGGGCTCTACCCTGGCGGAGCCACCTCTCCAGCCGCGGGAGAGTCATTAATCAAGCGGTCCCGCGGGGCGGGGCCAGAGGGGCGGGACGTCCTGCTGGCCCCTCCCCGCACGTCGAGGCTCTCGGGAGGCGTGACTCCCCGCGCGCTCCACGCCTACGGGTGGGAGGCCACAGGGGCCAAAGCGGAGTGGGAGCTGTGGGACACCCGCGTGGCTTTAGGAGTCGCCAGTGTGCGCCGCGTGCCTTCTCGGCAGACACCGCGCTGAAGCGGGAGCCTTTACTGCTCTGTGGGGCAGCGTGGAGTGTGCCGCTTCGCCGCGCTAGCCTTTTATTTCACCACAGGGTAAATGTTTCACGTTGACCGAAGTGCTCAAAGCACTAGTCCCTCCACCCCGGTACTCCGTGACCAGTTTCTGAGCTACGCAGCAGTGAACCGCACTTCCCTCAAACGCGCCCACTGTCGGTGAAACTTAAGGAGTTCTCCAAACCTGAGTAAACGGCCCTGGGGTGGCAGTCGCTTCTCTCCTGGGTGCCGACCCTGAACCGGCCATCAGATGCCCCCGAGGCACGCCGCTTGTGTCGCTATTGGGATGTAAAATTCATTCTGGCCCCATCTGAATTCGCTGAGGTGTCTTGCACTTGGGGACCCGCGGGGAACGTGGCGTGCGCCGTGCGGCAGGGGTCTGCCGGGGCTCTAGCCGGGGCTAGCGGCTTCCGCGCGTCTCCGACCCCGCGCCATCAGGGGCGAAGTCATCCTAGACACCCAAGATTTTCTGGCAGCTAATTAGCATATTCTCGAAACAAAGCCATCACTTTGAAGAGCAGGACATTTAAAAATCTTTGGGGTCAAGACGGGATAACAAATTTACAGTATCATTCGTGAAACCGCTCTTGTATATGCGACGTAATTTCATACTTTATAATAGATTTTCAAATTGGAACTACCAAGTACAGTACTACATAGTAATGGTGGCATTTGAACATATCGTTCCCTACTTCAGTATATTAGTGAATCAGAATAATCCTCAGGCTTTTATGTCATTTCCCATTCAATAACTGTGATTAGATTTCATTTTTAGACAGAAACACACCAAAAGGCTATTGGTTCAAAAACAGGATTACTTTCTAATGACTGAGAAAGCACATCTTTATTTCCCCAGTAAATGATATCTATTAATAAAGCAATTGGAAAACAATGTCTCACATTCAATAAAGGAGCAAATCAAACAAGAACTTAAAGGTTTTTCTCATATAATGCGATACCATAAAGAAACAAACCACAAAAGATGATGTTGCCTAGTTCTAAAAAGGTGGAAAATAAAAAAGATCTCAAACGTTTCAGACCTCCTAAAGCTGAATTAAGTTTTTTTGTTTTTGTTTTTTTTGTTTTTTTCTACTAACAAATTTCCTTTTGGGTTATGGAGATGGTGAGGTTCATGAACATCATTTTTTGTCACGATCTTTTTCAGATTCTTTCAAAGAGAGATTCCTGTTAATAAAGGGAGGGGGATCTTAGCGTTGTTACTTCAAAAATGAAAGTTATCCAAAATAGGTAGCAAACATAGAATGTAGGACAAAATAGCAATACTAACGGCTAATGATTAGTCACCAAACTGTGTATATCTTTTCATAATTTAAAGGAAGCATAAACAAAGATTCCCACTCATGCCCTGCCCTCCTCTCTTCATTGCTGGATTAGGGAAATATGGGAAAATCTGAGTTGAGAGAGATGTGGAAATAAAAATATTGGAGTGCAGATGGGCCAGGACTAGGGTGAGGCAATTAGGTACTTAGGGCTCCTTAAATTTTGCATCCTTGGCGTCTCACATCCTCACCCTAGCCCACCTGATAAGGTAGTGTGGAGGAGGGGGCACAATCCAGGCTAACAATGGCCAGCTGTGTTGCCAAGTGAGTTTCCAAAGAAAGGTCTGATGTAACAAAATTACTGCTGGCCACCCCCTTGCCCTATTGGCTGCCACTCGAAATAGGCTCTCTGAATCCTCTGATGATTCTAGATTAGTTCTAATTCCTGCAGGAAACCAGTATTTGCAGTTAAATTAAAAAAATGAAGATGAAAAATTTCAAATTTCCAACATTATGTAAATTAGTAACTGTTAACTTATTTAACTCTTTATATGTGCTAAGTGCTTTACAAAAAATACTTTATTTTCCATTTAGTTTTTGCAAAAACGCTTTGAGGATTTTACAGTTGAGAAAATAAAGCTCAGAGGGATTAAGTAATTTATCCAAGGTACCACAGCAAATATGTGGCAGAGATAGGATTTAAACCAATCATGTTGACCCTAATGCTTGTGCTTTTTACCATACTATTCTATTTGTAGAGTTTTTCATAATATGCAAAACACCTTCTGAATCTATTATGTTAATAAAGGGTATACTATGACTTGACTCTTTATTAACAATCCAGATACTATTTCAATAGTACAGGTGTATATCATTCTTTGAGGTTCCTTTCTAGGCTCCCAGAAAGGACATGGCTTTAGAGTTCTGTATATTTTATTTCACAGAGTGTGGTGTAGGTCATAACATTATACTTGTCTTTTTTCTAAATATGTCATATTGCTTTCCATCTTAACTCATTGTTTTTATAATGTAAAATTACACAGCAGTGAAGAAAATAATATTGCTTTGTTATATATATGCATATTATATCACAAAAGGTTTTATATGATTGGTGCTTTGTTTACCTTTCAACTATTTCCTTCATTATTTAAGGTATAATTTACATAGTTAAATTCACTCTTTTGAGTGTGTAATTCAGCAGGTTTTGATATACATGTACAGTCATGTAACCACTACCACAATAAAGATTTGCATTATTCCCTCACCAAATTTCCTTGCAATTACCCTTTGTAGTCAACCCCTAGTCCCTGGCAACTACTGATCTCTTTTCTGTCTCTATGATTTTGCCTTTGATGGAATGTCTTAGAGCAGTGGTTCTCAACCTGTGGGTCGTGACCCCGGCGGGGGTCGAACGACCAAAACACAGGGGTCGCCTAAAGCCATCGGAAAATACATATGTGTTTTGGTCGTTCGACCCCTGCCAGGGTCGCGATCCACAGGTTGAGAACCACTGTCTTAGAGTTATTCAGTATATAGCCTTTTAAGTCTGGCTTCTTGTTTGAGTATAGGTCCGTTTCACTTCAGAAAATACGTAGGTGTGAGACTGCTAAGTGTGGTAAGTATATGTTTGACTTTATAAAAATATGTCAAACCATTTTCCAAAGTGGCCATATGATTTTTGTATTCCCTCCAGTAGTGCCTGAGCGTTCCAATTGTTCCATATCCTTGCTAGCGTTATCAGATTTTTAAAAATCTATTTTAATAGCATTTTTTAAAGAAAAAATATTGATCCAATATTTTAAAATCAGATGATTTCACAGTCTAGATGTCTGGTTTGCCAGCTAGTCTGATTTCTCAAGTTCTGTATATCTGCTTGGCTACATTGTTTTGGAGACAAATCCCTGCATCTGTTGGACATGTGCTGTCCAGTTCACCTCAATCACATCCTCACCAGCTTCCCTACTGTACTTTACCTGCCTGACCTGAGGGTGTTTTTGAGACCCCCTTGCAGAATAGTTGAGAGCTTGGCTTTTGGAATCAGTCACCTGGAGTCAAGTCCCAGCTCTGCCTCATGGCAATAATGTGACTTTGGGCTCCTCTCACTGGGCCTCTCTAAGGCAAACTCATTTTCTCATCTGTAAAACGGGACTGGTCATATTCTCATCTCAAAGGGTTCTACCATTTTTTAGAATTTGGGTAATGAATTTCAGCTTTCAAAAATGGACATTTTAGAATGGAAAATAACTGATACAATTCTCATAAATCAGATCTTACATAACTCTTGTTCACAGAGGAAGCCATTAACAGAGTTGAGACTAGAAGCTACAAAAGCTACCTTAACTTATTTTTAAAAATTTTGTTGCTTACCACTATTGCTTTTTCTTTTTTTGAGAGGCCTTGTGTCCTAATTTGAAAAGGGTTGAGAACTTCAAATCAAAATCTTAACACTATACTTACATTACTGATACATATAAGTTAATTTTGCCTCTAAAATTAATATGAATGAGGTGGGGTTTAACACAGCAAAATTATATATAATAAGATCATCCTAGAATTTTGTGACTAAAAATATTTTCTAACTTTTAAATATTCTTCTCTAAGCATAAAGGAGATATGTTATCACAACTGTTCAAATATAACCTTAACAGTGGTGAAACCAAGTTATTTTTACTGTTTTTAAATGTTACTTTGTAACTCAAAGAAATCTAATGCTTCTGTACTCTAACTAAAGCTGGTATTTTATAAATAGTTAAATAACATTCAGTGAACATTTCCTGTGAATTATGGGTCTCAGAGATTCACATTCCTTAAAGCTATCTGAAACGAAGGGCATTGTAATACAGCTAGGAAGTTATTTTTGCATTAACAAAAGAGATGATTTGATTCTATTGACACTGCTTAGGCTTGAAAGATAGTTAAATAATCAAGTACGAATTTACTTTTTTCATTGCACAGTACAATACAGTATTCTCAGTGTATATTATTTACAATATGTAGATGCATTTAATGTCTATTTTTAAGTTACTAGAGCCCAAGCACCTCCTAACATGTTTGAAAAGAGAGGAAACATCTGTGACAAACACAGAAAGAAGAAATGTGTACATTTTTTTGTTTAACACCATATATTATTTTGCATTGAACCGTGAAGGCATTTGTTCAGAATCAGCCTTTAAATAAAAAAATAGTTTTGAACTAATCTTTAATTAAAGTGTACATTGATAGTATCAAGTTCAGTATGAGGGTCAAAAACAACGTCAATGAGTCTGACTTTTTCCTCCCTGTAGGGAAAGCAGGCTTGTGTAAATATACATGAGCACAGACTGCACGCATTTATAAAGGAGGTGGAAAACATTCCCCTGTCATTGGACAGATGTTGCTTCACTGGGTTCCGCAAGCATACAGGCACAACTCCCAATGTGTGGAACCTTAAATGGGAGTGGAGCACATACTTTTTAGCATTCTTGAAGAAGCATTCTAAGCTCCTTTCCACCTCTGAGCAGGCTCCCCACTTCAAATATTAAATGTAGACCATAGGCCACTTGTCTGCTGATTCTCCCCCTAAAGGTAATTAAGGCAAGAAGTTGTTTAACTTAACTTTTTAGAAACTGAAAATGTATTCTTTTTGTATGGGCTGGGTATTTTGTTTTTAACACTTTGCTGGTATTCTATCTTTATTCTCATTAGCTCATTAGCTCTTAGCTTTACATTAAATTAGTACAATGTCAACAATAGGCACACCCTAAAAATCTAAATCAAAAGCTTAATGAAATTCCATCATATATTTGGTCACCTATTATATTAAAGAGAGGTAGACTGATATTTCCATTTAATAAGACTTAAATCTTTTGGGATAATAAAACAGTATTTTGGCATGTCCTCAGTAAAAATGTCACCTGGGGAAACAAACATTTAAAACAAAATATCTGTGTAGTATTTTTTCATATAACACTGAAGACTCAGGATTGAACATAATCTATTTCATTGACAGTATCAGTAGAAAGACATTCTTTATGTTCATCTCACAGGATCGCCCCTATTCCTCTGTTTTTTTTTTAGGGTAGCCTGTCTTACCAAGTACATAGTAGTTAAAAAAAATAGCATTTTTATTGAGTGTTCCAAGTTAGGAAAATGAGATTAGGGTGATTTATTTGCTGTTTTTGTCATTGCAGTCCTAGTGATTAGAGCTATGCTGGGGGCTATAGAATACACCAGTGGTAGTCAACCTGGTCCCTACCGCCCACTAGTGGGCGTTCCAGCTTTCATGGTGGGTGGTAGCAGAGCAACCAAATAAAAAGAT
The DNA here is from genome assembly GCF_036850765.1 of Saccopteryx bilineata. Classification (NCBI taxonomy): domain Eukaryota; kingdom Metazoa; phylum Chordata; class Mammalia; order Chiroptera; family Emballonuridae; genus Saccopteryx; species Saccopteryx bilineata. The sequence goes on from NC_089492.1 coordinate 64,948,286, forward strand.
AGATTTAACTGTAGTAAGTTGTTTTATAAAGATTTATTCTGCCAAACTTAGCAAAAAGCCGACAAAAAGTACTTCATAAGTAGTTATTATTTATGCTTTAACTTGCTGTAACTCTGCTTTATAAATTTTATAAAGTAAAGTTACTTCCCTGCTTTATAAATCACCATTACTGTGGAACCGGTAGGCTGTTAGAAAATTTTACTACTAACAGAGATACAAAAGTGGGTGGTAGATATAAAAAGGTTGACTACTCCTGGAATACAAGGTATGTGGCACAGTTCACAGCTCATCTGCGTGTGTGTGACAATGTATAGAATTTACCAACATTGTTTCCTAAGGCTGTGTACATTTTTATTATTTCCTTTTCCATCTTGATGAGATGCTAGCAAAACCTTTCAAATGCTTGCCAAGAAACAAATCTCAGGAGCACTGTTGGGGAATTGACACCAGTTGTATAAATCAAGAAACTATTGGGGTACTGTGGACAAACTGGTTAAGATTTTGATGGTGATTACAATGGACACAAGCAATAAAGCATGCAGCTTCCAGTTTTTTGTGCATATATGTGTGTGAATGGAGAGGAGGCAAGACCAAAATTAGGACTCCTTTCTCCTCTCCAAATAGAGCATTTTCCATACTCTCAGGATCCTCTCTGCCTTAAGCCTCCATCCCAGCAAGCCCAAGCCAGTCTTCAGGGAATGGAGATTGGACAGTGCAACACTATAGTTCATGGGTCTTCTCCAGGTGGCTCCATTAAGAAATGCTAAGATATCATCCCTTGATGGACCCTGCAAAGAGGGTCTCCTGGCAAAGCCACCTGACCTTCAGCAGACAGTTTTTGAAAAAGGAAACCTATTCTAAAGTAGTCCTCTGCCTCTGATTACTTTCTCAATAAAATATACCAGTGTCCTTCATTATATCATAATAACTACTATTGGAAACATCAATAGATCAGTCATCTTTTGATTACAAATGAAAAAATGTTGAATGAATAATGTATAAGATGCATTAGGATTTAGAATGCCAGTAGCATTTACCATACTATGCAATAATTATATCATATTTAACTCTCCAGCTAGCTTGTTGCCAGATCATTGAGATCAGAACTGTCTCATTTGAGTTTTTATATTTAGTATTGCTGGCATATAGTAAGTGCCTATTCGTTTTATGAACAAATGAAGTTATTTTCTGTTATGCTTTTATCCCCCATCATCTTGGGCCCTGGCTGGCTAGCTCAGCGGTAGAGCATCGGTCTGGCATGTGGAAGTCCCGGGTTCAATTCTTGGCCAGGGCACACAGGAGAAGCGCCCATCTGCTTCTCCACCCCTCCTCCTCTACTTTCTCTCTCTCTCTCTTCCCCTCCCGCAGCCAAGGCTCCACTGGAGCAAAGTTGGCCTGGGCATTGAGGATGACTCCATGGCCTTTGCCTTAGGTGCTAGAATGGCTGTGGTTGCAGCAGAGCAACATCCTAGATGGGCAGAGCATTGCCCCCTAGTGGGCGTGCCGGGTGGATTCCAGTCAGGCTCATGCAGGAGTCTGTCTCTCTGCCTCCCCGCTTCTCACTTCAGAAAAATACAAAAACAAAACAAAAAAAACAATATCTTTTAAAACCCTCAAAGTAATATGCTTTTCAGAAGACAGGGCTGATTTATATGGAACTCAAGTATGTATATACTCAAGGTTTAGAACAGCGATTCTTATCACTTTTTTTTGGATCATAAGCTCCTTTGAGGATCTAATGAACTGCTAGTGTCTCCTTCAGGGACAAGAGATTAAGAACCTTTGGTTTGGAGAAGTGGTGAAAGTAGCCTGCCTCTGTAGTGTTCCTGGCTTCCCCTCCTTTCTGCCACCAGATGCCCTTGCTGTAGTCATCCCCTCAGCAGACCACCCATCATCAGCTGGGCCTCAGTCTCCTTTGATGTGATCCCTGCTCATTCAGACATCTTTTCCTGCTGCTTCTGTGACTTTCCTGAGTCATCTGCCGACTGGGTGTATCTAGTCTATGATGCCCAACTCTTTCTTTCTTTCTTTCTTTCTTTCTTTCTTTCTTTCTTTCTTTCTTTCTTTCTTTCTTTCTTTCTTTCTTTCTTTCTTTCTTCTCTTCCTTCCTTCCTTCCTTCCTTCCTTCCTTCCTTCCTTCCTTCCTTCCTTCCTTCCTTTCTTCCTTTCTTTCTCTCTTTCTCTCTCTCTTTCTTTCTCTCTTTCTTTCTTTCTTTCTTTCTTTCTTTCTTTCTTTCTTTCTTTCTTTCTTTCTTTGAGAGAGAGAAGGAGGAAGAGTGAGAAGCATCAACTTGTAGTTGCTTTCTTTTTAGTTGTGTATTGATTGCTTCTCTTACATGCCTTGACTGGGGATTGGACCTTAGACTCAAGCTAAGCTAGTGTTCCCTTGCTCAAGCCAACGACCTTTGGACTCAAGCTGGCAACCTTTGGGTTGTGTGGATGATCCCCTGCTCCAGCTCTAGCCAGTGACCTTGGGATTTTAAACTGGTGACCTCAGTGTTCTAGGTTGATGCTTTATCCATTGCACCACCACTGGTCAGGTTCCCAGCTCTTCTTGGACCAACTCCTGCACCTTAACTTTGTGACTGTTTGGGCCGACCGACATTGAAATTTTTTGGGAGTAGGGTGCTTGGCCAGTAAGAATTGAAAACAAGGAGATAGACAAAGGGCCTCTTTCCTCTGTGTTGACAGTGAGAATGTCCCATTCTCCCTATAAAGATAAATTGTATAAGTATTTGAAAGAACCTACCTGGTCTCTTCAATAATTTTAGGGTTATCATCTTGGGAACTTTCTGGAGATGCATTTCCATTAGCAGTGTATCTCTGGGCATCAGAGAGAAAGACTAATTTTGGCTTACCCACCTGTGGGTAATAAATAGGAACTATGTGATGCATTGTTTCAACGTGACCTGTAACATACAAAGAAAGCATACATTCTTTGAAACTAATTAATTCAATTGTAAACATAGCATTAGACTATCTAAAATTATATTTTATGAAATGGAATTAAATAAAGTTAAATAGATCTATGGTAAAACCAATAAAAAATTAATATCCAAGATAAAATACAATACACTTTCTTACATAAAATCCTACACAGAAAAGCCTATAGTTAACTCTCATATACAAAATGGGTATACCAACATTAATATAAATATTAACTGCCCCTGAATTTTGCTGTTCTGAGTTTATTTTTTCAGAGTGTTTACTTTAGGGAGTAGATTAGTCACATATAGTTTTTGGAATATGTTCATGCCTTTATTTTGGCACTTAACATTCCACATCATTGCAAGTCCTCTCCTTTTCTAGCAGTGATTTCCGTTTAAGTGGGGTCTGCCTTAATCAGTTTTAATTCCCAGAGGCTAGCATAGTCTGAGACACATTTAAGGTGCTCAATATATGTTTATTAAATAAATAAATGTTTCCATTAAATTTCTATAAAAGTTAAGTACTAAAAGATAGGCATATATTTTGGATTTTGTTCGAGTGATTTTATTTTCAGTTTTGAGTTATATAGTTATATGGTTATATTTAGGATGACTTTTATTGCAAGATGCTTGAAGTCTGAGGTAATGATCCTTATACTCTTAGCATATATCTCTAATATAAGGCTCCAAGTTTAGAAGCTATCAAAATATGTAAAAGGTTAGGAAGTACAAAAATTATTCTCTTCATAAGAATTCCTGTTCACTTAGAGTATATTTGGTTGTACTGAGTTTTCTTTAATCGAAAGATCTGAAAGTATATTGTAGATTTTAAAAACATGTATATTCTATACTTTAATTTATGCTTTCTGTTTTTCTTGGGCAGTAATAATAGAGCCTTTGCATAAAGATCATATTGTAAGCTATTTTATCGACCACATACCTAAGGATAGAGTTATGGTATATTATATACATGTATCCAGGGATGATACTGTTTTTAAGCCTGAGAGGCTCAGAGTGGTATCATTTGTTTGGATGGAGATGGCAAACATGTAGGAGGCCAGAGAGAATGGAGGGTATTTAGGGAGAATAAGGACTGCTGAGGAAAACTCACATAATTTTCTGTTGCAGCTAGTCAATGTTCAATTTTGATTTTATTTTAATTGCCCTTAAGGTCTATTTTCACCCTCCTTTCCTTTCCTTTCCTCTCCTCTCCTCTCCTCTCTCCTCTCTCCTCCCTCCTCTCTCCTCTTTCCTTTCTTCCTTTCTTTCTTTTTCCTTTTTTCTCTCTTTCTCTTTCCTCCCCTTCCCTTCTTTCTTTCCTTCTCTCTTTCTCTCTTTCTTTTTAAGTGAGAGGAGGGGAGATAGTGATACAGGCTCCTGCATGTGCACCAACCAGGATCCACCCAGCAACCCCATTTAGGGCCAGTGTTCAGTACAGAGCTATTTTTAGTGCCTGAGACTGACATGCTCAGACCAACCAAGCTACCGCAGTGCCTGGGGTGGACACTTGGACCAACTGACTGCGGGAGGGAGAGAGAAAGAAGGGGGAGGGGTAGAAAATCAGATGGTCACATTGCCTGTGTGCCCTGACCAGGAATCCATCCCAGGACTTCTATACACCAGACCGATGCTCTATCCACTGAGTCATCAGTCTATTTTTCAATATAGTAAACCATCTAATCTATTTGGACTCTTAAAAATTTCAGTTCTTTAATAATTTATCCCATTTTCTCCCTAGTTTCTCTTTATTTATAAAATATATGTTTAACTGGTAGGGGATGTTGATGGTTAGGAGGTGTGTGCATGTGTGGGGGCAGCAGCTGTCTCTGTACTATCCTCTTAATGTTGCTGTGAACTTCAAACTGCGCTGTTCCTGTCTCCCTGTCCTACCTCATCTCTCTCTCTCCCTTTCTTCCATATAATATATATGGGAGAATTAATATGTAAAATTTTAAAAATTATTTGTTTACATATCATATGTTTATACATTTGCAAATTTTACTAAATTCCCACCAAACTGAAGTATGGCAGGCATCACTGTCCTTCTGTCTAAGCACAGTTCAGCCATTCGTTACTAGAGTGGTCACTAGAAGCCAAAGCTGTTTCATGAAGTTAGGGGACTCTAATCACTATGCTACCTGCTATCTTTGTGACTTTAGTTATTGCATCTTTCTAAAACTCGGCTTTTTCATCTGCAGAATGGATATAATTGCCTCAGTTTATAATGATTAAATGCAAATAACGTGTATAAATATCTGAAATGTTTAGTGCAGTAAATATCAGCTCTCTTCTCATGCCCTCTATTCTTTAAAAAATTTTTTTTATTATTTTAGAGAAAGTGGTGGGGAGAGAGAGAGAGAAACATCTATTTGTTGTCCCTCTCACTCATTGATTGAGTACTGTATGTGCCCTGACCTGGGATCGAACCTGCCATCTTAGCGTGTTGGAGGACACTAACCAACTGAGCTACCTGCCAAGGGCTTGTTCTCTATTTTTTGCCTCCTAGACTAAATTATTTTCTATTTTAAATTATTATCATAATTGGAACTTCAACAGGGTATGAAATAATACTCTGTACTATACAAAATTCCATATGGCTTAAAAAAAACTGTGGTAAGAACACTTAACATGAGATCTACCCTGTTGACAAAATTTTAAGCTTACAGTACGTTATTGTTGACTATATGTACAACTTTGTACAGCAGATCTCTACAGCTCGTTCATCCTGCCTGACTGAAACCTGAGGCCCATTGGTTAGTAATCCTCACTTTCCCCTTCTTCGAGCCACTGGCAATGACCATTCCACTCTTTGATTCTATGAATTTGACTGTTTCAGATACCTTATGTAAATAGAAACATTCAGTATTTGTCTTTCTGTAAATGTCTTATTTCATTTAGCTTAATGTTCTCAAGATTTATCCATGTTGTCACATGTTGTAGAATTTCCTTCTGTTTTTAAGGCTGAATAGTATCAATATTTTATTGTGTGCATATGCCGCATTTTCTTTATTCCTCTTTCAATGGACAGTTAGGTTGTTTCCACATCTTAACCATTGTGAATAGTGCTGCACTGAACATGGGAGTGCCAATATCTCCTCAAGATGTTCAATTCTTTTGGGTAAATACCCAGAAGTGGGATTGCTGAGTCATATGGTAATTTTATTTTTAAATTTTGAGGCACTTGCATACTGTTTTTCATGGTAGCTGCACTATTTTGCATTTTACCAACTGTGTGCAAGGATTCCAATCTATCCACATCCTCACCAACATTTGCCTTTTGTTTTTTTGGTAACAGCCTTTCTGAGAGGTGTGAGGTGATAAGTCATTTTGGTTTCGATTTGCATTTTCCTGTTGATGACTAACATTGAGCATTTTTTATATACCCATTGGCCATGTGTAGATCTTCTTTAGAGTTATGTCCAAGTTCCTAGCCCATTTTTCAAATTGAGTCATTAGTTTTTTTAGTATTGATTAGTAGGAGTTCCTTTTTATCTTTGAAACTTAATCCATATCAGATAAAGGCAGTCTCTGGGTTACAAACAAGATAGGTTCTGTAGGTTTGTTCTTAAGTTGAATTTGTATGTAAGTTGGAACAGGTACGTTTATTTATTAAATGCAACTTAGACAGATGTTTGCCTTAACATAGTATTTATTTTTACCTTTCTATGCATATAAATACTTATTTTCAAATCTACAGAACCTATCTCATTCATAACCCAGGGACTGCCTGTATATGGTTTGCAAATCTTTTCTCCCACTCTGTAGATTGCCTTTTCACTCTGTTGTTTCCTTTGCTGTGCAGAAGCTTTTTAGTTTGTCTCATTTATTTTGTTTTTGTTGTTGCCTGTACTTTTGGTGTCATATCAATGAAATTATTGCCAAGATTAATGTCATGAAGCTTCCCCCTATGTTTTCTTGCAGGAGTTTTACAGATTTACATCTTATATTTAAGACTTTAATCTACTTTGAGTTTATTCTTTTATATGGTGTAAAAATGGTTCAATTTCATTTTTTTGAATGTGGTTATCCAGTTTTTGCAACTATAGTAGAAGAGACTATCCTTTCTCCATTATACATTCTTGACACCCTTGTTGAAGATCAGTTGATCATTGATTTGTGGATTTACTTTTGAGTTTTCTGTTGTGTTCCATATATTTATATGTCTGTCTTATGCCCGTACCATATGTTTTGATTTTCGTAGTTTTGTAACATAGTTTGAAATCAGGAAGTATGATGCCTCCAGCTTTGTTCTTCTTTTCAAGGTTGATCTGGCTATTTTGTGGTTCTATATGAATTTTAGAATTGTTTTTTTCTATTTCTGTGAAAAATGCCATTGAAATTTTTATAGAGATTGCATTGAATCCATGGACCACTCTGGGTAAAAGGACCATTTTGACAATATTAAATCTTCCTATTTATGAACATAGGAATATTAAATCTTCCTGTCTATGAACGTAGGATGTCTTTCCCTTTGTTTTTTTGTTTTAAAATTTTTCATTAATGTTTTGTAGTTTTCAGTAGACAATTCTGTTATCTCCTTAGTTAAGTTTATTCTTAGGAATTTTATTCTTTTCATGCTATTGTAAGTGGAATTGTTTTCCTAATTTCCTTTTCAGCTAGTTGTTAGTGCATCTATATTGCTTTAAGAATTGCTTTTGTTAATTAATTGGGGCCACCCAAGATTATAAAGAGATTAGTAAGGATTTTGTTGATAAAATTAAATAACAGTATAATTTTTAAAGGTTATAAACTTTCAGCCACCTTATATTATTTTGTTGAATTTCATTGGAGAACTTAAACATTAATCTAATTTTGTCTGAATTAGGAAGAGTTTGTAAAATCTATTAAAATGATGGGAATTTTGTTATTTTTAAAATTAAAAATTTGAGAGCGAGGGCTGGTGTTGCATTTTGTGTGTACTTCAATATTAATAATATACTTTGGCATCTTTGGTGTAATCTTGAAAATATATAAGTCCTTATTCTGGGTCTCATCCTACCCCTCACAGCCAGCCAGGGATAAACATGGGAGAAGAAATGCCTTCTGTCCATTTTAAAGATTTCAGATCTTGAGCAATTCATGTTGTCAACACAGTTCATCATTTGAGTATACTGTCAGCTCAGAAAGTTCTATTTTTTAAATGATTTCCCACAGTTTATATTCAATGGACACAATATGGCAAAATCATCAGACTCCATGCCTTTCCCCCTATGCTACTCCTCACCTCAGCCTCCTTGTCCTAGACTGATATGCTCTTAGAATGTGCTATTCATGCATAATGCCTTACTACATTGTTCTGGTTGGTCTTTCCCTATTCCCCTGGCCTAACCCTCTTCTGTGCCCCCATCCTCCTTTAACTGTGGAACAAGAAGACTATTAGCATTCAAACAGTATTGTGGCATGGAGGAAGGGGCCCATTCCAATGTGTTGACTACAGAGTCTATGAAGAGTAAATTCTAGGATGTTCCCCAATATGATAAAGATAATTGTTAACCACTACACTTAGCTACATTTAGTTGCATTACTTAGGAAAGGGAGATTGGCATATCCTTGGTAAAAACCACCTTAGGCATATTATAATAAAAATATGTAAGTGTTGCGGTATGTACTTAAGAAAGGGGACAGGCCACAGAGTATAGGCCAAGGATGTGGTTGTGATACATTTTTATTTTGTATCCTGATGAAAAATGTAATTTTTGCACTGTTGCTAAACAAATATAATAGTGACTTAGGCTTCATACTTTACATATCTGATTATTGTTTCACCATTTATATAACTAATATCATGCACTTCTGCCAGGTATAAAAGTACACATTTCCCCCCACCCTTCTGGCTCTCTGTTTACACAGCTGACACAGACTCAGCAGGACCAAGCACAGGATTAGCTTGATAGTGGCTACTGTTTTCTAATATAAACATTTTAGGTTTAATTTCCTAGGAATTGTAAATAAGTTAAAAAATGAAAAACCTTAAACAAAATCTAAAGAAAACTTCCTTATTTCTCGACCCTTTTTTTTCATTGAGTAAAATACTCCCTTTGCTAGTAGAAGTGGTCACCTAATAAATGAGAGCCTACTTACTTATGCATGAGTTACTTGCTTCCACTTTTTTACTGTTCCTTTTCTTGCTGATTTTCTTGGCATCTTTGGATGCTTTCCAGTTTATTAAAAATTGTCTTTCCATGGTTTTAATTTCTTTTCCATCAAGAAATTCTAGATAAAAAAATATATGTTAAAAATACAATATATAAATGTCAGCATATAGGTAAAATATATATACTTCTGATGTAGGACACACAAATTTGTTATACTATATGCTGAAATATATTTTTAAAATACCTTATTTACACAACTTCTATATTTTTTTAGATTTTATTTTTAATTATTTTTTTCTGATTTCAAAAAGAGTATGTGCTTATTATAAACAACTGAAAAACATTATGAAAAAAACATGTCTCTAATTACTATTCATATCTCTCCTACCCATTACTGACAAAGATAATCACTGTAAACAAAGTATGGTCACCCTTATAGGGTCATATGTAAATTATATTATTATTTAAAAAAAATAAAAATGTCATATGTAACAAAATTAAATATTTTCTACTTATTTAAACAATAATATAGTTCTTAGGAAAAAACAAAACATTTTATCTTAAAGTGGGCAAGAAGTTTTATGTATTCAACATAGTATTTTATTTTATTTTTTTTTCTTTTTTCTTTTTTTCAACATAGTATTTTAAAAGTATATATATTAATAGTGATTATTTGTATCCTAGAATATAGTTTATAATAAGAATAATCCACATAGTTGGCCCTTTGGTTCTATGAAGTGAGATTTCAGCTATCTTTACATTCTGTTCCTTTTAAAAAATTTTTTTGAGGCCCTGGCCGGTTGGCTCAGCGGTAGAGCGTCGGCCTGGCGTGCGGGGAACCTGGGTTCGATTCCCGGCCAGGGCACACGGGAGAAGCGCCCATCTGCTTCTCCACCCCCCACCCCCCTCCTTCCTCTCTGTCTCTCTCTTCCCCTCCCGCAGCCAAGGCTCCATTGGAGCAAGGATGGCCTGGGCGCTGGGGATGGCTCCTTGGCCTCTGCCCCAGGCGCTAGAGTGGCTCTGGTCGCGGCGGGGCGACGCCCCGGAGGGGCGGAGCATCGCCCCTGGTGGGCGGAGCTTCACCCCTGGTGGGCGTGCCGGGTGGATCCCGGTCGGCACATGTGGGAGTCTGTCTGACTGTCTCTCCCCGTTTCCAGCTTCAGAAAAGCAAAAATATATATATATATATATATTTTTTTGAAAATTGAGCATCTTAAATTATACAAATAATTTTTGTATGTTTTAAGATATTTGGAGAATTCAAAAACATGGAAAAAGAAAAAAATTGAACATTGTCTATATTCCACAACCAGAAATAATCACTAAAAATCACTGATAAGACTTTGTGTGTGTGTGTGTGTGTGTGTGTGTGTGTGTGTGAGAGAGAGAGAGAGAGAGAGAGAGAGAGACAGATAAGGACAGAAAGACAGGAAGGAGAGAGATGAGAAGCACCAGTTCTTTGTTGTGGCACCTTAGTTGTTCATTAATTGCTTTCTCATATTTGCCTTTACCGAGGCCTACAGCAGACTGAGTGACCCCTTGCTCAAACCAGCGACCTTGGGCTCAAGCTGGTGAGCCTTGCTCAAACCAGATGAGCCCACACTCAAGCCGGTGACCTTGGGGTTTTGAACCTGGGACCTCCGCATCCCAGTCTGACGCTCTATCCACTGCACCACTGCCTGGCCAGGCAAGACTTAGTATGTTTCTTAGCATTTTTTTTTCTGTGTATGTATATAGATGTATTTTATAAAATTGGAATTTGCAATTTATATAACATAACAGTCTACTTTTTAATATTGTATTGTGAGCATTTTACCATGTTTTTCTTTAAACACAATTTTTAATAATTTTAGATAGTATTCTATTGTATATGGCAATACTATAAAATTATAACATATTTTATGTGACCTTTTTTAATCATGAATACAGGTAGCCTTCATTTAATGTAAAGACTATCTTTTCTAGCAATATTAATTTAGATAGCAGTTTTTTAAATTAAATATATATTTTCTGTCATTCATGTAATGTCTTCTGCTAGATTTCAGAATGTAAAAAGGATGTAGTAATATTTTTGGGGTCAGAATCTTACAGGGAAAAATGACAATATCATGATAAAATTTTAATTGTACTACTAAAAATATTAATGTTGCTACTTAAATATGATCTGTAATATTGTTATACCTAAAATCAAGTGATGAAACTTAAAATATAAACTAGAATTATAAACTCTATAAGTATAATTGTTTCTATAGCTTCCCATTTACTTATTTTAACTGAATAACAGCACTTTCCAAATTATAGTGTAAGAAATTGGCTAAATGTTTTATCATCACTTATCTTAGTGCTTATAACTTTAAAAAGACATTCTTTTATGTTTAATTTTCCTAACCACTTGTCTTTATTACTGTCTTTCCAGATGTTTTTATTAATAATCATATAATTTATTAGTATGTTTTTGGATGTGATATGTGTAAATCAATACATATTTTTAGAACAGCTATTATCAAGGTAAGGAATGAAACATCCAGGTCTTTTGCCCTGGTCCCATTTTCTTGCGTTCATGTTCCAGACAAAGCTGAGGAATGACAAGAAGACTCTATGCCTCAGTGAACCTGATTCCATCTCACTTTTAGTAAATGATCTTATTTGAGCTTATTAGGTGTAGAAGTGGTTCAGGAGGGGAAGCCAGGTAATGGATACAAGATTAGAGGTCTGTTTCAATGAATTGATTTCAACACAAAATTTGCTTCTACTTATACTAAGTAAACCAAGTGTGTGGATTGTCATTCTATTTGGTATAAGGACTGGGTTACTTACAAAACAGAAAATAGCTCTCAATAGTTTTTTTTACTAGGACCCATCAAACCAGGCCCTCAGTTAACTTTGTGGGTGTTTTTTGTTTTTCATTTAGGAAAAAGAAGGAAATTAAAATAAGACAAGCTAAAATCAAAGAGAATTTGTTATATATGTATATTGCATAGAAAAAGACAGAAAGTACATGCATGAAAGTGTTACTAGCAAATTTATGGCAGCATTATGAATGATATTTATCTTCTTTTCTATATTTTCTAGAAGAAATATATATTATTTGTATAATCAAAATACATTATAGTAAAGATTTTTTTTTTTTAAACTTTGAATAAATTCTCTTTATTTGGAAATCACTACACTTACCTCTATGTCTTTTACAGTATCACCTATGGTACTGTGTCATGACAAATGTTTCCAGAAATGGTTCGTGAACATTGGAAGATTCTTAATTATCAAACATTAATTATCAACTAACACAATTGTGTGCGGTGGACAAAGAGGGGACGAGACAGACAGTTGGGGGCTGGTACATAGAAGAATTATCTGTAGAGCTTTTAAAAGAATACAGGACTATTCTCTGTTCCCCATGTTGGCTGGTGGGGTAGAGGGTGAGCAGAGCATGACCCTCACATATATGTATTGTGCTAAACTGTCTTGGATTTTTCTGACTTGCCCTCTGTCAATCCCTTCCTCCCCAAGAGAATCACTGCACTAGCATTATGATTAATCAGAGTTTATTACAGCTGTGGGCTTTGAGTAGTTTTGCCATACATTAGTTTTTATACACATGTCACAGAAGTTATGATATAGGAAGCCAGCTCATGAACCTCCTTTATGAGAAGGCAGTGCTTTGTCTCTCTCATACTGTATAACCTGGCCCTATGCTGGTCCATTTCCCCCGTATAGTGCACATTCAGGAACATTACTATTTGTCATAAAGACTCCCCACCCTGCTCCACTTTCAAATAAAAGAAACTCCTGTATGTTTTCAGGGTATCATTTGGCAAATGTCAGCAGTGAAAACCTTGATCAACTTTATCTAAGGAGCTGAGAGCTAAAAAGTCTCAGGATCTTCATAGAAATTTGGCAAAAGTTAAGCAAGTTCTACACATTTATGACTAACCATTTTTGTTCATAACAGCCACATTTACTTTTTTAAAGAAAGAGTATCTGGTGCCTCTATTAATTATTTCTGAACAGCAGATTTTTTTTATGCTTCATTCCTCAATTTTAACCTTTGCTGTTATTTTAAAATACTGAATTTAAACTTGACTGTTTTTATAGATCCAGATGTCATATTTCTGAAGGCTTGCTGCTAAATTAGCTAAAAAAAATTATATTAATATAACGGTGTACCCAGTGATTTGGAGACCAATATCAATCTGTCTCTGTATTTTGGTTTGAGACAAACAGGATTTCCATTTAGATCCATTTTCCACAGCTTCATCAACTTGTTCAGTAAAAATTCCAAATCCTATAATTATAGAAGAAAAAGACACAAATATTTTATAATTATCAGGATTTCCTTTGTTCATTTAACTGTTTATAAAGGTAATTACTGCTTTTTATGGAGTTCTAGCTCAGTGCTAGGTACTTAAAAGGTGTTCCATAAATCACTTTTGGATAAAATGGTCTGTACTAACCACAGAGGGGGCTAAAGAGAAGGCAGTAAGTGATGGGACCCTGGTTCTTTGTCTTAGTCTCTTAAATGGATCCAGCCTGCACTTTGGAAAAAAACCTGTGCCCCTCTGGCCATCCATTCTGCAGAAGATGCCTTATTCTTAGTGAAGCTTATGGAAGGTTCCAGATTAAGGCAATCAAGGAGTAGTGAGTAAGCAGTCCATTGGCATTGCAAGGCATGTATATATATTTGTTTTTATTTATTTATTTATTTATTTATTTATTTATTTATTTTGTATTTTTCTGAAGCTGGAAACCGGGAGAGACAGTCAGACAGACTCCCGCATGTGCCCGACCGGGATCCACCCGGCACGCCCACCAGGGGCAACGCTCTGCCCACCAGGGGGCGATGCTCTGCTCCTCCGGGGCGTCGCTCTGCCGCTAGCGACCAGAGCCACTATAGCGCCTGGGGCAGAGGCGAAGGAGCCATCCCCAGCGCTCGGGCCATCTTTGCTCCAATGGAGCCTTGGCTGTGGGAGGGGAAGAGAGAGACAGAGAGGAAGGAGGGGGGGTGAAGAAGCAAATGGGCGCTTCTCCTATGTGCCCTGGCCGGGAATCGAACCCGGGTCCCCCGCACGCCAGGCCGACGTTGAGCCAACCAGCCAGGGCCTATTTGCTTTTATTTAAAGAATGCATATTCATTAAAAAATCTATAAAATTATCAAAGGGAAATAGGAGAAAAAAGTCGCTTGCATGCTTATCACCAAAGGTCACTTTCAATGTGCCATCATACATCCTTCCAGCCTCCTTTTTTGAGCACAAGGATTTCTTTAACTGCCATGTGGGTACAGTTTTGTTTTAGGTATATCATAAACATTTCTCTGTTTTTATAGCTTATAAGAAAATGAGATAATTGATGTTTCAAGGAATAATTAAGTTATTCCACAGCCTACAATCAAAAATGTGAGAAAAACAGATTAATGGCAGTTAAGAACCAGCTCTTTGTTTGTCCTCATACCTCCTCTTTCTCCCTGTTTGGGTTTCTTTTGTCATCACCATTATTTTCTCCAGTGCCTTGTTTTTTGTCATTCCTTTCCTTGCTTTCTCTCTTTCTTCATTTTTATTTTCATTTAAAAAATATTTTATTGATTGATTTTAGAGAGAGGAGAGAGAGAGAGGAAGAGAGAAGGAGGAGTCAAAGCATCCACTCATAGTACTTGCTTCTCATATGTGCCTTGACCAGGTGAGCCCAGGGTTTCGAACTGGTGACCTCTGCATTCCAAATTGATGCTATATCCACTGTGCCACCACAGGTCAGGCATCATATTTCAATATGGATATTTTATTTAGCTATTTAATAGAAGTGAAATATACTTGGAGCATTTCTAATATATGCCACACAGTTCTATTTTTAATTTAAAAATCAGTTTATAATGAATTACTCAAAACAAGCAATGCAAAACTGTTTTTCTCTCTATAGCCTTCAATTGATTTTAAAAAATTCAATGGCCTTAGGCAAAATAACAAAGGAAAGATTTACCACCTTTAATAGGGCAAAAACATTACTTTAAAGCAAATATCTTGCTGATAATAAAAATAAAAGTTGATAATTAATTCTGTGGAGAACTCTCTGGTTTTCAGAGCACGGCCATATATAGATAGGATCTTGTAGAGGGAGCTCCTTAGAATATGGAGGTGAGCATTGCAGAGTTGGTCAACAATCCAGAGGGTAGTAGCACACAGGCACCCTAGTCTTCCATTTTTTTCTTAAGCCAAGACCCAAATTATCATAGGGCATAAGGGAAAATTAGGAAATACAAATTATAGATTAATTCATACATGTTCTAATTACAAAGCTGAAACTAATTGATAATCCATTGCCTGGTATTTTTACTCCCTATATCACTTTCTCACCTAATTAAAGCCTGGCCCAGTAGTTCTATTTAACCTATTTGTACCTTTCATCTTATTTTTTGCTTGATCCATAATTATTATTGCGTAGATACTTTATTTTTTCATTTTTAGAAAAAATTCTTGTAGTAAGACTGCATTTATTCTTTAGATTTTAGAAAAGTTTTTTTTTTAACTGGGAAGCTTTGACATTTGTTCTCTTCCACATGAAAAATCTCCACAAATTCTTTCATATCATGAAGATAACAAATTTGGGCCATGCAGCTATGCACCTGCATCTACATGAAGAAAAGCTATCTTCGGGAAATAATTGCAAGGACAGTTGGGTGTCTGGGACCCACTGCAGAGTACCTGGTAGGTCCTTTAATCTTCTTGAGACTAATATCTTCCTGCAAAATGGTAAAAGTATTTCCAGTGCTGCTTACTTCATTATTCTACAAAATACTTATTGAACCATGGGCTAAGTTCCGTGCTAGACTCTAAGGTATCCAAACAAATAATATGAAAAATAGGAATTGTTAAAAAAAAATACTGTCATCGGCCTGGGGCGCTGAGGATGGCTCTATGGAGCCTCTGCCTCAGGCACTAAAAATAGCTTGATTGGGAGCATGGCCCCAGACAGACGGAGCATTGACTCCAGACAGCCGCTGCTGGGTGGATCCCGGTTGGGGTGCATGCGGGAGTCTGTCTCTCTATTTCTCCTCCTCTCATTTGGAAGAAGAAAAAGAAAATGCTAGCAATCCCAAACTTCCTGGCACTGCTACTTACTGTTTGACCTCAGGCAAGCCTGTGTCCTCATTTATAAAGTGAGGATAATTAGGATTAGTGCCATGGCATATAAATTCTTGTAACAAAGCTGGTAATACAAATGTGTTAATTCTTTGTCTCTTTGCCTATCCTTCCACCCCTTAGCTAATTTTCTTTCTCTTAATTTTGGTGAATGGAGAACAAAATTTGTTTAAGAAAGAATAAGCTTTGACCCATTGACATGTAGTTGACTTATAAGAAAGCCCTCTTCAAAAGTTATAACTTCATCCTTTAGTCCTGAGGTTTGGACTATACTCTCTCTGCAGCATTTGTCTTACAGTGTTTGATAGAGCCATAATTATTTTGTTTTATGTGAGAGTTTCTCTGTATTTCTCTTAGTCTAAAAAAATCTCTAAGGAAGAAATTGTGTATTGCAATTTTTTAGTGTTGAATATAATACCCCATCATCCAAAAGGTAATAATAACAATTTGAGAACTTTAAATTTATATAGATAAAAAGGTCCTGGAGAGTTTTGTTAATTGTTCCTCACTTGATAAATGACCCTCGACATACTCCCTCCAGTGCATGTTTATTTAAGACTAAACTAATCCTGTGCTGAAATATGATTACTCTTTGGATACGCTCTGGTTGTTCATTGCCTTCCTGTCTTTAATAAAATGCTTTCACTTTCTTCAATAAGTTACTAAAGGGAGCAGACACTTTTCTGGACAGTCTCTGTTTGATAAATGATCATGTCATGCTATCACTTAGAGGAGAGCTGCGAGATCCTGAGGAGTTGACTCTGTTTCGCAGGCAGGGCTGGCGCTGAGCTCCTGCACGGGCGCCGGTGGCACCAACCGTGCTCCCTCTACAATTAGTGATGGCCACTGATGAACCTGTGTGTGACCAGCACGCTCCACTCTTTATCGAAAATGTCTGGCCCAACTGTCCTAACTAAATCTAAAGACAGCCATTTGTCATCCCCCTGACTTCCTGTCATCATCTGCCTGGGAAAATCTATAATTTTGGGCTTGTTCCTGACTAAACTGTGGAGGGAATAAATTCATCTTCGGGTTACTCTGCTTGTCAGGATCAATATTGAGCAGAGGTTGAATAAATTAGAAACTGGGAAAACATGACAGGCCATAGTGGTGTGTTCGTTTCTGTCTTATAAATCAAATATTTAGTTTATATAAGAGGCAAACATGTCAAATTTTTTAGTTCCACCATTCATTCTGAAGATGCTTTACCTCATGATGAATAGCCATCTGAAAACCAATGAAATAAATCACTAATATATCTGCCTGTGAGATAAACTTTTCAGATCATTTTATTAGCTTAGCAAACTTCGCAGACATAAGAACTGTAGGTATTGATTAAAATTATTTTGTTCCTTCATGTCTTTATACATTTTTGTTACCATGATATTTATTTGATTTAATAATGTCAGCAAGCTACATAATGTTGGCTCTATTGAAGTTCATGGTTCATCCAACTATTTGGAGATATGCAAGATTTTTATTGTAAATGGTCATTCAAGTATCTAATATTGCATTTTTTAAAATTGATTTAAGTGAAAGAGGAAGGGGAGAGAGAGAGAGAGAGAAACACTGATTTGTTGTTCCACTTATACATGCATTCATTGGTTGAGTCTTGCATGTGCCCTAACCGGGGATTGAACCTGTAGCTTAGATCCAAGGTCGCTGGCTCCAGCAAGGGGTTACTCAGTCTGCTGAAGGCCCGCGGTCAAGGCACATATGAGAAAGCAATCAATGTACAACTAAGGTATCGCAATGCGCAATGAAAAACTAATGATTGATGCTTCTCATCTCTCTGTTCCTGTCTATCTGTCCCTGTCTGTCTCTCTCTCTGACTCTCTCTCTGTCTCTGTAGAAAAAATAAAATAAAAAACAAAAACAAAAAACGATGCTATCCCTGGAAAACTGTTGCCCGAGTAGGGCATAAAGCAACCTATTTACTAGAGGAAAAAGCCCAAAGCCTGTGTGGTGACAGTGCTATAAAACCTCCCCATCATGCATCCTTATGATTCCCAAGCACATGTGCACCCTCTGGGGACCAAGAGAAGGTATCCCTGAGGCAGACCATCAGGGATCAATTCACTTTCTTCCTTTTTTGTCATCTACATCTATTCCATGCAGTGTCTTTTTTTTTTTTTCCTTCCCTGGACCAGAGCAGAATGTAAAATCATAGCTAGAAAAATATTTTTCTCCTATAACCCACTATCTTCTTCATTTATATGCAGACACTTTACAAAAAAGCAATGCTCATGTTGATGATAATTGTAAATCATCTGTTACACTATGGAAGGACCATCTACAATATGTGTGAGAAGAATGACCAGATTTTGTGGTATGCCACACTGAGCATTTCATCATACTCTTCCCATATGTAGGCAGTCTCATCCATGATGGTACTTTCAGTGACCACTTAAACCAATTTGCTGAGGAATCCCACATTCTACTATGTGAGCTCTGGCCTCATACATCCAATTATCTACCTGACATTTTCTACAGAACATTTTAAAGGCATATCACACTTGACCATAACTCATGTTCTTCTTCTTCCCCAAACCTGACTCTTGAGTTCCCTATTTTTTACAGCAAAGCAAAAACCTGACTCTTGACTTCTCTCCCTCGTACATTCCTTACATCACCAAGTCCTGTCCACATTACTTTCTAAACAGCTCTCCAATCTGTTCATTCACTTCATTTTTATCCCCACCCTATTCAAGTTTTCAGCATCTCTCACTTCCTAGCTAGCTTGGCCTCTTCCAAACTATTCTCCACACTATAGCCATGCTGATCTTTCAAAATGCTAATCTATAATTACTTCACCCTGGCTTAAACAACTTTAGTGGCTCCTCATTGTTCTTAGGATAAAGACAAACCTCTCTATCATGACCTATGTAACTTCCACCCACCAATTTATATATTTGTACTATGGTTCACATTCATTCTCTCTGCTTCCTATCCCTCTTTTTTTTTGCCATGTTTCATTTGCCTCAGAGCCTTTGCATATGCTATTCTGTGTACCTGGTAAGCCCTTCTCTTCTGTCAGAGCACAGCTCAGCAATTCCTTCTGAAGGGATGCTTTCACTGAGCTCCCTAACTAAGCAAATTCCCCTATGATAGGCTTTCAGAGCCACATAGTTCTTGTACTACTTGCCACAGATGCATTCTTACATTTTTTTTTACCTGATGTTTCTCTTCCCTTCAATGCTGAGAGCTCTTCAAGGCCAGGGACTGTATCTGTTTTTGCTATCTAGCAAATGTTGCCACATGGTAGGTATTTTGAATGAATGGATAAGAAGAAATGAATGAAAGCATAGATGAATGGATCTGAAGTTAGAAGCAGGGCAGGAATTATAAAGGAGGAATTGTATGGAACCATTTTGAAAAATTTGTTTTGAGGGGCTGCATATATGGAAAGAGAAAGACAGGATTTAGCGTCTCTTCTTTCATTTCCTCCTGTTCTCCTCCACTGTCTTCACTTCCCCCTCCACTACCCCAGGTCTCTGCACTGTACCAGCTTCAGACTAGTGAATAGGAGAAATGAGGGTAGGGCTAGATCCTGGAGGAAGTTGTCCTGGGCAGCCTATGGGTCTGTAGAAGTGAGAGAAAAGGGAATAAAATCTGAGGCAGCAGAAACGACGGAAGCCCCCTGGCCAACCAACTTTTTCCAGGTCCTTATCATGGGCCGCTGTCTCTCATGTTGCAACCCTCTGCAGCTCTAGGCTAGGGCATGGGCATTATGTAGGAATGTCTATTTCTCAGTGACCCACTTCTCTCTTTTCTTTTTCCTTTTCTCATTCTTCCCACAGAGCTCCAGGATTTCAGTAGTCATGGCAGTACTTTTCCTTGTTATTTCTGTTCCTTTTAATTTCTCTTAAATATCTTTGTCATTGCTCAAACTAGAATCTTGGAAGATTAATGTTATTTAACCATCCTGAGGGACTATTACTTTTTCATTTTTATCTTATTTCATGTATACTGCTCACAAAAATTAGGGGATATTTCAATGCTTCATATTCATTTTGAAATATCCCCTAATTTTTGTGAGCAGTATATTTTCTGTAGGTTCATTTGAGGAACCTATGGTTTTGATATCAAAGCAGCTGCTCCAATGCTACAAATCTTGGGTAATTATAGTGTTTTGTGAGGATTCTCTAATGATGTCCCCTTCTTGTTCCCCATGGCACAAAGCTGTCTGTTGCTGAAGTCTCTTAGGATGGATGTCAGTGACCTTATGTATGGCATGTCGCGGTTTCTCTCCCATGGTACAGGGTTTGATGTTAGCAGCTTTTGGGCAACCTCAATCAATGAGTGTAAAGAATGGAATAATTAAAACAAAAAATGGAGCTCTGACCCTAGGAATTCACAGAGAGAAAAAAGTTAATATTATGATACTAAGCTTCAACATGTCCTTTGATTAAATCTTCAGAGGATGATGTAAAGTGGATCACAAAGACCCATTTCAGGTGAACCCCGGGCTGGTCTATATTCAGACTTCCAAAAAAGCTGTGTCTAGGCATTTTTAATTGCTTGTGTCTTCTTGCTGGAAGTAAAAGAACTTGAGATTTCATCTCTACTCCATGGATATCTTCTCAAATGGAAGGGAAAAGCAACTTTTGGCAAATGCCAAGTTCTGGAACTTGCTGAATAGTTTGTATTCCTTCCCTACATAGTTTAATATTTTTCATTGTTCTTGTATTCATTAATTCTATAAAAATGTAGTAGGTACCAATTATGTACTATACACTGAGCTGAGTACTAGGGAATCCAGAAATCAACAAGGATCCCTTGTTCTTAAAGGCTTTTAGAGTAATGAGGGAATATGGTGACATACGATATAACAGAATTATATTAACCAGTTGTTTCTTACCAACCAGTCAAGTCACTCTTTTATAAATTACATTTTAAAAAAGCAAAGCAAACAGTTAAAAAAATTAAACAAGACAGTAGGGTTTATAACAAAACTTAAAGGGTAGGGCTCATAACAAAAAGCACTTCCAATTTTTTTTAATAATTTTATTTTTTTAATGGGGCAACATTAATAAATCAGGATACATATATTCAAAGATAACATGTCCAGGTTATCTTGTTGTTCAATTATGTAAAGCACTTCCAATTTTTTTCAGCTGTTTTTATACACTCACCTCCACAATGCTAAATAACAACTGCTACCTATTTATAAATCTTAGATATTTATTTGCTGAATTCCTACTATGGAAGATAATAATTTAATTCTTGTAAGTACTACTGCAACCCCCAACCTTCCCTTACCCCATTTTGTCAAGTTATAGTAAAATTGTTATCAGATTAATATTCACTGACTATTATTAAGCTCAAATATTGTTCGATGCATATAATGCACTATGATTGCTTCTTGTTTTACCCAGAGTTAAAAATTGGTTGGTTATTTATTTGCTTAGTTTTCTATGTATTTATCACTAACTCAGCCTGCTGCAACTTGGGCTGGTAGATGCTGTTCCAGGACATCTGTTTGCTTCAATTTTCCTTCAAATTCATTCTGGGAATTTCCTTATCTTTTTCCTATTTCCTAGATGCCATGTCTTCCCTTTTCATAGTTTTCCCTCCTGTTTAGGAGAAACACATTTTCTAAGAGCTAACCAAGGAGGGTATGTCAGCTATAAAATTTTTTGAGCGCTTGCATGTTTAAAAATTGAAAAATTGACCAAGTATAGGGTATAGTTATAACTCTAGATTGAGAATATTTTTACCTTGAAATTTTGAAGACATTATTCTATTATTGTCCAGACTGAAAAGTCTCATAATTCTGACTCCATTTTGCTTCTTGATTCTTTGCATCCTCTTTTTCACTGTAGAAGCCTTTAGGAGCTCTTTATTCCTAGTGTCCTAAAACTTTTAAGGAAGGCCTGGATTGAGAATCAGTTTTCATCCTCTGTGCTGACATTTGGGAGACAGTTTGAATCAAGAAGCTCAGTTCCTTTGGCTCTGAAAACTTTTCTAAT
This sequence comes from Saccopteryx bilineata, assembly GCF_036850765.1. Lineage (NCBI taxonomy): Eukaryota > Metazoa > Chordata > Mammalia > Chiroptera > Emballonuridae > Saccopteryx > Saccopteryx bilineata. The sequence goes on from NC_089492.1 coordinate 64,970,411, forward strand.
ATTTTTAAATTAACCTTATTGAGTTATAATTTATATACAATAAAATGTATTCATTTAAATGACTAAACCATATACATTCACATAACAGCCACTATAATCAATACAAAACCTTTTCATCATCCCAAAAGATTCATTAAAGGACCTTTCCAGTCAACCTCCCATCTAGCAATCATTGATTTGCTGTTACTATATACATTTATTTTTCAAGAGTTTTATATCAATGGAGTCATATAATATATACTCTTTTTTTGTCTAGCTTATTTTTCTCAGTATAATTTTTTTTTCTTTGTGACAGAGACAGAGAGAGAGAGACAGAGAGAGGGACAGATAGGGACAGACAGACAGGAAGGGAGAGAGATGAGGAGAATTGATTCTTGGTTGCGGCACTTTAGTTGTTCATTGATTGCTTTCTCATATGTTCCTTGGTGGGGGGCGACCTACAGCAGTGCGAGTGACCCCTTGCTCAAGCCAGTGACATTAGGCTTCAAGCCAGCGACTATGGGCTTAAGCCAGCGACCATGGGGTCATGTCTATGATCCCATGCTCAAGCCAGCAACCTCGTGCTCAAGCTAGTGAGTCCGCGCTTAATCTGTTTGAGCCCATCCTAAAGCCGTTGACCTTGGGGTTTTGAACCTGGGTCCACTGTGTCCCAGTCTGATGCTCTATCCACTGTGCCACCACCTGGTCAGGATCTCAGTATAATTTTTAAAAATGTTGTTCATACTGTTGTGTGCATCAATAGTTCATTCCATCTTATTGCTGAGTAAATACAGTATATTTATCCATTCTCCATTTGAGGGAAACTTGGTTGTTTCCAAAATTACAAATAAAGTTACTATAAAGATTTGAATATATGTATATGTGTGAACATTTTCATTTCATGTATGTAAATACCTAAAAATGTGATTGCTGAGTCATATCAAAAGTACATATTTAACTTTATAAGAAATATGTAGTTTGCTGTTTTCCAAAGAGATTGTACCACTTTAAATTTCCTCAGCAATAAGTGAGAATTTAATTGCTCCACATCCTCATCAAAAATTGGTATTGTCAGTCATTAATTTTAGCCATTCTAGTGGGTATACAGTGGCATCACATTTTGGTTTTATTGCATTGCATTGCATTGCATTTGGTTTTAATTTGCATTTCCCTGATGAGTAATGATACTGAGCATCTTTACTTGTGCTTCTGATTATTAGCATATGTTCTTTTATAAAGTATCTGTTGAAATTTTTATCCCATTTTTTTAATGTGTTGCTTTTCTTCTTACTATAGAGTTGCAAGAGTTCTTTATTATTCTTGGTAAAAATTGTCAAATACACAATAGCTAATATTTTCTCTCAGTCTGTGGTTTACCATTTCAGTAATGATGTCTTTCAAAGTGCAAGTTTTAAATTTTGATGAAGTCTAGTTTATCAATTTTTATGCGTTATGCTTTTCTGAAAAAACTGTTTGTCTATGTTTTTTTCTAGAAGTTTTATATTTTATCAGTTAAATTTGGATATGATACACTTTGAGTAAATTTTTGTGTATGGTATGAAGGGTAAAAGCTCCTTTTTTCTACTTAGATATCCAGTTGTTTCAACTGCATTTGTTGAAAAGATCCTTCATTGAATTATCTTGGAACTTTCGTGCTTCCTTGTGGAAAAAAAAATCAGTTGAACATGAGTTTGAATTTATTTATAAACTCTGTACACTGTTTCCTTGATCTCTGTGTCCATTCTATGCCAATACCACAATGTTTCGATTATTATAATGTTTTGCTTTTTTCTTGAACAGAGACAGAGTCAGAGAGAGGGACAGATAAGAACAGACAGGAAGGGAGAGATGAGAAGCATCAGTTCTTTGTTGTGGCATCATAGTTGTTCGTTGACTGCTTGTTTATTTATTGCTTTCTTATATGTGCCTTGACTGGGGAGCTACAGCAGGGTGAGTGACACCTTGCTCAAGCCAGCGACCTTGGGCTCAAGCCAATGACCATGGGGTCATGTCTATGATCCCACGCTCAAGCCAGTTACCCTGCGCTCAAGCCGGATGAGCCTGTGCTCAAGCCAGCGACCTTGGATTTTCCAACCTGGGTCCTCCATGTCCCAGTCCGACGCTCTACCCACTGCACCACCACACTATTATAATGTTTTTTTTGTTTGTTTGTTTGTTTTTTTCATTTTTCTGAAGCTGGAAATAGGGAGAGACAGTCAGACAGACTCCCGCATGCGCCCTACCGGGATCCACCCGGCACGCCCACCAGGGGCGATGCTCTGCCCATCCTGGGCATCGCCATGTTGCGACCAGAGCCACTCTAGCGCCTGAGGCAGAGGCCATAGAGCCATCCCCAGAGCCCCGGCCATCTTTGCTCCAATGGAGCCTTGGCTGCGGGAGGGGAAGAGAGAGACAGAGAGGAAAGCGCGGCGGAGGGGTGGAGAAGCAAATGGGCGCTTCTCCTGTGTGCCCTGGCCGGGAATCGAACCCGGGTCCCACACTATTATAATGTTAAAGTCACAAAATCATGTAAGTTAAATTCTCAAACGTTACTCTTTTTAGTAATATTGTTTTTTGATATTTTAGGTCCTTTACATTATTATATGAATTGTAGAATCAGCTTGTCAATTCTTTTAAAAATCATCTGGGCCTGAATTTTCAGGAGAGGCGATCATCTGTTTCTCCAACCCGCCCTCTCCTTCTCTCTCTCTCTTCTCTTCCACAGCCAGTGACTTGGTTGATTCAAGCACATCAGCCCCAGGTGCTGAGGATGACTCCATCAAGCCTTTGCCTCAGGAGCTTAAAATAGCTTGGTTGTGAGCATGGCCCCAGATGGGCAGAGCATCAGCTCCAGATGGGGGTCGCCAGGTGGATCCCTGTTGGGCACATGTGGAAGTCTCCCCTCCTCTTACATTAAACACACACACAAACACACACACACGCGCGCGCGCGCGCGCGCACACACACATTTCGAAGAGAATACAAAAAGAAATAAAATCTCATTAATTACTTATTGATTGCATGTTAAAATGATAATATTTTAGATATATTGTATTAAATAAAATATACTATTTCAATTAATAAAAAAATAAAAATCATCTGGGCCTTTCATTGGAATTGTGTTGAATGTACAAGCTAATTTGGAAAGAATTAGCACCATAAGAATATAGAGTCTTCTAATACATGAAAATGGAATCTCTATTTATTTATTTAGATCTTCTTTAATTTCTTCCAACAATGTTGTGTAGTTTTTGTTGTACAGCTCTTGCACATATTTCCTTAACTTTATCTCCAAGTATTTCATGTTTCTTGACAGGAACTGTAACTGGTATTTAAGAATATATTTTCCAGTTACTCATTGCTTGTATATGATCATTGATTTTTGCATGTTGACCTTGTATCTTATTGCTAAATTTACTTTTAAGTTTTAATAGCTTTTTGTAGACTATGATTTTACACATACTCAATCATGTCTTCAAAAAAAAAGACAGTTTTACATCTTCTTTTCCAAACTGAGTGTTGTTTATTTCATTTCTTGCCTTATTGTACTGATGAAGGCTTCTACTATAGTATTTTTTTTTACATGTTTGGACACTTTTAATAATACTTCTTTTTTATTTATTTATTCATTTTAGAGAGGAGAGGGAGAGACAGAGAGAGAGAGAGAGGAGAGACAGAGAGAGAGAAGGGGGGAGGAGCTGGAAGTATCAACTCCCATATGTGCCTTGACCAGGCAAGCCCAGGATTTCGAACCGGCGACCTCAGCACTTCCAGGTCGACGCTTTATCCCACTGTGCCACCACAGGTCAGGCTACGTATTTTATATTTACATTATAATTACTACTTTTAACTACTTCATTCTTTTGTGTAGATAAAGTTTCCAATAGTTATTGTTTTTCCTTCACCTTGAAGAACTTCCTTTATTATTATATTGTAATGTATGTCTCCTAGGGACAAGTTATTTCAAGTTTAATTTATCTGAAAACAATCTTTATTTTTCCTTCACGTTTGAAGGAGAATTTTACTGGATATATAATACTAAGTTGACGGGTGTTTTTGCATTTTTTTTTCTTTCAGCACTTTAAAAGAAATTATTTTGTATTCTGGCTTGCATTGTTTGTCATGAGAAGTCTATGATCTATGACAGCAATTTTCAACCAGTGTGTCACAGCACACTGGTGTGCCTCAGGATTATTTTTTAAGTGAGAGGAGAGGAGATAGAGACAGAAGAGGAAAGGAGATAAAAAGACAGAAGAGGAGGGGAGATAAAGAAATGTTCCTGCATGTGTCCCAACTGATATCCATCCAGCAACCCCTGTCTGGAGCCGATGTTCTGATCAACCCAGCTATTTTTAGCACCTGAGGCTGATGCACTCAGTTCAACCCAGCTTTCCTCAGCACCTTTGGTGACACTGGAACCAACTGAGTCACTGTCTGCAGGAAGGGAAGCGAGAGAGAGAAGGAAAAGAGAAGCAGCTGATCACTTCTCTTGTGTGCCTTGACAGGACATCTATACACTGGGCCAACACTCTATTCACTGAGCCAACCATCCAGGGCCTCTTTAGGTTTATAATTACCATCAAATATGAGAATTTGGGGGTTACTATATTTTTAGTTTTGTTCTTTTTTAACAGCTTTATTGAGATATAATTCATATACCATACATTCACATATTTAAAGTGTACAATTCAATGATTTTTAGTACATCTGTAGAGTTGTGCAATCATCAGCATAATTTTAGAATATTTTCATTGCCCCCCTCAAAGAAACCTTGTACCCATTAACATCACTTCCTATTTTCATCAACCCTTAGCTCTAGGCAATCAATGATCTATTTCTGATTCTATATATTAACCTATTCTAGACACTTCATACAAATGCAACCTCATTAATTGTCTTCTGTGGTGGCTCTTTGACTTTACATAATATTTTTCAAATTTATCCATGTTGTAGTATGAATCAGTACTTCATTCCTTTTTAATGCCAAATAATTCTTCCATGTGCATAGACATAACATATTATTTTATCCATCCATTTGTTGACGAACATTTAAGTTATTTCTACTTTTTGGGTATGTTGAATAAGGTTGCTATGAACATTCATGTACAAGTCTTTCTGTGGATGTAAGTTTTCATTGCTTGTGGTCTGTACTTAACAAGTGGAATTTTGTGTCATATGTTAAATTCTGTGTTTAACATTTTGAGAAACTGCCTGTTTTTGAAAGCAGCCACACTATTTTACATTCACTCCAGAAAGTATCAGGGTTCTAATTTCTCTGTATCATTGCCAACATGTTATTATTTGTCTTTTTAGTTATAGCTATCTCATCAGGTGTGAAGTGGTATATAATTGTGGTTTTGATTTGCATTTCCCTAATGACTAGTTATGTTGAGTATCTTTCACATGCATATTAACCACTTGCATATCTTCTTGGTAGAAATGTCTATGAAGTCCTTTGCTCATTCATAAATTAGAATTTTTGTAGTTGTTGTCTTTGTTGTTGAGTTCTTTATATATTCAAGACATGAGTCTATTATCAGATATAGGATTTGCAAATACAGGGTGGGGCAAAAGTAGGTTTACAGTTGTGAGTTTGAAACTATTATTTATTATTATTATATTATTTTCCATATGAACAACTGTAAACCCACTTTTGCCTCTCTTCCTAGTCTGTGGCTTGTCTTTTGCATTTGCTGAATGGTATTCTTTGAAGCACAAAAGTTGTTAATTTTTTTAAAGTTTAATTTATCTTTATTTCCTTATGCTTTCGTTGTCGTATCTAAGAAGGCTTTTTCTTAATTCATGGTCATAAAGATTGATTTCTATGTTTTCCTCTAAGAGTTTGTAGTTTTAACTTTTTACATTTAAGTCTCTGATCTATTTTTAATTGATTTTTGTTTAAATTATAAAGAAAGGATCCAACTTGATTCTTTTGCATGCAGCTATCCAAAGATCTCAGTAACATTTATTGGAAAAACTATTTTTTCAGCATTGGCTTGTCTTGGTACCCCTGTCAAAAATCAATTTACTATAAATGTGAGGGTTTATTTCTAGATTCCCAGTCTCATTCCATTGATCTGTCTATACTTATGACAGTGCCACTCTTGATTGCTGTAGATTTGCTGTAAGTTTTGATAAAGGAAAGTGTGAATGCTCCAACTTTGTTCTTTTTCCTTTTTTTTTTTTTGTATTTTTCTGAAGTTAGAAGTGGGAAGGCAATCAGACAGACTCCTGCATGCACCCAACTGGGATCCACCTGGCATGCCCACCAGGGGGCGATGTTCTCCCCATCTGGGGCGTTGCTTCCTTGCGGTGGAGGCCATGAGCCATCCTCAGTGCCCAGGCCAACATTGCTCCAATGGATTCTTGGCTGAGGGAGAGAAAGAGAGAAAGGGGAAGGAGAGGGGGAAGGGTGGAGAAGCAGATGGGTGCTTCTCCTGTGTGCCCTGACAGGGAATCGAACCCGGAACTTCCACATGCCAGGCCAGTGTTCTACCGCTGAGCCAACCAGCCAGGGCCAACTTTGTTCTTTTTAAGAATGTTATGACTGCCCGGGTACCTCAAGGCCACTATTTCTTAAGAAATATTTTCTGGCCCTGGTGGGTTGGCTCAGCGGTAGAGCGTCGACCTGGCATGAGGGGGACCCGGGTTCGATTCCCGGCCAGGGCACATAGGAGAAGCGCCCATTTGCTTCTCCATCCACCCCCCCCCTCCTTCCTCTCTGTCTCTCTCTTCCCCTCCCGCAGCCAAGGCTCCATTGGAGCAAAGATGTCCCGGGCGCTGGGGATGGCTCTGGTCGTGGCAGAGCGACGCCCCCTGGTGGGCAGAGCGTCGCCCCTGGTGGGCGTGCCGGGTGGATCCCGGTTGGGCGCATGCGGGAGTCTGTCTGACTGTCTCTCCCCGTTTCCAGCTTCAGAAAAATAATAAAAAAAAAAAGAAAAGAAATATTTTCTGCTTCTGTCTTAGTTTGGGCTGCCATAACATAATACTATAGACTGGATGGCATAAAAAATAAAATTTATTTCTTATAGTTCTGGAGGCTGGGAAGTTTAAGATCAAAGTGCTGATAGATACTGTGGTCTGTTGAGAGTGTTCTTCCTGGTTTGCAGATGACTGTTTTCTCCTTGTATCCTCACATGGTTAAGAGAGAGAGGGAGCTCTAGGCTCTATCTTTTTTTATAAGGATCCTCATGACCTAATTATCTCCCAAACACCTCATCTCTAAATATGATCACATTGGGAATTAGGCTTCAGCCTATGAATTTTGAAGGGAGGGACACAAATATCCAGTCCCTAGCATTGCCCCTACTGCTCCTAGGAATTCATTCATATACATGTTTGAATATTTCTAGTATCCTACAAGCTATTGAGGCTCTGCTTTTTTTTTAGTTTTTTTTTCTCTCTGTACCTCAGATTCGATAATTTTAATGTTATGTCTTTGAGTTCTGATCTTTTCTTCTGTAATGTCTAACCTACTTTTTTTTTAGGTAAGAATAGGGGAGATAGTGAGGCAGACTCCCACATGCGCCCCAACTGGGATCCACCCATCAACCCTGTATGGGACCAATGCTCCAGTACCGAGCTATTTTTAGTGCCTGAGGCTGACCAACTTGGACCAATTAAGCCATCCTCAGCACCTGGGGATATGCTCGAACCAATCAAGCCACTTGCTGTGGGAGAGGAAGAAGGAGAGAAGGAGGAGAGGACGTTAGGGTGAAGCAGATGGTTGCTTCTCCAGTGTGCCCTGACCTGGACTCGAACCTGACATGTCCATACGCTGGGCCAGTGCTCTATCCACTGAGCCACCAGCCATGGCCTCTAATCTACTTTTAATCTTGTCTAACTAATTTTAATTTTAGATACACTTTTCAACGCCAGACGTTATTTTTTTCACATCTTCTATTTCTCTTCTCTTTGCTTTCATGCTTCCTTTAAATTCTAGAGTATATTTTTCTTTTAAAAGTCCTGTTTTCTAATTCTATTCTCTATATCATTTCTGGATGTTTTTTCTTGACTGACTTTTCTTCAGTTATGATTTATATTTCCATGGCTCTTTTTTGCAGTTCCTCTCCCTGCACTGTGGTCTGGAAAGTGCCTTTGGGCAGAAAGCTGGGATAATTAGAGAGCTCACCTTGTTTGTTTTCCTTCTCCTAGGGATCCCAGTTCTGTACAATGTCTGGAAAGTTGTTTCACATACTTTGTCTACTTTTCTTTTCTTTCTTTCTTTCTTTCTTTCTCCTTTTTTTTTTTTTTTTTTTTTTTTTTTGGTGAGGTATGATTCTTATCTTGGTTAATATATCATGGCCCATTTTATTATTTTAAAGTATAATTTTATTTTCTTACTTTATGAATCTTGTACTTTTATTAGTTATATATTGGATATCCTGAATTAATGCTGTTTTGTTTTTTTTTTACTTGCTTATTTTCCATTTTTTCTCTTTTTGTTTTTTTTGGAGACTTCTCCATTTTTCACATTTAAGCTTTATATCGAATATTTAACTTTACTTATTCTATTTTAAATTTCTAAGTGCTCTCATTAACTTAATGTTCATTTTCTTTTAAAAAAGAGAATCCTGTTTTTATTTCAGGTAAAAGAATCTTTTTTAATTTCTTTTAAGAAATTAATTATAATGGGATTTGTTAAAGTTTTTGTTTTTCTTTGCTTCTATATTATGTTTCTTCAGAGTTCTTCATCCCTTTGTTTCTGTCTTTCTTTGATTTTAGAAGCTTCCAGATATCTAGTGATTCTGAAATACCTGTTCATTAAATGAGAGCTCTGTATGAAGGACAGGCTTACTGACTGCTTGGTCTCACTGCATGGCAGCTGGGTACGCTGCTGGCATTTCCCCTGCAGAACCCGAAAATATCTGAATTGGGAGGTGTTTCTCTTGAGCTGGTCAGTTTACCTGGAGATAATTTCTCCAATCTCTTGCCCAAAGTTTTTAAGCCACACAGAAAGGGTTTTGATAGTAAAGCCTTGTTTGTCTGCATAAAAGAGGGAGGAAAACAGGCCTTCTAACATTGTAGTATTGTCTTTCACTGAATCCCTATTTTCAGCATTGCCCTCTGCTGTGATTTTTTTGAATCACAACCACTCTGATTCAACTTCACAAATTAAACCTGCGCCCTGTACCTTTGTTTTTTTGCTTTTTGTTTTTGTACCTTTGTTTTTAAGGTATTATATCTATGTAGTCTTTTAATTTTTCCTTCTCTTGTTTTTCAGTTTATATACTGAAATTTCAGGTATGAGGAAATATTTATGAAAAGCTTGAAGTTTCTTAATCCATAACAAGAAAAGAAGTTTCTAATATGTTTATGTGGCTTTGGGTAGAAGAAAAACAATGCAAACTCTTGCCACGGCATCCTATTGTGAAACATGCATAATACATGGTACTCGACCAGACATAGTCTGACTGTTGTTAAATCCAACAGATTTCTGTTAACCTCTTATCTGCCCTCATGATAGTCGCTCAACAGCATCCAGTGCAAGTGGTCATTCCCTCTTTCTTGAAGTTCCCTTTTCTCTTGTCTTCTCTTACATCATTGACTCCTGGTGCCTTCTCTGATAAACAATTTCTAAACATTGGAGTATTTCTGTGCTTGATCTTAGCCTCATTTACTCTTTACCTCTAGTGTCTTTCACCCAGTTGCATGGTTCTAAATATCATATGAATGCTGTTGACTCCCAAACTTTCCAATCTTTCTTCTGCTTTGAACTCCAAATGCCTACTTGACCTATCCATTTCAATGTCCAGTAGATATTTCAATAGAAGGAATTATTGTATTCCTTCCCTGTATTTCCCAACTTATAAAGGCTACCACTATCTATCTCACACAAAAGCTAGGTGTCATCCCTGATTCTTCTCTTTTCTTTATTCCTACACATCCTACTCATAAGCAAGTTCTGTGAGTTCAATCTAAAATTTTCCCTGCAATCCATTCACTCCTCTTCTCCAAGCAACCATCTTTTCATTCTCAGCCTTTGTAGCAGTCTCCCACCTGATCACTATACTGTTGTTTTTGTGACCTATTCTTCACTTAACTGATAGAGAAATCCGTTAAAATATAATCCTTTCAGTGACTTCCTATTGTAATTAAAGTCAAGCTCAAGACCACAGCCTAAAGCAGGGGTCCCCAAACTTTTTACACTGGGGGCCAGTTCACTGTCCCTCAGACCGTTGGAGGGCCAGACTATAAAAAAAACTATGAACAAATCCCTATGCACACTGCACATATCTTATTTTAAAGTAAAAAAACAAAAAAGGGGAACAAATACAATATTTACAATAAAGAAAAGTAAATTTGCCTGACCAGGCGGTGGCGCAGTGGATAGAGCGTCGGACTGGGATGCAGAGGTCCCAGGTTCGAGACCTCGAGGTCGCCAGCTTGAGCGCAGGCTCCTCTGGTTTGAGCGAGGCTCACCAGCTTGAACCCAATGTCGCTGGCTCCAGCAAGGGGTTACTTGGTCTGCTGAAGGCCCATGGTCAAGGCACATATGAGAAAGCAATCAATGAACAACTAAGGTGTTGCAATGCGCAATGGAAAACTGATGATTGATGCTTCTCATCTCTCTCTGTTCCTGTCTGTCTGTCCCTGTCTATCCCTCTCTCTGACTCACTCCCTGTCTCTGTAAAAAAATAAAATTAAAAATTAAAAAAAGAAAGAAAGAAAAGAAAAGTAAATTTAAATCAACAAACTGACCAGTTATTTCAATGGGAACTATGGGCCTGCTTTTGGCTAATGAGATGGTCAATGTGCTCCTCTCACTGACCACCAATGAAAGAGGTGCTCCTTCCGGAAGTGCGGCGGGGGCCAGATAAATGGCCTCAGGGGGCCGCATGTGGCCCGCGGGCCGTAGTTTGGGAACCCCTGGCCTAAAGGGACCTTTATGATCTGGCTCCTATACCTTCCTTTCTAATTTCATGTTATACTGTTGTCTCTTTATTTATTCAACAATTACTTATTGAGTACCGACAACATTTCAGAAACTGAGCTAGGCACTATCATAGTAAACTGGCCTATTTCGTTCCTTGGACACTTTAAGCTCTCTTTGGACTCAGCATCTTTGTATCTTTTGTTCCCTATGCCTGACATGTTTTTTCCCTAGCTCTCTGTGCAGATTCCTTCTTTCTCATCCTTTAGATCTCAGCATGAATGTCATTTTCTCAGAGGCCTTTTTTATAACCTGGTTGTTTCATTATGCCATCCCATTTAGTTCCTTTATAATACTTTTCACAATTTCCTGTACTTATTTTTTTCCTGACTGTTCCCCTCCCCTATTTCACAGTAATGTAAGCTTCTGAGGATAGAGATTTGTCTTATCTATGATTGTGTCCCCAGTGCCTAGAACATGTTTCTCCAAGGGTCTAGACAGTACCTGGCACCCATATATAATAATAAATATTACTGAATAGATAAATTTAATGGAGAGGTTTAGAAAAAGCTACATAAGGGAGGTGAGATAGAGTTAAGTCTTAAAAATAAGGACTTGGTTATTTAAATATTGATCATTAGACTGAATAATCAGCAATATGAAGGTATTTATTTTGGTTACACATTTATCCTGGTTGCACATTATTAACATGGCCTGAGAATAATCTCTGTAGGCCAAATTGCCTGGTTTTACTGTCACTAAGAAAAACTTCCTCTGGGATTATAAGACTAGCAATTTTATCCAGTTATCAAACTTTTATTTTCTGTTCAGAATTAAAAATATAATAGACTAAGACTTTAAAAGTAAAGAAAATAAAACGAATCTTGGTAATTATGATAATTAACAACTAACCAGATCTTTCAAGATCTATTCATATATCAATATTTACCACTTATTACTGAACATTTATTTGCCAAGCATTGTGCTTAGATCCTAGGCTTACAAAAACATGTAGGAGAAATACTTGTCCTGTACTTCAGATTGATGCTAGCTTGGGAGCCTGGAATTCTCCACCGTCCTCTCCTCAGGAAAAGTCAGCTTCAGTGCTTAGCCACTCTGTTACCGTCTGTCATGGCACGAATGTGGAAGCTGTGCACAGCTTAGGTCTTCTCTGCTTAACCAGAGATCTAAACTCCAGCTTCTGTTACTTTTAGTGGGATCACATGTAACAATACATCTAAGATACATCTATCACAAAATCATATTATTGATACAAACACTGTAAAGTCAAAGGAAATCTAATTCTAGTGAATAAAAAATGCCCAATTAAAAACATTTAGAATACTCAAAAATTTAAAGTGTTTTTCAATGCAGAATTTATCTTGTAAACTCCTTACACCCTTCATATTGTAAATTGAAATGATTGAGTCATGCTTTCTTATTGGTCTTTTTATTTTAATTTTTTTTTCTTTTTTGTATTTTTTCTGAAGTTGGAAACAGGGAGGCAGTCAGACAGACTCCCGCATGCGCCCGACCGGGATCCACCTGGCATGCCCACCAGGGGGCGATGCTCTGCTCATCTGGGGTGTTGCTCTTTTGCAACCAGGAAAGACCAGGGTAACGTTTTTAAGGTCAGCAGAAAGCTGGCTGGAAGTAATTTTGAAAATAAGAGCGCTATTTAGGGAAGCAATAAGCTCATTCTTTCTTCTATGGTTCCATGTAAAGAAATTATACCACAGCCCATCCCATTGCTAAGCCATAAACTGTGAGGTGACAGCAATGTTTCCAAGAAGCCTTTCTTAGCCCCAGGATGAGTTAGTGCAACACAGTACTTATAAAAAGAGAATCACTTTGTAGTCTTGTTACTTATTGACTCTGGGTTTTTTGTGCCCAGAGATTATCCTTCCTTCCCCTGTTCTACACAGAGTAGTACAGTGCTTGACAAATATGTAGGTGCCCAATATATATCTGAATGAATAAATAAATAAATAAATAATTGAATGAATATAGTATGATATGATATAACATGACATGAATATACTTAGTGCAAATTGGAATAAGTTCAAGATCTAGGTGATTCCCCAAGGAGTAGCCAGGATAGAGTTCAGGTCTAGTCATGGGTCAAGAAATCTGATCTCTAGAGAAAAACATTTGATGGAAAATAAAAAGCATGACTTCCTTCCTTTTTTCTTTTTTTTAAGGTGAAAGGAGGGGAGATGGTGAGACAGACTCCTGCATGCACCCCAAACTAGGATCCACCCAGGAATCCCATCTGGGGCTGATGCTCAAGTACAAAGCTATTTGAAGCACCTGAGGCTGAGGGTGATACACTCCAATGGAGCTATCCTCAGCAACCAGGGCGAATGCTTGAACCAGACAAGCTACTGGCTGCAGGAGGGGAAGAGGGAAAGAAAGGGGGGGAAAGCAGATGGTCACTTCTCCTGTGTGCCCTGACTGGGAATCTAACCTGGGATGTACATATGCTGGGCCGACACTCATATCAGGCACAGGGAACAAAAGATCCATTGAGCCACTGGCCAGGGCCATGACTTTCTTATTAGAAAAACTGTTTTTGTTGGTGAGGGATGGAGGCATTGGGGATAGAAGAAAAAAAAAAACAGGTAAGAGGGCAGAATTATGCAAATAATTCTTAGTATATTTATATTAAGAAGTAGAGATTCATAAGCTAGTTTTAAAACAAATCCAGAATAGTTTTTTTCTGACATGAGAAGCAGAGAGGCAGAAAGACTCCCACATGCACCCAAATGGGATTCACCCAGCAAGCCCACTAGGGAACGATGCTCTGCCCATCTGGGGAACTGCACTATTGCATCCGGAGCCATTCTAGCACCTGAGGCAAGGCCATGGAGCCATCCTCAGTGCCTGGGCCAACTTGCTTCAATGAAGCCTGGCTGCAGGGGGGGGGGGGGGGAGAAAAAAGAGATAGAGAGAAGGGAGAGGGGGAGGGGTGGAGAAGCAGATGGGCGCTTCTCCTGTGTGCCCTGACTGGGAATCGAACCCAGGACTTCCACGTGCCAGGCAGATGCTCTACCACTGAGCCAATCAAACAGAGCCAAGATGAATATTTCTTTACACTACCTTCACATGTAGAAGTTGGTTGTCAACTGCTATGAGCTGAGTAAGATTCTCCAGTACTTCTAAGTCCTTTATGTCATCAATATTATTATTGCTGATATTCAATATAGAGAGGGACTTCTGTAAGAAAATAATTAAATTAGCATTAGTAAATAGCCTAATTAAGTACTATATATAGGAACCAGAAATCCTAATCTGTGAAAAATTTAAGATTTATCAATTCAGGCTGTTTTGCTTTTTAGGCAAGACCATAAAAACCTGTGGAGATTTTGTTTCTCTGTCATTATTTTGTTTTAGATGGAATGTTTAGAACTATTGTAATTGTGATATAACTTACAATTTTTTTTATAAATTTGATCAAGATATATGAGAAATTTATAGAGAAAAGAAGCTAAGAATCAAGAAGCAAAGAAAGAAAAAAGGTGTCCCAATAAACAAATAACAATGTAGAAAATATGCTTACTTCAGTTTTAGCAAATTATCATTTTCTGTTAAAGACCACTAAAATTTGTACTTACGTAGGAAGAAATCGTTTTTGTCTTTGTTTTTCTAAATAGAAAACATTGACCAAGAATTAAAGAATATCTGGTTTTTATTTTTATCTCTCTGTATAATTTTCTCTTGACAATCCATATGTTCAGAAGCCACTTAGAATAATAATTAACAAGCTAATTAACAAGAATTCCAACACCAGCTATTAATTCCAACACCAGCATAAATGTACAGTAGAGCAACACTAAATCAAAGCCATCTTAAAATCTAAGGTCCAGAAATCTCTAACAAGATTGAGCCTGCCCACCCAAGTATCCACACACAGCTAACATATAGAGAAGATACTTCCTGACACTTAACACTTAAAATACAGCTTTAAAAATTATGCCTTATATCTAGAATTTCAGAATCTGCTTGAATCTAGGCAAAAATTGAGTAGGCAAAAACGTTTGCAGTGGTGTTTTGGAGTGAAACTAGCCATCCCCACAGTGTGGTCAGTCTGCTTGGATCAGTTGAGATTCAGTTGAGGCACAATTGATTCTATGGGGAGGATGAAGGGAGCAGGATAGAACCAAGTCACTTCTTTCTTTTCCAGTTTAAAGCAGTATCCCTTAATTGTTATGTTTGGTTCAGAAACTTTATACTGTCCTCCATTTCTGGGTCCTCTAAAATAAAACCAACAGAATCTGTAAATACAAAAATCATGTTTGATTTTTGACCCCTGCCCAGAATTGAAGGTACCATGTCCCTAACAAATCCTGCTTTGAGGACTAGTAAAAGCCTACGTGTCACCCTCTGGCTTTTTAACTCATTGTGACACCTCCATGTGATGTCAGGTGACAGCTGGAGCATCAAATCCAATGCTCCCAGACCTGTCTGCTTCTGCTGAGTCAGAGAGCCAAATGTAGCACAGCTTACAATTAAGTCAGAATTTAGCCTGACCTGTGGTGGTGCTGTGTGGATATAGCGTCGACCTGGAACTTTGAGGTCACTGGTATGAAACCCTGGGCTTGCCCTGTCAATGCATATACAGGAAGCAACTACTACTGCAAGTTGATGCTTCCCACTTCTCCCCCTTCTTTCTCTCTCTCCCTCTCCCTCTATCTCTCTCTCCTCTCTCTAAAAACTAAAAAATATAATCTGAAACAAAACAAAACAAAAAAACAAATCAGAATCCAGCGAAGATATGACACTGTAAATGACTCTCTAGTTTGTTTAAAATTTGCCAAAGTGCACTCCTCTTTCCTTTGGCTTTACGACACATGATAATCACGAAGGTCCAAATTATGAGCGAATTAACATCTGTTAGAACTTCATACTTTCCAAAACCTTTTAACACCCTCCTTTTGATCCTTCCAGTAGCTCTAGAAGCAGGTATTATTCCCACTTTATAGCTGCTGAGTCTCTGAGGAGTTATGTGGGAAAAATTAGTTTTAACCCCCAAACTCTCAGTTGGCTTATAAATATTCAGAGTATGTACAATGTATAAAAAGAACTTCATCATCTTCCCGGTACACGCTAACTATTAATCACTATATGCTTTGTTAGAATACTCAAATGTGGTCTCACCATCAGAGAATGAAGAGTTCTTGGGTCAAACAGAAGCTTTTCTCCAAGGGGAAGCCTCTGACTTTCAACATGAAGCTCTCTTAGTCCTTCTAATCCTTCTAGACCTTCTATGACAGCAATGTAATTACCTCCAAGATACCTGCAAAATATGACATAATTTTAAATAGACATTCTGTGAACAGCGTGATCTGTAAACATGATAAAAACAAAATCATAGAGCTGTGTGAAATTATACAAATAGAATGTTCACTTTATATTGAATCAATGAAGGTTTATCCATATGATTCTTACATGTAATTTAGTTTAAGAAATAAGTATTTTTTAAGTGTAAGAATTGAAATAGTCCTTATTAAACTATCTACCAATGCTTCTTATGTATAGGGTACAGAAGAATTACCTAGGTTGTAGGTTTGAAAATGAAGCATTCTGAGCCTAATCCACAGAGATTCTGACTTGGCTATCTGAGGAAACCAGCATTTCCCGCCTCATGCCTCTCTCCCCATTTCCAGGCCCCTGGCCCACATTTTAAGAAGCACTGATAGTTCTTTCAATCTGAGGAAACTGGATCCACCAATCTTCTTTAATTAAAGGTATAGTAAATGCCTTTTTACAATCAAATCTACATCAACATTATTAATTCTATGACCTTGTCCTTTTGAGATAAGTGATTCTGAAAGAAAGGCACAGAACTCATTTGAGTTCCATGGAAACTTTTTTCACCATTTGAGCCTACAGAAGGATGTTTTTAGGTATTCCTATAAGCCCTTAAGACAACTCAAACTCCTGCAAAAAAATACACACACACACACACACACTAGGCTTAATAAGACAAAAATTGTCTCATAGTACATTTAAAACAATTTATTTTGTACTACTAATACTAAAAGAGAACAAAAACTGTGGCCTGTTTCACAAAACTGCAGATAATGGAAACATCTACATGCAAAAATGTTACTGTAATGAAGAGAAACAATTATATTACTTAATAAAAGCACTTACAGTTTTTCGAGTTTCTTTAATGATGTGAGGTTCTCTATACACGAAATACAATTGTTTTGTAGGTATAAGTGGGTCAGATTTGTGGCAAAATTCAAGTTAGTTAGTTGACTAATACGGTTATCATACAAATATAAAACACTAAGATTTTTGCAAAGAGAGAGGTCTTCCTAAAAGGAAAACAAAAACAGGTCATACTTGATTTTTCCTGAAGACTTATGTTTGTTTTTAAGAAAGTTTTTCACTTAATCATTTTGTAATTTCCTTAAGATTAATATAAAAGAACAGTCTTCTTAGCACAGTCAAAACAACACTAGAATAATTATAAAACTGGTTTTACCTTTTAGTATTCTGTAACTATAGCAATAAAATTGTATATATATATATATATATATTTTTGTATTTTTCTGAAGCTGGAAACGAGGAGAGACAGTCAGACTCCCGCATGCGCCCGACCGGGATCCACCCAGCACGCCCACCAGGGGCGACGCTCTGCCCACCAGGGGGCGATGCTCTGCCCCTCGGGGCGTCACTCTGTCGCGACCAGAGCCACTCTAGCGCCTGGGGCAGAGGCCAAGGAGCCATCCCCAGCGCCCAGGCCATCTTTGCTCCAATAGAACCTTGGCTGCGGGAGGGGAAGAGAGAGACAGAGAGGAGCGGGGGGGTGGAGAAGCAAATGGGCGCTTCTCCTTTGTGCCCTGTCCGGGAATCGAACCCGGGTCGCCCGCACGCTAGACCGACGCTCTACTGCTGAGCCAACCGGCCAGGGCCTAAAATTGTATTTTTAGAAGAAAGATTTTCCTAGTGCAAGAAATTTTCCTTGGAAGCAATTAAGGTTCTCTGGAAATTTAAGCATTTAACAAATTATTGCTCTAACATTATAAATCAAGTCTTCTTAGTCTTTCTGTAGGATTGAAAGTAAATTGTTGTGATTTATAATACAGAAAATTGAGTCTCCTAGATATTCAAGAACAATAGATTAATAAAAATAACTATGAACCTGGGCTGGGTAGCTAGCTCATTTGGTTAGAGCCCTGATGGCGAACCTTTTTATAAAAATCACCTACTTTTGTAGTGCTGGTCAACCTGGTCCCTCCCGCCCACTAGTGGGCAGTCTAGCTTTCATGGTGGGCCAATTACGGTGCCGTATGGTTGCTCCCCTACCCCCATCATGAAAGGTGGACCGCCCACTAGTGGGCGGGAGGGACCAGGTTGACCAGCACAGCAAAAGTGGGCGTTTTTTTTCTTTTTTTTACAGAGACAGAGAGAGAGAGAGAGAGAGAGAGAGAGACTCAGAGAGAGGGATAGATAGGGACAGACAGACAGGAACAGAGAGAGATGAGAAGCATCAATCATCAGTTTTTCGTTGTGACGACACCTTAGTTGTTCATTGATTGCTTTCTCATATGTGCCTTGACCTTGGGCCTTCCACAGCCCCCTTGCTAGAGCCAGCGACATTGGGTCCAAGCTGGTGAGCTTTTTGCTCAAGCCAGATGAGCCCCCGTTCAAGCTGGTGACCTCGGGGTCTCGAACCTGGGTCCTCTGCATCCCAGTCTGATGCTCTATCCACTGTGCCACCGCCTGGTCAGGCAAAGTGGGCGTTTTTATAAAAAGGTTTGCCATCACAGGATTAGAGCTTTATCTGATATGCCAAGGTTATGGATTTGATCCCTGGTCAGGGCACATACAAGAGTCAACCAATGTAACTTCACACCTTAAGGAACTAGAAAAAGAAGAACAAAGACAACCCAAAACCAGCCGAAGAAAGGAGATAATAAAAATCAGAGCAGAAATAAATGAAATAGAGAACAGAAAAACTATAGAAAAAATCAATAAAACAAGGAGCTGGTTCTTTGAAAAGATCAACAAAATTGACAAACCCTTGGCAAGACTCACCAAGGAAAAAAGGCACAGGACTCAAATAAATAAAATCCAAAATGAAAGAGGAGAGATCACCACAGACATCATAGATATACAAAGAATTATTGTAGAATACTATGAAAAATTATATGCCACCAAATACAACAATCTAGAAGAAATGGATAAATTCCTAGAACAATACAACCTTCCTAGACTGAGTCATGAAGAAGCAGAAAGCCTAAACAGACCAATCAGCAGGGAGGAAATAGAAAAAACTATTAAAAACCTCCCCAAAAATAAAAGTCCAGGCCCAGACGGTTATACTAGTGAATTCTATCAAACATTCAAAGAAGACTTGGTTCCTATTCTACTCAAAGTCTTCCAAAAAATTGAAGAAGAAGCAATACTTCCAAACACATTCTATGAGGCCAACATAACCCTCATACCAAAACCTGGCAAGGATGGCACAAAGAAAGAAAACTACAGACCAATATCTCTAATGAATACAGATGCTAAAATACTAAACAAAATACTGGCAAACCGAATACAACAACATATTAAAAAAATAATACATCATGATCAAGTGGGATTCATCCCAGAATCTCAAGGATGGTTCAACATACGCAAAACGGTTAACGTAATACACCATATCAACAAAACAAAGAACAAAAACCACATGATCTTATCAATAGATGCAGAAAAGGCTTTTGATAAAATACAACACAATTTTATGTTTAAGACTCTCAACAAAATGGGTATAGAAGGAAAATATCTCAACATGATAAAGGCCATATATGATAAACCATCAGCCAACATCATATTAAACGGCATATAACTGAGGACTTTCTACCTTAAATCAGGAACAAGACAGGGTTGTCCACTCTCTCCACTCTTATTTAACGTGGTGCTAGAAGTTCTGGCCAGAGCAATCAAACAAGACAAAGAAATAAAAGGCATCCATATCGGAAAAGAAGAAGTAAAGGTATCACTTTTTGCTGATGATATGATCCTATACATCGAAAACCCGAAGGACTCCACAAAAAGATTATTAGAAACAATAAACCAATACAGTAAGGTCGCAGGATACAAAATTAACATACAAAAGTCCATAGCCTTTCTATATGCTAACAATGAAATATTAGAAAACGAACTCAAAAAAATAATCCCCTTCACGATTGCAACAAAAAAAATAAAATACCTAGGAATAAACATAACAAAGAACGTAAAGGACCTATATAATGAAAATTACAAAGCATTGTTAAGGGAAATCGAAAAAGATACAATGAGATGGAAAAATATTCCTTGTTCTTGGATAGGAAGAATAAATATAATCAAAATGGCCATATTACCCAAAGCAATATACAAATTTAATGCAATTCCCATCAAAATCCCTATGAGATTTTTTAAAGAAATGGAACAAAAAATCATCAGATTTATATGGAACTATAAAAAACCCCGAATAGCCAAAACAATCCTAAGGAAAAAGAATGAAGCTGGAGGCATTACAATACCTGACTTCAAACTCTATTATAGGGCCACGATAATCAAAACAGCATGGTATTGGCAGAAAAATAGACACTCAGACCAATGGAACAGAATAGAAAGCCCAGAAATAAAACCACATATATATGGTCAAATAATCTTTGATAAAGGGGCCAACAACACAAAATGGAGAAAAGAAAGCCTCTTCAACAAATGGTGTTGGGAAAACTGGAAAGCCACATGCAAAAGAATGAAACTCGACTACAGCCTGTCCCCGTGTACTAAAATTAATTCAAAATGGATCAAAGACCTAAATATAAGACCTGAAACAATAAAGTACATAGAAGAAGACATAGGTACTAAAATCATGGACCTGGGTTTTAAAGAACATTTTATGAACTTGACTCCAATGGCAAGAGAAGTGAAGGCAAAGATAAATGAATGGGACTACATCAGAATTAAAAGTTTTTGCTCAGCAAGAGAAACTGATATCAAAATAAACAGACAGCCAACTATATGGGAACTGATATTTTCAAACGACAGCTCAGATAAGGGCCTAATATCCAAAATTTACAAAGAACTCATAAAACTCAACAACAAACAAACAAACAAACAATCCAATTAAAAAATGGGAAGAGGACATGAACAGACACTTCTCCCAGGAAGAGATACAAATGGCCAACAGATATATGAAAAGATGCTCAGCTTCATTAGTTATTAGAGAAATGCAAATCAAAACTACAATGAGATACCACCTCACTCCTGTTAGATTAGCTATTATCAACAAGACGGGTAATAGCAAATGTTGGAGAGGCTGTGGAAAAAAAGGAACCCTCATTCACTGTTGGTGGGACTGTAAAGTAGTACAACCATTATGGAGGAAAGTATGGTGGTTCCTCAAAAAACTGCAAATAGAACTACCTTATGACCCAGCAATCCCTCTACTGGGTATATACCCCAAAACCTCAGAAACATTGATACGTGAAGACACATGTAGCCCCATGTTCATTGCAGCACTGTTCACAGTGGCCAAGACATGGAAACAACCAAAAAGCCCTTCAATAGAAGACTGGATAAAGAAGATGTGGCACATATACACTATGGAATACTACTCAGCCATAAGAAATGATGACATCAGATCATTTACAGCAAAATGGTGGGATCTTGATAACATTATAAGAAGTGAAATAAGTAAATCAGAAAAAAACAAGAACTACATGATTCCATACATTGGTGGAACATAAAAATGAGACTAAGAGACATGGACAAGAGTGTGGTGGTTACCAAGGGTGGGGGGGAGGGAGGACATGGGAGGGAGGGAGGCAGAGAGTTAGGGGGAGGGGGAGGGGCACAGAGAACTAGATAGAGGGTGGCGGAGGACAATCTGACTTTGGGCGAGGGGTTTGCAACATAATTTAATGACAAAATAACCTAGACATGTTTTCTTTGAATATATGTACCCTGATTTATTAATGTCATCCCATTACCATTAATAAAAATTTATTATAAAAAAAAAAAGTCAACCAATGAATGCATAAATAAGAGGGGCAAGAAAATGATGTTTCTCTTTCTCTCTAAAGTCAATAAAAAAATAAAATAACAAAAAAGGGAAACTATGATAATGCTATTGAAGGGAGTACTGTATAACCATTAAATATCCTTCAGTGTCTTTAGTAATATCTTGTAGATTTTATAATAAAATGAGAACAGTATATTCAGTGACTTACTACTGCAAAATTATATGGATATATGCCTAGAAAAAAGACTGGAAGAAGATTACCTAAATGTTAATAGTGGTTTTCTCTGCATGGTAGAATTACAGGCCAGTTTCTTATTTTTATATGTATTTTATTCAAATGAACAGCAGTTACTTTTGAGATGAGAATAATAATTAAAGGTATTTTAAAAGGCTGTCATTTCTTGTGTGCTAGTAGAGTCAGCCTAGACTAAGTAGGCAAGAGATGGAGTGAAGTTTTGCTCAAAAATATCTCAGCGTTCATTAAATAAGATTTAAAAAAATACAATGGCATCTTGGGAAATTTAAGTTTACAAGTCATTCTTACTGTAAATTACACCATTTTGTTTTCCTCCTAACAAAGGTCATCCACGCTGAAGGAGCATTGATTGTGAGAGGCCAAAGAACTGTAAAAGTAGGCTCTGAAGAAAACAGCCTGTGTATAGTATGATGAGGTAGAGAGCTTTGGGATTTGAGCAACAAAAAAGAAACATGAGGTCTGGGCACTGGATTCATGGAAGAAGGATCACCAGGAAACTGGTATAGACTGGGAGCTGGTTAGGGTTTCTGAAAAAAAGAAACAAAAACAAACAAAAAAATCAGAACAAATATAACTTGTCTTAATTGACAATTTTGCCTGGGGCTTTGTTGTTTTTTATTCATTTATTCATTCATTCAGTAAATGTTTATTAAACACTTAATATGAGTCAGACACAGTATTAGACGGAGAATTTAGAGTGCTATGAACAAAATAGCCATGATCCTTGCCCACATATAGCTTATATGTTTCCAAGAAATTTCCTCTCATTTGTAATTATTAGCATTTTATTGTAGAAAAGGGATACCTATACAGATGGCCTAAATGGGTTATTGATGCCTTTAAAGTTTCCCAACTTAAAGCCAAGAATTGGCTTAACAGGGAGAAAATGTAGTTTTAGAGTATATCCAAGCAAACATCTTATCTGATATAATTGAGAGTATAACCTATATTTATATAACCACTAAATTATGTGCAAAAAAGATTTCCTTGTTAAAGTTTGAAATATGATACTCACATAGTTAATTCTTAAAATTTTGATATACTAAAATTCATAATCCAAGGTTTTAGAATTATATATGAGTAACTGTCTTTGAAATTATTTTCCAACATATGCTTTCAAATCTAGTTTACTATTGATATATTGTAGAGTATTTTAGGGGAATATATATATTTAACACATATATTTAACAATCACAGTGGTATATTTTATAGAAACTTAATTTTAATAAATTTAACATCACAAGCCAGAAAATGAAACGATAACACAATATAAAGCCGATTAATGAAAATATAGTTAATAAGTATAATCAAAATATAGTTAATAAAAAGGTATGGCCTGATACCAATTTCTAAACCTTACATTGCTAATTATATAAAAATATGAAATAATTTCATAGTTCTTACAATTGAATCTATATTTTTGTTTGAAAAATTAATATGAGTTATTTTCTTCAAGTATAGTAAAGTGGTTTCTTCATTTCTGGGTTTCAAGTTGCTGTTTTTGGCAATTAGATCCAAGGTCAGTCGAACCATGATTTCTCTATAAATCAAACTCAGCAATAGCTCTGTTCTGATGCCATGTCAAGAAGCAGGTTTGTGCATTGTTTTATGCCCAACTATCTAAAAATTGAAGAAAAAAATAGTAATATTATATACATAGCAATTTAGGAAATATCATTTTGACTTTTTAGGTTTCTTATATAAAACTATTTGATTAGCTAATTCATAAACATTTTCAGGGATTTTTAGGTATTTTCTATGTGTATAGACCTAATTCTTTCTAATAAAAAATTTTAAACTAAAATTAATTAAATACACAAGTCTCATTTACGTTTAAGTCTTTTCCTCTCCCTATTGAATTTTTATTGTGGACATCTGTTAAAATATTATTTTTCTCTCTTGGAGTAGAAAAGGATATTAAAAAATATCATCTAGTGTTCTTATGTGAAGAAACTCAGGCCCAGAGATTTGTCTGAAACTATTCAAACTAGTGGAAAGCAGGTCTCCTGGCACCTGTTTTCATAGTATCTGTAGTCATCATATTTACTAAACCCCCAAATCAAAACAAATAGTGTGAAGAAGTGATACAAAATACTTGAAAATGGGGCTGGCCTTGGAATTTTGATATTTTACTACAACTAGAATCCATAAAGAGATAACATAATGCATTGTTTCTCAATCCAGACTGCTTAGTTTCAAATTTTCGCTTCACTGCTCACTAGTTAGGCAACCTTAGACATGTTATCTCAGTTTCCTATAAAATTAGGACAATATCCAAGAGATAGTGTAAGGATTACATGAGATAATCATGTATAGAGTATTCTACACAGTGCCTGGTATAAATGTTTGCTATCAACATTATTATTCTACTGTTGTTCACAGATAAGATGAACACTGTTCACTTCAATCTTTTGTCTGGAATTTATTAGGGCCATTAAATAAGGGGAACATTTTATTAATGAAATATTGCTGTATGTAAGGTATTCACATGTGGTCCATAGTTTGAGATAACCCATCTTTTTGTAATTATCTAGGATGTATAGCTATTTAAATGAGACATATTCCAGTTTCCCCAGTTGTGCTTTATATTCTCTTGTCAAAAATGTAAGCAAAAACATAGTTTAAAATCAAGTATTATTATTCCAAACTATTGGGGATTTTACTAGCTGAACACTTCAATCTGTATGGTATTCTGGGCATGAAAAATTATTGTTTGCAGATCAAATTTCAAATATGACAATAACTTTCTTTTTTGCTTCCAATTCCAATTTTATGATTCTTTTTTAAAAAGTTTTTTTATTGAATTTATTGGGGTGACATTGATGACAGTAATATTCTGAAAAATGTTTCTAAGTAAAGATAACTTTTCTTACACTTGCTGAAAAATACTTCATAAAAGATGTCATCATAAAAGTATAAAGAATAATACTATGCCCATACCCCACAGGTCAGCTTAAAATATGAAACATTACAAATACATTCGGAACCCATCTATACCTTTCTCCTTCTCCATTCTATTGAATTTAGAATTTATCATAAATTTTTACATCCTTTTTATGTCTTTATACTTTTACTACATATGTATGAATACCTAAACAATATATGGTATTGTTTTATACATGTCATAAATGGCATTATTCTGATTTCAGTCTTTTTGCTTAATTTTTTGTTTCTGATGCTTATCAGAGTTGATCTGTGTAGCTCTAGAATATTTGCATTGCTGTGTAATATTCCCTTGCATGAAATTTATTCTGATGATAGATCGTTGGGTCTTTTAATTTTAATTTTTTTTTCTTTTACAGTGTTGCTCTTACAGATCTTGTATATGTATGTGTCATCTTAGCACAGTTACAAGGGCTTTTGTGGGGTTTAAAACTAATGATGGTCACTTCAGGGTAGAATATATTAGATTTCTTTGGCTGTTATTTAAAAATTTTAGAACTTTTCCTGGAAAATTCAAAGATCTTTTTACACTGGTAACTGTGGTGAAATGCCAATCTTAGAGTTTGTTCACCCCAGGGTTTCTCCCTTAGAGCTGAGGCAGGAGAGTGTGGTACAGGTGACCATGCATGAACTGCCTGGTTCTATGAAGGATGTGATGCCCTGTGGGGGTAACTTTGGCCACTGGGACCAGAGCCACGAGTGATTTATTCTTCCTTCTTTCCCCCATGGGCTTTTATAGACACAGCCATTTCAAATGGTCCCTCTGAAAGCATGTGGTCTTCTGGGTTTCCTATTCTCTCTCTCTTTTTATTTGGTGGTGGGGTGGTGGTGACATACTCTCTTATATTTGCTCTATCTCGTTCTCTCCCCCCTTTCCTGCTTCCCTGAGATAGTTAGCCCTCTGTATCATCACAGTTTTTTGCTTCAGGCTCTGCTTTCTAACCTAGGGTAAAGCAAACACTTTTTGGATCATCTGAATCCTCACAAATCACCATGCTATAAATGAATTTTGTCTGTAGGTTCCATTGCACTAATTGGTGTTTGTATAGAAATCATTTTAATTCTCTCAGATAATTAGAAAAAGAGACAAACATAATATATAAAGGACTTATACCAAGGGAAGGCTAGTGGACCTCCTCAGCAAACTATTGGAAAAATATACAGGAGCTTGAATGTGGAAAGAGACTTGAACCAACCCATACCATGCAATAACAGAGACTGTTAAAAGAATCTGTGTTGTAGCTAGTTTCACTAAAACACTTATCTTGTTAATATAGTACTTTAAACTTCATATAATAATTTAAACTACATTTGTATTGTAGTTTGTTTTAGAGGAATTATAAACTTTAGGAGTTTAAACTGAACCTAGGTTTAGATTTGGATACATTTTAAGAATGTATAATAAAAAGAATTATGTCAACACTTGTGGGATGTCTCTGGTTTTCTTTTAAAAGAGGTTCATTATTTTCTAAAGTTTAAGAGAATGCTTATTTATTTATTTATTTTTCATTTTTCTGAAGCTGGAAAGGGGAGAGACAGACAGACTCCCGCATGCGCCCCACCGGGATCCACTCGGCATGCCCAACAGGGGGTGATGCTCTGCCCATCCGGGCGTCGCTATGTCGCGACCAGAGCCACTCTAGCACCTGAGGCAGAGGCCACAGTGCCATCCCCAGTGCCCCGGTCATCTTTGTTCCAATGGAGCCCTGGCTTCGGGAGGGGAAGAGAGAGACAGAGAGGAAGGAGAGGGGGAGGGGCGGAGAAGCAGATGGGTGCTTCTCCTGTGTGCCCTGGCCGGGAATCGAACCCGGGACTTCTGCACGCCAGGCCGACGCTCTACCCAGGGCCAATGCTTTTTCATTTTTTTTCCCCCTACTAAATATCTCTG
This sequence comes from Saccopteryx bilineata, assembly GCF_036850765.1. Classification (NCBI taxonomy): domain Eukaryota; kingdom Metazoa; phylum Chordata; class Mammalia; order Chiroptera; family Emballonuridae; genus Saccopteryx; species Saccopteryx bilineata. The sequence continues at coordinate 64,997,364 of NC_089492.1, forward strand.
TTATCTCGGGGCTCCACTCACTAGATTAGTTCTCTCCTAGATTGCTGGTGGGGGACAGCTTGGAGCTGCTTTACAGGCGCTCTGGGAATCCATGTTGGGGGCCATGCCTTTCATCATTCTGGAGCTCCTGGCTAGATACAGTGGACATTTCAAATTCAGTTCGTATATTTCCCTTAGCTAGCCCTAGGCTCAGTGCCTTCCAGATGCTCTAAATAGCTGACACTCTCACACATTCCCCTTTTCACATTGGATCCAAATCCCACAGATCCTGCCCTCTCGGCTCTGTTGCCATCTCTCTACCCCCGTCTCCCTCCTCTAGAGCTGTTTCCCAGTCTTGCCTGTTTTTAGTCATATGTTTAAAATATGAACTTTCAGACTTTTTATAGAAATTCTAGATGTCTAGAGATAAGGCTCAGGGATCTTCATTTCAGTGAGTGCCCCAGGAGTCTTACTGGCTGGCAAGTTTGAGAAACCTGGCTCTACGGTTTCCTCGGTCCCACGCTTCTTCCTTGAATGTAACTTACCGGTTGGGTTGCGAGGTGAAGCGGGTTAGTAGTTAAGGTTTGGTAAATTCAGCCAGTGCCAACTTCCTCTGTAGCACACCTGTGGTTGCCAGGCGACCAGACGCTCTAGGTTTGTCTGCGGCTCACAGAGAAATCTCGCGAGGTTTCTGGATGCGCCCTCCCTTGTGGCTCGCGGGGGTTCTGCTCTACGACTGTGCGGTGGAGGGTGGCCCCTCGGCAGGGTCTGGGTGAAGGCACTTAGCTTGATGAGGTCATAAGGTATCGGTCACTCTGACATTTTAGTGGACCAGCCTGCCTGCCAGAACGATTTTTAGCAGGCCATCATTTCCCCCTACTGGATTTTCCTTGCCATCAGTTTTGGACGTTTCAGTGCCCCCAAACCAACCACCTTTTCCCAATAATGAACCAGGAAACAAATTTTCTAAATCCAAGTACAGCTCATACTTCACCCTTTCATCAGATAAAATCCAAATTCCTTCGGGTGACATTCCAGTCCATTCATCATGACCAGCCTCACGGCTTGCCTCTTGCCCACTGTACACCAGTATTTCCATCTGGTGCTTGGCCCAATAGGCTGTGTCCTAATAAACTTCACCATCTTTTCTCCGCTCCTCAAGGTAGCAGTAGGACACTCTTTCCTCCTCGATCCTTATTTCTCTTTCAAGATTGAAGAACTCTGTTTGGGAAGAGCACGTCCTTTCTGAAGCCTTTCTAGGTATGAGGTTTTGATAGGTAATGCTGTTTTCTGCCCCTAAACTACAAATATATTTCATTTTTTTTGCACAGCACTTAACCACACTACTATGTTTGTTACTTACCCATATCTTTAATGAAATGGTAAATTCTTTAAGGGCAAGGATTATGTCTTTTACCTTACTGTTCTCAAGACCTGGCAAAGTGCTTTGGAGATTAGCAGTCACTCCATAAGAATTTGTTAAAATAATAATTTATAAATGAAGGAGAAGAAGAACAATAGAATAAGGGACTCACATTTACAGTAGAAAGAGGGGCTCATTAGGGATATAGTACAGTGAGCTATCTGGATGTAAAGGGCAATAAAAGCTGGAAAGCAGTGGGTGACAGCTGTGATCTTAGGGGGTGGGGGCACGCTGGAAGAGTTGTCATTGCTGTTCCTTGAGCTAAGAGTATCAGAGAAGAAGATTGTTAGCAGTTACAAGGGAGCCTAGAGTCCATGTGGACAGTCCAACTTGCCATTTTGTAGATAAGGAAACTCCCAGGCCTAGAGATAGAAAAGAAATATGTTGACAGTCACATCTTAGGTGGCAGAGAGGGAATTTTACTCTTGGGCTCCTGAGGCTTCAAGCTCAGGTCCTCTTTCCTTGTATTTCACTGACTGTTACATTAAGAGTAGCCTAGAAAGAGGGACAGATGGATGGGGACAGATGAACCCTAAACCCATTCTGGATGTTGTTGCTAAAGTTATAGGCACTTTTGGCTTTAATTAGGATAAAGGCAAAGAAAGTGGCAAAGTAACAAATTTAGGAGGCATATTAAAGCAGGATTTAATAGAGATTGAATAGGATAAAGGGAGGGAGAAGTTGAAGATAATTTCCAGTTGTTAGCTAGGATAGAGAAACAAGCCAGGAGAGAGGAGAGAGGTGGCAAGTAACTTGAGGAAAAGTGGATAAGTTTGGTTTATACATGTAAGTGTGAGATGAGGTAGGTTTAATAGTTTTCAGGATAGAACTAATTATTGAACCCAAGAAGCTACAAATAGTGAGGGAGAAAATAGGAAAAAGAGAGACAGAGTAAGTCAGTAACTATGCCAACTAGTTTAGATGGGAGGGGGAAGCAAAGCTGGCTAAGACATCAAAGAGAGATTCATCAGAAGTGAGATTTGTTCTGAGAACAAATAATAATTCTGTGATTCAGAAACTAATAATTTAGATTCAGACATTGGGGAAAGACTTTAAGGAAGGAGTTACCTAACAGAATAAAAAGCTACAGAAGGATATGAAGAAATAAGAGAATGATGAAAAAAAATATGGTTAAGACACTAAGGCACAAATCAGATGTCCTTTTTACCTGCTTTATAGATCATTCATTTGGGAACAACAGCTTTAGCAATGTATACAGCCTGTCAGTGCTGTGTTTATCATTCACTTAACCTGCTTCTAACATTACTTTGCTAGAAACATATTTAACAATGCCTCACTGAAAATCAGTTGCTTTGTTAATCTTTGTTTAATAACTATTTCCTATATCATTCTAAAAAGAAGTATGATCTCATTTGTGGTAAAGTTATACATATTTAAATGTCTTACATATATGTCTAATAGTTTAGACTTAGATGTAGATCTATAGATCTATACCTATACCTATAGCTATATACCAAAATATTTAATAGTGGTTATTTCTTGGTGGTGGGATTTTGAGTGTTATTTCTCTTATTTTAGTAATCAGGTTTTTAAAAAAATGACAAAATTATATTCTGGAAATTTATTTTTGGAGTCTGCTCTTTGTGGAATTGAAAATCTCTTTGTAACTGCTGATATTTAAAATAGGTTAAACTAGTTGAGTTACCAATTAATTTTTTAATGCAACAAGTTAAGTTTAGGAGAAAGTATTTTCTCATTAAGATGTGAAATATAATTCCTGTCTAGTGGAACACAATGTTAAACCATCATCTGTGTATTTTCCAACATGGCAGAAGTTTGGCAGGCTACAAGAAATACTTGTTTTCAGTGCCACATTTGTAAGTTCAGTGTAAAGTAAAGTATTTTAAGAGTTACATTTTGACAGATGTTGGGAAGTTTGTATTTGTGTAAAAAAAAAAAAAAAAAAAAAGAGGGAGTCTTGGGAATCATTTTAAAAGTCAGTCTCAGAAGAATCACACTAAAAAGCACATTTAAAAAAGTCTCCCTGTTTCCAGCTTCAGAAAAAAAAAAGTCTCCACTAGAGTTTCCAAGTAACTTTAGATAGAAACACACTTTTTATTTCAAAATTGTTCTATATATTTTTATTTTTTGTATTTCTTGGTATTCTAGAATACTAAGCAAACACTTTAATAATTAGTTACTTTCATTGAGAAACCAACATTTTAAAGGGTCCAGACATGTATATCATCACATAACTATACAGAAAAATAAACTCTTACTGAGTCAACTCCTCTTTTTGTGTTGAACTTGTAGATTGGTAATATATTGGTGAGTATTGTAGGCAGACTTCTAAAATGATCTATGATCTCACCTTCTGGTATTCAGGTCCTTATGTAATCACCTCCCCTTGAGTTTGGGCTGGACCTAATGACTTATCCCAAGCAATAGAATAAGAAAAGGTTGAGAGACCATTTCTACAAATAGGTTACACAGGCTTGTGAGTTCTGTCTTGCTGGCAGACTCTACTGCATTTTTAGCTTGCACTTGTTTGTTGATAGAGCAAGCTGTCATTTAGGAGAGCCTCACTTGACAAGGAACTGAGGATGGTCTCTAGCCAACAAGAATGAGGAACTCAGAGCCTTAGTCCCACACACACAAAAAAATAAATGTCAAAAACTACTGCTTAAGTCTGGAAGTTGATCCATCCCCAGTTAAACTTTCAGATGAGACCTCATCCTTGCCAACAACTTGATCGCAACTTTATGAGAGACCCTGAAGCAGAGGACCAAAATTTCTGGCCTGTGAAATCCGTGAAATAATAAATGTGCTGCTTTAAGTCACTAAGTTTTGGGGTAATTTGTTATGCAGCAATAAATAACTAACATGGGGAGCGATGGAAATTTTCTTTAAGGAGGGGAGATTTACGTAGAAATTTGAGACATGATTCCCATTTTCATAAGGCATTCTGAGTGGAAGCGATAGGAAGTTGTAGCTTAGCTGAAATGAAAGATTTCTTTCTTTTTTTTTTTTTTTTTTTACAGAGATAGAGAGAGAGTCAGAGAAAGGGATAGACAGGGACAGACAGACAGGAACAGAGAGATGAGAAGCATTAATCATTAGTTTTTCGTTGTGCATTGTGACACCTTAGTTGTTCATTGATTGCTTTCTCATATGTGCCTTGACCGCGGGCCTTCAGCAGATCGAGTAACCCCTTGCTCGAGCCAGTGACCTTGGGTCCAAGCTGGTGAGCTTTTGCTCAAACCAGATGAGCCTGCACTCAAGCTGGAGACCTCGGGTCTTGAACCTGGGTCCTCAGCATCCCAGTCCGACGCTCTATCCACTGTGCCACCGCCTGGTCAGACATGAAAGATTTCTTAATCAGTATATCCATTTGTAGAAGTTGCAAGTTATAGAATCAATACAAAGGAAGTTCTTTGGTTTAGGAGGAGGAAGTTTCCATTCAAAGGTACTAATCTTGATTTCTATAACCTGGAGATAATCATTTAATTGAGAGCTTCATGGCCTTCTAATACTATGGTGTACACCAATAATAAATACTTTTTGACAAACTTAGTAACTAGTTTGTCATTTATTAAATACAGTAATGCTATTATATAGGTTATACATAAAACAAACCAAAGTATTTCTCCTGTGTTCCAGATATATCATTCCAGCTAGCTGCTAGACCTTTATTCTATCTGATATGAATTTCTAGGGCAGGGGTCGGGAAACTTTTTGGCTGAGAGAGCCATGAAGCCACATATTTTAAAATGTAATTCCATGAGAGCCATACAACGACCCATGTACGTTACACATTATCCAATAAAAATTGGGTGTTGTCCTGGAGGAGAGCTGTGATTGGCTCCAGCCACCTGCAACCATGAACATGAGCGGTAGGAAATGAATGGATTGTAATACATGAGAATGTTTTATATTTTTAACGTTATTATTATTTTCATTAAAGATTTGTCTGTGAGCCAGATGCAGCCATCAAAAGAGCCACATCTGGCTTGTGAGCCATAGGTTCCCGACCCCTGTTCTAGGGGGAATGGGAAGTGAACCTGTCAAACCGAACTCATTTCTATCCTGCACAAATCTGATCTGCCTCCTCTAGTTTTTCTTTCCCATGTTCTACCTTGCTACCCAAAGTAGAGACCATAATCCAACTCCAGGTGCTTTCTCACGTACTAGTACCCCCTTTCAGTCACCAAATCAAGTCCACCTCACCTCAAAAACTTTCAAATCCAGCTGCCCCTCCACTGCCCCCTTCACTACCTAAGAATGTATGTGAAGGACTTTTGTCAAGTTCTATTTTTTTAAATAGTCTATAAACTTTAATATACAAACTTTCTCAAGTTCTATTTTAAAAATTCTATTATGTTTCATATACAAAAATGTTTTCTAAATGGTTCATTCCCACTCTCCACCCTGGAGAGTCAAATTTTAATATAACATGTATGAGATGTAACTATAAATTAAGGGATTTAAGCTGAAAATCAGTTTCATTACCATAAAGTCACATTTATATCATACAGTTAATATATCTTAGAGTAAAACTGTTTTCTGAAAAGTATTTTTACGAACACTGTCACTGATTTTCTAATTTAAATAATGTTATCTTTATTTCTGAAACCTCTGTTGTCAATAGAGTCTAACACTTTAGTTTCAGTTTTTTTCATGGAGCATTTGCAAGAAAGGGGCTTACAATTTTAGAAAGTTTAGTTTTCAGGGACAGTTCATTGCTTATGTTTTAGGAATTTTTTTTTAATTGTCTTAGAAACTAGGGGTGGGGAACCTTTGTCTTCTAATAGAGATCCAAGACTTTGCTTAAGTTTATCAGGCCAATAATAAGTTCAACAAAAGTTTAATTAGTTGGTGATGGATTGAGGCTGAGAGTGAAACTCAGCAATGCAATATCCTTTATTCTCATGTCTTTTAAAATAATTTGTTAAAATCAGTGAAAACATCTTGTATATCTGTATACCTGTATTAAATTGCTTTATTTTTTAAAACTCTTTTTAGCTTATTTTGGTCAGCTTATTTGAAAGAGTTTGAAAATGGCTAGTTTTTTTTTTTTTAACTAATGTGTGGCCTTTTGCATATTTCTGCAATAGTGACCTGTCATTGAAAAAAAAAATTATAAAAACATTTTTTCACTTTTATTGTGAATCTATTAAGTATGGGGAAAGATACTCATCTTATTATGATTGCACAGTGCAACAAAAATCAGTTTTCTGTAAAAAGGCATGAACATATTTAATCTCATTCTAAAAACATATCTTGTTAATGCTTCCTAAAAACAAACTGAAATCTCCATTGCATTTATTCTTGATTGAACAAATATTTACCAAATGCCTAGTATGTGCTATTGTTCAAGGTGCTGGGGATGCAAAGGTTAGTTAGACCAAGTGCCCACCCCACACGGATCTTAACATTTTAGTGAAAGGAGACAGTGAAAAAGTAAATATATCAGTGGTGAAGATAATTTGATTGTGGTACACTCTGTGATGGAAATAGAGTGCAACTGGGTGTAGAAGTGGCGAGGAAGGAGGAAAAGGTGTTTCTCTGAGATGAGGGAGACAGGCAAGGCCTCTGTGAAGAGCAGGATTTGGGCTGAAACTTGAAGAATGAGCCAGGCTTGTGAGAGCCTGCGAGGAAGTCTGCCAGCCCGTGAGGCAGTCACATGAGGGCCTGGACAGGGGCAAGTGTGTGTGTGTGTGGGGGAGAACAGGGACCGAGACAGAGTGGCCAGAGCGCGGTGAGGAGGGGAGAACGCAGTGAGCGGCAAGGAGGAGCTAGATCAGCCCTTCTTAGGCCACTGTGAAAAATTTGGATTTATATATAGCAGTATTTAACTCGTAAGGCAGAATATAAATTTTTGTTTTAATAGGAAAACTTTTATTATAAGTTGAAATTCAAAATCTTGATTAAAGTGTAATGTTCTTGTAATGTTATATTATTTTGATGAATATAGTATTTTAAAAGATGCACTTTGAAATCTGAAAGCAGGAGCCTGAGAATTAGAAAATAAAATTTCTACTTGTATTTCAAAATCTTATATTTAATACAACTTTTCTTTCAGGTTTGCTCTTTACTGAAATAGGTAAAAGACGTTAATAAATTATTTTTAGATCTTGAGATAATTAAAAGTCCTTAATGTTGATGTCTCTCTAAATGAATTACCATTTTAATAAGTCATGGTTCCTTCGTTTTAAATGGTACTGTCTTTTACCTTAAATATTAAGACTAGTTAGAAAGTTTAAAAATAATCTTCCCTAACTTCTCTGAAGCTATATAGTACATTTCAGATGGTTGTAATTATTCATCATGGTGTGTCCTCGTATATAAGAACATAAATTAATTTCTCATTTAGTCTTAATTTTTTTTACTTTTATTTAAGCTCAGATCTTCAGATAATAGCCTCAAGTACACTGGAAACATATGCACAAAATGATAGATGGATTACGTAAGGGTTGAAATAAAAGATTAAAGCTAAACACATACATGTTTTAAAGGACCTATTTAATATCAATAACACAGATAATGAATTGAAATGAATATGACGATGGAGTATGAAGTAGCAAATTCTAGGAACAGAAATGAATCATTTAAATTAAACAGTTATTTGGAGATGAGCTTATACCAATTAATTTTTCAGGAAGGTAAGTAGTTTAATCACTATCAATGGTAAACATATTCATAGTTATATGATAGATATTTCTAATCCTCTAACATCTAACGTAATGGTCACAGAGCTCTATTCTAGACAATAGACTTCTTTTTGCAAATGTCTCTAAGGTTATGAAAAGTACAACTGTAGTTCATCAAAATGTGCCCCAAGGCACAATACCATTTTACTCAGTCATTAGAAAGTTTAGCATAATTGCTTAGCATACTCCAAAGAAAATATGAGTACTGACATCAGGGACTCTCCAATTTGTTAGGCAATTGTTCCATAAGTTTTGGCACCAAGATAATCTTTATGTTGAAAAAGCAATTAATCATTGGTGTTAGTTATCAAGCTATGATTTTAGCTGTTTCCTTCCCAAATTGACCTAAAATGACAGAGTTCCTTATTTCATTTTTGTAATATTCTGATTTCTGAGATCAAAAGTTTAAGCCTGCCAGTCTGGTTACAGTTGACCTGAGTTTTGTGTTATTAGTTTTCTAAAATAAGTAGATCATAACTTGATATTTACAAAGATGAATGATATTTCTTCTACTAATATTTGGATAAAAGGTTTAGTAACCTTTAGGAACTTACAGAGTGCTTACCTCAGAAGTTACTTGAAGTCCTTAAACTAGCATTTTGGCTCCAAGAAGGTAAATTTATTTGCTGTTGGCAATTGTGTTAAAAATAGGCCAAATGAGAACACACAATTAGATTTTCAATTTTCTAACTAGTATTTTTCAAACACAATGACGTAGACACTTCAGTTATTAAACAGAATGAAATAATTACCTCCTCATAATTTGAGCATAATCATCTTTTAATTATTTTATATCACAAGGATGAGCAAAAATAAGAGCCGTCATTCTGTATATGTCGTATCTTCAAACGCCACCCCCCCCAGAACAAAAAAGCCCCTACATTGCTCAACAATGAATGTGTCTTTGGAATTCATAGTTAAAACAATCCAGAAATATAGAAAGAAACCTTGGAACTCAATAGTCTGTGTTCAGTTCAGTTTATTCAGTTCCGTGTGGATACAGTGCAGACTTAGCAATATAAATGAACTCTTCTCTGCATGCATGACTTATGCATCTGTACCTCATCACTCACAGAACAGTTTTTGGAAACTCTGAGCCTCTGCAGTATGTAGCACTCCAACTCCCAAACAATTTCTCTGATTCATTGTCAAGTTACTATGTTCCTGCCCTTCTGTGTTTATTTTCAAGTGGCTGTACTATTGGGCAGTTTATTATTCTATTGTGCAATGCAGTGATTTTTCAAAACCGAATACTGGGTAGTCATACTAATTTGTGACAACAATCTTTAGGCTAGATCCCTCAAATGGAGCACGTGACGTTTGCAGCTTATTCGGAGCTTATTTTCCAAACCCAGAAACAATAAAGCACAAAGGTTTCTCTTTCTGTTGGCTCTTTGTTCTTGGCAGTATTACTGCTTTCAAAATAACAACTTGTGTGGTGTTTTATTGTTAACCAATAAATAAAACATGTCAAATGAAGTGCCCATGTAACTGGACAATGTAACCTAAAAATGGTACTACTAAATGCATCCATTCTCAACAACATCTATAAGTTCATGTTGTTGAACTGTTTGGAGTTGACTTCTTCTCCCCCATCTCTTCTCCAGCCTGTGCTTCTGGCTCCAGTTTTACTTGGACATTGGGATTAAGTTTTTGACAACAATTGACATTTCCTGTATATTATCACCAAGGAGTTTGAGAAATTATCTCTGAAAAAAGTTGAAACCGAACAAAAAACAGACTTCATTTAGAAAATGGTCTATTCAGCTCCCGAATAGCTCAAGGCTGTAAAATAATACTTTGCAGGAAAAGGTAACCCCACTTCATTAGTTTCTGAATGATGGCTGCAAATTGAAGCCTGGTTTCCTAAAAGCTCAGTAATAGAAATCGGAGCACTTATACCAAAAGTGATCATGACAGTACACTAAAACTTAAAGATATACTTTAAGAACATTTGTAAAGGATCTTGCTTTTAAATAGCTACATTTACAATAAAATGCAAATACTCCTTTCTGCTAATTTTTCCTGGGCCACGCCAATGAATAGAGGGAACATTGATGTCTTTGTAATATCCGTTTAAACTCTCAGTGTGTAGTAGTTATACATTTTGGGTATTATTGACCCCACTCCCAGCTCCAGGGTGGCCCTTAATTGTCTAAAGCAGTCGACATAAATAATCCTAGGGAGTGGCTCACGACTTGAGTTAGACCAGAGTGAAGTGGGAAACTTATTTTGACATCCTGAGCAGCTATTTCCTGCTAACTGCATGGTGTGGTATGCTGCCAGTTTGGCAGAACCAGCTTTGGGTTTAGGTCTACTTGTGGAGGGCAGAGCTGAGAACTGTTACAGGAAGGAAGTCTAATCCAACTGTGCCTAAGCCAAACTTGATTCTGGAGTTAGGTGAGCCAACAAATTCTTACTGTTTAAGCCACTGGCTTTGTGTGTTACTTTTGTTGTTATCATATGCATTTCCCATTACACCAAGATGTCTTAATTGATTAGGTCACCAATATCAAATTAAATGTGGATAATTATATTCTAGTCTTGGGATGAAAACTGCCAGTATGTTTTCATGGTGACTTCAATTACTTCTCTTTCATGTCAAAACCTTAACTATTCAATTATGTCTGTCAGAGACACCTCTAATGAGCTTGTGTGCATTTCTAACCGAATAACCCAGTATGGTTTTGGTCAGGCTCAAGGCTGTGGCAGTAAAGATTTTGGCTGGTTGTTGGGGATAGTCATGGTTTTTTTAAAAAGGGCACAAAAATGGAGGTCAGGTTGTACCATCTGAAATTGGGATGCCTCCTTTTATTTAAAGGAATATAGGCCCTGGCTAGTTTCCCTCAGTGGCAGAGCATCAGCCCAGTGTGTGGAGATGTCTTGGGTTTGATTCCTGGTCAGGGCACACAGCAGAGGTGGCCATCTGCTTCTCCACCCCTCCCTCTCCTGCAGCCATGGCTCAGTTAGAACAAGTTGGCCCTGGGTGCCGAGTATGGCTCCATGGCCTCACCTCAGGTGCTAAAAAGCTCAGTTTCTGAGCAATGGATCAACACCCCAGACAGGCAGAGCATCGCCCCATAGGGGCTTGCTGGGTGGATCCCAGTCAGGGCGCATGTGGGAATCTGTCTTCCCACTTCTCAATTAAGAAAAAAAAAAGGGAGGATATGAGACCAAAATGTATTATCAACTGGCTAAGAAAATATTTGGATACTAATGGTATTGAACTTCTTCATCTGGCCAAAGACCTCCTCATTGCTTTATCTAATGGACTTTTAGGCTTTGATTTCCCTGACTTCTTGGCAGCATGTGACATCACTGGTAAATTACTTCTGAAAGTTTACTTCTCTGCTCCTGTGATCTCCTCTTCCTCTGCCATTTTAAAATTTGATGTTTCCTTGCTTTCATCTTTGGTCCTCTTCTCACTCTTTGCCTCAGGGCACCTTATCTGCTTTCACCCAGCCTTCACCCCACATCTCTAACAGAGTGCACTAAGAAACATCAATCTGGCACATTTCTGCTTTTTAGGACTCTTTAACACCCTGTTGTCATTAGGATAGTCCAAAAGGCCCCTGCAGGATCTACCTTTATCTTTTAAAAAAATATTTTTCTGAAGTGAGAAGCAGGGAGAAAGACAAGACTCCCACCATGTGCCCAACCGGGATCCACCAGCCATGCCCACTAGGGGGAGGTGCTCTGCCCATCTGGGGCATTGCTCTGTAGCTACCAGAGCCATTCTAGCACCTGAGGTGGAGGCCATGGAGCCATCCTCAGTGCCTGGGGCCAACTTTGCTCCTGTGGAGCCTTGGCTACGGGAGGGTAAGAGAGACAGAAAGGAGAAGTGGAAGGGTAGAGAAGCAGATGGGTGCTTCTGTGTGCCCTGGCCAGGAATCAAAAACGAGACTTCATGCTGGGCCAGTGCTCTACCACTGAGCCAGCCGGCCAGGGCCCTACCTTTATCTTACCTATGAAGTAATCTCTTGCCACTCCCACATTCTATTTGACATTCAAATCTAACTGAATCTGTTCTTGAGGATTCTAAAGTTCCTGCTAACTGCCTGGCCTTCAACACACTGCTGTACTCTGCCTATAGAAAAGATTGCCTCCCCATTATGCTTTTTCTGACTAGTTCCACCTTTCAGATATCAGCCTAATGTCAGGCACTTACTTCAGAAAGCTTATCTGGGTAACTCTGCTGTGTGGTATGTGTTTTTCCTGAGTTCCCCAGCACACTTTATGGTAAAATTGGTTTTGCTGCAGTTCCAAGAAACTACTGATGACCTTCAGTGAGGACTTAATGTACAGGCAAACTGAAAAGTGGCTCTGATAATCAGTATGGCAAATGAAATGCTGAAATTCTTTGTCTAATTTAGAAAATCAAGATTCCTTAAAAAATAGAAAAGTTCTAATATTTCTTTCCCTCAATTCAAGAACATTAAAGAATACCAGAAAAATAATGTAACCTTTCCCAAAAAGCAATGAAAGAACAATTTCATTTTAAAGACCTTTATTAAAGGATGTTATTATGTTCAGGACACTTCAGAGCACCTTATACTTCTAATCAGGTTTTTGGTAATTGGTTTTAAAATGTTGAGTATTTTTCTTACAGGCGAAAGTACTACTTAATGATTGTTTAAGAGATGTTAATTTGATTAAACAGTTTATCCTTAATAACCTGAGACATCAATCCATGGATAGCTTCTATGGTAGTTTTACAGCTGGAAAGAAAAAACATATGACATGTGTAAATTGGAAACTGTTTCAAATACACACGTCCGCCCATTTTAATCCTTCCACCTCCAGTAATGATTTTCAGTTCTATTCATACTCTCCAAACTATACCAATTTATAGTTTACTCATTATTTTTAGCTTCCTGAATGTCTTTTGACCATTTGATTAGTTATGAGCATTTTCACAAGGAATAACAAAGGAAGATTTGATATAATTCATAACAGCAGCTTTGGGAAAAGTTCTGTTTTAGAAGGTGACTAAATTACATAATTATATTGATTCCAATATTACATTAAAATATTATTCCTTCCCTTGTTATTGCTTAGAATAATTTACAAAATGATTTCAAAGAATCCTATGCTTTTCTTCTTGAAATAATTACATTCTTCAGATATCAATATCAAATCAATATCAAAGTTAGGTTAGTGGGTGAAGGATTTAGATTTAAGAATAAAAAATAAAATGTAACTGCCCCCCAAAAATAACAACCACCAATATTCAGAAGAGATGCAATTCTTGTACAGTTACTCCAAAAAAGAAAATTGTCTATTTTTATACTACTTCTGTCCTTCCTACTTTTCTTTCTTTTTTATTTTCATGACAGAGAGAGAGAGGGAGAGAGACAGAGACAAAGGAGAGAAAGATAGGGACAAACAGGAAGGGAGAGAGATGAGAAGCATCAATTCTTCGTTGTGGCACTTTAGTTGTTTATTGATTGCTTCTCATATGTGCCTTGACCGGGGGGCTACAGCAGAGCAAGTGACCCCTTGCTCAAGCCAGTGACCTTAGGTTTCAAGCCAGTGACCTTTGGGCTCAAGCCAGCGACCACGGGGTCATGTCTATGATCCCATCCTCAAGCCAGCAACCCCTTGCTCAAGCTGGTGAGTCCACATTCAAGCCAGATAAGCCCATGCTCAAGCCGGTGACCTTGGGGTTTTGACCCTGGGTCATCCACGTCCCAGTCCGATACTCTTATCTACTGTGCCACTGCCTGGTCATGTTCTTCCTACTTTTCTTCTTATGTATCTGGAGGCTTTCCCATAGTGAAGTTTTTGCTTTGTAAGAAATTGAGATGTAAATGTAGATAAAATTACAAATCACAGACTTATAGAGATGGATGAGAAAAAAACACATACTCAGAGCAAGTAGCAAATTGAGACGTAATGTCAGAGGAAAATGTTAGTTTTATCCAGGCTCTAGCTATACCGTATGAAATCTCATGAAGACCCTCTGTTCCTAATATATTTTGTCTTCCCCTTTCCCTTCTCCTTCCCACTTACCAGTCCAGTTTTGCTTAAAATGGACACCAAGGTTTCAGTTTATACAGATGTTAACATATTTTCCCCTTCCTCTCTGCCCCTAATTATCATATTAAAATTTAATTTTTTTGAAAATAAATGTTATTTAGGTAATCTTTCCAATCCTGTATGTATCTGAAGGGCCACATGGTTATTTCTTAAGTTATCAAAGAACATATCCCAAATTTGTTCCTAACAAATCTTGGTAGTGAAACTTGGGATACTAAATAAAAGATAATTTCAGAAGAATAACAAGGGAGATACAATCGTTACTGTGCTATTTAGGAGTTTAAAACGATAAAAACTTGAAACTTGATAAATTTAAGAAATCCTACTGTAATCCCTCAGGAAATAATTAGGTTAGAATGAATTATGATATCCTTTGGCAAAAGCTTTTTTTAACGATCCAATGATTAATTGTTTATTACCTAAAAAAGGTGACTGGAAGTTTTTTCATAACATTAACTAGACCTTTAAGCCTTTACTATTTTTATCTAATGTCTCCTAAATGTTCAAAGTTAAAATCTGCCTTTGACAATTCTTAAAGGTCTCAAATTAACATTCAGATACTGTTCTAAGTTACAAATAAGTTAAAGCATAAGAAATTTGAACCCTGCTACTATTGGCAACAACAATTTTGAAACAAGAGGGTCAGGAATAGATTTGCTTTTACCTGTCTCGCGTGGCTTTGGCAAGTTTGTCTTCTGACTTTCGGTCGTGTGTTTCCAAACCCAGCATGAAACTCCCTCGTCCCAGCTGCGCTTCTGACTGTTCTAATTTTTCAGACAAATCAAAGACCTGACCGGTGGTATAGTCTGCATTCTGTGGGGAAAATGGTATCGTATATGTAAACAATACAAGTCTGCCATTAGACAATTTTAATGTAAATTGATTTTCTTTTACATAAAACATTTCATTCACAAAGACTTCCACTATGAAATCTAACTGGATAGTAAGTGAATTAAGTAAGAAGTGAAATCAAACTTATAAAAACTGACTCCAAAGTTCAAGCAGTGCAAGTGAGAAGTTTTTCACCCTTTTATAATTTCCAGATTAAATTTGAAAATTTTCTTATCTCAGCCCTGGTTCTGTTGCAGATTAGTTGGTGCTTTTACTTTCTGTGCCTTGAAGTCCTCTTCTGAAAATGGCGGAGGAAGGCAGCAATTTCTACCTTAAGGCTATTGTGAAGATTCAATTAAGTAACATATATTAATATAAAGTTCTTAGGATTGTCCATGGCATCTGGCAAAACCTTAATAACTGTTAACTAATTTTATTTGTTCTTGTTGAGCTTTCAGAATTAGCACTTAAGACAATATTTAAAAAATAATATTGGGTTAGTTTTATTATAAAATAGCTATTGCAGAATATTTGGACAATATATAGAACAATATGAAGAAGAAATGCATTTAATCCCTCCACCTAGCTATATTTTAGAGGAATGCTACTGGCTCACATGCACACCTGTATTTGGGAAGCTGGATTATATACAGGGTGGAGCAGTAGTTTTGCAGTTGGTCATATGGAAAAAGACATGCAGGTTATGGTTATTAAAGTATCGAATAAACTCTGTGTTTTATGTTCTCAGAACTGGAAATCTACTTTTGTCCACACCAGTATATACCATTTTGTCCTTTAATATTTCATACTTTTGAAAAAGAAAATTTTTTATATTTACATATATACACTTAACTGTAATTTTTTTTTTTTTGTATTTTTCTGAAGCTGGAAACGGGGAGGCAGTCAGACAGACAGACTCCCGCATGCGCCCGACCGGGATCTACCCGGCATGCCCACCAGGGGGCGATGCTCTGCCCATCCGGAGTGTCGCTCTGTTGCATCCACAGCCATTCTAGCGCCTGGGGCAGAGGCCACAGAGCCATCCCCAGTGCCCGGGCCATCTTTTGCTCCAATGGAGCCTTGGCTGCGGGAGGGGAAGAGAGAGACAGAGAGGAAGGAGAGGGGGATGGGTGGAGAAGCAGATGGGCGCCTCTCCTGTGTGCCCTGGCCGGGAATTGAACCTGGGACTTCCGCATGCCAGGCCGATGCTCTACCACTGATTTTTTTTTTTTTTTTGTATTCTACCACTGATTAATAAAGATTTTTGTGGGGCATCTTTTTGAAAATGTGTTTAAAATACAAAATGTTTTCATAGAGATGAGTTTATGTTCTATTTCTTTCCTGTATCTTCAAAAGAACATGAAAACTTAATAAACAACTTGGCAACAATCAGTGTTATTCTATTTGCTCAGTTTATAAGACAGTGTATAGGAAATGGGAGTTCAGTCACCAAATATGAAGTTATTTGCTGTCATCATAGTTACAACAGAGGGATCTTTAAAATGCTACCAGCTCACCCTCTGGTTCCCTTTCTCATCATATCGGAACACGGGTCTTGGTGGTTATAAAAGGAGAAAAGGTAATACTGAAGCTGGCCTCACAGTGCTTGTAGTATGTTCTACAGCATATGGGCTAGTTTCAAACAAGGTAAAATATACATAAAATGTTACCAGTTCCTCAAAAATTTTACAAATTTTTACTTTTTAAAGATGCAGTTATCTGACCTGTGGTGGCGCAGTGGATAAAGCCTCGACCTGGAAATGCTGAGGTCGCTGGTTCGAAACCCTGGGCTTGCCTGGTCAAGGCACATATGGGAGTTGATGCTTCCAGCTCCTCCCCCCCTTCTCTCTCTCTGTCTCTCCTCTCTCTCTTCCTCTGTCTCTCCCTCTCCTCTCTAAAATGAATAGTAATAAAAAAAATTAAAAAAAATGAATATATATATATAAAAAAAAAGGATGCAGTTATATTCACTTTGCCTGAATCTAGATGGTTTAGGGCACCAACACCATCAACAGTCCCCTCACCCTAAGGTTTATAGACCACTTCATATTTGGAAGATTTAGTTCAAGCTATGAAAATGTAGGGTGGCAGAAACAGTTATAGTATTAAAATGAAGTAAAATGACAGCAATTACATTTCACACACACAGAGAATAAACATATGGAACTAATTTTTTAAATCAGAAAATTACTTTTTTTCTGATACTTTTAGGTTATATGTTTTACCTGAGGAAAGAGATGAATTAAATATATATTTATATATTTTTCTTAAAATGCTGCAATGTATTGATACTATATATAAACTGTAAGAAAGGAAGAAATACAATTTAACCTTTTCTTGATTATTAGTGTCCTCAATACATGCAGTGCTGGAATACTGGGGCAGCCGTAGGCTGAGCAGGCATATTTGCCTCTATACAAAGGTCAGGCTGCTCTGGGCTTAGTGCTTTCTCCCCTTGCCACCACGTGTCACTTCTGCTGCTATTAGTATGCTTGCCTCTACGGAAGCAACATATATAAAGCATTTAGCAGTGTCTGGCATATCGGAAACTCTTAGTAAAAGTTTACTGTTGTGATCACTCTTCTTCCTTCTAATTTGCTACTTCTGACTGTTGAGGATAAAAAAATAAGAACAGAAGTATTTGTCAGAACTGTATTTAAAATAATAGTAAATAGGTTCAAATGAGGTTTTCTCCCCCCTGAATACAATGAACCAAAACAACAACAATAAATTAATTTACAGAGGCTTTATTATATGCCAGGCACTTTGCTGATTTATATATAGTATTTCATTAATTCTCACTGTATGTAATGATGTAGATACTAATATCACTGAGCCCCAAGAAAGGCTCAGGCACATTAAGTAACTTTCTGAAGGTCACACAGCTAGTAAAGTGGCAGAGTTGCTTGAACTGAGTTAATTTTTTCCCCAAATTCTGTGGTTCTAACCATTATACAAACTGAATTATATGAAGTGGACCACTTTATTTTTAAAATTTATTTACTGATTTGAGAGAGAGAGAGAGAGAGGAGAGAGACAGACAGAAACATCATTATCTTCCTGTATGTGCCCTGACCAGGGACTGAACCTGCAATCTTTGCCTATGGGGATGATGTTCTAACCAACTGAGTTATCCAGCCAGGGAAAAATAGCTTACTTGGAAAAAAAAAAGTGAAAACAACAAACAAAACTGTTCCTGGCTAAGCTCTAGATAGAATAGACAGAAGCTTGTTAAATAAATATCCTTCTTATTAGCTTTTAATGATATATTGGAAAATACTCAGCATTTTTTTTTTTTCTGCCCAGCATCTGCTGCTTTAAGGTAATGATATTCTGATTTCCTTCTGGGACAACCCTTTCCCCATTCGTAGTCCATGTGCTCCTGAAAGAGTTTGCTGTAGCCTAGCACAGTAGTAAAACACCTGCTGGGGCCCAGATCAGGTTTAAGGATGGGTGTGCAACTTAATCAAAGCTCGGACATAATGGGGCTTTGCCTGAGGCAGAGAGGGAAAGGGGGAAATGGGAAGAGAAAGAGAGGGGGAGAAAAAAGAAGGGGGGAAAAGGCAGGGAAGAAAAGGGAGAAGGAGAGAGTGTGTGTGTATCTCAATCTTCTCTTTTGAATGTGAAACTCAGAGTCTAGGAGGTCTGAAGCTAATGCTGCCATCCTACTTTCATATGAAGCCTGAAACTGAAGCCAACTGACCTGAAATCAAAGCTGAGAGAGCAAAGGACCAAGACCTCATAATATTGTCTGAATGCAAACTTAGCTGAAGCTGAACTAAAGTCTTATGCCTGAACTCTGCAGCTTACACGGTTCTCTTTTTTGTTTAAGCCAGTTTGGTTGGGTCTTCTGGGTCTTGTAACTGGAGTCTTATGTGAAATACCTAGACAATGAAAAGCAGCATTTGTATTTTTCTCTAAGTTTCTTTAAGGCAGGGACAGATCTCACCCTCATTTGAGCATTCTAGCTGATATTTAGACTTGGTCTCAGTAGTATATGCCACAGACTTTTGCCTGGCCTATTATCCTAACAGCTCTGGTCATGCAGAACCTGACCCCAGCCCTGCTGTCTTGGCCAAGTCAGGTATTCCAGGCATAAGAGTTTCAGATATTAAACATCTCATGGAACTTAAATAAAATTCAAACTCATCCCTTGAAAATATAGCTGTTACTTACAGTAAGCAAACTAGAGGAACTCAGCGTATTCACCCAGTATTTATTCCACAAAAGCTCAAGCAATTTGCGATCCAAAGAGGACTTGAAATATGAGACTTCTAAGGCATAATACCTATGAAACAAAAGCACAAATTTAGTAAGTAAAAATAATATTGAAGCATATCATATAACAGTTATGGCCAAATTTAAGTGAATTACATTTCATATCCAATTAGTCATGTTTTAGTTTTTACTCCAATAGATCAGGTAACCATGATTTCTTCACTCCTCAGGAGTATGGTTTTTAAATCTGCTTACTACACTTGTGTTTTATTTATTTTCTCTGTAGAGCCCAGAAATTTAAGTTAACAACCAATGAGAACTTCTGAATGACATGTTTATTCATGATACTGAGTTTATTAGCTCTAGACAATAAAATATAAGTTTAATGGACTGCTTGTCTAGGGTCAAGTATAATTTTTGTTAGGCTTTTAAAAATACTGAAAATGACATGTGGATTCCCCATTTTTCCCATTCTGATCCCCTAATTAGTACCTACTGCTCTTTGGAAAAGTAAACTATAAAGTAGGTCCTTAAAGCACCTAAAAGAATTACTATTGCTTCTAAAGGTACCTAACTAACAGTTAAGTATAGCAAGAAAATTTTGCTTACGTGTCTGAAAAACATGTATTGTTTTCAAGTAATAAATATTTAAATATGTACATTCTGTACATCAATGGATACAAAGAAACACAAGGAACTTCCTTAAGTTAAAGAGCTTACTATTTATTCAGAAGATGTGGTATATGAATCCACAAAAAATTAAATGACATACACTGGATAACAGTAAGTGATGCTATAGCAAGAAAATCCAAATCAGTATAATTTTGATTCATTCACACCAGATGGCTATTGCTGTGTTGACTGTTGTCATTTACTATGTGCTTGTAGAACACTGAAAACATACAATCTAATTAAAAAACTTATTTTCACTAAGATTCCTCAAAGTTAAAAATATGTAATAGCTACATTAGCCTCTATGTTTAAACCAGACTTTAAGTACACATTATATTATGATCTAGAATTTAAGGTAGAAAAGAAAAAACTAAAGGTCAATATAAACTGCAAATAATAGCTCATCAGCCAATACCTTAGGAAATGGCTCTATAGCCAGCCTGCACAAAATCCTTGCTCTTTCAACTTGGCAGTATTACAAAAGATTTGAAATAAAAATAAATTAACCCACTCATTTGCCTTTTGAAAAACTTGCCTCTTCCTTATTTAGGAATTGGTCCTAAGTAAGAGTACACCTTTCAATATGCTAGCAATTACACACTGAAAATTCTAGGCTGCAGCAATATAGATAGCTAGAAAGTGGCTACTCCTGTATCATAGACTCATATTTCAGAAAAACAGGAAAGGAAATGTACATTTGTTTGGATACAGAAAGCAGTTTTTTTTTTTAATTTCAAAAGTTGCTGCTGCTGCTGTTTAAGAAAAGTAGAGTAGGTATTAAAAGTATTAGCTTTCGACCACCACTCAATATATTTCTTTTTTTTTTTTTTTTTGTATTTTTGTATTTTTCTGAAGCTGGAAACAGGGAGAGACAGACAGACTCCCGCATGCGCCCGACTGCGATCCACCCGGCACGCCCACCAGGGGGCGATGCTCTGCCCCTCCGGGGCGTCGCTCTGCCGCTACCAGAGCCACTCTAGCGCCTGGGGCAGAGGCCAAGGAGCCATCCTCAGCGCCCGGGCCATCTTTGCTCCAATGGAGCCTCCGCTGCGGGAGGGGAAGAGAGAGGCAGAGAGGAAGGGGGGGGTGGAGAAGCAGATGGGCGCTTCTCCTGTGTGCCCTGGCCGGGAATTGAACCCGGGTCCCCTGCACGCCAGGCCAACGCTCTACCGCTGAGCCAACCGGCCAGGGCCAGACCACCACTCAATAAATGAAAGAAACAATGGACAGTAACTCTGAAAATAAAATAATCACCGCAAAGGTGTTTCCATGCTCAGGAGTAATTCTCAAACAGAAATAACTTAAGATTCTTTTCAGAAGGGAAAATAAAGTTAAACAATCTGTTTCTTCAGAAACATCTCAGGAGTGACATTAGGGCTCTCTTCCCTTGAAGTTTTAACAATTTGAACAGCTACAGTGGTACCTTGAAATACGAGCAGACCAACATACAAATTTTTTTTTTTTAAAGATATGAGCTGCGACTTGGTCCGTATTTTTGTTTGAGATCCGAGTGAAATTCCGAGATATGAGTCGTGATTCAGGAAGCTGCTGCTAGTTGGCGCATTGGCACACGGGTCCAGAATCGGCAGCACACCACCAGCATCTCGTTCTTTCTACATGTTACCTGCAGAATCAAGTCGAATCTCGTGCGCTGTACTAGTTCTTGCATCATTTTTGCATTTTTACTAACATTTTTTGTGTGCTATCATGGGGCCGGAGAAAGCGAGTGTAAAGGACAGTGGTGAGAAGAAGAAGAGAATGATGTCAACAGAAGTAAAGCAAGAAATAATAGAAAAACATGAGTGTGGTGTATGAGTGACTGAACTGGCAAGGCTGTACGACCGCAATACATCTACAATTTGTACCATCCTTAAACAAAAGGATGCCATCAAAAGTGCAAATGTAGTGAAAGGAACTACAATTCTGTCCCAATTAAGGACAAATATCCATGAAGAAATGGAGAAGCTTCTGCTGGTGTGGGTGAAAGAGAAAGAGCTGGCAGGAGATACAGTGATGGAGACTGTCATATGCGAAAAGGCACGTATTATTTATGGAGACTTGAAGAAGAAAGAACCATCAACCTCAAAAGAGGCAGCATAAGATATGTTTAAGGCAAGTCACGGCTGGTTTGAAAATTTCAAGAAGAGATCTGGCATCCACTTGGTGGTGAGGCATGGTGAAGCTGCGAGTGCTGACGTTAAGGCAACTGAGGAGTACATTGCACTTTATGCTGTGCTTATCGCAAAGGAAGGCTACATCCCCCAACAAGTGTTCAACTGTGACGAAACAGGACTGTTTTGGAAAAAAATGCCCCGGAGGACTTTCATCACCGCAGAGGAGAAGAAGCTGCCAGGCCATAAACCGATGAAGGACCATCTGACCCTTGCATTGTGTGCAAATACTAGCAGTGACTGTAAAGTAAAGCCACTGCTAGTGTATCATTCCAAAAATCCTTGAGCCTTTAAGACTCACAAGATTCCTAAAGAAAAACTGCAGGTTATGTGGCACGCCAATGCTAGGGCATGGGTTACATGGCAGTTTTTTATTGAATGGGTAAATCTCGTCTTTGGTCCTGCAGTGAAGAAATAACTTCAAGAAAATAAACTCCCGATGAAAGCATTACTAATCCTTGATAATGCTCTACCCAGGGGTAGTCAACCTTTTCATACCTAACGCTCACTTTTATATCTCTGTTAGTAGTAAAATTTTCTAACCGCCCACCGGTTCCACGGTAATGGTGATTTATAAAGTATGGAAGTAACTTTACTTTATAAAATTTATAAAGCAGAGTTACAGCAAGTTAAAGCATATAATAATAATTACTTACCAAGTACTTTATGTTGGATTTTCGCTAAGTTTGGCAGAATAAATCTTTATAAAATAACTTACTATAGTTAAATCTATCTTTTTATTTATACTTTGGTTGCTCCATACCTCCCACCATGAAAGCTGGAATGCCCACTAGTGGGCGGTAGGGACCAGGTTGACTACCACTGCTATAGCCCAACCACCTGGTCTTGAAGATGACATTCTTGATGAGTTCAAATTCGTGAAGGTCCTCTACTTCCCACTCAACATGACTTCAATCTTTCAACCTATTGATCAGCAAGTCATTTCCAACTTTAAAAAGTTTTACACAAAGCACTTGTTTTGCCGCTGCTTTGTGGTGACTGAGAATACAATTCTAACCCTTTGAGAGATTTGGAAAGATCACTACATCATGATATGTTTATGCATTTTTGACTTGGCATAGCAAGAGGTTACAAGAAGAACCTTGAACTCGGCATGGAAAAAGTTATGGCCTGATGTTGTTGCAGACAGGGACTTTGAAGGATTCGAACCGGAGACCGAGAATGAGGTAGAAGCGTTGGAGGAGAGTGTCCCTCGGAAAGTCAATGGGTCTGGAGGTAGATGAGGGTGACGTAAACGAGCTCATTGAAGAACATGAGGAGGAACTCTCAACTGAGGAGTTGAAGAAGCTACAGATGATGCAACATATGGAGCTTCTGCAAGAGATCAGTAGTGAGGAGGAGGTAGAGTCAGAGGAAATGATTTCTACAAGTGAAATTAAAGACATGCTGGCAATGTGGGAGAAGCTTTTAAGTTTCATTGAAAAGAAACACCCAGAAAAAGTTTCAATTGGTCGTGCTTCAGCACTTTTTAATGACACTTGTTTGTCACATTTCCGTAACATTTTAAAAGGCAGGCAAAAGCAAACCTCTTTGGATAGATTTTTATTCAAAAGTCCTGCAAGTGAAAGTGCCGAAAGTGCAGCCAAAAAGGCAAAAACAAGTGATGATTAAATGAAAAATATGTAATGTTAAGCTTAGGTCAAGTTTAAAGTTAAGAAAGTGCATTTTTTTTTACAATTAAGTTTTTGTGGTTTTATTTTATTTCATTTTATTTTTTATTATTTATTATTATTATTTTTGTATTTTTCTGAAGCTGGAAACAGGGAGAGACAGTCAGACAGACTCCTGCATGCGCCCGACCAGGATCCACCCGGCATGCCCACCAGGGGGCGACGCTCTGCCCACCAGGGGGCGATGCTCTGCCCATCTGGGGCGTCACTCTGTTGCGACCAGAGCCACTCTAGCGCCTGAGGCAGAGGCCATAGAGCCATCCCCAGCGCCCGGGCCATCTTTGCTCCAATGGAGCCTCGGCTGCGGGAGAGGAAAAGAGAGACAGAGAGGAAGGAGAGAGGGAGAGGTGGAGAAGCAGATGGATGCTTCTCCTGTGTGCCCTGGCTGGGAATCGAACCCGGGACTTCTGCATGCCAGGCTGACGCTCTACCACTGAGCCAACTGGCCAGGGCTGTAGTTTCATTTTAAGTAAAGAAAGTACAGTTTTAGTTTTGTTTAAAGTAAAGAAAATGCAGTTTTAGTTTACATTCAGTGTTAAGAAAGTGCAGTTTTAGTTTACATGTCTACAGTGCCTGCATCCCTTCCTCCCTCCCTCCCTCCCTCCTCCTTCACCATTCACCTCCGTTAGCCACACTCGTCTGTCTCCAAGGTAAGAATACAGTACTAAATAACACTTTTTTCTTTTATTTCATATATTTTGTTATGCATTGGTAAAGTATACATGTGTGCTTTTTAATGAAAAACGTCTTTTTTCATAATTTAGGATGATCTGGGGATGTTTCACAGGGCTGGAATGGATTAAATCTATTTCAGTTATTTTAAATGGGAGAAATTTGTTTGATATACGAGTTGACTGACTTATGAGCTCAGTTACAGAACGAATTAAAACTCGTATCTCAAGGTTGAATTATCTCAATGTATAATTCAACAAAGGATTCTCTGCTCAATGCAAAGCATGGCTGAGAGATCTTCACACTGAAACATCTAAAGGTGGGCAAGTAGGAACAGAAAAGGGGGATGGGTGAGAAAGGAAAAAGGCTGAGATGAGCCACAGAGGCAGCCCTGTGGCCGTGGAGCTCACAGTGGGCTAAGCCTGGAGAGGGGAGGAAACCAGTTGTGACTGGTGCTCTTTTTAGTTGGGAGGAGTAGATTCAGTGGGCACTCCTGCAGGTATGAGCAGTATGAGCTGCAGCTGAGCCAAAGACCTGGGAAGGAAACTGTACTGGGGTGCGGCTGCAGTTGTCAGGTGATCAATGTTCTAGGCAGAGAAACAAAGCCACAGGGACCTACCACCCCACAGTCTTCCAGAGCTATGCAGCAAATTATTTGCAAACCTAAGAATTGGTACTATAGAATCACTTCTTTCCCTGAGCAAAAAGTGCACCCTGTGATCAGTCCTAGAGTTGGGCACAGGGAGGACTCCATAGACATCCAAGGCTGCCATTACTAAGAGGACAAAACAAAGAAGCTGGCTGGTTCCCTAGCCCACCCCACCCCAATGTACTGTGGTTATGTCTGGCTGCGGAGGATAATACTGGGGTTTTACAGAGTTAAAAACTTGTGATTCAGCAACACCTACTGGAAAACCTTTTAATAGTAATCTGATAGAGAGGTACACTCATACAAAGATGCCTAGACAGAGAAGGAACCCATCAAATACCATGAATAACCAAGGCAGCAAGGCAGCTCAGAAAGCAAATGAAAAATATCCAGAAAACATACTTAAAGACATGGAAATATATGATATAAATGACAGAGAATTCAGGATTGCAGCTCTGGAATGAGATGCAAGAAAATACAGACAGGCAATTTAATGCACACAGAAAACAATACAACATGCAAAACACGTACTTTACCAAAGAGATTGAAATGTTAAAAAAGAACCAAACAAATTATAGAGATGAAGAACTCAATAAAAGAGATCAAGAATGAACTAGCAAGCACAGGAAATAGACTGGACCAGATGTAGGAAAGGATTAATGATACTGAGAACAGAAATCTAGAAATGATACAGAAGGGAGAAGAGACTTGAGCATAAAAAAAATGAAAAAACTCTATGAGAATTATCCGACTCCATCTGAAACAACAATATAAGAATAATAAGCATACCAAAAGAAGAAGAGAGGGAGAAAGGAACACAAAACATACTTAAAGAAAAGGTTGATGAGAACTTCCCAAGCTTATAGTAAGAGCTAGATCCTTG
This sequence comes from Saccopteryx bilineata, assembly GCF_036850765.1. Lineage (NCBI taxonomy): Eukaryota > Metazoa > Chordata > Mammalia > Chiroptera > Emballonuridae > Saccopteryx > Saccopteryx bilineata. The sequence continues at coordinate 65,023,263 of NC_089492.1, forward strand.
AATCCAAGAGCAAACAGAATACCTAGTTATCTCAATACAAAGAGGCCTTCTCCAAGGCACACTGTATTAGAACTGCCAAAATTAATGACAAAGAACTCTGAAGGCACAGAGGTTAAAGAAGAAAATAACCTATAATGGAAAGTACATTAGGTTATTATTGGGCCTCTCAGCAGTAACTGCAAAACCAGAAGAAAGTGGAACCAAATATTCAAACTACTTAAAGACAGTTATTACCAGCCAAGAATCATATATCCAGGAAAGTTATCCTATAAATATGAAGGAGAAATAAAGACTTTCCCAGACATACAGAGGCTGAGGGAATTTATCACCAGAAAACCTCCACTGCAGGAAATACTCAAGTGGGTTATCCTACTAGAATCAAAGGACAAAAAGTCACAAAACTACGTGTAAGATCACCAACAAAGTTACAGCGTAAACAGGGATAATCTGTGACAATAAAAACAAGAAAGGGGAGGGGGAATGATATAAATTCACAAAAAGATGGAGATCAGATGCATTCAAAAGAAGAAGAAAAACTGTATGAAACTTTCTTTTTCATAAACCTAATAGTAACCACACACAAAAAAACCCCCAAATTGAGACAAACAGCTTAAAAAAGAGGAAAACAGAGAAAAGTATGTAATACTAGCACACAAAAACAATAGACAGAAAAACAAAGAAAAAGAACCAATGGAGGAACAGAGCTACCAGAAAACAAAAGATAAAATGGATGTAGGAAATCCTAATACATAAATAATTACCCTAAGTGTAAATGGACTGAATTCATTAATAAAGAGGTACAAAACAGCAAATTGGATCAAAAAACAAAACCCAACCATATGTGGTGTTGCTTTCAGGCGACACATCGAAACTGCAAAAACAAAGGAAGACTCAAATGTAAAGGGTAGAAAATTATTCTCCAAGCAAAAAGCTCTACAGTAAAGCAGATGTAGCCATACTAATATCTGACAAAACAGACTTCAAGATAAGAAAAGTAAAAAGAGACAAATATGGACATTTTATAATGATAAAGGGGACACTACACCTTGAACTTGTTAATATATATATATGCACCCAATCAGAGAGCACGGAAATATATAAAGCAACTACTAACAGAACTTAAAGGAGAGACAAAAACACAGTCATAGTTGGGGACCATAACAGTCCACTGATAGCTAGACGGATCATCCAAATAGAAATCAATAAAGAAAGATAGGCCTTAAATGACACATTAAGCCAAATGTACATAATTGACACTTACGGAGCCTTTCATCCCCGAATATCAGATTATACACTGTTCTCCAGTGCATACAGAACATTCTCAGGGACGGACAATATGCTGGGTCACAAAACTAGCCTCAACAAAGTAAAGACTGAAATTATACCAAGCATATTCTATGACCACAATGCTTTGAAATTAGAATTCAACTCCAAAAAGGAAGTAAAGAAACCCACATATATGTGGATATTATGCAACATACTACTCAAAAAATGACTGGGTCAACGAAGAAATAAAAGGAGAAATCAAAACATATATAGAGAAAAATGAGAATGACAATATGATACATAGAAACTCCTGGGATGCAGTGAAAGAAATAAGAGGAAAGTTTATAAAATTACAGGCCTATCTCAAGAAACAAGAGAAATCCCAAGTAAACAACCTAACATATCTAAAAGATCTAAAAAAAGAACAAAAACAACCCAAAGTTAGAAGAAATAAAATAATAAAAATTAGAGCAGAATTGAATGAAATAGAGATTATACAAAAAATGAATAAAGAGCTGCATCTTTGAAATGATTAATAAAATGGACAAACCCCTGACTACACTCACTAAGGAAAAGAAAAAAGACTCATAAACAAAATCTGAAATGAAAGAGGAAAAGTTACCACAGACACTAGACATACAAAGGATCATACTAGAATACCATGAAAGACTATATGCCACCAAACTCAATAAATTAGAAGAAATGGGTAAGTTCCAAGAAATATATAACCTTCCTAGTCTGAATCATGAAGAATTGGAAAAATTTAAATAAACCAATTAATAAACAGTGAGGAAATAGAAATGATCAAAAATCTCTCACCCAAATAATGTTCTGGACCAGAAAGATGTTTTTAGTGACTGCTACTAAACATTCAAAGACGATCTGATACCTATCCTCAAACTCTTCCAAAAAGTTAAAGAGGCACTATTTCCTAACACATTTTAAAGAGGCCAACATAACCCTGATACCAAAACCTGACAAGGATAACATTAAAAAAAACAACAACTGTAGACCAATATCTCTGATGAACACAGAGGCAAAAATCCTAAACAAAATGCTAGCAAATCAAATATAATACTGTACATTAAAAAATATATATATAAGCCCTGGCCGGTTGGCTCAGTGGTAGAGCGTTGGCCTGGCATACGGAAGTCCCGGGTTCAATTCCCGGCCAGGGCACACAGGAGAGGCGCCCATCTGCTTCTCCACCCCTTCCCCTCTCCTTCCTCTCTGTCTCTCTCTTTCCCTCCCGCAGCCAAGGCTCCATTGGAGCAAAAGATGGCCCAGGTGCTGGGGATGGTGCCTTGGCCTCTGCCCCAAGCGCTAGAGTGGCTCTGGTCGCGACCAGCGCGACACCCCCTGGTGGGTGTGCTGGGTGGATCCCAGCAGGGCGGGAGTTTGTCTGACTGCCTCCCCATTTCCAGCTTCAGGGGAAAAAAAAAAAAAAAAAAAAAAAAAAAAAAAAAAATATATATATATATATATATATATATATATTTAGGGAGATGTTGAGGGGAACATGAAGGAGGGGGGATGCATTTGGGGTGACACTAGAATCTATGTAAACACAATTAAAAAAATAAAATAAACATATCATTTACATGGAAAAAAAATATTTAGATCAAGTGGGGTTCATTCCAGTTGCACAAGCATGGTTCAATATATGCAAATTGATCAATGTCATATACCACATTAACAAAACAAATGATAAAAAATCCTATCAATCGATGCAGAAAAAGCACTTAAGATACAACATCCATTTATGATTAAAACATACGATTAAAACAAGCATATTCTATGACCATAATGCTTTGAATAAAATGGGTATAGAAGGAAAGCTCCTCAACATAATAATAAAGGCCATTTATGACAAACGATATCATACTCAATGGTGAAAAACAAAGATTTTCCTCTAAAATCAGGAACAAGACAAGCCCACTCTCACAACGCTTCATATAGTTCTGGAAGTCCTAGCCAGAGTAGTCAGGCAGGGGAAAGAAAAGGCATTCAAATTTGGAAAGAAGTAAAGTGTCACTTTTTGTAGATTATATATGATTCTGTATATGAAAAACCCTAAAGATGCCACCAAAAAACTACTAGAAACAATAAATATAGTAAATTTGCAGGATACAAAATCAATATACAGCCTGACCTGTGGTGGCGCACTGGATAAAGCGGTGTCCTAGAATGCTGAGGTCACCAGTTCAAAACCCTAGACTTGCCTGGTCAAGGCATATACGAGAGTTGATGCTTCCTGCTCCTACCCACCTCCCTCTCTAAAATGAATAAAAAAGTAAAATGAAATAAAATAAGAAAGCAAAATCAATGTACAAAAATCTACTGCTTTCCTATATACTAACAATAAAACTTCAGAAAAATAAATGAAAAAAACAAAAACAATTCCTTTTGCAAATGCAACCAAAAAAAATATAATTCCTAGGAATAAATGTAACAAAGAATGTAAAGGAACTGTATACTGAAAACTACAAAACATTATTAAGAGAGACTGAAAAAGGACACAATGAAATGGAGAGATAATCTGTGTTCATGGATTGGAAGAATCAACATAGTTAAACTGGCCATATTACTAAAAGCAATATACAGATTTAATTAAATCCCTACCAAATCCCAATGGCATTTTTTAAAGAAATAGAGTAAAAATCATCAGATTTGTATAGAACCACAAAAGACCCCAAATAGCCAAAGCAATCCTAAGAAAAATGCATGAAGTTGGAGGTATCACATTATCTTACTTCAAATTATACTACAGAGCTATGATAATCAAAACAGCATGGTATTGGCAGAAAAACAGGCATAGACCAATGGAATAGAATTGAGAGCCCAAGAAATAAAACCACATGTATATGGCCAAATAATTTTTGACAAAGCCAAAAACACAAAATGTGGACAAGAACCTTCTTCACCTAAATGGTGCTGGGAAAATTGGAAAGCCACATGCAAAAGAATGAAAGTAGAATACAGTTTGTCCCTGTGTAAAAAAATTAATTCTCAACTATAAGATCTAAAACAACAAACTACATAAAAGCAAATATAGGTACTAAACTTATGGACCTTGACTATAGAGAACATTTTATGAATTTGACCCCAAAGGTAAGGAAAATAAAGGAATGGGACTATATCAAACTAGAAAGTTCTGTACATTATCAAACTAAAAAGTTCTGTACAGAAAAAACCCTGCCAACAAAACAAAAAGGCAACCAACTGAATGGTAGATGATATTTACAAACAACAACTCCAAGAAGAGGTTCCAAAACATAATACAGAACTCATACAACTCAACACTAGACAATCCAATTAAAAAATGGGCAGAAGACCTGAACAGACCCCTCTCCCAAGAAGACATACAAATGGCCAATAGATACATGAAAAGATGTTAACTTCACTAGCAATGCAAATCAAAACTACAATGATATACCACTTCATGCCTGTTAAATGCCTATAATTATCAAGACAGGTAATAACAAGTGTTGGAGAGGCTGTGGAGAAAAAGGAACCCTCATTCACTGCCAGTGGAAAGTAAACTGGTACAGCCACTATGGAAAACAGTATGGTGGTTCCTCAAAAAATTAAGAATAGAGTTACCATATGACCCAGCAATCCCTCTTCTGGGTATCTACCCAAAAAACTTGAAAACATATTTTTGCAGATATATGCACCCCTATATGCAGTGCATCATTATTCATGGTGGCCAAGACAAGGAGACAACCAAAGTGTCCTTCAACAAAGGATTGGATAAAGAAGTTGTGGTACATATATACTATGGAACACTACTCAACCATTAGAAAAGATGAAATATTGCCATTTATGACAACATGGATGGACCTTAAGAAGATTATGCTAAGCAAAATCAGTCAGTCAGAAAAAGCTAAGAACTATGATTTCACTCACATATTGGATATAAAACCGAAACACATAGACAACAGTATGGTGATTACTAGAGGACGTGGGGGGAAGGGTAACAAAGGGTTAAGGGGGCCAAATATATGGTGACAGATGGTGATTTACTTTGGGTAGTGGGCACGAAATACAAAATGCAAGGCAAGATCAGAGAAATATATACTTGAGGCCCTGGCCGGTTGGCTCAGCAGTAGGGCGTTGGCCCAGCATGTGGAGTCCCAGGTTTGTTCCCCAGTCAGGGCACACAGGAGAAGCACCCATCTGCTTCTCTACCCTTCCCCCCTCCTTCCTCTCTCTCTTTTCCCCTCCTAGCCAAAGTTCCACTGGAGCAAAGTTGGCCCAGGTGCTGAGGATGGCTTCACGGCCTCCGCCTCAGGCACTAGAATGGCTCCAGCTGCAGCAGAGTAAACCCCCTGTTGGGCAGAGCATCGCTTCCTAGTGGGCATGCCTAGTGGATCCCGGTCGGGGGCATGCATGAGTCTGTCTAACTGCCTCCCCGCTTCTAATTTTGGAAAAATACAAAAATAAAAAAATTAAAAAAAGAAATATATACTTGAAACCTGTATGGTTCTGTTGACCAATGTTACCCCAATAAATTCAATAAATAAAAAAAATCTCAGAGATGACTGAAAACCATAAATATGTAAAAGTGAATTTAGAAATTCTGGAATATTCTAAGAATTTCTAAACAGGAAAATAAGAGTGGTAGTAGTCCATGTTTTCCTTGAAGTTGAGATAGGAGGTATGGAGAAAAGGGGGCGCTAGATAATCATTTAAACAATATTTTTGTTGGGGAGGTACTCACACGTCTATGTGCCATGATCTGTTTTAAATGTTACGCTATAGCAGTGAATCAATTCTACTTTCATGAAGCTCACATTCTAATGGAGTCGATAACAAGGAAGCAAAAACATATCAGATGGTATCAAGTGCTAAGAAAAATAAAGCAGGGAAAGAAAACACAGAGGACAGGAAGGTGCTATTTTAGAGAGAGACACCAATGAACATTCTTTGTTAAGGTGACCCTTAGATACTCAATGACTGAAGTAGTTGGTGAGCCAGGCAGAGGAAACAGCATGTGCAAAGGCCTTGGCAGGAGCCTGCCTAGCACATCTGACACACCACGAAGAAGCCACTCTGGCTGGAGAGGAGAGCAGAGTCAGGGAGAGATGAGCTCAAAGAGGCTGCAGGGGCCAGACCACATGGCTATGAGGGCCATGGTAAGGACTATGGATTGTACACTTGGTGAGAAGGGAAGTCATTCTGAGAAGGAGGAACACAATTTGACTTAAGAATTGAAAAGAATCAGTTTGGTGCCCAAAAGATCTTTAAGCAGTGAAAGGCAGAAGCAGAAAGACTAGTCAGAAGACTAACAATTTGGTTCAGGCTCCAGATGGCTTTGGGCAAAATAAGAGAAGCGACAAGATACATTTAAAAGATGAAGAAAACTGTCCTCATTGGCTTCTTGAATACTTTTAAAAATTGAGATTGTAACTCATACATTTTTAGAATGACTACTTTAAAGAAGCATACATTCAGTGGTTTTAATATGGCTTCTTTAACCTTTGGAGTGAAAATGTTTAAAAAGAATTTTTGCTAAGTAGAACCTGGATACTTTGAGGTTGCAGTAAGGCTAGTGTCAGGCTGGCCCTGAATACATCTTTCAGCTTAATTTCATTAATGAACCGAGTATTTTGTACACTCATAAAACATTTACAGTTGTGTGAGAAACAATTCGTTAGATGAAAAGAATTATTAATAAAAAATTTAAACATTCCTAAACTTGTACATTCTAACTATTATTTTAAAAAGTAATATCATATACATTTTGTCTGAAAATTTATTCTCATCTGTAAGGGGCTTGGGCTGTACAATCCCTAGTTTTTTTTATGATGACTCTGACATCAGATACATTTTAAAATTACTTACTGTTTGCAGTGTACACCAAAATCCTCTATTTTATTAAGTGGGATAGTCTGGTACTCAGAAGGTCCTTCATCAGGAGGTTTGTAGCCCTAAACAACAATAAAAAAGCAAGTCAGAGGAAAAAGGTATGTTTTATATGCAGCTTTCTATTTATAGAAACATTAATTTTGGGGAGTCAAATATTTAATATAAACATTGTAATATAAAAATGTGTATTGCTTATATCCTCCCCCAACTCCATTTGGTGGCTGAAGACTGGATTTGCTTTGTATTCATTTTTCTTGTCCTTCAGTGATGTACACTTGTGCTAATATCTATTTTATATTGCAGGGAAAGAAACAGATGTATTTAGCTTGTTTCTCCAGTCCCTGTTAGAATGCCATGGGCATATATATTCTATTAACAAATGAAGTCTGCTTTTCTAATAAAGTAACCACATAAGCACAGATGTATTGTCTTCTGCTAGGGACAACTGGATTGCTATTTTGTAAATATTATTAAATTGTTTTAGGACAAAACAAGATACTAACTACATATAACACATCTTTAAAAATAAGTCAAGTATTTGGACTTCAAAAAGTTATATAGATGTATAATTTTAAAAATTACCTTTGGGTATGTCCTAAAAGCTCCAAGATTCACTTTCCCTGCTGATATTGTTCTTGTTGGGTCAATCTACAAGAAAGATATATTTAGTATCTGATAATTATTAAATAATTATATACTTCAATTTGTTTAAACATTGTAAACCTAGAAATAATATATACATATAACACTATACACACATTTAATAATTAAAACAACCAAACAAGAAAAAATAACCAAACTAAAAATCCACATAAGTTCAATAAAGTGGTAAGTACAGAAATGTCTCAGAGTTAATAGATATTAGCTCTAGTTATTATACTATTTAAGAATATTACTTAAAAGATTTGCTCCTCTTTTTCAAAAATGTTTCTTTTACTAGATGAACAATTTCTATTTTATTTTCCTCATAGTAGCCTGGATCGCATCTAAAACTCTGAACATAGTAAGAGCTGCTCTAGTGATTCCTGATTTACTCAATCAACACTGAATGTCACAGGTGCTGTGATCACCCTCACCTTACAGAGTGGGAGAATAACACAAACAGGTTAAGTAATTTTTCAAAGTCCCAATTTCTAAGGGGTAGAATCCAAAGCTAGGTAGACTGACGCCACAGCCTTGCTCTTACTATACAAATTTTACTTGTTGGTATACTTTCTTTCGTAATCTTTGTGAAGAACTTATTTAAAACTGGTTGTAAATATACTTACCACCACTGCTACGAATGGCTCCTGGAACTGCTGATTGAGCATCTGAGTACTAACATCAATCCCAGAAAGCCAGCAGCCATAGCCAGGGTGGCTATGATACCAGCCAATTGCATTTTCAAGGCGGCCAACCTAACAAATATAGAGAGCAGGGGAGCTTGAAGTTCCTGTTTAATCTTAGAGACAATTATTTGTTTACAAAGCGATATACTAAAAAAATAGTATGCTGAATAGTACATGGAATATGCTTTCAAGTTAAAAAAGATGTTTTGAATAGATAATACGTGTCCAAAGCACAAAAGTACAGGTTCAGAGATTATTCAGTCTCCTTCTTACCTCGTTCCCCTCAACCATCATTTCTCAGCCCAGATATTACCACTATACCCAGCTGCACACATACCTATCTTCCAGGGATATTCTTTGCATATATGCAGATGAACAAAAACACAATGGCATTCCACATACAGTGTTCTACACTTTGCTTTTCATTTAAAATATTTGAGGGTTTGTTTCATATTAGTAAATATATAACCTCTTTTTTACTTTCAAATGTTTTTAAAGGCTGGTTAGTTCATTATATAGCTATAACATATCAGTTTTATACTCAGTAACATTTAGGTTTTTTCCAGAATTTTGGTTTTAAACACCCACGTGATAATGGGTGTGAAAATTAAAAAAAAAATTATTAAAAATATTTTATTGAGATATAATTGACATAATACTATATTAGTTCAGGTGTACAACATAATGATTTGATATGTATATATTTGTGAAAGGATCACAATAAGTGTTAATTAACATCCAACACCACACATAGATACAATGTTTTTCTTCTGATAAGAACTACTTTCCATTGAGATTTGGGTATGTCCTAAAAGCTCCAAGACATACCCAAGACGCTCAGTGGTAGAGCGTCGGCCTGGTGTGCAGGAGTCCCGGGTTCGATTCCCGGCCAGGGCACACAGGAGAAGCGCCCATCTGCTTCTCCACCCTTCCCACTCTCCTTCCTCTCTGTCTCTCTCTTCCCCTCCCGCAGCGAGGCTCCATTGGAGCAAAAGATGGCCCGGGCGCTGGGGATGGCTCCTTGGCCTCTGCCCCAGGCACTAGAGTGGCTCTGGTCTCAGCAGAGCGATGCCCCGGAGGGGCAGAGCATCGCCCCTGGTGGGCAGAGCATGGCTCCCTGGTGGGCGTGCCGGGTGGATCCCAGTCAGGCGCATGCGGGAATCTGTCTGACTGCCTCCCCGTTTCCAGCTTCAGAAAAATACAAAAAAAAAAAAAAAAAAAAAAAAAAAATTCATGCTCTCATATACATTTTATATAGAAATTATTGAAAATAACTTAAAATATAAACTTTAAAGAGGATAGCTTTAAGTTTTAGCAAGTCAAAAGTCACTATGAGGTTCTTTAACTTGAAGTAAGTAAACTTTAAGGAACAACATTATTACCTGTTTGGCATTTTCTATATATGCAGCCATGTACTCATATGCAGCAGCCTGAGCATTTACTCGGGTTTCAGTGCCCTCTACTGGCAAAGCAAAACTGTCCATAATGATCATCGTTTCACCATCCACCTTTCCCAGCATCAAGCCCATCACTTCCAAGTTGCCTCCGGATCTGGCATGCATCACCATTTTCAGTAGAGCCAATGCTGAGATTTTGCAGTACTTAAAGTAATGGTGACTACAAAACAAAGCACAGTGTAATTAACTTTCTTATGTATGTACAATTTCAAAAGAATTTGTGTGAAGATAATGAGTCAGTACTGAAGGAACTTACAGTGGTAGAACAAGGAGAAAGTGTAGAATGTGGGAAAGAAAAACGAAGTAGAAAAGGACAAATTCTGCAGGGGGATGGAAATGATAAACATGTCACAGTCCTGCCAAATATTTCCCCTTTTGGGAAGGGAACAGTGTGAAATAGTTTTTTACAATATACTATTCAAGTAGAAAAGAGGTAACTATATGGCCAATTCAATAGATATTTTTTTCTCAATTATTTTTGGAATCATCAAATCTCTGATTAATTTTGGTTGGATGGTTGTGCCCAACCCTTCTTAGGCCTAACCTCTGGGGTGGGGGTTAAAGTGGGCTCTGACCTCTATCCGCCTAAGTTTGAATCCTTGCACTGCCAAGTCCTAGCTGTGCTCTTGCCTCAGTTTTCTCATCAGTAAATAGTGATATTTCATAGAGTTGTAAGGAGAAAATAACTAAGTGAAAAAATGTATATAAAGTGCTTAGCTTAATAACTGACATGTACTAAACTTCTCTTTGTAGTATGAGCCTCAAAATTAAAAATGTAGCCCTAATATATCATTATATCTACTATAAAAACTATCAAAGTTTGTCATCTGAGTGTGACTAAACTACTGTTAAATAAAATTACATTTTCTATCTCACTGATGTAGCTCAAGACAGTTAAGATGAATACAATTAGAGCCACAATAAAACCGTGAGGGAAGCTGGGTAGTTTCTAAATATTTAATAGGCTACATCAACCTAGAATGCATAGCTTACTATAGAAGTAAGCAACCAGGCAAACTAGTCTGTATAGAGTGGTCAGTCAATATCTCTGAGAAGCCTTTTTAAGATGTCTGCCCACAAACTTTAACCAGAAATTGAAGACATGGAGATGTGGCCTTGGGAGTCAAGACATGAATTTAAATCTTGGCTCCTCCATTCAGTGAGGAAAAGGAAAACAAAATACAGTTATTGAGCTCCTGTTACACACATTCTAGATTCTTTATATATTACCTCATCTTATCTTCATGACATCACTAATAGGTCTTATTTCCATTTTATAGATAAAAAAATGAGGATGGACAAGTCAAGTTCCTAGGGTCAATCAACTACTTAGTGACAGTAGTGAGATTTGATCTTAGGAGGGGTTTTTTTTTTTGCCTTTGTGATCATGAAATAAATTACCTATTGTATTTGCTTGTTTTCTTACCAAAATAAAAATACAGTCCTGGGTTGTCTGAGGATTAAATGACATCTGGAAACTTATAGCTTAGTGCTCAGCCCACATTAAGTCCTCCATAAACATTGCTAGATCTGAATACTGACAGTTAAAGCTTGCCTTGCAAAAAACAAAACAAAACAAAAACAAAAAACAAACAGCTGTGTGATAACGTATGGTTTTTGTTTTTGACCACCACTCTCTCCTCCATCTCTTCATTCGAGAGACCGTGCTTTTTCCTCTTTACCTAACAAGATCTGCTCTCAGGTAAAGAATCCTTAACTTGCATCCCTCCCAAGGACACAGGGATTTGCTAAGTGCCAAAAAGCCTTAAACCCTATCGATATAATTTCTAGTGTCTGTGAACTGGTGGAGTAACATTTTGGGAGACTGGGTAGAGCCTCGTGCGTTTCTGAAATAAGTAACAGCGATAAAAAAAAAAAAGAGTCTAGATGTCTAACGGATGACTCATAGTTGGAGACCCTTGGGCTGGCTCAATTTCTGAAGACTGCGGCAGTCTCTACAGTCTGGGGTCAGATGAAGGTCCTATGTATATCGACATAGGGTTCAAGGCAGAGTGTGTAGCATATATATAATTACAAGACGGATACTGGGAAGTGCCGCCCCAAGTCACCGTCTGTCGTTTTCCTCTCCCATCCTCCAGAGTCAAACGTGTTAAAGACACAGAAAGGAGAGACGAAGAAAGCCCCGGTGGAGCGGCTTAGGCTCTTCTTGCGGGGATAAAAGACCAAAATTTCTCAGGTGCATCCTCTTTCTCCTCCCTGCTCGGGAACAATCAAGCTCTCCGCCCCCTTGAACTCCCACTCCCTTTGGGTCTCCTGAACTCCTGCCACCCCTTCCCTCCCCTGCGTCTTGCCAGGGACCTCCTCACTCCTTAGTCCAGGGCTTCGCTGCCAGGATTTCTTGCTGCTGTTTCTTGTCATATTTGTAGATTTCGTCGATGCTTTGGGCTTCCTGCATATTGTTGGCCAATTCCCAGGTTTTCTGGGCCATACAACTCCCTGACGCCGCCATCTTCATGAATTCGAGAAGCTATCGCCTCCACAGCCAAGACGCAACTTTCCCTCTACCTCGCTAGGTTTCCCGGCGTGGGTTTGGGACCCCGCACCCAGGGTGCAAACTCGCACTAGCCTCTCGAGGCGGCCATGACACCTAGAACCGGAGGTGAAGTTGGTGCAGACCATTCTGGCGTGGCGGGGGCTCTTCTTCCAAGATGCGACCATATAAACAGTACTTATATAATAGTTAGGTACAGAGGAATTTTCATGTGGTTTAGGGGAAAACATATTATCTTGAGGAATTATGTGTGTGAATTAGGACAAACAGTGGTTGGGTAAGAGAATGGTATAGCCTTTTGCACCGGAAGAAGGGCATGTTAACGGTATGCCCGAGATTGGAATTGTCCTTCTTTGTTCGTACTGCGCAGGCTCAACCTCCGCCATATTAAAGCGGGTAGCTCCTTAAGCTGGGGTTGAGGCGGAAAACTTGTTTTTATGTGGGTGTAGGTACCTGAAATTCAATGAAATTGCTGAAAGACAAAAAAATAAGGATGCAGAAAAATTGACATGTAAGTGGTTTTGGGTGCCGGTTGAAAAATAAACGTGGCATCCTAATTTACTTAAGACGACCTGCTGCACACGTGTAAACCCTGCGCGCTAGTGGTGGTTAGGCACCAGGCGTCCTCCAGGGTCCCGCCGCGGGCCTGGGAACTCGTGGACGTGTTAACGTGCATAGGGCTTACTAGTGTTCTGAAAATGCCCAGTGTCCAGTTGTTACAGTAGCTTACAGTTTAATTTTCAGTATTGCTCCGTGAAACCACCCCTGTCTCCGAGACCCAGTTAATTTCAAGTTATATTTGTTTTCTACCAAAAGTTAAATACGATGATGATTATTTTTTTTTTGCTTGTTTTAACGTATTTTTGCTAACTCCCCCCTCCCTCCCCGCCGCTCCGCACTAGATTCTAAATTCTAAATCACAGAGACCAGGTTTGTGTTCCTTGCTATATCCCTAACTACAGATGGACCACAGGCATTTTTGCTTGGGCTGAGGGTGGAAGAAAGGGGTAGGTGGGAGAGAATAGCATCCCAGCTTCCACTCCTTACTTTATACGGTGTCTGGCATATAGTTAAAATAAAAACATTACAATGATCGAATTCACATACTCCCGAAGGTTTTGATAGACTTCGAATGAAAGAAAATGTATCTTTAAAACCTTCTTACAAAGTAATTTAGGACAAAAGACTCTTAAATTCTACTTTCCGTGGAAGCCCTTTTCTAGTGGAAGCGGTAGCACATTGCCACTCAGTATAAGGGGAGAACTGAATATGTTGAAATTAGTAATAAAAGCCCAGGGCAAAACTTGACCAGATTCCTAGGAGAAATTTCATGCCCCGGAGCGGTATGCCAACAGTGTTTTTCACTGCCATCCCTCACCTTTTTTCTTCCCAGGCTCTGACTGTTCCCAGGCCAGCTGGGACTTGGAGGATTTAGAGGGGCCGGAATTTAGCTTGGGAGAGAGCTCCCCGGTTTAACAGCCCCCAGACAAAGCACCAAGCCTGGGTGGGGAGAGCCCTGCGAGCCGCCGGGCGGTTGTGCGGCCTCCGGGCCGGCAGGGGGTGCCCCCCACCTCGCTGCCGTCCCCCCGAGTTCCCAGTGGGGGCGGGGCCGCGCTCGGCGGTTGGTGAAAGGCGAGCGGAGGGTTCGGTCTAAGAGGCGGAGCCCGCGACAGGCGGTCACCGCCGCCTCCTCGGACCGCGGACAGCTTCGCAGAGCGCTGTGCTCTCCCCTGACGCGGACCCGCTCTCCCGAGTAAGCGTTCGCCGGCCTCGGGCTGGGAGGAGGCCTGGCGGAATGTGGCGGGAAGGGAGGTTCCCAAGGCGGGCGAGGTCTCGCGGCTGCCAGGCTGGCGGCGGTGTTGGGGTTACAGGGTCGGTGGGCCGGGTTCTCTGCAGGGGCAAGTCTCGCGGTGCCGGGCTAGCGGTGGTGGCCCACGTGGTCTCGCAGCAGAGCCGAAGGCAGCGCCTGGCATCCCGGCTGGGGGCTTCCTGTGGTTGGGAGCCTCGCCGGGAGCCGTGTCCTGGTTCAGCGGTCTGCACGCGCGGGGCGCGGCAGGCACCGCCACCTGCGGTGCCGTGGAGACCCGGTTGCCTGACAACGCGATGACGCTTACTTACAGGAGGCCGCCGCCCACGGCGACCAGAGACAGCAGTGCCTTCGCTCCCAGGCGCCGTCCCAGCCCACCAGCCGGGTTCGCTAAGCCTGCCTGAGCACCTTCCCTCCTCCCCAGTGCTGGTTAAATGTTAACGTGTCTTGAGTTCTTGTGCTCCCGGGCTGGTTCCCAGTGTTTTGCTTTGCAAGTAAAATTTATTTAATCATCACCGCCCCCTGAGGTCGGTGCGGTTATGGTCCTGGACCCACCTAGCTTCTCTTCCAGGTGCCTTGATTTTAGGATTGTTGTCTGGGATTTGAATCCACTTTTCAGTGATAGCCATGGGACTCATCTTTTGAGAGAGGCTGGATCTCAAAATTACGGGTTTAAGAAGTTTAGCTTGGATTTCCCGGAACACTAAATTCTAGAGTAAACCATCACCTAGTTTACAAACACCTTGGAAAATGCAGGAGCCTAATAGCAACCATCCTGCGTTTGTAAAAAGATAGTTATCCTCAGAGAAGTCCTATTGTAAGTGAAAGACTGGCTTGTTATGTTGACAAACTAAAAGGAGTCCCATGGAAACTAGTAAGATGCTGATTTCTTCCCCCTGCATATCAATCTTTTCTGTAGGAGAACACTGACTTTCTGGTGGTTATATATCTGCGGGAATGTTCGCTGAGGATGAACTTTTGGGTTTCCTGCAGTAACAGGTGACCTTCTGGGAGGGAGCAGGTGCTTTTAGATAGGGTGAATTGAAACAGATGCTTTCAATATGATTTTTCTCCAATGAAGTTTTCAGAGGAATGTGATTTAACTATTACACAAACATTGAGCAGATTTTGAGTTACCTTTTTAACATTATTCTGACTGCTTTCCTGAGTGGGAGACAAAGGTATTTGGGCAAGTGTTTGGCAATTTTGCATTACCCGTAGGCTAATTTATGCTACTGTCCTTGGTCATCATTAATGATGTACTAACAGCTGCTAACAGACTTAATAGTGCCTTGTATACAGGAATCAGGAATACCTTGGAGATACTGTGGGTTTGGTTCCAGACACAAAGATAGTCCTTTTTTGTTTTTTTTTTTGTTTTTTTTTTTGTTTTTTGTTTTTTTTTTTTTTTATAATTTTTTTAAGACTTTATTCATTTTTTTTTTTTTCAGAGAGGAGAGAGATAGAAGGAAAGAGGGAGAGAGAGAGAGGGTGAAGGGGGAGGAGCAGGAAGCATCAATTCCCGTATGTACCTTGACCAGGCAAGCCCAGGGTTTCGAACCAGCGACCTCAGTGTTCCAGGTCGATGCTTTATCCCACTGCGCCACCACAGGTCAGGTCTTTTTTGTTTTTTTTATCTTTTGCAGTTGGAGGGTCTTGCCTTCAATTTGTTAGAAGTGCAGTATCTGTGAAGTGCAATAAAATGAAGCATAATACAGTGAGGTGTGCCTGTATTCACTCTGTATATATCCTGACCCCTAACCTCCCTTTGCCCCCAGCAACATGGTGTTTACTTCTTAGCAACATTTAGGGAGACTTGTTAATATTTGGGTGTGCCCATAGCAGTAAGTTGCTCATCTGCGGGGAAAAGAAAATTGAGCACCTTTCACTTGGTGGAAAGATCTCTGGAAGGGGGGGAGGTGAGTGAGAAACAGTGTGTTGGTTCACCTCACCCCTCCCTGTCTCCTGAGGCTTACACAGACACCTTCCTGCAACCTATACCCATTTGTTATCACCCCCTGCTATTCTGTCCTCAGTTCTGTTCTCCTATGCTAGGCTCTTTTGTAGTTTTAATAATCATGTAAAAACAAAACAAAATATCTGCTACATCTTTTCTTCTAGCCTGGGCTATATTCTAAATTCCAGACACGAGAGAGACAGATAGGGACAAACAAGAAGGAGAGAGATGAGAAGCATCAATTCTTTGTTGTGGCACCTTAGTTGTTCACTGATTGCTTTCTCATATGTGCCTTGATCGAGGGGTAGTGGGGGGCTACAGCAGACCGAGTGACCTCTTGCTGAAGTTAGTGAGCGACCTTGGGTTCAAGCTGGTGAGCCTTGCTCAAACCAGATGAGCCCACGCTCAAGCCAGCGACCTTGGGGTTTTGCATCTGGATCCTCTGTGTCCCAGTCCAATGCTCTTATCCATTGTGCCTGGTCTCGCCAAATCGTTTTCTTGATAACTCCACTGGATTGTTTATGGGTACTCCACATTGAATCTCTAAATTCCCATCTGTTGTAGCTAGACTGAGCCACTGTGACAGGTGGCATTATCTTGTCCAAATTCCCAGCATCTAGAATCTTAAAGCCCTCCTTTAGGAGAGGCATTATTTTCCATTCCTCTTGCTTCCTCAGTGAGGAGGAAATTTGCACTTTACTGAGGAGGTGAAAAGATGGGAGCAACATTTTTCCCTTTGTGATTGATGAAACTGAGAGAAGGATTTGGACATACTCAGTTATTTCTGGGTTCTCTCTGTTTTTCAGATTTGCCTAAGCTTAGCAGAATGAATATATTCTGGTTTGCTTATGTTTCTAGCTGTATGATAAGTGTAGAGAGGCCTCAGTTTAAGATTTAGAGATGTTAGTTTAGATCAATGGTAGTCAGCCTGGTCCCTACCACCCACTAGTGGGCATTCCAGCTTTCATGGTGGTTGGTAGCAGAGCAACCAAAGTATAAATAAAAAGATAGATTTAACTATAGTAAGTTGTTTTATATAGATTTATTCTGCCAAACTTAGTGAAAATCCGACATAAAGTACTTGGTAAGTAATTATTATTATATGCTTTAACTTGCTGTAACTCTGCTCTATAAATTTTATAAAGTAAAGTTACTTCCGTACTGTGGAACTGGTGGTGGGCAGTTAGAAAATTTTACTACTAACAGAGATACAAAAGTGGGCAATAGATATATAAAAAGGTTGACTACTCCTGGTTTAGATTATTGTAAGGTACCCCCCCCCCCCCCAGGAAGAAGGAAGGGTCGTAGCCATGAAGTGTGGATCAACAAAAGCTTTATTGAATACAGCGCATCCCACCCAACGAGGTTCCTTGGACCCAGGGACAGAGGCCAGGGAAGTCGCATGGAGTGATCTGCGTGGGAGATATTTAAAGGGTCCCATCTAGGGTGGTTGAGCTAATATGACGTGGTGAAATCTCACTGGCTGGCAGACAGTTGCTCTTTTCCAAAGGACTCCTGGGAAGTTTCTTTTGGCATACATGAGTGTGGGCGGTTCTAGCCAAAGTTCCCAGGTCTGGGTTCCTCACGTGACCCTCCGCCATTGCTGACCACCTTGCAGTTATGATAACCAAACATCAGTTATTGGTGATTTAAATCCCAGTGTACTTTGGAGGCTTTTAAGATAAAGGCAGATACTGATGTATACAAAGACTGAAAATATTGCAAGAATTAGTAAAACAGCTGTGATTTATTGATTTCTGTGTGTCAGGTGTGCCATACAATTTATATGCATTGTTTTGTTTTTTCTTCATAACAATTTAGTAGTTATTTTCATTTTACAGAAGAGGAAACTGAGGGATAAGAGGTTAAGGAACATATTTAAGCCAGTCACATACTGGAAAACTTTATCATTTATATACCATGTACATAGCTGTTGGGGAAAAAACTGGTAATATCTTTTTTTTTTTTTTTTTTCCAGAGGCAGAGATAGACAGGGACAGACAGACAGGAACAGAGAGAGATGAGAAGCATCAATCATCAGTTTCTCGTTGCGCGTTGCGACTTCTTAGTTGTTCATTGATTGCTTTCTCACATGTGCCTTGACCGTGGGCCTTCAGCAGACCGAGTAACCCCCTGCTGGAGCCAGCGACCTTGGGTCCAAGCTGGTGAGCTCTTTGCTCAAGCCAGATGAGCCCGCGCTCAAGCTGGCGACCTCGGGGTCTCGAACCTGGGTCCTTCCGCATCCCAGTCCAACGCTCTATCCACTGCGCCACTACCTGGTCAGGCAAAAAACTGGTAATATCTTGAAAAAAGTTGTAATTTTACATTGTAGGATGAAGAAAGATTAAAGAATCCTATTTAGGTTTCTTTCAACTGAGCTTTCTTCTAACTTCATCTTTAAATTATAAATATTCTTACTCTATTTTGTACTTAGGCTGTATCCATTAACTCAGTCTCTCTGAATCACTAATTTTTGAATAATTTTGTGGTTGAAATTGTTTTATTTAAGTTGTCACATGCTTTTAGAAGTAAGAAAGAAAGTAGACATGGCTGCTGGAAGCTGGTTGCACTATCATCAGGCCTTTGTGTTGCTAGAAACTGGCCTGACAATACTTCTTAGGCTTGGTGTTCTGTTGAAGATAAGTAATTGCACAGAACATCAACATCACATTGAGGCTGCTTTGTGTCTGTGATGGATCAAGACAAAAACAAGACCATCCATAATCCCATCCAAACGCAGATAAGACATGACTGTTGTCCAAGCCACAAAATGCCAGACATCCCCTCTCTCACCTAATATGAGTGACTGCTGTCTCAACCAATTAACAGCTTTAGCCTCACGCTATAGAGATCTTACTAAGATGTTCAGTCATGAATTACCCTCACACTGACAGCATTAAATCCAGAGCAAAGTTCTATTTCCTTAAACCCTCCTCCAAATCACCTAACACAGTCCCGAATCCTGTCTTTTGTTTTTAATTTATTTTTTAGAGAGAGAAAGGGAGAGAGAGGAAGGGAGAAAGAGAGAAACATCAATTTGTTGTTCCACTTATTTGTGCATTAATTGGTTGATTCTTATATGTGCCCTGACTGGGGATTGAACCCACAACCTTGGCATATCAGAATGATATTCCAACCAACTGAACTTCCTGGCCAGGGCTATCCTGTAAGTCTTCTCTAACACTGTCTTACTAAAATAGTTCTCCATGGTGGGTATCAAGGATGCATCTCTTGATGCAATGAGTAATAAACTCAACTTGTTTAACTATAGTAGTGTTTCTTGTCTGGAGACATTTCCAGGAGAAAGCTCATTAGTATCTTTGACTTTTCAGTGTAATAGTAGAGATATACTCTAATCAGATTAGACAATAGAACAAAATTAGAAATGATCAAACATAAACTTTCATCTGACTCACTTCCATTGTTTAGAAATGTGTATTGTTACTATGGTTACTGTTGTATAAAATCAGTTTTAGAATTTATAATTGATGTTAAGTTATAGTCAAGGAAAATTTAAGTATCTGTGGAAAGAGCGAGAGCTTTCAAAGTCTGGCTAAACAAATAATAATTGTTAACAGAATTACGTGAATGCCTTCAGAGTTGAAAGAGGCTTGTTAGGTTTTTTTTAGATTTAAGACTTTTCTGCTTGAATTATGTACAAAGTCCTGTAAGCACAGTCTGTGTGTGTGTGTATAAATAAAACTTCATCATTATCTTTTATTTCTATTAGACATAAAATCTTTAGGAAAATTTGGGGATTTTAAGTGATTTTTTTTTTTTTTGCATGAAAACTATGTTTGGTATTGAGCTGTTTTGAGTTTTTTACTAGGAAAAACCTTTTGTGAAGAATAGCAAGTTAAAAATGGATAAATATATTAACTTTTGTTGGCTTGGAATATATTTTGCTATACCCATATTTTTAAAACTGTGTTCCTTTTGGAAGTAAATAATAGAATGAAGTTCATATTATGTACTACTTAACTGATACAAGTTGCAACATATTTCTTTTAGGTAAAGCTTGCTTTTCTGCACTTTTACAAGTTATTATTATCCCCCAAACATTAAATTCAGTGGGTGCTTTTAAAAACACTCTTGCTTTTGACATTGCTGAAAGTTCTTTGTCATATTTCTTTTTCTCCACAAATTATTCTGACTTGGCTTTCTTTATATCCTTCTTTTAATTACTAATTCTTTGTATTTTTCTAGTTTAATTCTTCTGTCAACCCCCTTAAGGGAACACTGCCAGCATTTAATTCTGGCTCATTGCCGCCACCCCCTACAGCTTCAACTATTATCTTTAAAATTAACTCTTAAGTAAACATATCTAATGTGGTCCGTTTACTTGAATTTGAGCCTGCAATTTCTAACCATTTGCTGGAAATTTCCATTAGAATGTCATATTAGCTCCAGATTAACAATCTAAACCAAACCTTCCCAAACCAGCCAGCTTCTTCTGATTTATTTCTGACCAGTATTCCTTCCACATTTAGTTTCTAGGTCTTAAAGTTTTGGTAATCAGTGCCTCCTTTCTTGCTACATATACAGTTAGTCACTAAGTTTCATGGGTTTTTGAAAAATTATTTTTTAAGAAAGTTCTAGGTTCAATGAGGAAAGGATAGTCTTTTAAAAAAATGGTGCTGGAATATTATATCTATATGCAGCCTCCCCCCCCCCCCCCAAAGAAACAAAACTGAACTGATGGCCCTTACCTTACACCATTTGCAAAAACGAACTCAGAACAGATCATAGACTTAGGTGTAAAAGAGAAAACTATATAACTTCTAAAAAACAATAAATAAATAGAAAGGCCTTGGCCAGTCGCTCAGCCATAGACTTTGATTTCTGGTCAGGGCACACAAAAGAAGTGACCATCTGCTTCTCCACCCCTTCCCTTCCCTCTTCCCTTTTCCCTATGCCCCCTTCCCCCTTCTCTCTCTCTTGTTTCTTTCATGGCTTGAATAGTTCCAGTGTGTTGGCTGAGTGCTGAGAATGGCTCAGTGCCCTCACCTCAGGTGCTAAAATAGCTCAATTGCTGAGCCAATGGAGCAGCGGCCCCAGATGGATAGAGCATCGCCAGGTAGGGGGCTTGCCGGGTGGATTCCAGTTAGGGCGCATGCAGGAGTCTGTCTCACTGCCTCCTCAACTCTCAATAATAAAAAAGAAAAGAAAAAAATTATGGATAAATTGGACTTCAAAAAATTAGAAACATTTGCTCTTAAGAAGCTATCACACAGCCTGACTTGTGTTGGCGCAGTGGGATAAAGCATCAACCTGGAACACAGGTTGCCAGTTCGAAACCCTGGGCTTGCTTGGTCAAGGCACATATGGGAGTTGATGCTTCCTGCTCCTCCCCCTTCTTTCTGTCTCTGTTTCTCTCTCTCCCTCTCTCTTTCTCTACTCTCTGAAAATTGAGTAAAATCTTAAAAAAAAAATGAAGCGATCACACAGATGTTTATAGCAGCTCTGTTTGTTATTGCTCAGTCTTGGAAGCAACCAAGATGTCCTTCAGTAGGTGAAGGAGTGGGTGAATAAGCTGATACATTCAGACAATGGAATATTATTCAGCACCAAAAAAATGAGCAGCCCTGGCTGGGTAGCTCAGTTGGTTAGAGCATTGTCCAAATATACCAAGATTGTGGGTTTGATCACGGGTCAGGGCACATGTAAAAATCAACCAATGAATGCATAAAATGGAACATCAAGCTGATGTTGCTTTCTCTCTCTCTTTTCCTTCCCTCTCTCATCCCCCCACTCTCTTCCCTACTTTCTTTTTCCCTCTATTTTGCTCCCCTTCTCCCTCTCTAAAATAAAAATGTTTTAAATCAATAAATAAAAAATAAGTAATACTTTTCAAGCTTTGAAAAGACAATGCAAAGGCTTTTATTTTATTTTTTTAGATTTTATTTATTCATTTTTAGAGAGAGGGGAGAAGGGAGAGAGAGAAGGAGGGGAAGAACAGGAAGCATCAACTCCCATATGTGCCTTGACCAGACAAGCCCAGGGTTTCGAAATGGCAACCTCAGTATTTCTGGTCGGTGCTTTATTCACTGTGTCACCACAGGTCAGGCAATGTGAAGCTTAATAATGCATACTAGTCAGTGAAAGAAGCTAATACTGTATGATAACAATCATATGACATTCTGGAAAAAGCAAAACTGTGAAGACAGTAAGAAGATCAGGGATTAGAGGGGAGGAAGGATGAATAGGTGGAGCACAGGACTTTTAGGGCAGTAAAATTACTCTGTATGATTCTACAGTGGTGGACACATGCCATACATAAGTCCAAACCCATAGAATATACACCACCAAGAATGAACTCTACTGTAAACTGTGTGTCTATGTGGGTTCATTGTAACAAGTGTACCACTCTGGTAGGGGCTGCTGATACTGTGAGAGGCTATGCATGAGTGAGGAAGGGGATATATGGTAAATCTGTACTTTTTGCTCAGTTTTGCTCTGAATTTAAAACTGCTCTAAAAAAGTAAATTCTTAAGACATGATCGAGAAAACTTAAACCACAGACTAGGAGAAAATATATACAAAACATGATTGACAGGATTTATATCCAGTATATATAAAAAATCTTAAAGCTCAATAATAAAACAATTTAAATTTGAAAATTGGCAGAAGATTTGAAGACATTTTGCCAGTGGTTTTTATCTATATCTATATATAAATATGTAGAGATATAGATGGCAAATAAGCATATGAAAAGATGTTCAACATCATAGTTATTAGAGAAATGCAAGTTAAAACCACAATGAGATATTTCTGTACACCTTATAGAATTACTAAGATAAAAAAGATTGAAAATAACCAAGCACTGTATAAAAATTGCAACCCTTATTCAAAGGTTTATTGATTTTTCATCAATTTTAAATTAGTTGTTTATGCTTTTTGTGTCATAGTTGAGAAATTTTGCCTAGGCCAAGATCACAAATATTTTCTTCTATTTCCTTTTAGAAGTTTTATAGTTTTCTTTCACACATCACAGTCTATGATCCATTTTGAGTTAACTTTTGCAATACTGGTTGGAATGTAAATGGTACAGTCACTTTACACCAGGGGTCCCCAAACTACCGCCATTTATCCAGCCCCGCTGCACTTCCGGAAGGGGCACCTCTTTCATTGGTGGTCAGTGAGAGGAGTACAGGATGCATCCACAGGATGCTCCTGGGATACTATGTGGCAGCACCGCAAAGCGCCGCTTTGCTCACGTACAGTACTACTTCCGGTGACGCGGGACACACGCATCATGGCTCCGGAAGTGCGTCATATCACTTGTTACGGCTAGCAGTGACAAATATGGAACCGGACATTGACCATCTCATTAGCCAAAAGCAGGCCCATAGTTCCCATTGAAATACTGGTCAGTTTGTTTATTTAAATTTACTTGTTCTTTATTTTAACTATTGTATTTGTTTCCGTTTTGTTTTTTTACTTTGTTTTTTGTTTTTTGTATTTTTCTGAAGCTAGAAACGGGGAGAGACAGACAGACTCCCGCATGCACCCCACCGGGATCCACCCAGCATGCCCACCAGGGGGCAAAGCTCTGCTCACCAGGGGGTGATGCTCTGCCCCTCGGGGGCGTCGCTCTGCCACGACCAGAGCCTCTCTAGCGCCTGGGGCAGAGGCCAAGGAGCCATCCTCAGCGCCCAGGCCATCTTTGCTCCAATGGAGCCTCGGCTGGGGAGGGGAAGAGAGAGACAGAGAGAAAGGAGAGGGGGAGGGGTGGAGAAGTAGATGGTCGCTTCTCCTGTGTGCCCTGGCTGGGAATCGAACCTGGGACCTCTGCACGCCAGGCCGACGCTCTACCACTGAGCCAACCGGCCAGGGCCTATTTTTTTTACTTTAAAATAAGATATGTGCAGTGTGCATAGGGATTTGTTCATAGTTTTTTTTTATAGTCCGGCCCTCCAACGGTCTGAGGGACAGTGAACTGGCCCCCTGTGTAAAAAGTTTGGGGACCCCCGCTTTACATAGTTGCAGAGGACTCAGCAGTTCCACTCCAAGGTTTGTATGGAAGAGTGTCAAAAACTTATGGCCAGTTTGTTTTTGTACCTGTACTTGAATGCTCAGAAGACTTATTCATAAATAGCCAAAAAAAGAAAAAGAAAATAGAAAAAAGCTAAATGTCCAGCAGTAGGTGAACAGATAAACAAAATGTGGTATTTCCATACAATGGGATAGTACCTAACAATAAAAAAATAGGTACTTATTGATGGATGCAACTACAAGGATGAATCTTAAAAACATGATAAGTGAAAGAAGCCAAACACAAAAGACCACATACTGTATTTACTTATATGAAATTTCCAGATTAGACAAAACTGTAGAGATAGAAGACAGACTGATGGTTTCCAGAGTTAGGGGTGAGAGAGAGAACTGACTATAAAAGTGCAATTCTAAGGATTTGAAGTTCCTTCCCAGGGACCAGAGACAAAAGCTAGTCAAATTCTTTTTTTCAGATATTTTAAAGTATGTTGTAGGAGTTTGGGGGAGTTGTGAGAGAAAGCAGGCAGGCATATCTCAGTCAAGCTTGTTTGAGCTTCTCAATTTAATAATTGAGATTGAATATTAAATGTAGATTAAGTCTGCATGTTAATAATTAGCCTAAAAATACTCTGGTATCGCTGTAGCTGTGCTCATTGCAGTATTTTTTGTTTGTTTTGTTTTAAAGTATCTGCAAAATGGCTGATAATTTGGATAAATTTATTGAAGAGCGCAAAGCCAAATTGGCCAAAGACAAAGCAGAATTGGAAAGGGATCTGCCTTACATGGAAATGAAGGTAAAGTTAATAATTTTCTTGCAATTGTTTCATTAAAATTGTTTCTGAAGATCAGCCCTGTGTAAATGCAAGCATGCTGGTCTGAGTCAGAATGTTCAGTTTCATCCTGCAGGTGGCTGTGCTGGTGTGCCGGACTGGGCAGCAGTTCAGTGACTTAGAATGCAGTTTTGTGTTTAAATCTCACGCTTTCTCCTCTCTCTTTAGAGTTTTAATGAATACTTTATGTGCTTCATAAAATGATTAGAAGACTAGCTCCAGTACAAGGAACTTTCAGAATAGAAACAGGATATAAAAACCACGTTCTCATTCTCTGTGGACTATTTTAATATATTAATGAATCATTATCTTAACATTTTTTTGAAGCTGACAAAAATGTCTTTATAAGAATAGTTTCTTTTGTTTTGCATACTTGCTTTTCAGAATATAAATTTGAAAACAGTGTCTGAAAAAGCTCTAACCTTGCCTATTTTTGTGGAAAGCGATTCATCCATTTTAGCAAATACTTACTGAGACTGTACTAGCTACTGCGCTAGGCTCTGACAGCACAGCATTCACCTAGACCAGCGGTTCTCAACCTGTGGGTCGCGACCCCGGCGGGGGTCGAACGGGGTCGCGACCCACAGGTTGAGAACAGCTGACCTAGACTGATGTGGCCCCTTGTCTCATGGGCTCACATTCTATTCTATATGTAATAGAATACAGGACATAGATTAATCTGTGCCATATGGTCCATTGTAATGAGGGTACCCACATATATTGGTTTGCCTGAGACAGTCCTGGTTTACCCGTTGTCCCAGTATCTTGGCTGGTGTAGCATTTGTTCTGGACAAAGGTATCCTGGTTGAGATGATTAATAATATGGACACCTTAATTATAAAGGAACTTAAATACCTAACATTTTTTGTGTACAATATATGGATGAGGCAGTCTTATATGAGGTTACATTGAGATTTCACATGAATCTGTAAGGTAAGTACTGTTAACATTTTCCAAATGAATAAACTGTGGCATGGAGAACTTAAGGACTGTGACTAAAGTGATAGTAGGATGAGGTTTCGATCCCTGGCAACCTGAATCCTCTGCTTGTTCTTAGAGCCACCCACACTAATTTGTCTTTCTGCCATAATACCTGTCATGTGCAAGGAATTGTATGAAAGACTTTGTATTATCTCATTTAATCATAATAGCTCGGTAAAGTAGATGGAAACATTCTGGTTTTACAGATAAAGAAAGTGAGGCTTAAAGTGACCAAGTAATTTGTCCTGGTATACACAGTGGTGGATTCAGGATCTGAACCATGTGTCCAGCTGTTGAACCTCTCTCCAGGACTTGGGACTAGCTTACAGTGTTTGGAGTTAGTATATAGATTTAAGTACAGCTTTGTTATAATTTCTAATATTAAATAGTACACAAATAATAATACTTAAGCCTTAGTTCAGGTATCACCTGCTCAGTGAGGCTTTGAAGTCTGTCCCTCTTCATTTTTGGGCCTCTAAACCGTTTCTATTTTTCCCATAGCCCCTCCCTGCCTCTCTGCATATTACATAGTTCAGTTATGTGTTATGTTTATTGTTTATTTCCACAATAGTTTATAAGCTCCATAATGGCACAGATTCTTGTATGTCTTTTTCACTCATGTATTTCCAGTGCCTGGGACAGTGCCTAGCAGGAACTCGGGGACTATTTGTTTATAAATGAATGAGCTAAATATTAGAACATTTATTATAGTATTAAGTGCTTCTTTTTTTCTATGATGTACTCTATAATTTTGTCAGGTTGTTTAAAAAAAAGTACTGAGATGAATTGTATATTTTGTAGCATCCCCCCCCTCCCTCCCTCCCTCCGCTGCTTTTGTAAATATTGTATCTGTTTCAGGGAAAGGCATCAGAGAAGCTATCTGAAAAGAGTAAAATATTAATCTCCATGGCTAAGGAAAACATACCACCAAACAGTCAACAGTCCAGGGGGTCCTTAGGTATGTCATTAGGTGTGCTAAATTGATTTTAAGATATTCTTAGCAGGCTGTTGTGAAAGAGCTTTGTCTTGTCAGCAGAAAAGGTATTTTTTAAATCCTGGTAACTTGTCTTTCTGAAATCTTACATGTGACAGACAGACTCTATGTGAAATACAACACACACTGAGGAAGTTGTACCTTTTTAAAATGTTATTGCCTTGGTTATGATTTATGGAAATTATAGCAGTAAGTATAACTAACAAAATTAATTGAAAAATTTGGGGTGTGAGTGAGAAAATTACTGCTCACACCCAGCAGTAAGTATATTAATTGTAGAATAAAAGTCATGGTCTTTTATTTAAAAATCAAGGAAATATGCTTAATGGAGACAAAATGCTATTTGGTGAAATACCATTTTTATTATTGATGACTATATTGGGATTGTAAAGAAGTTAATACTGCAGCTATACTGATTCTTTGATTATGGTTTGGTCTTACTATATTGGTTGGTATACATTTTTTAAAAAGAACATGTGTGATATTTTAAAAATGTATCTCAAATTATTGATAATGACAAACTTTTTTACGTAAAGGAAATGAAATATAATGAGTTCATTTGGTTAAAGCATTGTTTCATGTGGACTGTTTTTCTTAATTTGTTTTTTGTGGGACAGAGACAGACAGAGGGAGAGAAGGGAACAGATAGGGACAGACAGATAGGAGGGAGAGAGACAAGAAGCATCAATTCTTCATCTCAACACTTAAGTTGTTCATTGTTTGTCAGGCCAACGACCTCGGGGTTTCGAACCTCGGTCCTCTGCATACCAGTCCAATGCTGTATCCACTGCGCCACCACCTGGTCAGGCTCCTGTGGACTGTTTTCATGGCCACAGATAAACTGGATTGTTAGCTGCTTTTCACTTGCTGTGCTTTTAGTATTGGATATATAGATGACACTTGTAATTCTGATTCTCTTACAAATTATTGGGTAGTATACCACTTTAGTAAACTTAAGTATTATACATATTTTGCATAAGTTCCTTAATCTCTAAGGCCCTCAACTTTTTTATCTGTAACATAAAGAACTTGGCTGATCTTTTAGCCTTAAATTCTTATGAAACAAAGGTTTGATTATTCCATAACATACTATTTTAAAAGTTTAATGGTAGGTTCTCTCAAGCACTAAGCTCAGACAGAATTACTCTGAAATTTTGGGGTTACAGGTTGCTTGGGACTGTGGCTGTCATGGCTTTGTGACCTGACACAAGTTATTTAAGCTGTTTGTTTCCTTGTCTTAAGAATTGACATCTAACTTAAAAGTTAATTGTGGCAGTAGTTGAATACATATGAAAAGGTAACTGTACATAATTGGTAGGCAATAAATATTAATTTCCCGACCTCTTATATTTTTTAAATGTAGGTTTTTGATTTTTGAGAATTATATTAAGAATTATTCTTTATTACATTCACAATTGATGCAGAATTTAAAATCCAACTTACAAGTAGTGATCTCTGCCTGTTGCTTGATTGGTGTGCCTTAAGGCTCTGTCCTAGACCTTTTTTTTTTTGTGACAAAGACGGAGAGAGACAGAGAGGGACAGATAGGATCAGACAGACAGGAAGGGAGAGAAATGAGAAGCATCAGTTCTTCGTTGTGGCACCTTAGTTGCTCATTGATTGCTTTCTCATATGTGCCTTGGGGGGAGGGGGCTACAGCAGACCAAGTGACCCCTTACTCAAACCAGCGACCTTGGGCTCAAGCCTTGCTCAAACCAGATGAGCCCGCATTCAAGCTGCAACCTCAGAGTTTCAAACCTGGGTCCTCCACATCCCAGTCTAACGCTCTATCCACTGTGCCACCGCCTGGTCATGCTAGACCTTTTTATTTCATACATTTCCCAAGTGACTTCAGCCATGTAAAGGGCTTTATTTATTATAGTGTGTTCATCACTTTTAAATGTCTATCCTATTCTCAGTTTTTTAAATGAACTCCAGACCTATATATTTAACTTCTTACTGCACTTCTGTACTTGGATGTCATGCTCTCAGAAACAACATGTGCAAAATTGATTTTATTCCTCTCAAACATTTGCTGCTTCAGTGAGCTGGTTGCTTAGTCATCCTTGACTCCTCTCATCCCCTTTATAGCCCACAGCAAGTAATTCCACAAGTCTAGTTTATTCTAATGCCGAAACCTCAACCAAATTTACTTTTCTCTAATCCCATAGATATTATCTTCTGTGGGCCTCCACTGTTTCTCACTTAGATTTTTTTCTTCTTGCTGTTCCTTTGTTTTTACTCTACCCTCTCTATTCAAACCCTGTGCTGCCCATTGTGATCCTTCCAAAACCCAGATCTGATCATACTAGTAGTGTCTGCATCAGACCCTTCAGTGGCTTTTTGTTTCGTGTATGATAATTTTACCCTTTTCTCACTTTTACCACATTGTGTTGGTCATTCCTGCCCTATGCTCCTATGGCATTGGTTTTCCCCTTGAAGAATAGTTTTGAACTTGTTGAGCTTTCTCTTGTACCACTGTGGCATGCTAGCTTGCCTGACAGTGTACGTTCACTGCCTAGCACATTGCATAATACTTTGGTGTTTAGAGAAGATATTTTGAACAGAGGAGTGTAGGTCCTCATTGCAAAAATAGACAGTTCTCTTGGGTGTGTAGGATTTAATTTAAGTGGAATTTTTTTTATTGCCAACTGATGCAATAATTATTTTTGATGCATATTGAGTCTTATTAAAGAATAATGTGATTTGACTATATCAGCATTCAGTTACTGATCTCTTGCCTGAATAGTGGCCTTAAAATTATGTTAAATACATAATTTATGATACTGGGAAAAATAGAAAATAATTTGGCAACAAAATTTTCCTTAGGTGGTCTCATCTAACAATTAGAAAACAAACTAGTAATAAAGGTCAAGTTTGGGCCGGACTAGTGGTGGTATACAGTGAATATAGTGTTGGAATCAGGATGCTGAGGTCCCCAGTTCAAAATTCTGAGGTCGCTGGCTTGAGTGCAGGTTTGCCAGCCTTGACTGCAAGGTTGATGGCTTGAGTGCAGGATCATCGACGTGATCCCAAGGTCACTGGCTTCAGCCCAAAGGTTGCTGGCTTGAGCAAGGTGTCACTGGCTCAGCTTGAGTTCCCTGCCCCCTGTTAAGGCACATATGAGAAGCGATCAGTGAACGACTAAAATGAACTACAAGTTGATGCTCCTCATCTCTCTCCTCCTTCTCTCTCCCATTCTGTCTCTATCTCTAATTTAAAGAAAAGGTCAAGTTTGGAAATTATATATTGAGGCCTAGCCTGTGGTGGCTCAATGATAAAGCGTCAACCTGGAACACTCAGGTCACTGGTTCGAAACCCTGGGCTTGCCTGGTCAAGGCACATAAGGGAGTTGATGCTTCCTGCTCCTTCCCCTTCTCTCTCTAAAAATGAATAAATTAAAAAAATTATATATTGAATTAAGATTGTATCACCATACTTTGAATAAGTAATTAAGCATAATAGCTATTAGGAATATGTAAATTAGCAATATTAATTTTAGCTAATCAAAGCAATCTATTTATAACTCATAATAGAACTCTCATGTAACAGTACATTTTTATGATTTTGTAAATTCATTTGTTTTATATTGGTGATATTAATGGATAATGCTTATCCATGTGGCTCATTTTTCTATCGTTATACCTCTCACAAAAGATTTGAGGTCATTATGATAACCTCTGACACCAGCTTTCCAGAGTCCAAGCTTCATGGATAAGGGCACAATCCTTATCTACCCAGAGATAACATCAGATCCCACTGTTTAAGGGTCCAGTTCTACAAGACTACTCACCTCTTAAGATACCAGTTCCAAGACCTGGCTGTAGATTGGAGGTTCCAATGACCCCCTTCTTGGGTTCGATTAATTTGCTAGTGTGCCTCATATAACTCAAGGAAACATATTTACCAGTATATTATAAAAGGATACGATGCAGGAGCAGCTAGGTATTCAGATGGAAGTGGTGTGTGGGGAAGGTGTGCGGGAGGGGCACGGAGCTTCCATGCCCTCTTTTGGCACACCCTTTCCTGGCACCTTCCATGTTCATAAACCTGGAACCTCTCTGAACCCTGAACTTTAGGGATTTTGTGGAGGCTTAACAGTGTAGGTAATATTGACCATTAATCCATTTCCATCATTGATCTATTTCCATCACTGATTCATTTTTATCCTTTCTCCTTTCTCAGAATGGGAGGCAGGGCTGAAAATTCCAAGCTTCCACTCATGGCTTGGTCTGTTCAGTGTCTGGCCCCCACCCAGGATCCCACTCACAGTTGCCTCATAAGAACTAAAGATGCTCCTAGTGTCTTTTTAAAACAAAAATGTTTAAAAAAATTGTTTAATTACAGTTGACATACAGTATTAGTTTCAGGTGTACAATATTTTGACTAGGCATTTATAACTTACAACATGATCACCCTCCTAAGTCTAGTACCCATCTGACACTTACTGTTTTCTCTCTTGTACTTTTTGTGACTGCCGATTTGTACTTCTTAATCCCTTTAGCTTTTTCATCCATCCTTCCAACACTCCTCTCATCTGGCAACCATGTTTGTCTCTGTATCTGTATCTATGAGTTTGTTTTGTTTGTTTAATTTGTTTTATAGATTTTACATATATGTGAAATTATACGGTATTTGTCTTTCTCTGACGACCTCACTTAGCATAATACCCTGTAGGTCCATCCATATTGTCATGATGGCAAAATTGCATTTTTTTTTTGTAGCTGAGTTATGTTCCATTGTATGTATGTTCCACTCTTCTTTATTCATTTATCTAGTGATGGACACAGATTGCTTTCATATATTGGCTACTGTAAATAATGCTGCAGTGAACATAGGAGTACATATAGCTTTTCAAATTAGCGTTTTGGATTCCTTCAGAGAAATACGCAGAAGTGGAATTGCTGGATTATATGGTAGTTCTGTTTTGGATATGTCTCCTCCAGCATGGAAACAAAAGGCAAAATTAACAAATGGGACTACAACAAACTAAAAAGTTTTGCACAGCAAAGGAAACCATCAACAAAACAAAAAGACAACCTATTGAATGGGAGAAGATATTCACCAATGACACGTTTTCCATAGGGACTGCACAAATTTATAATTCCATCAACAGTGCACAAGTGTTCACTTTCCTCTGTTGTCATTAACACTTGTTGCTTGTTGATTTATTGATGATAGCCATTCTGACAGCTGCGAGGTGATAGCTCGTTGTGGTTTTCACTTGCGTGTGTAGTGTTGTTGAGCATCTTTTCATACGTGTTTTGGCCATCTGTGTATCCTCTTTGGAAAAATGTCTATTCAGGGCCTCTGTCCATTTTTGAATAGGATTGTTTGTCACTTTGGTGTTTTGTATGACTTTTCACGTTTTAGATAACAACCCTTTATCAGATGTATCATTTGTTATATTTTTGTGTGCTAATAAAAATAGTCTTATGTTTTTTATTTCAAATTCACACTGTTCATTGCTGATATAGAAGAAAGCAGTTGACTTTTATATATTAACTCAGTATCCTATTGTATTAGTATAATTACTTATTAGTTCCAGGAGAGTTTTGTTGTTATTGTTTTGAGATTTCTACCTAAATAATCATGTCATCTGTGAACACAGACAGTTTTATTTCTTTTTTTCCAATCTGATACCTTTTATTTCCTTTTCTTAGTGCATTAGCTGGGACCTCCTGTACAATTTAGAAGAGTAATACTGGTAGCAGATTCTTGCCCATTTTTTTTAAGTGAGAGGAGAGGAGATAGAGAGAGATACTCTCACATGCACCTCGACTGAGATCCACCTGGCAGCCCCTGTCTGGGTCTGACTCTCAAATCAATCAAGCTATCCTCAGCACCTGAGGCCAACACTTGGCTCAGCTGAGCTATCCTCAGTGCTTGGGGCTGACAATCTAACCAGTTGAGCCACTGGCTGTGGGAGGGAAAGAGAGAGAAGGGGAAAGGAGGGGAGGAAGCAGATAGTTGCTTTTCTTGTGTGCACTGATCAGGAATTGAACCTGGGATGTCCATATGCTGGGCTGATGCTCTATCCACTCAGTAAGCCAGCCTGGGCTGGGGTGTTTTTTGATACCTTGCCATCCAGATTGCTAATTAGAATCCTCTGCCTCATCTGATCTTCAGTTGATTCCCTGGAATGTGTTCTTCACTTCAGTTATTGTGTTCTTCATTTCTTACTGATTTCTTTTTATGGTTTCAGTTTCTTTGTTGAAGTTCTGAGTACATCTATTCTTCCCCTAAGCTCTTTGAGAATCCTTATAACCAGTATTTTGAACTCTGTATCTGGTTTGAGATTGCTTGTCTCCCATTTTACTTAGTTCATTTTCTATAGTTTTGTCCTGTTTCATTTGGGACATGTTTTTTTATGTTCTCATTTGGCTAACTCCTTTATTTGTTTCTATGTATTAGGTAGATATGTTATGTCTCCCAGTCTTGGCAGAGTGGCCTTACGTAGTAGGTGTTCACTGGTAGCACAGTCTTCCTGTTCACCTGAGCTGGATGCTCCAGGGGTGTCCCTTGTGTAGCTTGTATGTGCCCTCTGTTGTAGTTGAGCCTTCATTGTTGTTGGCATGTCAGTGTGTGGGGTTGACCCTCAGCCTAATTGGCTCTGAGGGCTGGCTGTGACTACAGCAGACCAGCTGTTGGGTGCGGGCTGACTCCGTGGAGCAGGAGTTGCTTAGTGTGGCTGTGGTGCCAGCTGGGTCCATCCTCAGAGCTTGTTGTTTGTGTAGCTATTTGGGTGGTGCTCTGGTGTGATCTGAAGCTAGCCACCATGTGTATTGGTTCTGGAGCATCTTTGGAAGGGCTATGCTGTAGGCCAAGGTCCACTGCCATTTGTGTTCAGCTTTGGGCCACCTGGAGGGAGCCAGAATGTGATCTGCATTAGTTATTGCTTGTGCTGGGCTTAGAGGCACTTCTGAGAGGCTATGCTGCAAGTGGAGGTTGTCAGCCACTAGGGTCAGGCTTGAGTCCATTTAGTGGGTACCGTGACGGAGCTGATGCCAGCCACCACTTGTGTTTTGCTGTGGCTGCTTAATTGAAGTTATGTTCCAAGCCAATAATGGCCGTAGCTTATGCCAGGCTTGGGGCCACCTGACAGGAGTTATAATGCGAGTCAAGACAGGTTGTCTCAGTTGAACCAGGCTTGGGGCCTTTTAGCAAGAGGTACAGGGCACACAAGGCCAGCAACTGCTTATTTGGTTGGGATAGCGGACCTTTGAGAGCTTTTAGGATGAGCCAAAGCAGGGAATTTGTGTGAAAAGCCACTGGAAGCCACTCAGAGTGGGCATACTATTTGGATAGGGGGGAGTCTCAGGGAATCCCCAGGGCAGGGTAAACAGTGTCAATCAGGATAATGGAAAGCTCAGATTTGGAGCTTTCCTGTGCCTTCCAGGTGGGTGAGGGGAGGGTTCAACAGAGGATCAGTGGAACCTACCGGTGCTTCTGTCCTGGAGACAGCTGACTGGACCTCTGCCCCTCCATCCCTCTCCCTGAAGCCTGTTAATTGAGCTCCTCCCATGCTGCCCCCGTGCTGGAGCCCAGAGTGAATCTGAGTGCAGGCTCCTCAAGAGGAACGCCTGGGACTCCAGCAGCCCTCCATCTCACTAGGACACAAACCATACTGGTTTTCACAGCCAGATGTTACAGGGACTGCTGGGCAGTTTTACCCTGGGCTGGGGATCCTGGTGTGAAGTTGGAACCCCTCACTCATCATGGAGGGACCTCTGCAACCAAGATATCCCTACCCATTCCATGTTCCAGCCTCTCCACCATCTCTTTGTGGCTTCTTTACATCCTTAGTGATGTGAGTTATGTTCAGCTAATCTTCAGGTGGTTCCCAGTGCTGGTTGGTTCTACAATTTAGTCTTGATTTTGGAAGGAGGTGAGCACAGTGTTTACCTACTCTACCATCTTGACCAGCCTAGTGTTCTTATCACTTAGGAATTTATAAGAGTTTTCGGAGCTCAGTGTCAGGAATGGGATCAAAGACAAATATTAGAACAAGGGATGCTCCCAATGTTCTTATTATTTAGGACAGGGGTCCCCAAACTTTTTACACAGGGGGCCAGTTCACTGTCCCTCAGACCGTTGGAGGGCCGGACTATAAAAAAACTATGAACAAATCCCTATGCACACTGCACATATCTTATTTTAAAGTAAAAAAACAAAACGGGAACAAATACAATATTTAAAATAAAGAACAAGTAAATTTAAATCAACAAACTGACCAGTATTTCAATGGGAACTATGCTCCTCTCACTGACCACCAATAAAAGAGGTGCCCCTTCCGGAAGTGTGGCGGGGGCCAAATAAATGGCCTCAGGGGGCCGCATGTGGCCCGCGGGCCGTAGTTTGGGGACCCCTGATTTAGGAAATTACAAGAGTTTTAGATATTTTGTGCTAGGAACTGGGGTTATAGACCAGTTTATGTATTTTCTGTTACCTCACACCCTTCTAATCTTATCCTTCAGTCTCTCTTGTTAAAGCAATTTTTCGTATATAATTTTTTGACTAGACTTTACACACATATAGTCCTTTATTTTTCCTATTATGGTAGCATAGATCCTATTCTGCTTTTTTTTTTTTTTAATTTCTGAAGCTGGAAACGGGGAGAGACAGTCAGACTCCCGCATGCGCCCAACCAGGATCCACCCGGCACGCCCACCAGGGGCGATGCTCTGCCCACCAGGGGGTGATGCTCTGCCCCTCAGGGGCGTCGCTCTGCCGCGACCAGAGCCACTCCAGCGCCCAGAGCAGAGGCCAAGGAGCCATCCCCAGCACCCGGGCCATCTTTGCTCCAATGGAGCCCTGGCTGCGGGAGGGGAAGAGAGAGACAGAGAGGAAGGAAGGGGTGGGGGTGGAGAAGCAAATGGGCGCTTCTCCTATGTGCCCTGGCCGGGAATCGAACCCGGGTCCCCCGCACGCCAGGCCGATCCTCTACCGCTGAGCCAACCGTCCAGGGCCACCTGTTCTGCTTTTGAAGATACTACTTTTATGATTAATAGTATAGGTACACATCTATGACCTCCGGAGATTAAAAGAACTTAATGCATCTTTTGACAGACCTGGAGCAGTTACTGTCAGCCACTGAGATTTCCACTATAGGTGCAAGAAAGAAGTGTCCTTTACTTTCTGTCTGTCTCACACACAAGATTGAAGGGGGGGATTACAAGAGGAAAAAGTGGTAACATGACAATAAAACATAGAGAGAGGATTTTTGCAAGTCAGAAATAATGTTGTAAGCAATGCAAAGCTAGTTTTAGTCCAAAAAAAAAAAAAATCTCAAATTTGAGTTAAAAATCAGCCTAGTCTGGCATAAAACTGTTAATAACTCTCCTTATCCCTTGGTGAAAGGAAAGTTTGTTGTATACCAAACTGCTGGGTGCTTGCAGTAGATTATGGAAAGTGTCAAAAAAGCACTCACTATGCCAGGCGTCCCCAAACTACAGGCTGCATGCGGCCCCCTGAGGCCATTTATCGGCCCTCCCCCACCCGCACTTCCGGAAGGGGCACCTCTTTCATTGGTGGTCAGTGAGAGGAGCACTGTATGTGGCGGCCCTCCATCGGTCTTAGGGACAGTGAACTGTCCCCCTGTGTAAAAAGTTTGGGGACCCCTGCACTATGCTATATGGGAATTATTACCTTTCTTGTTTCTGGTCTAGATGCTATGCCTTTGGGCAAGGACTTTTCCTCCCTCCCTCCCTCCTCCCTCCCCTCCCCTCCCTTCCTCCCCTCCCTTCCTCCCCTCTTCCTCTTTCTTTCTTGAGGAAGGGAGATAGACTATTTTTAAGTGAGAGGAGGGGTGATAGATTCCCACATGCATCCAGACCAGGATCCACCTGGCAACTCCCATCTGGGGTTGATGCTTGAACCAGTGGAGCCACTGGCTGCGAGAGGGGAAGAGGGAGAGAAGAGGTAAAGGAGGGTGAGAGAAGCAGATGATCACTTCTCTTTTGTGCCCTGACTGGGAATTGAACCCAGGACTTCCATATGCCAGGCTGACTCTGTCCACTGAGCCAACTGTCCAGGCCAACTTATATCATACTTATTAACAGAGTAGGCCTGCCTATTTTTAGAAAGGCCTGCCTACAAGGCTGGCCCTTGGCAAGTGAGTGTCTAGAACCTAGCTAGTAAACAGTTTTCTGTACTGATATAACACTTTCTCTAAATGATAAGAACAGTTCGTTGTGCCTAAACTGTTTGTACAAACCATGTGATTTATGCAGAACAGCTGTTTTCCTTTGGGGGAATCTTTTTAGTGCTAGGCAGAGCGTGCCTGTGACCACCTCCCAATAGAAGCCCAGGGCACCGGGTATGTAATGAGCTTCCTGGTAGGCAGTACTTCACATGGGTTGTCACAGCTTGTTGGTGGAGGACCTAGGTAATTCCACTGGGATGGACTCTTGGAAGTTTGCACTTAGTTTCCTCTGGGCTTTGCCCCATATGTCTTTTCTCTTTGCTAATTTGCTCTGTATTCTTTCTCTGTAATAAACCATAATTGTGTGTCTGCATTCTGTGACTCTTTGTAGCGAATTACCAAAGCTGGGGGTGTTTTTTGAGGATTCCCAGCACACTCATTTTCTGTTCCTTTTCAGCTCCCTTGCCTCCAGAACTTTGTTTTCAGTGTGTAGTCCCTATGTGGCTTTATTTACCATTTCTGGGCCGTATTTCCACTGTTACATCAAAAAAGCCATTGGTCAGCATTTCACATCCAAAATGCACTGGATTTATTTATCTTTCATGCTATGAAGTCATTATTTAGGAAATTTGTAAGCAATAAGATTATAGGTTATTAAAACATAAAACGTTTTTACTCCTGTTACTAGAAATTATTTGATATAATTTTAAATATAGTTATGCTCATGGAAATTTGGAAAAGAATTACAAAGAGAAAAATTGTTGTGATTTAAAAATAATATCAGAAGGGAAGTGATAGCAGAGTTTTACATTGAAGAGAAGCTCTAGAGTTTAGACTAAGCTAAAAAATATTTATGTAGCCTGACCAGGTGGTGGCGCAGTGGATAGAGCATCGGACTGGGATGCAGAAGGACCCAGGTTCGAGACCCCGAGGTCGCCAGCTTGAGTGCGGGCTCACCTGGCTTGAGCAAAGAGCTCACCAGCTTGGACCCAAGGCCCCTGGCTCCAGCAGGGGGTTACTCGGTCTGCTGAAGGCCCACGGTCAAGGCACATGTGAGAAAGCAATCAATGAACAACTAAGAAGTCGCAATGCGCAACGAGAAACTGATGATTGATGCTTCTCATCTCTCTCCGTTCCTGTCTGTCTGTCCCTGTCTATCTCTGCCTCTGTAAAAAAAAAAAAAAAAAAAAATATATATATATATATATTTATGTAAAGACTTGAAAATAGACAAAAGGAAATTGATTTCTTACTAATTTTTAGTTGTACTTTTTAACTATCACTTTTAAGCATATGTAGGGTTAGGTTTCTCTTATAAACTAAATCCCAGGCAGTCTACCTCTTTTGTTCAGTTTGTGGTTGATTGGTAGTAATTCCTCTATAGCTGAAGTTTGAGTACAATGTTCTCAATTAATGTAGTCATAACTCTTGATAAGTCAGTTGCTTATGTAAAAGGCCTATTATTATTTTTATAATTTGGCCTTTATTTTTGCATAATGCTTTCTCATGGTAATATAATAATGAAAAGAGGAAACTTAAGTGTTCTATAGCAATTTGTCTTATAAAAGTGTTTATTATGGGTGCTGTGTTAGAAGGCATATTGATTTTAAAGAGATTGAATACTTTAGTTTTAAATATTTTACCTAACAACCGCTGTAAAAACCAAATATTTCTAATTGATGTAGTTCTGAAACATAATGTTAACTATCTTAGCGTCATTTGTGTTGTACTTGGTAAAGTGACATCATTTCAGATGACTCTGAAATGACAGTAATGCCTTACTTGCCACTAGGACCATCAGAGGACAGCTGCTCTGAATAAGTAAGTCTCACCATGTTTCTTAGCTCAGTAAGTCCACTGAGATGCCACTGTTAATATATAGATGAAGTGAGCAGAATATTTAAATTGTTCCATACAGTTACTAATTTTTTTATATGATCTACATTTAATGACAAAAGTAATAGTTAAAGATTAGTATTTTCTGTCCTGGTCAGATAGCTCAGTTGGTTAGAGCATCATCCTGAAGTGCAGAGGTTTCCGGTTCGATCCCTAATCAGGGCACATACAAGTACAGATTGATATTCCTGTCTGTCTCTCTCCCTTCCTCTCACTCTAAAATCAGTAAAATAAACGTTAAAAAATTAGTATTTTCTGTTGAGTAAACCTCAAGTTAGTATAATTTTAAATAATTCAGAAGATATTATATATTCTTTTTTTATGAGTTATTACAAATACTATTTGAATCAATGGTAAAAAAGCAAATACTCTTGTTAGACAGTAATTTATAAATGGAAATGAATCATTTTTTTTCTATCATTTCATATAAATCCGCCAAACAAAATTGAAAAATAGTAGTAAAAGCCACCTTAAGCACATGACTTCAGAAAGTGAATTACTTGTTCCCTGAGAGGAAAGCCGAGCATGCTGGGAGGCATCATCCTTGCTGCGTGGTGTCTGTTTCTCTGACACAGTAGAGCATCCTTTGTGACTGCGTGGCTAGAGATAGGTAACTGTTGTTATTAGTTATTATGCTTCCTCTTGCTATGCAGTCTGATAAAAGCAAACATGATGTGATAAGAATAGTGTGTTCTTCCTTTCTCTCATTTCTTCCTTATACTCGGGCATTGATTTATACATTCATTTATATGTTCATTTACACCTTTTGTCAGTGAACATTTCTGGGGTACAGGTTGTGTGCCAAGCATTATAATGTTGAATTAAGCATGGACTTGGTTCTAATGGAGTTTATAGTTACTTTTGTGATACCCCATTCTCAATGTAAGAATTAAAACTTTCTCTTTTTAGGCTTAATCTGTTTCTTTAAAAATAAGTTTTAGGTTCCTTTGTGAGGAAAGACTGCTTTTCTAGGATGAGTTAAATCCAGGCATATGGATTGCTTTAGATTCTTTTGGGAAGAGAGCTTGAGCCTGAGAGAGAGGTGTCCTGAGGAATCCTCTGCTGTACTCACATCATAGAGTTATGTAGGCCACGTGTGTTTATAAAGACAATTCCACAGTTTATAGTGGAAAGGGGAACTTAGTATTACAGGAATATCAATAGACATTCATTTATATTTATACTACTTTGACCTTTTTGCCCCTGAAATATTTCAGTGATGTGACTGAAATATTTTTTTAAGCAGTGATATGACACATTCATGATAAGTTCCCATTATTTAGCTGCATTATAAGGAATAAGGCACAAAATCGGTGAAATCCTTATCAGTTCACAAACTGTAATCAATTACTTCATCTGTATGGCTTGTAGCTGACTAAGGAAAATTTTTATTTTGTTTAGAAATGATAATTTTTTTATATTACATAGTAGGATTAAAAATGGTAGACTTTAGAAATCAAATACTTATCTGATTATATGCGCTTCTTGATACAGTTTTTACTATTTAAGATAATTGAAAAGTATGTAATGTGATTATAGATTATAGCAGCTTTATTAAGGTATGACTGATGTAGCATGAAGTTTAACATTTAAATTGTACAATTTAGTGGTTTTCTATTGTCATCATCCCAAAATGTAATTTTACTTTTGAACTCTGTGTAAGGAAACACTGCTCATAATTAAAGATTTCTAGAAAATTATCTTTTTACAGTGGTTTGGGATGATCAAAAAATTTTGGAATTGGATAGTGGTAATAGTTATACAACATTTTGAATGAACTTAATGGTACTGAATTGTATGCTTAAAATAAGTAAAGTGGCAAATTCTATATTATGTATATTTTAGCACAGTAAAAATTAATATCCATTTATGTGAAATCAAAATTGATGGCTTAACCTTAAAAGCTTTTTGAAATTTCAGTCTGAGCCACACCATGGCCCTAATTTTTCTCAAATATGTTATAGCAAGGATATTCTTACAGATTAAATATCCTGTTACTAATTTTCAGAATGAAAACAGATGAAAATTGTTGTATTTTTATAGAAATTTCAGTAGAATTAAATGAAGAAGTCAAATTTTCTTTGCTTTAATTTTGCTGTCCTTGTAAAAGCAAGAATCCAAACAATGCAGAACCATTGTCTAAAGGGGAAAGAATGCTGATTGTCATGGGCAGGAGAGAGAGCTGGGTAGCTGGGGTTCATTGGTGGGAGTAATATTTTCTTTCTTTTTTTTTTCTTCATTTTTCCGAAGCTGGAAACGGGGAGGCAGTCAGACAGACTCCCGCATGTGCCCGACCGGGGTCCACCCGGCATGCCCACCAGGGGGCGATGCTCTGCCCCTCTGGGGCGTCGCTCTGTTGCATCCAGAGCCATTCTAGCACCTGAGGCAGAGGCCACAGAGCCATCCCCAGCGCCCAGGCCATCTTTGCTCCAATGGAGCCTTGGCTGCGGGAGGGGAAGAGAGAGACAGAGAGGAAGGAGAGGATTAGGGGTGGAGAAGCAGATGGGCGCTTCTTCTGTGTGCCCTGGCCAGGAATCGAACCCGGGACTCCTGCATGCCGGGCCGACGCTCTACCGCTGAGCCAACTGGCCAGGGCCAGTAATATTTTCTAATATATGGATATATTACCTATTGAAACATTTTAAATAAGAAATTTATTATCCTAATGCCAATATCAGAATCAACATGACTGTATTCCTTCCTACTTTGCTTTATTATAATAGATTGTATTGAAATTATAATTTAAGAAGTTGTTTTCTTTCTAGGATTTGATTATGGATTGAGTTTACCACTTGGGGAAGAGTATGAATGGAAGAAACATAAGCTAAAAGAAGAATTGCGGCAAGATTACAGACGCTATCTTACTCAGGTAAAGACTGCTATTAATTAGTTGGGTTTATGCTTCAGTGGTCATCTCCTAAATTTGTTTTCCTAAGGTTTGAGATTTTCAGTGGCATCTGGCAGTGGGGTACTATGCAGTAAGTTGAGTAACATACATGACACTGACCGAAAAAAATGGTGCTGAGAACTGGTGCCATGGAATAAGAGACTTTTTTTGGAGTAGGGCATTGGGTTCTAATGAAATTGTAAATTCTGGTTATGTTTTTCATAAAGTTATCATGGTTTAAGATAGCCTAGTTAGGATTTCTTGCTCCTCTATTCGCTGCACCCATGCATTAAAATAAAATGGAGTTCTAGTTGCTAATTATTTTCCTATGAGCTAAGTTTATAAAACTTTATTTAACATATTTAACCACCACAATTTGCTTTATGTATACTTAGCAGAACTCTTGTTTTAAGTATGTTTTGTTAAATTATATAGTAGCTAAACTCATGATTTAAGTTTTAAAATGCAGTTTACTTTGTAGGTTATAAAATTATTTTAGACAAATATGATGTTTGTAGTCATCCTAAGATTTTCTTTAGTTTTTTTTTTTAACTGCATTTTGATATTTGTTCCAAATTTATATATGCTCTCTTACTCTTATTTGCACATGGAGAAAAGGTCTTTGAATACATTTATGAATGGTTTGTTTCCCTTGACTTTAGGGTATTACAGAAGCAAAGAGAAAGGTAAGGTTGCCTGTAAGATGTTCTTTAGATTTTTTTTTTAGATTTAGTAACTTGGAATCATTGGCATCTGTGATATTGCTGCTCTCCCATGAGAAAAATGGATTTGTGAATTTGAGACTTCTGCATGGCACCATTTTGCATTTTTGCTTTTAGCAAGATGACATTATAATTTTCCATTAATTCAGTTAAGCATCCTGTTTGATTCCTGCTTTGCATTTGTCTTTGATGTTTTCTCATTCATCCTTTAGAAATATTCTGCATCTATTGTAATTCCGTTTGTTTCATCGTGCCAGTTTTGTTCTTCAAATTATGCTACAATCACATTAAAGTTAATAAAATAATAGATAATAGTTAAGATATTCTAAGATGTTATTGAATTAAGTAAGTGTTGTCAGGATTTGAGTCACTTGATATTTTTGCATCTCAAACATGTGGATTGCATTTGTAAATTTATATTGGAAAACAAAGACAGTTTTACAAAACTGTTTTCAAAAAGAATCTCACACATTCATTCATTATTCAGTCAGTACTTTTTAAACACCATGAAGATGAATCAGGTATGAATCCTGTTTTCAAGGGGATTAGAGATAACATTCATACAGTTTGAGAGTGGTAACTAACAAGAAGGATAGAATGATTAGGAAAGGCCTCAAGGTGTTTTGGAAGACATTTTATTAAATGGATGGGTAGATTTTGGATTTCTAGAAGGGGAATAGAAGGAGGAGGGGAAGCTTTTTGGATAGAGAGTATATGAAAAAGGAGGATTTGGGGGTAGACTTTAGCTTTGTGTGACTGAGGCATATTAGGTGCACCAGCCTGATGGATATTCTTTTCTGAGACGAGTAAGAAGTGATGGTGGACAGAGAGGCTAGGACCCCTGTGTGATAGGCAGGGCATTGTGTCTCCTTGGCAGCCTGGGTGGAGCTTGATAATGGTGTTAGGACAGTTGGTTCTCCATGTTAGAGACTCTTACTGCCCTAAATTAATACTATAGATTTTTAACTGATCTCCTTTTATTAATTCTTATTCCGTTCTTCAAGCTTTCCAGAATGATCCTGCCACTTACTGATTTAAATACTTCGGTGTATTTTCACTGTTTTCAGGATAAGAATTTGAATCCTGTAGATGGCATGTGACGTCTTTCATGTTCAGCCTGCCTTTCTGGCTTTGTACCTCATTATCCTCCCACTCCCCTCTTTATTGAGTTGGGTTTCCTCTCTTAGCCACCATTTTCATTTATGGATTTTATGTTTTGTCATAGATACATGATTTTAAGAAAAAAGAATGGTGGTGGGAGGCATAAAAAGAAATTGTTTTATAGAAAGGCAAAGAGGTCAAGGAGTACAAATCTTTAAATTCAAAGGGCTATGAAGGAGTTTTTGGTGTTAGATTTTCAAGAAGGTAGTTTTGGTGGAGGAACAATATAGTTCCTTAATATGGAAGACAATTTTGGTTGACATCTGAGAAAGTGGGAGTGGAAAGGAAAGCAAAGGAAAAAGAACATTACATAGGATATGGGGAGGTGGGTCAGTGGCTTCCTCCACTCCTGGGACACTTTCTAAGTCCCATTCTTTTTGTGTTTCTTGTGGCTTCCAGGCTTGTAGATTGCATGCATATTTTTAAAAAATCAAATCTTTAAATTTTGGTAATGAGAACAACTACCATCTTCTTTCCTGTTTTTAGAACAAAAACACTTGACCATCTAACAATTCAGGAAGGACATATTCTCAGAAGACAGTTATTAAACTGAATCAGTAAATTTATAATTTCAGCCCAGGCCTCTCTCCTGAACCTCATATTTTTCTATTTGGCAGCCTATTTGATATTTTTACCATATTTTTTGCTCTATAAGATGAACTTTTTCCCCCCAAAAGTGGAGGGGAAAATGCCCGTGCATCTTATGGAGTGAAAAA
The DNA here is from genome assembly GCF_036850765.1 of Saccopteryx bilineata. Lineage (NCBI taxonomy): Eukaryota > Metazoa > Chordata > Mammalia > Chiroptera > Emballonuridae > Saccopteryx > Saccopteryx bilineata. The sequence continues at coordinate 65,067,787 of NC_089492.1, forward strand.
TACGGTATTTTATTAAATATTTTAACACACCATTTGGTTCAGAATATTTTTTTTAATTTTCCTCCTTAAAATTCTAAGTGTATCTTATGGTCAGGTGAGTCTTTTTTTTTTTTCTTTTTCATTTTTCTGAAGCTGGAAACAGGGAGAGACAGTCAGACAGACTCCCGCATGCGCCCGACCGGGATCCACCCGGCACGCCCACCAGGGGCGACGCTCTGCCCACCAGGGGCGATGCTCTGCCCATCCTGGGCGTCGCCATGTTGCGACCAGAGCCACTCTAGCGCCTGAGGCAGAGGCCACAGAGCCATCCCCAGCGCCCGGGCCATCTTTGCTCCAATGGAGCCTCGGCTGCGGGAGGGGAAGAGATAGACAGAGAGGAAGGCGGCGGAGGGGTGGAGAAGCTAATGGGCGCTTCTCCTGTGTGCCCTGGCCGGGAATCGAACCCGGGTCCTCCGCACGCTAGGTCGACGCTCTACCGCTGAGCCAACCGGCCAGGGCCTCAGGTGAGTCTTATGGAGTGAAAAATACGGTAATTAGAATCTAATGAGTAACTTATTTTGAACATGTCTAAAAGGGAATTCCAGATTTCTGTTTTTCCCAATCTCATTCCCTAGACTCCTGGACTACCTGTAGCCAGTTTTTATTTATTTATTTATTTGTCATAGCACTTGTCTCTTATCTGTTTTCCCTGCTTGAATGTAATCTTCAGGAAGGCAGGGACTTTGTTTTCTTCACTGATGAGTCTCAAATATATCAAACAGTTTGAAACATATTAGGCACTCAATATCTACTGAATAAATGAGTGAATGACTAAAATTCAGCCTTTTTTTTTTTTTTTGTATTTTTCTGAAGCTGGAAATGGGGAGAGACAGACAGACTCCCGCATGCGCCCGACCGGGATCCACCCGGCACGCCCACCAGGGGCGATGCTCTGCCCCTCCGGGGCGTAGCTCTGCCACGACCAGAGCCACTCTAGTGCCTGGGGCAGAGGCCAAGGAGCCATCCCCAGCGCCCGGGCCATCTTTGCTCCAATGGAGCCTTGGCTGTGGGAGAGGAAGAGAGAGACAGAGAGGAAGGAGGGGGTGGGGGTGGAGAAGCAAATGGGCGCTTCTCCTATGTGCCCTGGCCGGGAATCGAACCCGGGTCCCCTGCACGCCAGGCCGACGCTCTACCGCTGAGCCAACCGGCCAGGGCTAAAATTCAGCCTTTTGCAACACTCACTGCATTGCCCTAATTGTTTATTTTTTTCGTTTCATTCTGGCCCTGGTTTGGGAGTAGGGAGTTGCTCAGTGAAGGAGTAAGGTGCTCTGTCTATCTCTTCCTAGGGTTGGAACTCGAGGTATTTATTTGTACACGTATAACTCCACAAAACGATTATGTTTGTAGTGTACTTTGGTGTATAGGGGCTTACACTGACTCAGATTCTAGTTATGAGTCATTGTTTCCCTTGACAAATAGGTTTAGAATTCTCCCAACTTTCAGATTAGCTTTTGTAGCACAAATTAAGTTGTTTAGAAATTTAGATGTAATGAAACTTTTAAAAATAATTTAGTTTTATTAATCTGTTCCCATAATGTTTTCAGTATAACTATTGTAGCAGTTAGTATATGATATTGCAGTTATTTGCTTAAATGTTTGTTTCCCAGACTGAATTGTAAATCTCTTGAACATAGGAAACATGCACATATGCTTATCTTTGTCTCCCAACCACCTAAAAAAAGTAACCGGAAAATATTAGATGGTCAATAATTGCTTGTTCAGTGATTAAATAAGAGGCATGGAGCTGGACAGGTTAATAACTATTGATTATTTAATCTTTATAACCTCTTATAGATGACACCCCTGTTTTATAGGCAAAGAAACTGAGGCAGAGAAGTTAAATAACTTATTCCAGATTATATACTACTAAGCAGCAGCACTAAAAAGTTGCGGGTTGGGCCCTGGCCGGTTGGCTCAGTGGTAGAGCATTGGCCTGGTGTGCAGAAGTCCCAGGTTCGATTCCCGGCCAGGGCACACAGGAGAAGCTCCCATCTGCTTCTCCACCCCTCCCCCTCTCCTTCCTCTCTGTCTCTCTCTCTTCCCCTCCCGCAGCTGAGGCTCCATTGGAGCAAAGATGGCCCGGGCGCTGGGGATGGCTCCTTGGCCTCTACCCCAGGCGCTAGAGTGGCTCTGGTCGCAACAGAGCGACACCCCGGAGGGGCAGAGCATCGCTCCCTGGTGGCCTGCCGGGTGGATCCTGGTCGGTCGGGCGCATGCGGGAGTCTGTCTGACTGTCTCTCCCCGTTTCTAGCTTCAGAAAAATACCAAAAAAAAAAAAAAAAAAGTTGCGGGTTGTATAAATTTTTTAATATTCCCTTGTGTTTGCTATTGTATTCAAAGGAATATTACATCTTTTATCTTTGATCCTTATAACAGCTTTGGTAGGTAGGCAGAGCAGAAACCATTTTCATTACAGAAGGAGAAAGTCCGGTCAGATGTGAGTGACTTGCTCAGTGTTGCACAATTGAGAAGTGTTGGGGCTACTCCTAGAGCCTCGTTCTTTTGACTCCTAGTCTAATGCTCGGTCTACTACATTGAGTTACCTAAATGTCTACTGAACAAAAATGGAGGGACACATAAAGAAACAGTCTTCATAGTTTGTATCTTCTGGCATTGTAGTAGATATCCACTCATAATTTCAGAAAAAATAGAAAAAAAACATTGCAGTATGCATAGACTATTTGTGAAGAAGTTTAAATTTGTATTAAAAGAATTCTAGGGCATTGAGAATGAATAGTATGTGCTTAGTTAGAAAAGGAATATGAATTAAGAAAGTTTCTTTTTTCCTCATGCTTTATAAAATCATTTAAAATCATTAGACAAATATGTGTTGCAAATTGATTCTCCTTTTCAGGGAGTTGTTGATTGGAAGAAAGTTTTTTCCTAATTATGGTCTCTATAGATTTATAGTTTCTGATTTCATCTCATTTCATTCTTTGTTCTAATGTAATAGCTTAGTCTATTGAACTTAAAACTCATTTATGAAACATTTTATAAAGGCAATTAGGTAATATGTTTTTTTAATGTGTACATATACAGAAAAATTTTCTATCCACGAGTGAAACAGATCCATCTACTCTGGGAGTTTCTCTTCCTATTGGTGACAGGTTATCTGCCAAGGTAGGTGATCAGGAGTAGTTATTGTGGGGAGCAGTTTTAGGAGGGATCAAAATTATGAAAGAACATATTCTCAATTTAATTGCAAACAGGTTATATCATTTTCTATACTTGAATATATATATTTTCCAAAAGTCTGTAGAGTATCTAGTTGTGCTGTTTAAAAATTTTTTTGGACATTACATTTGTAACCATGTAATGTGATTTATTTCTTTAATATGTTGGTCAGTTGAATATTCACCTTCTCTACTCCAGCACTGGTTCCTGAGCAGTAAGTTTATGCTCTGTAACACAGGGACGTGAATGGATGCGAAAGCCCACTGAGCTTTATGTGGCACCCTAACCTGTGGGTCGATTTGGGTGTCTATTTCTTTCACTCCACAAATACATGTACATACTCTTTAGGGGTTTCAATGGAACATTTACTTTATAATATTTTCCTGCATATAATAATTTACCTTTTTATGTTTAAAATACAACAAGGATCCTTCTTTAGCCTCGAGAAAAAAATGGTCAACAGCAGGTTGTCCGAGAGGTGGGTAGAGGGTTGGAGGAGATAGCACTGAGAAGGAAAGAGTGAGAGGAACCTGGTCACGTCTCCTTGAGAACGTGTTAATGACAGACTTCCCGGCCAACACATTTTGTATTTACTAGTGGGAAAGATTTATATATGATGTTTTTGACATTGTGCACCTGGATTGTCTAGGATTGCTGTTGGTAAACATAAAATCCTAGATTTATGGGGAATGGCTCCTTGGAAAATGTCATCTAAGCTGTGCAGCTATTGGAGTGTAAAATGGAGATGTTTTGCATCTGAAGCAGCTTCCTTCTATTCGAGACCTCATGAGTTAATCTGGACCTGCGCATGTTTTAATGTGTTTTAATGCGCATGTTTGATTCTGGGCAAGATCTCTGATTTGTGTGTCTGATTTAACATTAAGATACTTTTTCCTGAAGTTGAAATTAACATTGCCTTTGGTGTCTATTTTAAGGAAAGGTTGAAACTTGAACGCAACAAAGAATACAATCAATTTCTCAGGGGTAAGGAAGAATCCACTGAAAAGTTCAGACAGGTAGAAAAGAGTTCTGAGGTAAGTGTTGCTTTCACAGTAAATCTTTAACACTACAAGATGAATATTTTGTAATTGAAATGTTTTGATGTTAGACATTTTACTTTTAAAAAAATACAATATTTAAAAAATAAGCCAAATCAAAACTAAACTCTTTAACTTCAAGGGGGAGATTTAATTATAATTTATTTTTAAGTGTTCTTATTTTATATTGACATTTTCTAGCTATACATATTTTTTTCAAATTTAAGGGTGCTTTATGTTACTAGGGCCAAAAAACTTACCACCTTCGTTATTCTTTGTGTTGAGAAAAAAGTTAATTTGAATATTTTGAAACAATATTTAATTGTGAAAGTATGCTTAATATCCCCTAGGAGTTTGCATTTAGTTATCTTCTCTTTTTGTAGCCACTTATCCATATTACTGTTGTCTGTATATCTGCTATTTATTAAGTGTTATTAAAAGATAAATTTTCTGATGATTTTTTCCTAAGGGTAAGATATATTTATGGGAGATTAAGCTTTTGAGTTGAAATGATAGAGAGTAAACATCATTTGAGGGTTTAATTAGTTTTTAAGAAATAGCATCTAAAATCTTTTTTTTTTTAATTGACCAGCACAAAAATCAAAGAAATAAAAAACTTATTAGTCAGGTTAAACCTGATTTACCTTCACAAATACCAATATCTTGCCAAAATTCAGAGGGTCCTAGGAAAGATGTCTTAACTCCTTCAGAGGCATACGAAGAACTTCTAAACCAAAGACGCCTGGAGGAGGACCAATACCGACATCTAGATGATGAAATTGAATTAAGGAATAGAAGAATCTTTAAAAAAACTAATGAAGAAGTGGACATTTCCAGTAAAAAACATCAAAGGTTTGCCAGCAAGATTGACATTCCAGATAGAAGATTTGACAGGTTCAATGATGACCGTGCCCTGGACAGACAGTATTATAGACCAGACCAAGATCCTGAAGTAAGTGAAGAAATGGACGAGAGGTTTAGATATGAAAGTGATTTTGATAGAAGACCTTTGAGAGTATATACAAATGACAGGTATTTACAATTTTATTTTTATTTTCTTTACTCGCTCAACATTATTGTTGTTACTCTTTATCACTATGTTAGGGAGAAGCAACTTCATTTGATTTACATATTTAATTCTAAAATACTATCGGCTTTAAGTTACACCATTATTTTCTGTAGCATTGAGGCAACAAAGAAGACACCAAGATAGGGAGAAAAGGACCCTGTAATAAAACTGGAACACTACAAAGCTACAACCTTTATGTAAAATTAAATGGGAAGTAAACTTGCCCACAGAAGTGAACAGAAAAGAAACTTTTATGTCTCAACCTTGACACTGAGTAGAGGGAGTAAAAAATAACTCCCGTGAGAATTGAATGGTCAGCCAGTACTGCTTAAGGCAGGGGTCCCCAAACTATGGGCCCCCTCAGGCCATTTATCCGGCCCCCCGCCGCACTTCCGGAAGGGGCACCTCTTTCATTGGTAGTCAGTGAGAGGAGCACATTGACCATCTCAGCCAAAAGCAGGCCCATAGTTCCCATTGAAATACTGGTCAGTTTGTTGATTTAAATTTACTTGTTCTTTATTTTAAATATTGTATTTGTTCCCGTTTTGTTTTTTTACTTTAAGATATGTGCAGTGTGCATAGGGATTTGTTCATAGTTTTTTTTATAGTCCTGCCCTCCAATGGTCTGAAGGACAGTGAACTGGCCCCCTGTGTAAAAAGTTTGGGGACCCCTGGCTTAAGGTTTGCTGTCTGAATTCATGCTGCCAGTATTGTCCAAAAAACCCCAGGCAAGAATTCTGTTTTCTCACATTCACAGTGCTCCTAAGTGACTGGCAGGGGACAGTAACTCCTCTTCTTCAATAGCTCAACCTAAAACCGGGTTGCTGGCTAGTTTTAGTCATACATTAGAATGTGGGAAAAAAAGACACCTTAAAATAGATGGAATACAGTTTAATCTTTTGATGTCTCTTGCTCTAAATCCTTTTATCAGTACATTTTGTTTTTAAGTTCCTTATTGAACATTTTAGTGAAATGGCACTAACTTTTTGAGCAGATTTTGACATGCTTTTCAGTTTCTTTGAATGATTATTTTTATAATGCTATTTGTAACTTCTATTTTTGTTTAGTCATTTGTCTTAATGCTTTTAACTTGTTACATACTTCATCCTAACTTTTGATTTGGAGCTAGAAATATATCAGGGACCTGTATTAGTCATTGACTTGTTAACTTGAAAGGGTAGGGTTAATTCTAAATTTGGAGCAGCTAATGAGACCTGTTTCATTTATTTGTCCAAATAGATTACTTTGTTAGTATTTTAGGATATTTTCTGAGATGTAATGTCGCATGTTCAGTATTCTAATTATTAATAATATAAAACCTTTACAGTTTTTTGCCTTCTCTTTATTCTATAGCTATTATGTTCAGCTTACCCAATCTTTTTAATATTCCCCTTGATTTAGGTAATTCGAGTGAAGGATTAGAATTTTGCAATGCCAACTAGTTATCACTGAGTTGAATCTAATTGTACTTTTAAAAATGTGTTATATTTGAAAATGTTTATAATAGACGGTAGTCAAAGGCTGCCTAACCATTTTAGCTTTTTTACGCTCTCAGTTGGGGTGGCTGCGGTAATCTTGGACTCTTGGTGCTGCCTTCCTTGTACATGAGAACTTTTTCCCTTATTCTGTTTGTTTACCTTTAAGATGTAATGTAATGCATACTTTTTAAGTTTGGAATTTCAAGAAACTCATGAGCTTGTTGCTTTGTTTTTTATATATTTTAATCCATTTTACTTGTAATTATACCCTGTAATAATTTTAAACATGAGCTAACAAATGAATTTCAGCCTACTTGAGCACTATCTTCTTTTCTTATGTATTCCATAAATGAAATGAACTCTTTCTATATTATCTTCCCCAAGTAGTATTTTCAGATTAGTTTAAATATAAGAATGAGTGAGAATAATTCCTGTTACACATTTCAAAGTTTTTAAAAGGATTTCTTCCAAATACAAATTATGTGTTACTTCCATTTTGTTAATGCATATATCTCTAAATGTAAGGTTTTTCACATACGTCTGCATGTTAAAATTAATTTCTATATTTCAGATTTGTGAATGTCTTGTTCCTAGCAAAAAGAAAAAAATCACACTGATCATTCAGTAGTTTCTATTTAATAGGCAGAGTGGTTAACAAGAAAATGAGACTTGACTTGTTAGTGAAATTTTTGAAACTAAAGGAATGTGTACCTGCATTTGTTTCTTGCACTAATTTATTTATTCTTAATATACTATTATCTTTTTTTTTGTGTGTGACAGAGACAGAGGGACAGATAGGAACAGACAGATAGGAAGGGAGAGAGATGAGAAGCATTAATTCTTTGTTGTGGCACCTTATATGTGTCTTGACCTGGGGGCTACAGCAGACCGAGTGACCCCTTGCTCAAGCCAGTGACCTTGGACTCAAGCTGGTGAGCTGTGCTCAAATCAGATAAGCCCATGCTCAAGCCAGTGATCTCAGGGTTTCGAGCCTGGGTCCTCCACGTCCCAGTCCAGTGCTCTATTCACTGTGCCACTGCCTGGTCGGGCTAATATACTATAATCTTAACCAGAAGTTCTTAAATTCTGGAAAGTAGGCTCTTTTTTTTAATTGATTTTTATAGAGCGGGGATATGTGGAACGAGAAGTATCAACTCATAGTTACTTCTCTTTAGTTGTTCATTGCTTGTTGTATGTACCTTGACTGGGCAAGCCCAGGGTTTCAAACTGGCGACCTTAGCGTTCCAGATCGACGTTTTATCCACTGCGCCACCACAGATTCAGAACTTCTTGATAAAAAATAATTATAACTGATTGTGAGAAATGCAAAATTAATTTTCCTTTGTTTTCTGTTACCCTTCTCTTTTCTTCTTCTAAAAGTCAGCATGTGGTAAATTCTAGTTATGATTTTTAATCACTTTTTATATTTTTGGTCTCAGTATTTTTCTAATTACTCTATAAACTTTTACATATGCCGTTATGAATGTATCAGTGATACTTGTCCCCACTTTTAAATATGGGAAGGAAAGCTAAAGCCTAGAAATGGTTTTACTTTCCTAAACTAACCGTTAATCACTGGCAGTGGTTTTAATAGTTAAGGTGTCTGGCAATTCGCTTGACAGTTGCATTCTATGTGTGTGTGTACTTTATTTATTTCTACATATTTACCAATTTAAGTAAAATTTATAATGTTTTAGGAACTTTCTAAAGGTGACTGTAGTAGTGTGTCTTAAAATGCTTAGAAATTTATAACCACATTTAAAATATAGTCCTCCTAGTCTGTCTTATTTATTAACTTGAGTTATAGAAGTTAATATATTACCATCCTATGCTTTCCTTTATAACCAATATTAATGAGTAAAGGACATTTTTAGCATTAAAACATCTTGATTTTTTTTAGTGTTTATGTAATCAGTTAGCACTTCTGTTTAACTCTTGATATTTGCTAGTTTGTAATCTTGAGTCATTTAATGAAATTCTGAGATAACATTCCGTCTGAAATTAGAATATGTTTATTAGCTACATAGGTTTTTAGTGCACATTCTAAGAAGTGTGCATGCTTATTAATATGAAGATGTAACTGAGAGCTTATTTAGAAAATGAGTTACTTAATTTGGAATTACCTTTCTTTCTTAAAGTAATTTTAATTTATTTTTGGATGGACCATTTTATTAATAATTTTCCCCATTTTAAAGAGTGATTGAGCCCTGGCTGGATGACTCAGTGGTAGAGCATCGGCCTGGTGTGTGGATGTCCCGAGTTCAATTTCTGGTCAGGGCACACAGGAGAAGCACCCATCTGCTTCTGCACCCCTCTCCCTCCCGCAACATTGGTATATTGGGACCATGCTCTAACCAGCTGAGCTACCTACCTAGCCAGGGCTAACTTTTTTTCTTTTTGATAGTAGGATGGTAGAACTGTTTTACAGTTATTCCCTTATGCAAATCTGGTTCATTATGTCAAAGGAAGTAAAATTTTTCTTTTATGAGGTCTGTCCCTGGCTGACAAAACCCAGTGAGATATGGTAACTGAAACTATGGATTTAAAATCATAAACTAGTTAGTTCTGGGATCACAGGGTTGTTTTAATTTGGTATTGGCTCTAATGCCACAGCTAAACCGAAAGGACTTCTCGGGGACAAACTGGACCTAAACCAAACTCCTGCACTTTGGCTAGATTCGGACTGTTCTTAGACATTGAGTTTATTACTTCTGGAGATTACCATCTGTCATTTGCCCCTCAATATCGAAAGGGTTGACGAGAGAGATGGTAGTGGTTAAACCACTGCTGGCTCTCCCCAGTTCCCGTCTGCAGAGCAGAGGACTTCATTTGCCTCTAAAGGTTTCTGAACTAAATATAAGACCACCATAAAAGCTGTTAAAGTGGGCCCTGGCCGGTTGGCTCAGCGGTAGAGCGTCGGCCTGGCGTGCGGGGGACCTGGGTTCGATTCCCAGCCAGGGCACACAAGAGAAGCGCCCATTTGCTTCTCCATCCCCAACCCCTCCTTCCTCTCTGTCTCTCTCTTCCCCTCCCGCAGCCAAGGCTCCATTGGAGCAAAGATGGTCTGGGCGCTGGGGATGGCTCCTTGGCCTCTGCCCCAGGCGCTGGAGTGGCTCTGGTCACAGCAGAGCGACGCCCCGGAGGGGCAGAGCATCGCTCCCTGGTGGGCATGCCGGGTGGATCCCGGTCGGGCGCATGCGGGAGCCTGTCTGACTGTCTCTCCCCGTTTCCGGCTTCAGAATTAAAATAAAAAACTGTTAAAGTGAACTAACAGTGGTAACTAAAAGTGATTAAATGCTAAATTTATTAGAACTATAAAAGAAACTTCAGTAAATGAAGGAAATTCCATTACAGTTATACAGATATTTTAATAGATAATATGGTGACTAACTTTCCAAACTATAATTTGGCTTCACAGCTTGTTAGGTTACATTCTAGGTTTGGGTTTTTTGTTGTTTTTTTTTTAGGTCTCAGTAACTTAAAATTATACCAGTCACTTTATAAAATTGAACTGGCTGCCTTAAGATTTTATTCTCTTAATATTTGGACTCTCAAACATTTCTCCATTTTGACCTTATTGTAATTACCAGAGATAGGAGACTTTTATATATTTTTTCTTTTTTTTTTTTTTAGTGACAGAGAGACAGGAAGGGAGATGAGAAGCATCAACTTGTAGATGCAGCACTTTAGTTGTTCATTGATTGCTTCTCATATAAGATTTGATGGGGGGAGAGGGAGAGTCCCAGCTGAGCCAGTGACCCCTTGCTCAAGCCAGCAACCTTGGGCTCAAGCCAAGTGACTCAAGCTGGTGACCCTGCACTCCACCTAATGAGCCAGCACTCAAGGTGATGACCCTGGGGTTTTTAACCTGGGAACTCAGTGTCCCAGGTTGACACTCTATCCACTGCGCCACCACAAGTCGGGCTATAATTTTGTTAATTTCTTTCTTTAGTGAAAGGGCGCACCTTCAGCTATCTTCCAGATGGGCTTATTAATTAGGAAATTTTTTTAATTTTACTGTAGAATTTAGCAAAGAGACCTTGACCTTATTCATAAAAAATTATTTAACTTTCTTTAATTAGAATGAATTTTGAAAATGGCCTTTTGTGCTTCTGGTGTTTGCTTTGTTAAGATGTCTGTATATACCGAATGGGCTATGGAGCATGTCTTCCTGTAGATGCTGGAGATAATCTGGGTACATCTGTATATACTGAGTGGGCTATGGAGCATGTCTTCCTGTAGAGGCTGGAGGTACTCTGGGTACATCTGTATATACTGAGTGGGCTATGGAGCATGTCTTCCTGAAGAGGCTGGAGGTACTCTGGGTACATCTGTATATACTGAGTGGGCTATGGACCATGTTTTCCTGTAGATGCTGGAGGTACTCTGGGTACATCTGTATATACTGAGTGGGCTATGGAGCATGTCTTCCTGTAGAGGCTGGAGGTACTCTGGGTACATCTGTATATACTGAGTGGGCTATGGAGCATGTCTTCCTGAAGAGGCTGGAGGTACTCTGGGTACATCTGTATATACTGAGTGGGCTATGGACCATGTTTTCCTGTAGATGCTGGAGGTACTCTGGGTACATCTGTATATACTGAGTGGGCTATGGAGCATGTTTTCCTGTAGATGCTGGAGGTACTCTGGGTACATCTGTATATACTGAGTGGGCTACGGAGCATGTCTTCCTGTAGATTCTGGAAGTACTTTGGGTGCATCTGTATAAAGAGAAGCTGGAAATGTAAGTTCAAACTTAACTGAAAATGCAGGAAGCCACGAGCTCTTTGATAAATTTTAGAAAGAATTTTTGTACGTGTAAGAAGCCTTCAATTCGGGTTAATTCTGAATTAATTCCAAGTGATGTTTTAAAAAATTCTTAACTTTAAATTTCTCTATATTTAACAACTTCCATTGGTATAGGCACCACTGTACCGCATCAACGAATTGACTTTTGTGTATTGTATTGTGGGTTTGCAAGACCACACCCAGGTTCAGGGATTCCCTAGGAGGACTTCTAGGACTTTGTGTATATAGTTCTATCGCTGGCTATAATTTATTACAGTTGAGAGGATATAAAGTAAAAGCAGCAAAGACAAAAGGCACATGACACAAAGTCCAAAGGAAACCAGGTCAAACTTTCAAGAATTTTCTCTCGTGGAGTTGCATGGGAAATGTTTAGTTCTCCCAGCATCAAATTGTGAAAACACGGGTGAAATGTTCCCTACCATGAAAACTCATTAGAGACTCAGTGTCCAGTGGTTTTACTGGGGGCTGGTCACATAGGCACCCTTTTCCTACTTGCACCGAAATTCCAGACTTTCTGAAGGAAGGCAGATGTTCAGTATAAACTGTATTGTTTGTACAGTTTAGGCACAGTGAACAATTCTTACCAGTTCTAGAAACGGTGGGACCCCTTCCTAAATCTGTGTTCCCAGTGCCAGCCAAGGGCCAGCCTTATTAATAGACCTTTCCGAGGATCACAATGTCAGGCCTGCTCTGCTAACTTTTCTGCACGTGTGTGTTTATATAGCTGTAGTAACTAAATCTGGTTGCCTGGCACTGTTAATGACAGTTTTGAATTTGAGTTTAATATTTACCTGTTCTTTAATTGGTATAAGTAGAGGATAACATTAAACAAATGTGTCAGTTTAAAAGAGATTCAAGCACCTAGGCTTTTGATATAAAACCAGCTGTATTTTGTTAAATTGAAATAAATTTGAAATCCTTTTTAAAAGGGCTTGTGGAGGGTTCTGTTGTGTTAGGGATAAAAAATGAGACATGTGTGTCATGTGAGGTCACATGTTAGTAAGGTTACAGTCTGTAAAGTCTTTTCCCCACAGATGATACTGGCCGTGGCTTGTGTGATGGAACTGAAGAATTTTATATGCTGGGTCTGTGGAGACTGAGAAGTGCATTTTCTTCTGAAAATTGCCATTTTTCTCAATGTGATAATGAAATTCCCCCAAATATTGAGTGATACTTTTAACAATCCAAAAATTTTTTTCCAAAAGTCCTCTTGAGAGAGAATGTAGTTTAACTGTCATATAAAGAACTATGATTCAGGAAATGGTGATTTTCATGGATGTTGCTAAATGCTGGTGTAAATAACCTAGTTTATCTGATAGGAGTAACTAAGCTAAAGAAATCAATGTTTGCCAAATGGAAAAAAGATTAAAAAACATTCAAAAATATTTTCTGAAAATGATTAAGAAGGGAATAAAATACATGGTAATCTTTTGTTGTTATGATCTAGTAAGAAAAATAATCACTTTGTAGCTATGCATCAGTCTGTTTATGATGTTTTCTTGCTAATATTTATTCTTTCATGTGATTTATACTGTTAGCAAATGTGGCTTGTGACATTTGATTTAACTAAATGATAAGTTAGCTGCTATATTTTTAAGTTGGTCAGGTTTGTACATACAGTGAAATAATTCCTAGAATCTATGAATTTTGATTAAGAAAATGGTCTCATTTTGAAATTTGACCGTATCAATATCATAGGGATATAAGGGAAAGCATAGGGAACACAGTCAATAATATTGTAATAACTGTGTATGGTGCCAAGTGGATATTATAAATATAGGGGAGAACATGTTGTAAAGTATATGATTTTTTAACCATCTTGTATACCTGAAACTAATACAAAATAGTATTGAAAAAATATATATATATTTTTTATATTTTTCTGAAGTGAGAAGCAAGGAGGCAGAGAAATAGCACCCGACCGGGATCCACCCGGCATGCCCACCACGGGGCGATGCTCTGCCCATCTGGGGCGTTGCTCCTTTGCAGCCAAAGCCATTCCAGCGCCTGAGGCGGAGGCCATGGAGCCATCCTCAGCACCTGGGTCAACTTTGCTCCAGTGGAGCCTTGGCTGCGGAAGGGGAAAAGAGATAGAGAGAAAGGAGAGGGGGGAAGGGTGGAGAAGCAGTTAGGTGCTTCACCTGTATGCCCTGGCTGGGAATTGAACCCAGGATTTCCACACACAGGGCCGATGCTCTAGCACTGAGCCAGCTGGCCAGGACTGAATAATAAAAAGTTTAAAATGAAATAAAAAAGAAATTTGAATATAATCTTTATGAGGGCAAGGACCATGTCCATATACCCTGTGTCTAGAATCGAATTTGGCATGTAGTAGGTGTTCAATAAATATTCTTTGAATAAAGGAATGATAAATTATAGCATATACACAGTTTTCAAATTAAAAGTTTCTAGATGTTGAATGATGTCAGAGTAATGGTGGATGTTATATTTAAATAATTTATAATGACTTCCTTTTTGTGTGTGTGTGTATCAGACAGAGAGAGTCAGAGAGAGGGACAGATAGAGACAGACAGGAAGGGAGAGAGATGAGAAGCATCAGTTCTTTGTTGCAGTTCCTTAGTTGTTCATTGATTGATTTCTCATATGTGCCGTGACCAAGGGGCTACAGCAGACCGAGTGAACCCTTGCTTGAACCAGTGACCTTGGGCTCAAGCTGGTGAGCCTTGCCCAAACCAGATGAGCCCACGCTTAAGCTGGTGACCTTGGGGTCTCGAACTTGGGTCCTCCACATCCCAGTCCAACGCACTGTCCACTACGCCACCGCCTGGTCAGGCAACTTCCTTTTGTTTTAAAGACAAGTAAAACAAACTCTTGGTTTTGTCTTACTAGCAGATCATACTTGAATTAAATCTCATTTGAGTTAATTTTAGAATGTGTTTATAGTAAACTTCATTATAATACTTTGTTCCCTTTAATATTTCCAACATGAAATGCAAAAATACCAACGACATATGAGGGTCCACTGCATGTGGAACATGTTTTATAAGCTAATATGTTTTTAAGGATGTACGGGAACAGACGAGGGAATGTACCTTCTATGGAGTACGGTGGCGATGTCATAGAACACTCAAACATACGAATTTCATCTGCTGGAAATAAAAGGTATAGTATGTAATATCGGTTCTGCCCTCAGTCATGACGTACACTGTGAAGCAGCACCTGCTGAAACTGGCATACTGAAAAGTAGAAATATACAGTATCTTAACACCCATCCTTACTGGTGAGAAAGGAATAAAGGGGGAGAGGGTTCAGAAGGGGAGAGTTGTGTTAAATGAAAACTTTTAGTACTTTACAGCATTCTTCTGAAGAGCAGGTTTTAATTACAAAGTATGCCAAGGTGTTCTGAATATCCCCTATCATTTTAAAGTGTATAAATTTAAAGTTATGAGAGGAGTAATAAACATACAATTATATAAATAATATATAATTATAAACGTAATTTAATGGGCTAAAATTAATTTAAAATATCTTGTAGGTTTTGGAGGTGGTATAAACTTAACTGAAAATAAATTGAAAATGTTATTGCAATGAGTTTTCCTTTCAAAACTTTTTTACTTTCAACTTATTGAGTGGAGAACTTTTATGCTTACGTTGTAAAATGGACTCATACATAATTCTCTCGAGCTTAAAAGAAAGGAAATATGTGTATTTTATATTCATGTTCTTTTTCTATATAGTGTTTTATCATTTTGTTGGCGTTCTTATATTATACGTAAGGATAAATGCTTCCGAACCTATAGTGTATAATGAAAACAGTATTGTCATGTGTCAGGAACAGTGTCTATTGTTTTTTGAAGAAAATGAATTTCATAAAAGTGCTTGAGATAAGAGAATTTGCTGTTTTGGTCTAGTTAATGCAGGTTTTGTGAGGGAACTGTCCCGGAAAGGAGTCTTTTAGGGGCGATCTTCTTTTCCAAGTATGTGTATAGGTTTCGTCATTTTTCTTTCCTTTTTTTTAAGATTTATAGATATGTACTTACATTCATTTTATTTACTGGGATAACTGTTGTAAAAAAAGGTTTTATTGGGAATCTGTAGATCCAGTGAAGCAGATTAAAGAAAAAGGTTTTGTATATAGCCTGAATACATTGGGGTCCCACCATCTAAAGATATTGAATGCCAGGATTTTATCCTAACTTTAAAAACATGTAACTGTTACAGTATCCATAGTACTTTAAAAGGCCAGTAACTCATACCTTCATTTTACTGGTTTTGTTTCCTGAAAACTATTTGGGTTTTAATTCTTTTTGTTTTTTGTTGTAGTGCTCAAGACAATGAAGCATTCCAATCTTCCCGAGAACTCTGTAGTCCTTTTGCAGGGATGCTCTTCGGTGCGTGCAAACTTCTGGGCAGATAGACTTGTAGAGTGTTTTTAAAAGGTCTTTAGTGAGCACTCAATGTTGTAATTAATACTACTCATACTAATAATAGAAAAAGTTTGTTTAGTGCTTGTTTTATGATAGGCAATATGCTAAGCATTTAACATATATAGTTTTGTAAAATTTTAAAACAAAATAACTTTTAGTGATGAGTTTTCAATAGGTGGTAAATGAAATACTAATTTCAGTAATAAGCTTTTAATTTCGTATTTCATTAGTGTGTTGTTGTAATGTGGCTGTTTATTATATTCTGTTTTATATGGGTAGTTTTTTTTTCCTTCACTCTTTTTCTTGTTTCTTTTTCAAATACAACTGCCTTATATTTAAGTTCAGTTCCCCTGAACTAAACCTTTTTAGTTTTTGATAAACACCCTTTCTCATGTTCTTTCTATGTAGTTTCTGAGACAGTGTTTTGTTTAAAGCATGATCATAATCCACACTGCCTCTTTACTGTATAGAAATTAAGGACATAGCTAACCATAAGCATGTTGATCTGCTATGTGAACTTGTCACAGTAAAGAGAGCCTTTTTTCCTGTGTAACTTTAAATTGAAAAGAACTCTTTTCTTAGTATGAAAACTATTAGAAAAAAATCACCTGAAATTTGGTTTTAGGGAAGTCTGAGAGAAAATTGAAGTAACAGTTTAGATCAGTGGTAGTCAACTTGGTCCCTACTGCCCACTAGTGAACGTTCCAGCTTTCATGGTGGATGGTAGCAGAGCAACCGAAGTATAAATAAAAAGATAGATTTAACTATAGTAAGTTGTTTTATAAAGATTTATTCTGCCAAACAGTGAAAATCTGACATCAAGTACTTGGTAAGTAATTATTATTATATGCTTTAACTTGCTGTAACTCTGCTTTATAAATTTTATAAAGTTACTTCCCTACTTTATAAATCACCATTACTATGGAACTGGTGAGCGGTTAGAAAATTTTACTACTAACAGAGATGCAATAGTGGGCGATAGGTATAAAAAGGTTGACTACCCCTGGTTTAGATTCATTCAACCTGAAAACCACCAGGAATTTAAATCTTGGCTTAGAGATGTGTAATTGCATGATATTCTGAGACCTTTGTTTTTTGAAATGGCTACTGTGAGAAAAATGACATAGCACCTACAGCTGTGATGGCGAACCTTTTTATAAAAACCGCCCACTTTTGCAGTGCTGGTCAACCTGGTCCCTCCCGCCCACTAGTGGGCGTTCCAGCTTTCATGGTGTCCTGGTAGTGGAGCAACCAAACTGTGCCACGATTGGCCCACCATGAAAGCTGGACCGCCCACTAGTGGGCGGGAGGGACCAGGTTGACCAACACTGCAAAAGTGGGCGGTTTTTATAAAAAAGGTTCCCCAACAGGGACCTAGACCCTAGAGTTTTATTCCAGTGTAATGTCTTTACATGAGAATTGACCAATTTAACCTATCAATAGGTCAGAAGGCTTTTGTTCTTGTGATATTTAAACATGATAGAAATTGGAGAGCTTTTATGTTGAGAGCCCATTGACAAATAGTTTTATCAGTAAATGGAAACTTTAAAGATGAATGACACGAATTTATTATCAATGCAATCCAGGAATTATGGATGAATATTCAGTGAGATAATTGCTTCTAATGCTTGAAACAAATGATTCAAGTCATTTAGCCTAGTGATTTATCCCAAGGTAATATATATATATATATATGTATATAGTTTTTTTTCAGTTTATATTTATATATACTCACAGGGAATTGATTCTATTCTGAGTCAGCTCTCTACATCTTTAGGTAGTTCTCATTGTTATAATATTCTTATTTTGATTGAACTGAAATTTGTCTTCCTGTAATTTGCCACAGTGACTTCATTTAGAGCCCTTCACTTTATATTAAAAATTAATGCAACTGACTACATTAAGCAAAAATAATATATTGTGGGGTTTATAACAGAATCATGGGTTGTTTCGAAACCTACTTTTAAATTTCTAAATATTTGGGGATTTTCCTGCTGTCTTTTTGTTATTGACTGCTTGTTTATTTCCCCTGTGGTTCAAGAAAATAATTTGTTTCAGTTATTTCAAATTTGAATATTGTTAATACAGTTTTTGTAATGACTGGAATATTGTCCGCCTTGGTGTGTTTAGTGTGTTCTGCAGAATGTACAATGTATTTGTGGAGTGTGGTGGTTTACAGTAATGTTCATGCCTTCCATCCCTAATGATTTTTAACAGTTCTTTGTTCAAGTTCCTTAGAACTGGAACCTTATTCTTAGTGTGAGGCTTGGAGTGCAGAAGGGATTTTCTGTGTTCCTACACCTTCTTTCAGTGTTCAGCAAGGCCGCAAAGTCCTGGAAGGAAAGGGTGCATCTCCACACTTCTTCCTCAGCGTAGATTCCTGTTGCTTGTTCCTTGGTGCAAGGCTGGCCCTGTGCATCTGGTTCTCAGCAGAGTCTGTCTTGGGGTTGCTGCCCCTCCCCAGAGTCCTAGCCAGACTTTCCTTTCTGCTTGTGGAGGGTTTTGCTTGAGAATCTGCTGCGCTTCCCCTCACAGTACCAGGTCTATACTAAGTATGTAGTTCAGAATGCTGGGTCAGGGCAGGTTTTCTGCCTTTCAACCAGGGGATTACCGCTATTGCTTTGTGTGAAAGAAGAATCTGGAAAACAGATGGTGGGTCATCCCCCTCCCCCCACCAGGGAGGGTTTCTTTCTGGTCTCATGAGTTGCCCCATGTCCTGTCTCTTGTGAGCATTCTGCGAGAGAGGGCTACTGAGGGCAGAGTCCTCTGGTGTCTGGGCTTCCAAGACTACATCGTTTTGCAGCCCACACAGAGCCTTTAAGAATTCATTAACTTTTTATCTATTTTGTTCTTATCTGCTTGTAAGGCAGCCACCTATTTCTGTATATTCTGGTAAAGGCAAACACTTGGATTGTCCCACCTCTGGATTGGTTTTCATACCTTTTGAAATACAGTTTACCTGGTTGCTTTTAATATCAGCTCCTGATGGATGTTTTTCAAGTTCTGATTTTGTAAATGGTTGAGCTTTTTCCCATTGTAGGGTCTGAGCAGTGTTGTGGCCTTCTGTTTTCTTAGTAGAAACAGAACTCTCCATTTGGTTCTTTGTAATAGCTTCCATTTTCTCCTCATGTTGTTGCTATTTTTCACTTAAAAACTTGGGCACAGTTATGGGAGCTGCTTTAACATCCTTGTTAGTTCCATCATCTTTGTTTATGTGCTCTTTTCTATTAACTATTCTAATGGTTATGAGTCACTGTATTCATTTTCTATTGCTACATCACATAACACAAATTCAGTGGCCCCAAACACCTCACATTATCTCATAGTTTCTGTGTGTCAGGAATTCAGTTAGGTCCTCTGTTCAGGGTCTCATAAGGTTACATTGCATGTTTCAGCCACTTTGGAGGCTTGACTGGGGAAGAATCTACTTCCAGGCCCACGTGCAATATTGGCAGAGTTTATTTCCTTGTGGCTGTATTAGTAAGGGCCCTGACTTCTCACTGGATGTCAGCTGGAAGTGCCTCCCACCCCCCAGTTCTTAGAGCCGTGATGGTGAACCTTTTTATAAAAACCGCCCACTTTTGCAGTGGTGGTCAACCTGGTCCCTCTGGCCAGGTGGAGGGACCAGGTTGAGCAGCACTGCAAAAGTAGGCGGTTTTTATGAAAAGGTTGGCCATCACTGTCCTAGAGGCTGACCACTGTCTCTTGCCACGTGGACCTTCTCACCCTGGCTGCTCACTTTATTGTGCCAGCAGGGAGACTCACTCAACTCAGAGAGGGCATTTACCTGATTAAATCAGACCCGCCCATGATAATCTCCCTTTTGATTAATTTAGAATTGATTTGGTACTTTAATTATATTTGCAAATTCCTTTCATCTTTGCCATGTACTGTGGGCTAGCGGGAAGTCATGCCCTCATTCAAGGAGAGTGGTTTATACATGGAGTCAACACAGAAGGCAGGGAACATAGGATCTGTCTTAGAATTTTGCCTGCTTCTGTCACATTTTTCAGTTACTTAAGGACCAGTGTTTTGGAGGCCTTATTTTAAGCTTAGTTTGGGACATTTAGCTTTCCTTCCTGCTCTGCTACTACAGAGTGCCCTTTCAGAGTCTTTCCTCCATGAAGACAAGACCCTAGGGAATTCCCGAGAACTCCACTCTCGCTGGAGCCTGAATTTCTCTCCAGTTGAAGTCTGAGAGTTGTTTAGTTAATGTGTCCTCCACAGTTTTTTGCCCTATCTAGTGGAATTTCTCTCTGTGCTTGCATAGACTAGTGCACAGTACTAGAGAAGGAACCCCTCTACGGATTTCTAAATCTCTTTTTATGCTTCTTTTTGGATCTTTGCCCTAAACTTCTAGCATTTTAGCCTTCCTGAATTTTGATCCTTTTCTGCCCAGTTTAGCTCAGTTTCCCAGCATGGTTGGGGTTCTCCTTCCCTGTACCCGCAGTTTGAAACTTGCATTCAGGCAGAAATGGTGCTGCCATTTCATCTATTTTTCATCCCTCAGGTATTACATACAGACTTGTGCTGCTTGGTGGCCACTGTCTGAAAAAGTTATTTCATAATATTTTGCCTAGTTTTATTTATTTATTTTTATGGTGGGAGGTTAAGTTCTGTGCTTGTTACTCCCATCATGATCCGAAGCAGAGTGGATGTATCTACTTTGATTATAAAGCATTATCATTGATGTTCATGTAACTCATGTTTTCTCCATCAGAGCTCCACTGTTACTAACATCTGTGCTTAATGGACAGACTCAGATGCTGTGTGTCCACTTAATTGTTAATTGGGAGACTAATAATTAATGAAGTAGAGGATTTGCTGGTTTGCACAACTGGATTTTCACATTATATCAGGATGACAGGTTTATAGTTTTTCTGTAGAATCGAGGGAGCCATTGACTTCTTGAGCAGGGCGCCAGTGTCATAGGGCTGTATTTTCAGGCAGTTGGTCTGAAGCAGGGAGAGGAGAGGAGTTGGGGAGACTAGTTAGGTTATTGCTGCAATCCTGGTGAGCTAGCTGTGCAGCAGTCCCATCCAAGGTTAAGGGCGGTGAGAAAAGAAACGAGGGTCCTCATGTGGGGTAAGAGAGGATGAGCAGTCAAAGTTACAGTGAGGTTCTTAGGCTCTATGATCAGGCCATTATCAGAAAACAGAGAGGGACAGTTGCTCTTGAGGTGTTTGATTTGGACACGTGTTCAATTTAGGGGGTTTTGGGGGGATACTTTGGAACTATTATCCCAACTGGGAGAAAAATGAGGATGGGGATTAGAGTATTCTCCTATTTAAGAAGATTTTTGACTAAAAGGAAGGATTATTGTGTCTTTGATACATAGCAGATCTTCATTATGAAATTGTTGATTATATAACTGTATGATAAATATGATTTTACTTTTTATATTTCCAGCTTATGCAATAATTACTCTTTGACCCAGTAATTAAAACTGGAGATTTAAAATAATTCGAGTTTCTAGTTGGATATATTATGCTCAAGAGTTAAGACTGCGCCCTGGCCAGTTGGCTCAGCGGTAGAGCACCGACCTAGCGTGCGGAGGAACCGGGTTCGATTCCCAGCCAGGGCACACAGGAGAGGCGCCCATTTGCTTCTCCACCCCCCCCCTCCTTCCTCTCTGTCTCTCTCTTCCCCTCCCGTAGCCAAGGCTCCATTGGAGCAAAGATGGCCCGGGCGCTGGGGATGTGGTCTCTCCTTGGCCTCTGCTCCAGGCGCTAGAGTGGCTCTGGTCGCAACATGGCGACGCCCCGGAGGGGCAGAGCATCATCCCCTGGTGGGCAGAGCGTCACCCCCTGGTGGGAGTGCCGGGTGGATCCCGGTCGGATCCCGGTCGGGCGCATGCGGGAGTCTGACTGTCTCTCCCTGTTTCCAGCTTCAGAAAAATGGGAAAAAAAAAAAAAGAGTTAAGACTGCATTTTTTTTTTTAACCACACTCTAGGAGGTGAAGATCGGGAACTTACTCAGAGAAAGAAAGAAAAATATAGACAAGAACTGTTGGAACAAATGGCTGAACAACAGAAGAACAAGAGACGGTAATGAAAGGTTTGCATTTAGAAGAGGTGGTTTGAATTTAAAATGCATTTGTGTAACGTGACATGGTGGCATCTGTTGCGTAGGAAAGTAAGAGGCTATTTTTCCTCACATGCTTTTGTATTTGTAAGTCACTTCAGTTTCAGTCTGCACATTGTAAGTCTGCAGGGTAGTAAATACTCTGTGCTCATTTTCTTTGTTAGTAACAAAGGGGACTATATATTCTAGAACAGGTCTTTTACATCCCTGCATTAATTTCTTCAATTAACAATTTAGGATAGTATTTAATATTATCTACATGTCCACTTAATATTATTCCATATGTAGTGAGAAATAGAAAATAAAAGTATTTTTTAACAATATAAAACTACATATATATGCAGTATAAAAATAATCATTGATGAATCCACAGATATTTGTTGCATACAAGTCTCAGTGTTTGTAATTTTTTCTTGTAGAAATACCTATGAAATATTAATTGCAGTTTAAAATTAGGAATAGATTTCTTAGTTCTAGAGAATTTGAGATTTACTATCTCTTGGTTTTGTTATTTTTCTTCTATTTTAGAGGAAGACAGTATCTGCTTTCTGATATTAGCCATCATAAACATTTTCTTAAAAAACTCATTAGAAAGTACGGTATTAATTTTTAGTTTTACCCTTTTTGCGAAATGAAAATATACATACATGTACCCTAAAAGAAGTAAAGATTTTGTTTTATTTCTGTACTCTATTCTATGCAAATAGCTTAGGTTTTAAAGTAGCACAGGCACTGGTTTAGAGATACTTATTCAAATTACTTTACATGTCAATTCTAGTTTACTTTACATCAAATCATAAAACTTACATTTTCAGAATCATTTATGGCTTTATTGTCAGTTAAAGGAATTATTTGTACTTGGAGATGTTATTGCATGGACTTTGTGTATAAGTTTGTTTCAGTAATGATTATGCTTTTGGTAGTGTTTATGATAACCTTTTAATATAAAAACTTTAATTTTGTTTAGAGAAAAAGACTTGGAACTCAGGGTTGCAGCTTCTGGTGCCCAAGACCCCGAGAAGTCGGTGAGGGTTCCCAGCATTTTTTTTTTTTTAATTTTTATTTATTGATTGATTTTATAGAGAGAGGAGAAAGAGGGAAAGAGAGAGAGGGTAGAGGGGGGAGGAGCAGGAAGCATCAACTCCCAATGTGCCTTGACCAGGCAAGCCCAGGGTTTTGAACTGGCGACCTCAGTGTTCCAGGTCAACACTCTATCCACTGCACCACCACAAGTCAGGCCCAGCATCTTTTAATGTTTTAACATTTCAGTCAGATAAGCCTCAAATATGACAGCATGTGAAGATAGTTGAAAGATATTGGGATATGCATAAGAGTAGAGCAACTTGAACACTAAAAAACTGAAGTTGTTTATTTTGCTAATTTTCCCTTTTTTATACATGCATCCTTTTTTTAGTTTATTTCAAATTAGTCTTTTGTCCTTTGTTCATCTGTCCTATTTGTGGGAGAGTTATCTCAGTTTAACTTAAAATAGATGTTAAAATTGTTCTTGAGTATATATCTTGATCATTTTTCTTATATTTGAGTGATTTTCAAAGAAACTGAAATATTTAATTCTAGACTTTAAGTAATTTTTATTTAATGTAAAACTGGAGAGATGATAACCTTATTTTTACTTTAATTTTGTAATTCTCATTAAATGGAATGAATTACTTACATCATAGCAGTTAAGAGAAGGTAATTGTTGCTCTTCTCACAGTGTACTTTTTCTGTAGTTGATGCATAGAATTTATATACTAAGGCGAGTTTCGTTTCATCTTTGAGTGATAATGAAGAAAATTTAATTTCATTAAAAAGTTCATTCTTAAAAAGAAAACAACTTAAAATTATCCAACTGTAGGCAGCTTTTGATTTACTTTTTTACTTATGCTAAAGTATATATCCTGGGGGTTATCTGTTTATATAAGTTAAATACTTCACCAGCACCACTCACTCCCAGTGTGATTTTTGACTGCTCATAGAATACAAGTTTTAGATTAATCTGAGAAGTCTTCCTGGGGAAGATAAACATGGTGAGGGGGAAAAGGGATACATTCCAAAACTAAATATATTTTCTTCTATCAGAAAAAACCTTTGAAATAGTTTTTCTTTTTTTTTTTTTTTTTTTTCATTTTTCTGAAGCTGGAAACAGGGAGAGACAGTCAGACAGACTCCCGCATGCGCCCGACCGGGATCCACCCGGCACGCCCACCAGGGGCGATGCTCTGCCCACCAGGGGGCGGTGCTCTGCCCATCCTGGGCGTCGCCATGTTGCGACCAGAGCCACTCTAGCGCCTGAGGCAGAGGCCACAGAGCCATCCCCAGCGTCCGGGCCATCTTTGCTCCAATGGAGCCTCGGCTGCGGGAGGGGAAGAGAGAGACAGAGAGGAAAGTGCGGCGGAGGGGTGGAGAAGCAAATAGGCGCTTCTCCTGTGTGCCCTGGCCGGGAATCGAACCCGGGTCCTCCGCACGCTAGGCCGACGCTCTACCGCTGAGCCAACCGGCCAGGGCCAGTTTTTCTTTTTAATTTGTATTTTTCTGAAGTGAGAAGCAGGGAGGCAGACAGACTCCTGCATACGCCCGACTGGGGTCCACCTGGCATGCCCACCAGAGGGCGATGTTCTGCCCATCTGGGGCGTTGCTCCATTTCAACCAGAGCCATTCTAGCACCTGAGGCAGAGACGATGGAGCTGTCCTCAGTGCCCGGGCCAGCTTTGCTCCAATGGAGCCTTGGCTGTGGGAAGGGAAGAGAGACAGAAAGGAGAGAGGGAAGGATGGAGAAGCAGATGGGCATTTCTGTGTGCCCTGGCTGGGAATCAAACCCAGGACTTCCACACACCAGGCCAATGCTCTACCACTGAGCCAACCGGCCAGGGCCTGGAATAGTTTTTATAATCAAAAATTTCTTTTAAAATCTTAAACTTTTGGCCCTGGCCGGTTGGCTCAGTGGTACAGTGTTGGCCTGGCGTGCGGGGGACCCGGGTTCAATTCCTGGCCAGGGCACATAGGAGAAGCGCCCATTTGCTTCTCCACCCCCCCCCCCCTCCTTCCTCTCTGTCTCTCTCTTCCCCTCCCACAGCCAAGGCTCCATTGGAGCAAAGATGGCCCGGGCGCTGGGGATGGCTCCTTGGCCTCTGCCCCAGGCGCTAGAGTGGCTCTGGTCGTGGCAGAGCATCGCCCCCTGGTGGGCAGAGCCTCACCCCTGGTGGGCGTGCCGGGTGGATCCTGGTCGGGCGCATGCGGGAGTCTGTCTGACTGTCTCTCCCCATTTTCAGCTTCAGGGAAAAAAAAAAAAAAAAAAAAAAAATATATATATATATATATATATATATATATATAAAATCTTAAACTTTTTAATGTAATATGGTGGCATGTTAACCCTTGGGTTTATAGTTACATTAGTGTTTGCCGGACCCTCTTATTTATATTTGGATGAAACAAGTTGCTTTACTAGAATAAATAAGAATATGAGACATAATAGTTAACCATTACTTTTAGGTTTACTTTTTATATGTAAATCTTAGAAAAGGATACCCAAATGATATAGAGCAGGCTTAACAGAGTATCACTTTTGGTCAAGTCCAGTTGCTGCTGATTTTGTAAATGTTTTATGGCAATATAGCCTTGCTCGCTTGTTTAATGTTATGTGGGGCTGCGTCAGCACTGTGACTGAGTCTGGTAGTATGGCCTGATGTGTTTACTGTTTACTATCTGACTGTTCCCAGAAGATGTGTCCTGACTGGAGAATACTTTGATCTCAGAAATAGTAATTGGATAAAGAAGCAGCAATGTTGTAGTATAATAGAGTTTTATATTTAGAATTAATATCTGTTTCCAGCCTTTGCTTACTTATTAACAGTAAGACATTAGGTGTGTGTGTACTTTTAGGGGATCTCAGTTACCCATTTATAAAATAAGGATTAGCTATACAATTCTGTTTTTTTGTAACTGATTTAAGTATTGCTGGCAGTCTGGGAATAGAGGGTCTTTTGAAGTTTCTTCCGCCTTTAAATTTATGACTACACATAACAAAGAGATTTTTTTCCTTTATTTTAGCCTGATAGACTAAAGCAGTTTAGTGTGGCACCAAGACACTGGGAAGAGACGCTGCCGCCTGAAAGACCGCGAGTAGCTTTCCAGACCCCGCTCCCTCCTTTATCTGCCCCCCCTGCCCCCCCCATCCCACCAGTGCACTCCATCCCATTGCAGAGTGAGGATCTGCACAGTGGACTCAGCAGCACCCTTGGTGAAATGGTGCCTCCCAGGTGCTTGTTTAAATGTTTTGTGTTTGGGAATTAGGGAAGGTATCATTATATTTTATGTGTAGAAGGATTTGCTGAAGCAAATAATGTTAACCATCAAAGATTTTTGTGTAATTAATGACTTTTGTCAAATAATTTCCTTTGAAATGTTTTCATCATTGGATTTTTCTCTGTTAATATAAGAACAAGGGTAATCTACCCTTGTAAGCTTCAGTTGGGTAGAGCATCATGCCGGTATGTCAAGGTTGTGGGTTTGGTCCCTGGTCAGGCCACATACAAGGATCAACCACTGAATGCAAAAATAAGAGGAACAATAAATCAATCTCTCTCCCCCTCTCTCCCTCCTCTCTCCTTCACTCTCCCTTTCCCTTCCTCTCTCTAAAATCAATTAAAGAAAAATCCTTATTATATTCTTTTATTATTTAAAAATCCTTTAGCATTTTTAGAATGTGTAAGTACATTTAGTGTTTAGTTTTGAGTCATATTTTTGAATATTTTAAATACTTTTTAACATATAAAAGAGATACATTTTCTTTAATTTTGTAATTCCACTTGGCAAACATTGAATACGTCTTTCAGTTTATATGGAAAAAGTTTCTAAAATGGCTTTTATATAACATTACTTTAACTTTTCTTTCATTCAGCTCTTTGTGTGGTTACTTACGGGCTGTACAACTCAAATACCTGAAATGAAAACTCTGAGATTATAAAACCTGTAATTTAGGTATTATGGAAAAGATTTCATTTCTATTGGTGAAAGACATTATGCTATACTAGACTATACAAGCAGAAAATCCTGTTGTTCACATTAATATTTTCTGGCCTGCACTTTATTTTCTTAGTAGAACTTGAATTTATTATTATTTTTTCTTATTATTAGTGTATTATAGTAGTATATTTAATCAGGTGTGTATTTCTTTTTTAACAGTGATATTTTCTGGACTATATTTTCTCTCAATAGGACTTGGGTTTTATCTTTTATTTAATACAGTTGTAGGGTTGTGTTCACTGTATTATAAGGTGTTTTATTTCACCCATTGGCTTCCTTCTGTAAAGACAAGGTGGGACTGGAATTACAGAGTGTGCTGGGATAGTCTCCGCCCTGGGTTAGGGCGGTCATCTTCCACCGGGGTGCCGCAAGAATTTTTAAAACATGCAATCTGACTACTTAGTCAGGGGCACTGGCTTCTTTTCCCTTCAGTTGTCAAATAAAAAAATGATAACACCACACAAGAAGAATGAATCAGAATTATACCTATTTTTTTTTGTCAAATTGGAAAAATGTATAAAATATATTTTTGGTGTCTTCCAGAATTTTTTTTTTTTTTTTTTGCATTTTTTCAAAGCTGGAAACGGGGAGGCAGTCTGACAGACTCCGCATGTGCCCGACCGGGATCCACCTGGCATGCAGAATTTTAGTAGATGACAAAGGTTGAACATTGCTGGGTTAGGGATTACAGTAGTCTGGATTTTGGGCAAAACACATTTATACTGAACTTTGATTTTCTCATTTATAAAAGTACAATAGTAATTTTTTTTTCCTGTCTACAGTTACAGGGTTGTAAGGATTAAATCTGAAATATATTTTTATAAAAATGTAAGATTTAATGATGTTGACAGTTTTTCATAGCAGTTTTCCAGCTTCATTGTTGATGTATTTATGGAGAGAGGAGTAAGGTGAGACACCCTGAATGACTAGTGAATGTGGAAAATGTTCACGACTGAAGAGAACTGTAAACTTAGCTTTCTTAGCTCTTCAAAATGATTTTGAAGTTTGCAACAAGCAGAACGTGTTATGATCTTAAAAGTGCAGGCATTCTAGGATGCCCCCTTTTTCTCTTCATCTAGAGAGATTTGCCTTTCCCATTTTTACTATTGGGAAAAGTTGCCCTGGGGAAATTGCACTGTCATTTCCTAATCAGTAATGAAATGCTGAGATACAAGTTTCAACTTTATGAAATACTAAATACTGTGTCAAGACATTACTGTTGATTTATAAGTGGTGAACTTTCTTTGATAGAAAAATACATTTATATAGTTAAAAAATGCACCTCTTCTCCCAGTCCAGTGGAACCATTTTTAATCCCACTTTGTACCTCTTTGCCTTTTCTTCCTGACTTGCCCTTCCTCTCTGTGACTCACTCACTCTGGCGCCTGTTGGAAGCATGGCCTTTTCTAGAAAAAGCCTTCCTACGCCATGTCCCTACAGCCCCTCATCTGTTGTATGGCTTCATTGACTATACTTTGTTGTAATTGCCTGTCTATCTCTGTGTTATTTCTGAGGGACTGGGACCATTGTTTGTTCAATACTGATATACAGCCTGACCTGTGGTGGCGCAGTGGATAAAGCGTCGACCTGGAAATGCTGAGGTCGCTGGTTCAAAACCCTGGGCTTGCCTGGTCAAGGCACATATGGGAGTTGATGCTTCCAGCTCCTCCCCCCGTCTCTCTCTCCTCTCTGTCTCTCTCTTTCCCTCTCTCTCTCCTCTCTAAAATGAATAAATAAATAAATAAAAATTAAAAAAAAAATACTGATATACAGTGACTAATTAGATATTAATTGATTGAATAAAATCTGAAGTTTTTTGTCTTACATAAGCGTTGTAGCTTTTTCTAAAGCAGCAACTAGATTTTCAGTAACATTTTGCAGAAGATTATTTTGACTTTTAAAACATTGCAATGAAATAGGAGAATTTTGAAATTTTTCTTTGATACAGGATTGCACCTCTGCCTCCACCTCCCTTACTACCGCCTTTG
The DNA here is from genome assembly GCF_036850765.1 of Saccopteryx bilineata. Taxonomy (NCBI): domain Eukaryota; kingdom Metazoa; phylum Chordata; class Mammalia; order Chiroptera; family Emballonuridae; genus Saccopteryx; species Saccopteryx bilineata. The sequence continues at coordinate 65,096,881 of NC_089492.1, forward strand.
GCTGCTAACTATCGAACTCCTTATGATGATGCGTACTATTTTTATGGAGCCAGGAATACTATGGATCCTAGTCTTGCTTACTGTAAGTTATTTATAGTGTGAACATTCTTTCCCACTGGTTAAGTGCAAGCAAAAATATATAAATGAGAAGAGCACAGCTTTACTTCATACAGATATATTTATTGATTTAATAAATGCCCTATTTGAAAACTCAGTTTTTTAAAAGTTATTTCCTTTTTATCTAGATTTTTAGAAATATCTATATTGTGTTTTCTTACATTGTCCTTTACTAACTCCTAATCCAGAAAGAACTAGGGAGTTTTTTCCTTAGAGAACATTTTCAGTATGTGACTTAATTCCTAGGGATAAAGTTTTACTAAGTGGATCCTCTGGAATGAATGCGTGTGTGTTTTATTAAAGATGATTCAGGACTGATGGGAGTGCTGCCTGCAGCTTACATCACTGCGCCTGTTGCCACCCGGCCAGCACAGCCTGTTGGGTAGGTCATTGCTAAAATGATAATTTCTTTCAAAATTAATTTGTCTTCCTAAAACCTATATTACTCAACTCATTCTTTTTTTCTTCAGAACAGATAAAACTTTAATTTCCTATTTCAGCCTGACCAGGTGGTGGCGCAGAAGACTGAGTGTAGAACAGGGACATGGAGGACCCAGGTTCAAAACCCTGAGCGCGGCTCGCCTGGTTTGGGCCGGGCTCACCAGCTTGAGCCCAAGGTTGCTGGCTTGAGCAAGAGGTCACTCGCTCTTCTGTAGCCCCCCCCCCCCCCCCCCCCCCGTGAAGGCACATATGAGAAAGGAATCAATGAACAACTAAGATGCCTCAACGAAGAATTGATGCTTCTTATCTCTCTCCCTTCCCGTGTCTGTCCCTATCTGTTCCTCTCTGTACCTCTCTCTGTCACACACACACACACACACAAAAATAATTCCAATTATTTCATAACCTGTATGTTCAAAATATTGCTTGTAAGTCAGTGTTTCATCAAAAGCACATTTTTAAAATAAAGAGTAACCTCACTTTTCTCTAGAAAAGTCATGCATGCATATTATTGATGTCATACAAACATCTGCGAAAAATCAAAATTGCCTAAAATCTCATTCGTTCAGAGATAGACATATCCAAATATGCATCAAGGAAGTCTATGTACACACACAACTCACAAAAATATACACATACCACACCAAAATGTGTAGTTCTATAACCTGCTTTTCAGATTTATAGTATATCACAAACATTTTTACAATATCAAATGTACTTCTATGCATTCGGAAAAGCGAATAAGCCATGTGTATCATGCTGGATGAATTATCACTGTGTTTTCACTCCCATGTAACTGCACCTAGGTCAGGAAATAGGTCCAGTAAATTTGTAAGTTTCATGAACTGTGAAAGCAGAGACTGGGGAATTGCCCAGGAAGAGGTCTCTTACTTAAGGATTTCTCTTTGACCTATTTTTAAACGTACTACTTATATACCATACTGTTTCAAAGGAGTGTTGTTGCATTTTCTTCTTGCTTGGTCATAAACGGATTCAAATGATTAATTGTGTATTTGATGCAGGAACACTGTTGGACAACATGAATTGAAAATTACAAGTGATCAAACAATGAATACAGGGTTGCTTTTTGAAGATAAACCAAAGGCTTCCAAGCAGTCGCTTCAGTCTTATCAAGAAGCTTTGCAGCAGCAGGTAATTCATTAATTGATTCATTTGTTCATTTAATGTTGAACATTTTATGTGTTAGCACAATGGTCCCTTAGAACTCTGAGTGTGGCAGAGGAGAAAAAAAGATAGCAGTTATTTATAATACACTGTATTTGATGTAGATGGTCTGAAGTGGTTTTGGAATCGTAGGATAGGAAGAATAATTGGCAGTTAGGAGGGCCTCACATGGTTGTTGATATTTGAACTGCATGTCACACATTGAATAGTTTTGAAATTCCTGGTGTATTCAGGAAATGGAATTGATTATGGGAGGAAGGACTGGAGTGTTGGATTGTGCTAGACTGTGAAGGACTAGCTGTGAGGAGTTTTAGTTATTTGTTATGGATAGCTAAGGGAGGATGTTGTAAGACAGAGTGAAAGCAGTAGTTGATGTGAGCAGATTTGGCTTTTAGGAAGACACTGGGTTGTGTTGCGGGTGATTGGGAAATAGATGTGGCAGAGAAACTGTTCAGTAAGTTATTGAGGTAGTCCAGCCAGGAGCTAATGAAGCCCTGAGCTCACCGGCGGAGATGGAGAGGACTTCCAAGAGACAATTCTGGGGTTCAGAGATAGGACTTAGTGATAGGGAATGAGAAAGAACAGATGGTTGAAGGTGATTCTGAGTGTCATCATATAGGAGAATAATGAAGTAATGAACTAAGATAGGGAAAAAAGAGATTAGACATTTTTAGGGAGGAGAACAAAAGGGTCTTTTGTAGTTTCAAGAGTTCACTGAAGAGTACCTGTATCAAATATATGGGTTTTGGGGGGGGGACCCGTTATCTCTGAGGGGAACCTGGAACTCTTGGTAGTTATCTGAGGTACTTCTCTGTAAAGTTCCACTTGGATTTCTTCTAAAGCTCCTTTTGTTCAGTTCTTACATGGGAAACCCCTTGAGAAATTGATTTTTTAAAGTTGTAGAATTATCCACATTATTTTTAGTATGTTAAGATTTTACAGATTAAAAACTGAATTTGTCTTCTGTTTCTAAACGAGCATATTAAAAACACTAGTGTCAGTGTCAAAACTAGATTTTCTAACTCTAGAATTTTATTTTATTTTATTTTTATTTATTTATTTTTTTTAATAAATTTTTATTAATGGTAATGGGATGACATTAATAAATCAGGGTACATATATTCAAAGAAAACATGTCTAGGTTATTTTGTCATCAAATTATGTTGCAAACCCCTCGCCCAAAGTCAGATTGTCCTCCGTCACCCTCTATCTAGTTCTCTGTGCCCCTCCCCCTCCCCCTAACTCTCTCCCTCCCTCCCTCCCATGTCCTCCCTCCCCCCCCCACCCTTGGTAAGCACCACACTCTTGTCCATGACTCTTAGTCTCATTTTTATGTTCCACCAATGTATGGAATCATGTAGTTCTTGTTTTTTTCTGATTTGCTTATTTCACTCCTTATAATGTTATCAAGATCCCACCATTTTGCTGTAAATGATCTGATGTCATCATTTCTTATGGCTGAGTAGTATTCCATAGTGTATATGTGCCCCATCTTCTTTATCCAGTCTTCTATTGAAGGGCTTTTTGGTTGTTTCCATGTCTTGGCCACTGTGAACAGTGCTGCAATGAACATGGGGCTACATGTGTCTTCACGTATCAATGTTTCTGAGGTTTTGGGGTATATACCCAGTAGAGGGATTGCTGGGTCATAAGGTAGTTCTATTTGCAGTTTTTTGAGGAACCACCATACTTTCCTCCATAATGGTTGTACTACTTTACAGTCCCACCAACAGTGAATGAGGGTTCCTTTTTCTCCACAGCCTCTCCAACATTTGCTATTACCCGTCTTGTTGATAATAGCTAATCTAACAGGAGTGAGGTGGTATCTCATTGTAGTTTTGATTTGCATTTCTCTAATAACTAATGAAGCTGAGCATCTTTTCATATATCTGTTGGCCATTTGTATCTCTTCCTGGGAGAAGTGTCTGTTCATGTCCTCTTCCCATTTTTTTATTGGATTGTTTGTTTGTTTGTTGTTGAGTTTTATGAGTTCTTTGTAAATTTTGGATATTAGGCCCTTATCTGAGCTGTCGTTTGAAAATATCAGTTCCCATATAGTTGGCTGTCTGTTTATTTTGATATCAGTTTCTCTTGCTGAGCAAAAACTTTTAATTCTGATGTAGTCCCATTCATTTATCTTTGCCTTCACTTCTCTTGCCATTGGAGTCAAGTTCATAAAATGTTCTTTAAAACCCAGGTCCATGATTTTAGTACCTATGTCTTCTTCTATGTAATTTATTGTTTCAGGTCTTATATTTAGGTCTTTGATCCATTTTGAATTAATTTTAGTACACGGGGACAGGCTGTAGTCGAGTTTCATTCTTTTGCATGTGGCTTTCCAGTTTTCCCAACACCATTTGTTGAAGAGGCTTTCTTTTCTCCATTGTGTGTTGTTGGCCCCTTTATCAAAGATTATTTGACCATATATATGTGGTTTTATTTCTGGGCTTTCTATTCTGTTCCATTGGTCTGAGTGTCTATTTTTTTGCCAATACCATGCTGTTTTGATTATCGTGGCCCTATAATATAGTTTAAAGTCAGGTATTGTAATGTCCCCAGCTTCATTCTTTTTCCTTAGGATTGTTTTGGCTATTCGGGGTTTTTTATAGTTCCATATAAATCTGATGATTTTTTGTTCCATTTCTTTAAAAAATCTCATAGGGATTTTGATGGGAATTGCATTAAATTTGTATATTGCTTTGGGTAATATGGCCATTTTGATTATATTTATTCTTCCTATCCAAGAACAAGGAATATTTTTCCATCTCATTGTATCTTTTTCGATTTCCCTTAACAATGCTTTGTAATTTTCATTATATAGGTCCTTTACGTTCTTTGTTATGTTTATTCCTAGGTATTTTATTTTTTTTGTTGCAATCGTGAAGGGGATTATTTTTTTGAGTTCGTTTTCTAATATTTCATTGTTGGCATATAGAAAGGCTATGGACTTTTGTATGTTAATTTTGTATCCTGCGACCTTACTATATTGGTTTATTGTTTCTAATAATCTTTTTGTGGAGTCCTTCGGGTTTTCGATGTATAGGATCATATCATCAGCAAAAAGTGATAGCTTTACTTCTTCTTTTCCGATATGGATGCCTTTTATTTCTTTGTCTTGTCTGATTGCTTTGGCCAGAACTTCTAGCACCACGTTGAATAAGAGTGGAGAGAGTGGACAACCCTGTCTTGTTCCTGATTTAAGGTAGAAAGTCCTCAGTTTTATGCCGTTTAATAGGATGTTGGCTGATGGTTTATCATATATGGCCTTTATCATGTTGAGATATTTTCCTTCTATACCCATTTTTTTGAGAGTCTTAAACATAAAATTGTGTTGTATTTTATCAAAAGCCTTTTCTGCATCTATTGATAAGATCATGTGGTTTTTGTTTTTTGTTTTGTTGATATGGTGTATTACGTTAACCGTTTTGCGTATGTTGAACCATCCTTGAGATTCTGGGATGAATCCCACTTGATCATGATGTATTATTTTTTTAATATGTTGTTGTATTCGGTTTGCCAGTATTTTGTTTAGTATTTTAGCATCTGTATTCATTAGAGATATTGGTCTGTAGTTTTCTTTCTTTGTGCCATCCTTGCCAGGTTTTGGTATGAGGGTTATGTTGGCCTCATAAAATGTGTTTGGAAGTATTGCTTCTTCTTCAATTTTTTGGAAGACTTTGAGTAGAATAGGAACCAAGTCTTCTTTGAATGTTTGATAGAATTCACTAGTATAACCGTCTGGGCCTGGACTTTTATTTTTGGGGAGATTTTTAATAGTTTTTTCTATTTCCTCCCTGCTGATTGGTCTGTTTAGGCTTTCTGCTTCTTCATGACTCAGTCTAGGAAGGTTGTATTGTTCTAGGAATTTATCCATTTCTTCTAGATTGTTGTATTTGGTGGCATATAATTTTTCATAGTATTCTACAATAATACTTTGTATTTCTATGATGTCTGTGGTGATCTCTCCTCTTTCATTTTGGATTTTATTTATTTGAGTCCTGTGTCTTTTTTCCTTGGTGAGTCTTGCCAAGGGTTTGTCAATTTTGTTAATCTTTTCAAAGAACCAGCTCCTTGTTTTATTGATTTTTTCTATAGTTTTTCTGTTCTCTATTTCATTTATTTTCTGCTCTGATTTTTATTATCTCCTTTCTTCGGCTGGTTTTGGGTTGTCTTTGTTCTTCTTTTTCTAGTTCCTTAAGGTGTGAAGTTAAGTGGTTTACTTCGGCTCTCTCTTGTTTGTTCATATAGGCCTGAAGTGATATGAACTTTCCTCTTATTACTGCTTTTGCTGCATCCCAGAGATTCTGATATGTCGTATTTTCATTTTCATTAGTCTGTATATATCTTTTGATTTCTGCACTTATTTCTTCTTTGACCCATTCATTTTTTAGAAGTATGTTATTTAGTTTCCACATTTTTGTGGGTTTTTCCCCCTCTTTTTTGCAGTTGAATTCTAGTTTCAAGGCTTTATGATCAGAAAATATGCTTGGTACAATTTCAATTTTTCTAAATTTGCTGATATTGTCTTTGTGGCCCAACATATGGTCAATTCTTGAGAATGTTCCATGTACACTAGAGAAAAATGTATACTCTGTCGCTTTGGGATGAAGTGTCCTGTAGATGTCTATCATATCCAGGTGTTCTAGTATTTCGTTTAAGGCCACTATATCTTTATTGATTCTCTGTTTGGATGACCGATCTAGAGCCGTCAGCGGTGTATTGAGGTCTCCAAGTATGATTGTATTTTTGTTAGTTTTTGTTTTAAGGTCAATAAGTAGCTGTCTTATATATTTTGGTGCTCCTTGGTTTGGTGCATATATATTAAGGATTGTTATGTCTTCTTGATTCAACTTCCCCTTAATCATTATGAAATGACCATTTTTGTCTCTGAGTACTTTTTCTGTCTTGTAGTCAGCATTATTAGATATGAGTATTGCTACACCTGCTTTTTTTTGGGTGTTGTTTGCTTGGAGTATTGTTTTCCAGCCTTTCACTTTGAATTTGTTTTTATCCTTGTTGCTTAGATGTGTTTCTTGTAGGCAGCATATAGTTGGATTTTCTTTTTTAATCCATTCTGCTACTCTGTGTCTTTTTATTGGTAAGTTTAATCCATTTACATTTAGTGTAATTATTGACACTTGTGGGTTCCCTACTGCCATTTTATAAATTGCTTTCTGTTAGTTTTGTATCTAGTTTGATTCTTCTCTTTTGTTTTTCTATCATTTGTTTTTGTTTGTTTGTGTTCCATACTTCTTTCCTCTGTTGCTACCTTTTTTAAGTCAAGTGTTTTTGTGGTGGTTTTTTTAAGGGTGGTTACCATTAAGTAATGAAAAGGGTACCTACCATATTCATTGTAGTACCCTATCTTATAAGTATTTCTGCACTTCATCATCCTTTGCTACTGTTAATCTCCATCCTCTCCCCCCTTTTTTTCCTTTGTTGTCACAGTTTAAGTTTGGTTTTATTGTGTTCTTGGTGGAGCTGTTACTTGTGGTGTTGTTTTCTTTTGTTCTTTGAATCTGGTTGGAAAACCCCCCTTAGTATTTCCTGGAGTGGGGGCTTTCTGTTGATAAATTCTCTCATCTTTTCTGTATTTGTGAATGTTTTTATATCTCCTTCATACTTGAAGGATAGCTTTGATGGGTATAGTATTCTTGGCTTGAAAGTTCCTCTCTTTCAGGGCTTTAAATATTGGGGTCCACTCTCTTCTAGCTTGTAGAGTTTCTGCTGAGAAATCTGATGATAATCTAATAGGCCTTCCTTTATATGTTGTACTCTTCTTTTCCCTGGCTGCCTTGAGAATTTTTTCTTTGTCATTGGTTTGTGTCATCTTTATTATGATGTGCCTTGGAGTGGGTTTGTTGGGGTTAAGAAAACTTGGTGTTCTGTTTGCTTCTTGAATTTGAGGCTTTAGTTCCTTGCACAGGCTTGGGAAGTTCTCGTCTATTATTTGTTTGAGTATATTCTCCATTCCATTTTCTTTCTCTTCTCCCTCTGATATACCTATTATTCTTATGTTATTCTTTCTGATGGAGTCAGACAATTCCTGTAGGGCTTTCTCATTTTTTATTATTTTTGAGTCTCTTTCTTCTTCTCTCTGTTGTGCCTCAAGTTGTTTGTCTTCTATTTCACTAATTCTATCTTCAATCTGGGCTGTTCTGTTAGCTAAGCTTGTTACCTCGTTTTTCAGCTCGTGAATTGAGTTTTTCATTTCTGTTTGATTTGTTTTTATAGTTTCAATTTCCTTGGTAATATATTCTTTGTGTTCATTGAGTTGTTTTCTGATCTCCCTATATTGCCTTTCTGTGTTTTCTTGTATATCTCTGAGTATTTTTAAGATTTCTATTTTAAATTCTCTGTCATTTAGCTCCAAGGCTTCCAATATGTTAAGTCTTTTCTCCATAGATTTTTCCACATCTATTTGTGTTACCTCTCTTTCTTTTGTATCCATAATATTCGATTTCCTCTTTCTTATCGGCATCTGAGGGTGGTCTTATTGATAGCACACAGGCGCACTCCCTGGCGGCTTGAATGAGCGTCGCTGCGGTAGTTTCCTCCACACCCTCGTCTCTCAGATTCAGGTGATAACAGTCCTTTTGCTTTCAGTTTGTGTGGAACTCCGGAATGCTCCGAGGATAAATTTTTCTGTTTCTAGTTGATAAATTTGTTGTGATTTAAGGGAGAGCTGTCGGACTCGCTTCTCACGGCGCCATTTCCGTGACGTCACTCCTAGAATTTTATTTTATATATGTGATGACTTCCTTGACCTTGGAGTAGTTGCTTAAATTTCCCATGCAAATGGTTATAATTTTAAAATGTATACACTTATTCATTGCCTGTCCATATCTCTCTAGAGAAGAAGCCTATACTTATACTTGATGATGATAAGATGGTATTTTAAGTATCCCAGCATTCCCGCAAAGAGCTTTGAACTTGAACCTTTTTGCATTCTGGGAATGGAGTTTGCCCAGTGTAGAGTAGAGCTGGAGAGGAGTGGGAGTAGTTTGTGGCTGGCCAGGTCCATGAAAGGGTAGATGAGAAAAGGAAGCGAGGAGACCCTATTGGTCCCCACGGAGCTGGTGAGGTCAGTGAGGGAATGGCTCAGATGTTGGGGATGGTAGGGAAGAGAGGCATCCGTGGCTAGAAAGGACTCTAGTGGCATGATGGGAGGCAGCATGTCAGCTATTTATTCCTGCCATCGATGTGTTTTCAAGTTGAATGTTACCTAGTTTGACCATTGGCGGCCCAGTGGATAAAGCAATTGGCCTGGGCCACTGAGGACCCAGGTTCAAAATCCTGAGATCACTGGCTTGAGCATAGGCTCACCAGCTCAAGTACGGGGTCACTGGTTTGAATGTGAGATCATCCACATGATCCATGGTTGCTCACTTGAACCCAAGGTCACTGGCTTGAGCAGAAGGTCACTGGTTTGGCTGGAGCCCCTCACCCCCCAGGTCAAGGCATGTATGAGGAAGCAATCAATGAACAAATAAAGTGCTGCAACTATGAGTTGATGCTTCTCATCTCTTTTCCTTCTTGTCTATTTGGTTTCTCTCTCTCTCTCTCACTCACTAACAAATAAAAAAGGTTGGGTGTTACCTATTTTTGTGTTTTAAATTTTATGGTGAAGCATACCAAAAAAAAACCCTCCAGTTTTTCCTCTAATAAGAATAATGTGTTATTAAAACTTTTTGCATCAGAATACTTGGGAGTGCTTACTGTGAATGTTTCTTATGCTGTCAAGATTCGGGAAAGAGAAGAAAGAAGGCAGAAAGAACGGGAAGAAAAGGAAGAGTATGAAGCTAAGCTGGAGGCTGAGATGAGAAGCTTCAACCCCTGGGGGAAAGGCGGAGGGGGCGCTCCTCTCAGGGACCCGGAGGGAAACCTGATAAGTATGTTATGGGCACTCCTGGGTTGTTTTTAAGAGAAACTAAATTGTGTTTAACCTTTGAAATGATTGGAGAGTAGAAAGAATTGGGAATCCTAGCGTTTAAGGCAAGGTCTGTTTTTATGTATCTTAATGCAAAAGACGTATTTTGATAAATACAGAGTGGGGCTATGTTTACAGTTGTTCATATGGAAAATAGTACAGTAACGAATAAGTAATAATACAATAAGCTCTGTGTTTCACACACTGACAACTATAAACCTCCTTTTGCCTCACACTATATAACAGGTTAGAAAGCCCTTCTTGTCAGAGTACTTTTCATTTATTGTTATAAATTATCTATCATCTGATGTTTGCAGGGTAAAGTTCATGTTAGTTGGCAAGTTTTTACCTAAACTAGTAGTTAAAATTTTAAAAAACTTCCTAGAAAAAACAAAAAAACTCTTTACTACAAGTTTTTTTTAAAACTAGTAAGATAGCTTTAAAATAAGGGATCTGTAATACTGTGCAAGAATGTTGTGTTTAATTCATATACAAACAATGAATGAGGAAATTCAGTACTCTCTATGCGTTACTTACTTGTGGGTGTTACATAATAAAGGCCCTTGTTAACGATATCTTGGCAGTTTGCAGATTGCAGTCTTGACAAATGTGTCTTTTAATTTTCATTTTTAGGCTGATTTCATACCTTTTGTTTTATTACTTCACAGAAAAATAGACAAGGAGTGACAATTGACAAATCATTTTTTTTCCAGTAAAAACCAATATACATGTGTTTTGATTGCCGAATCTGTTAATCTTAAATAATAGTTATATATTCTGCTAAAACTAATTTTATTTATTTATTTTATTTATTTATAAGTGAGAGGAATGGAGATAGACTCTCGCATGCACCTTGACAGGGATCCACCCAGCAACCGCAGATGGGGCTGATGTTTGAATCAGCTGAGCTATCCTCAGCACCTGGTGCCAGTGCTCGAACCAATTTAGCCACTGGCTGTGGGAGGAAAAGAGGGAAAGAATGGGGAGGGGGAGAAAGGGGAAGAGAAGCAGATGATCGTTTCTCGTATGTGCCCTGACTGCGGGTTGAACCTAGATGTCCATAGGTCAGGCCAACACTAACTGAGCTAACTGGCCATGGCCTTAATTTTTATATAAATACCCTGTTTTAATTGAGAGGATTTGTGTAATCACAACAGTATACTCTAACATGTTACTGATTTTGAAACTTACCATAGTGTTTGTTTACTTACAGGGTATTTATCTCTTTATATAGGGTTTGTGTAGGTGCATATCACAATGAGATTACATTTCCTAAGCACTTACTAGTGAGTGACAGCTATAGCTATGAGCATTGTCTGGAAGGAGTGGGCTTGATATATTGTATCTTGTAAAGAAAATAGATGAATACTATATGTAGTGTTATTCATTGTGACTTTGCATTTATATAGACTGGTCTTATGCTGTTCTAGTGAATTTGATGACAATGAAATTATTAATTTCTCATTTAAATTCTATTTTTATGACTTTTTTAGGGACCTCGGTTTCCTACTGTCTTTCTCTCTTTATTTCCCTCCCATATCCAGCTAGATCTCATGATTCGGTGGTGAGGATAGGAACACGCAGCTAATTCTTGTTTTACCAGGCCTTGGCACTTGGTCATTTTCTTATAATCAACTTTTCTCTAATTTCTTCTAGACCAGTGGTTGGCAAACCGCGGCTCACTAGCCACACGTGGCTCTTTGGCCCCTTGAGTGTGGCTCTTCCACAGAATACCACGTGCGGGCGCCACCTCGATAAGCAACGTACCTACCTATATAGTTTAAGTTTAAAAAATTTGGCTCTCAAAAGAAATTTCAACTGTTGTTCTGTTGATATTTGACTCTGTTGACTAATGAGATTGCTGACCACTGTTCTAGTCCCTTCTTTTATTTTTAGTTTTTCTACTGATTTCTTTCCTTCCACTTCTGAATATACTTAGGTTACTTGTATTCTTAAGGACAAGCAAAACTCTTGACCTTGTTATGCTTCCCTTACCATACATGTTCAGAAAGCAGTCTGTGCTTGTTGTGCCTGTCTTGCCTCTTCCTGCTTCGTATTCTATAATGTGACTGCCAGCTCCCACCGCTCCACTGATGCTGCATTTTCAGAAATAGCTGATGTCCTGATTTCCAGAGTATGGTTTTTTTTTTCTTTTTTTTTTCAGGGACAGAGAGAGAGACTCAGAGAGAGGGATATAGGGACAGACAGACAGGAACGGAGAGAGATGAGAAGCATCAATCATCAGTTTTTCATTGTGGCACCTTAGTTGTTCATTGATTGCTTTCTCATATGTGCCTCGACTGTGGGCCTTCAGCAGACCAAGTAACCCCTTGCTCAAGCCAGCAACCTTGGGTCCAAGCTGGTGAGCTTTTTGCACAAGCCAGATGAGCCTGCACTCAAGCTGGCGACCTTCGGGGTCTCGAACCTGGGTCCTCCGCATCCCAGTCCGATGCTCTATCCACTGCGCCACCGCCTGGTCAGGCCAGAGTATGGTTTTTATCATTTTCAGTTCTCCTCCTCTTTGAAGTGGGTTGGCACTTTCTTTCTTCCTTCCTTTGCATCCTGTTCATCCTCCCAGATGCTGTCCTCTGTCAGCTGACATTTAGTGGATGTAGGTTATGAATTAGCTGAAAGGCTGCTAGGTCTGTGAGCATGGTCCTTGTTCTAGCACTGTCATCTGATGTTTTGTGTTAAGTTAGATATGCTCTTCTTCCACCCATTCTCTCCTACCTCATCTCTGCTGCTCCTGTGTTTCTCTTTAGGTCTGCTCCGAGGATGATATTCATACCTCTTTCTTCATCCTGGAGCACTTTTTTTTTTTTTAATTAATTTATTTTTTGGGGTATTTTTCTGAAGCTGGAAACGGGGAGAGACAGTCAGACAGACTCCTGAATGCGCCGGACCGGGATCCACCCAGCACGCCCACCAGGGGGTGATGCTCTGCCCCTCCAGGGCGTCGCTCTGTTGAGACCAGAGCCACTCCAGCGCCTGGGGCAGAGGCCAAGGAGCCATTCCCAGCGTCCGGGCCATCTTTGCTCCAATGGAGCCTCGTTGCGGGAGGGGAAGAGAGAGACAGAGAGGAAGGAGAGGGGGAGGAGTAGAGAAGCAGATGGGCGCTTCTCCTGTGTGCCCTGGCCGGGAATCAAACCCGGGACTTCTGCACGCCAGGCCGATGCTCTACCACTGAGCCAACCGGCCAGGGCCTGCATCCTGGAGCACTTTTAAAACTCTTTTTTCACTTCCGACCTGTCTTCTGAATCTCTGCACCTGAGGCCTGGGGGATTATGTGCACCTGGCTTGCGAAACCCAACTTTACTTTGTAACTCCTACTCATTGTTGCTTTTTTCTGTACATGCATCATAATTCTGATCATTCAAGCTAAAAAGTGACTCTTTTCAGTCAGTTAATAAGACTACTGTGTAGGGTCTGCCTCTTCAGTGTTCTTTAATTCATTTTCATTCATGCTCCACTATAACTGAGATTTATAATGTCTTGCTTGCTTTGCCATTGCCTTATTACTTCTTCATTCTTCCTCCTCTGTTTCCCACATCCACATGATATGTATCAAGAATATACCCAACTCTGTTATGCCATACTCAGAAATCATTGAGGCTTCTGCATCTCACTGATGGAGTTCACATTCTTGCTGTGTCATTTACTGGCTTTGTTGTTTTTGAGCAAATTAATTTAATTTTTTCATCTCTAATATTGTGGTGAAAGTAACAGTACCATATCTTATAAGTTATATATTGAATAGAATATAAAAACAGTGAGTATTAACGTTAGCTGCCATTATTACTATTACTATTTCTCTAACTACCGAAATTGTCTTCATCACCATGTGCAGAATTTAGAATCATCAGCTTGTGTTTCAGAATATTCCAGAATAGGCATCGGACACACATTTTCTTATTTTATTTCTCATTGCTCTAGTCCAGGGGTCTCAAACTCGCGGCCCGCGGGCTGCATTTGGCCCGCCGAACAATTTTGTGCGGCCCGCAGACTAATCCACGGGTTTACTTAATTTTATCCAAAATATTTTGAACTTCGTGGATTAGTCTGCGGGCCGCACAAAATTATTTGGCGGGCCGCGAGTTTGAGACCCCTGAGTCCGTGTGTTTTGTGCTGTAGTAAGCTGGACTACTTAATGTTTTGGGAGCACTCTTTGTGTTCACCCCTTGGAGCTTCGGAGCTCTGTCTCACATGGCTGTTTCTTTTTATTATTATTTTTAATATATGAATGCTTTTAATTATTATTATTTTTTCTCGAGAGAGAGAGACAGAGAGAGGGACAGACAGGAAGGGAGAGAGATGAGAAGCATCAATTCTTTGTTGCGGCACCTTAGTTGTTCATTGATTGCTTTCTCATATGTGCCTTGACCTGGGGCTACAGCAGAATGAGTGACCTCTGGCTCAAGCCAGTGACCATGGGGGTCATGTCCACGATCCCACACTCAAGCCAGCGACATTGCGCTCAAGCCGGCAACCTCAGGGCTTTGGACATGTGTCTTCCACGTCTCAGGCCAACACTCCATCCACTGCACCACCGCGTGGTTAGGCCATGGCTCTGTTTCTTATTAAGCTTTCCTAGCAGCCTCAGCTGGGAAGCTCTAAGTCTATCCTCTCCTAAATGTTGCTTGTAGCAGGATGTGAACTTTCCTGATTCTAAACTCTCATTTTTTTTGGTAAAGTCACATGTTATTTGCCTTGTTCTGTCTGGTAATCTAATCGTGATTCATGTTCATACACATCCTTGAACATAACAGGCTTCCTGTTAAATACTTCTTATCTTCAGATTTATGTTTGCTTTTATTGCTGTCATACTGTCCACACTGTTTGTGGGAACTGCTTTTTATTTGTAAAGCATTAGAGTTCTTTAGCCACACAGTCTGTTTTTAAGATTTCTTGGTTGTTTGACCCAGTCCTTCATGCTCAGATATTGGCCACGTGTATATGCTATCTATAACTCTGTAACAAATTACCCCAAAATGTAGTGTTTTAATATTACAAACATTTATTATCTTGCAGTTCTGTGGGTCAGTAATTTGTGAGTGGTTTAGCTGATGGTTCTTAGGGTTTTTCATGAGGTTGCAGTCCAAGATGTCAAAATGTACGCTGTAGTCATCTGAAGGCTTGACTGGGTCTGGAGAGTTTGTTTCTAGTCTGGCTCCCTCACCTGGCTCCTGAGGCCTCAGTTTCTGGTCATGTGGGCCTCTCCCTAGGGCTCCTTCGGTGTCCTCATGACATGGTAGCTGACTTTCTTCAGAGTGAGTGATTTAATAGGTCAAGCAAGGTGGAAACCATAACGTCTTTTATGAAGTAGCCTTGGAAGTCATTACATTCTGAAGTGTCTTGTTCATAAGAGTGAGTTATGGACAATGGCCCACACTCAAGGGGAGGGGAATTGAGCACCATCTTTAAGGGAGGATTGTCAAAGAATTTATAGATGTGTTTTAAAACCCGCACATAATTATATTGTTTCATTGGGAACTCTAATGACCTTGAGTAAATTTCACTGTGACGTGCTTTCATTTGTTGCTATATTTTCTATATTAAAGAGATTCCAGGTTCTGAACTAGCAGTTAAATATGGATTTTATGGGTTGTCAAAGATCTGTATATTTTTAAGTTCTTTACTAATTTTGAGTTTATTTTATAAGGTTATTTTTTTAAACCTTTTAAGTTTTGATTATTTTGTGTCTGTTTTCAGGGCACCAAGATATCATTGAATTATTCCAGCTCTGTCCTGTTGTTTTTCTTTCAGATTTCCTACTTTGAGAAAATGTATTAATCATACTAATTATAGAAATGTATTTATTGAAATCAATGGCTTATTTTTCCCTCTCAGCTGATTTGAATAGGATGCACAGACAAAATATAGATGCCTACCATAATCCAGATGCAAGACCGTATGAAGATAAAAGGGCTGTTGTATCTCTAGAGCAAAATTTAGCCACTTCAAATGCTGAGAACCTAGAAGATTCTGCAAATAAAAACTCAGGTGTTTAATCACATTCTATTTTTTCTTTTACATTTCTGAGGTTGTTCAGTAACATTTCTGTTCTCTGATAAAATCTTGTAATTTTGAGAATTTGGTTACTCTGAGTCAAGAAGTAAAACATGTTTTCTTGTGCTTTTTATAATAACTTCAAAGGTATTTTGAAAAAAATGAACAGGGAAGTATAGTTTACTTCTTAATACTATTTCTTCTCAGGTTTGTAATTTGCTTACATATATTTTAGCTGCTGTTAACATTTTTATTTTGCTAGTAGGAGGACATTGCTTAAAATCAATAGTCCTTTTACACATAGTTTGCTTCTTGTACCCATACTGTTTGAATTGGTGCGAGGTATCAGATGTAGTATGATAAATTGTACAATGAAATGAATTTTTTTGCTTGTAGTAATTGTTTGCTCTCTCACAATGTGCAAAAGAAATGAATAATTAAAGTTTAATTTGATATCTGGTCACATCCCCCTATTTTAAGCAAATATCTTTGGTTTGCTCTTAAACAGTATACTTCAATTAAAAGTTTTATAAATTGAAAATTATTTATCATTTATTTATGACTTGTCAGGAAAAATTGTCATTTTTTAATCAAGTAATCTGAAAGTATGTTACATATGTAAAAATCAGAGGAAGTTGATTCTTAGAAAATTAACCATTTATTTACTACACATTTTGCTTTTCTTCTTTCACAAGTTTTGATTTTAGACTAGAAAAGAACTTTTCAATAAAAAGTCCTTTTAAAATATCCTGGAGTTTTAAATTTAAAAAATGTTTATTTAGCCCTCATGACTTCTGGCCAAACAGGCATATATTGGGAGGGAAGTGGGCATTAGTCGGCACCTTGCACCTCTGAAGCCCCTGGTGGTGGCGCCTCTCCCTGCAGCCTTTCTGCGCCAGGAGCCTGCGCTGGGTTTCTGTACGTGCCTGTACCGCTCTTTGATGCTTAATTGCCAGAAATACTTTCTTACTTTGATTTACAATAGATCTTATCCAGTGGATCCACTTTTGATTTTGGGAGCACTAAAATTGGAACTTTTGATTTTGATGAAATTGTTAATTTGACTCTGGGTCTGTAATAATTCAGACCAGCAGAAGTATTAAAACACCTTTTTGTATATATTATCGCTGCTAAAACACTTTTGGCTTCTTTCTGATTATCATTCTCTTTCTCTTCATTTGCGTCTTCTTCTAGGAGTCTGCGTTAGCACCTCTGTGCTACAGACCCCACTCTCTGCCCTTGTCTTCTGCGCCCAGTGTTGTGTGTGCTTCTGTCTCAGCCTAGGATTTGTCTGCTTAGTAATAAGCTCTGCTTGCCAGCAAACCCTGGAAATCATATATAGTTTCACGACCCTTTCCCAAGAAAGAGCACAAGCCTGATGATTGAATGTGCTCAGCACAATTTGTTGTCTAACCTTTCTGCGCATTCCTCTTTTTTGTGAGTTGAAATTTCCTAAGTTAATTTTCATTCTCTAATAACCTAGAATAGACTTTATGAATGCAAGAAACTATCCAAAGTCACCTAATTCGTTGCTGTGCCATAATATAGGTGTATGAGTGTATGTCTATATATATGCATGTGTGTGTATTTATATATACATGTGTGTACACACATACATAATGTAGCATTTAATATTTTAAAGGCCTTAGGAAACTTGAATATATGTGAAATTCGAATGTTATAATGTGTGCTCAAGGTTCGTTGTTTTCTAATATTTTGTTTTCATGTAAGTCTGTTATGAGGCCCTTTCTAATATTCATTTTCTCCCCTTAATGGTTCTTGGATGAAGAACCATATTTATGAAGTCCATACTAATTTAGCTTAAATTTATATTTTGGCTTATCATAGTGCCTAGATACATTTCCATTTACTTTGTGTAGAACACATTTCCCTATGGTTTTATTTTTATTTTTTAATTTTTTTGTATTTTTCTGAAGTTGGAAACAGGGAAGCAGTCAGACTCCCGCATGCGCCCGACTGGGATCTACCCGGCATGCCCACCAGGGGCAATGCTCTGCCCATCTGGGGCATCGCTCTGTTGCAACCAGAGCCATTCTAGTGCCTGAGGCAGAGGCCATGGAGCCATCCCTCAGTGCCCGGGCCAACTTTGCTCCAATGGAGCCTTGGCTGCAGGAGGGGAAGAGAGAGACAGAGAGGAAGGAGAGGGGGAGGGGTGGAGAAGCAGATGGGTGCTTCTCCTGTGTGCCCTGGCCGGGAATCAAACCCAGGACTCCTGCACTCCAGGCCGACCGGCCAGGGCCCCTATGGCTTTATTTTTATAATTTGTTTAGATTTTTATTTAGAAGAACTTTGTCTTTAATAATATTCCTTATCTAATTGCCTCAAAGGTTTAGAATTTGAGTGATCATTAAAGTGAAACATACCATTCAGTTTTGTTTTACTACTTTTCCACCATAGCATAAGATTATAATGGATTATAATGTGTAAGTATTGATTTGGCTTTCTGCTGATCTATTCAAATAAGCACTAATTTACATACAGAGGCAGGAGACCTAAACGGCAGCTCAGCTCTCAAACATTTGGCCTCCACAAACTACCTGAGAGAAATAAATGCATTAGTGATGGTGCACAGATGAATCGGTAAATAAAAAATAATACAGAAAGTTATATGAGGCTTAAATTTAAATACCATTTTGTCTTTCTGCATTCATAGAGATTTCTGGGGTATGATTATTTTCCAACTTACTTTTATGAAATAATTTTTTTCTTACCCAGAATTTGTAATACTACTTAGAGGTGATTGATAACAAGTGTGTGTATTCCATTAATTGGATAGAATTTTTAAGTAAAAATTATTTGATGAATAAGAGTCATTTTAATTTTTAATAACCGTTTTTATATCTTTTTATTGTTGTAATGGATGGGAAGACTTTTGGAATTACTGATTCTTTTTAAACAATTTAGATATTTTTAATATAGGTATACATAATACATTTTACTATATAATTAAGCAGTATTCTTAAGAAAAGAATATTTACATACATAAGAACTTAAACATACTTTTTTTCTCTCCATAAATTTTACTTTAAAGCCTGTGCTGTAATCAGAGTTGTTCAGGTATTAGTTTTTACATTTTCTTGGGGTCTTTACAGTACATATATATTTTTTCCTTTTTCTTTTTCTTTATTTCTGTTTTGTTTTTAGGTGAGAGGAGGGGAGTTAGTGAGATAGACTCCTGCATGTGCCCTGACTGGGATCTACCTGGCAACCCCATCTTGGGCTGATACTCGGGTACTGAGCTATTTTTAGTGCCTCAGGCAGATACGCTCTAATGGAGCTATCTTTAGCACCTGGGTCCACGCTGGAACCAGTCAAGCCACTGACTGCAGAAGGGGAAAAGGGAGAGAAAGGGGAGAGGGTGGAGAGAAGCAGATGGTCACCTCTCCTGTGTGCTCTGACCAGGAATTGAACCCGGGATGTCCATATGCTGGGCCGACACTCTATCCACTGAGCACCGGTTGGGGCCCAGATATATTATGATTTTTCAATTACTAATTTTATTTTAGTTTGACCTTTTTCTGTCATTACTTTTCACCTGGTCTTCAGAATCTAATATCAGCCTTCCTTTTCTGATTGTAACTTCTGGACTTCCATATTTAGCACATTTTTTAAAAAATATGAATTTAGTAGCTAACTCTACATTCTTTAATGTTTACATTTTTTAACCATTGGCTAATGGTACGTTTTTGCAAAACTTCTCTTTTAAGGTCATGTGCAAACACAGAGCTCTCCTTTTGCTCGGGGAAATGTATTTGGTGAGCCTCCAACTGAACTTCAGATTAAACAGCAAGAATTATACAAGAATTTTCTTCGGTTTCAGGTGAAATGTTTATTTGACCATAGTTTCAAAGTTTTATAAGTCTTAATGAACTGAACTTGCAGAAATTTTATCCACAGGAAAAAGAATAAATTCTAAAATGCCATGTAATTATCTACAATGTCTAATTTATATCAGATATAGGTAGTGCTAAAATTATGTCAGTCATTTCTGAAAAAGGAATAAGGAGACGTGTTAGGTATACCTGTTGACTTAATCTTTACTAAACTTTATTAAATCACAAATTGTTAAGAGTGCTAAAATTTCTAAGACTCAAAGACTTAATAAAATATTTACCTGTTTAGCAGAGAGTTAGTCTTTTTAGATATTTATATGTTATGAGAAAGTCAGTAGTTTTTTCCTTTTTCAAAGATTTGTTATTCTTGACTCAGTAGTATAGATTGGAAATAAAAATTGATATAATCACACTTGCATTTGTTTGCTGCATTTATGTATGTAAACAAATAGCATTTAAAATATGTAGTAGGAATGCCCAAAGGAAGGTACTTGAACACCTACTGTTTATTAAGCAGGCAGACATTCTGAACTCTCATACTGTGCTCTCCCTTGGGCTGAGTACTCAGGACACCAGAAGTGAATGAGAGACCTGCCCTGAGGGACTCACAGTTTCTTCCCCTCTCCCCACTGTCTCTACCCACAAGACCTTTCATCCTCAGATTACTCTGGTGGCCTGCTTCATCTTCCTTTCATATGACTTTATATGTTACTCTTTTTACTCAAAACCCGGTAGTACCTTCTCTTTTCTACAGGAATTTCCAAATTCCTTAGTCTGACATTTAAGGCTGTTTAAACTAATCCCAATTTCTTAAATTCCTCTTAAAGCTTTCTGATCCTAATTTTGTGGATGCTTATGTAAGGCAATGGCATAATAGATGCAGCTTTAAGGATGATTGATTTGGCATTAGTGTGTAGGATCTATTATTGGGATGTGAAGACATTGGAAGCAGTATTTTTCACCTGGTCTTCAGAATCTAATATCAGCCTTCCTTTTCTGATTGTAATATCAGCAAAGTGTGTAGGATATTGGCATTAGTGTGTAGGATCTATTATTGGGATGTGAAGACATTGGAAGCAGTATTTTTCACCTGGTCTTCAGAATCTAATATCAGCCTTTCTTTTCTGATTGTAACTTCTGGACTTCCATATTTAGCACATTTTTTAATGGAAATGGACAGTGGAAATGGATGGAAAGACCTTTGTAAGGGTCAACACATGAATAGAGATACTGAATATAAGAGAGTAGCATCAGAAGTCAGAAAGGGATTGGCCACTCAAGTCCTGTAGTAGCATTTTGAGAGTCATAGAGGTTCCTGTGAGACTTGAAAGGCCCCCCTGGTATGTTGCCCATAAAGACAGCAAATCAAAATTTACATAGCTTTTATTGTACTTTGCAAGTGTTGGCATGATCTAGGGCAGTGGTTGGCAAACTCATTAGTCAACAGAGCCAAATATCAACAGTACAATGATTGAAATTTCTTTTGAGAGCCAATTTTTTTAAATTTAAACTATATAGATAGGTACATTGTTATTAACTTAATTAGCGTACTCCTAATCTGGCCTTTGAGCCACACTCAAGGGGCCAAAGAGCTGCATGTGGCTCACAAGCCATGGTGTGCTGACCACTGGTTAGGGTAGAATTCAGGAAATAAATAAAATCTTGCTATTGTATAGCTTTGTTATTGTTTCTAAGATACTTTTACATATCTTATCTCATTAAATCTCAAGACTTTGAGAAAAATATACTGCTCACAAAAATTAGAGGATCAGGGAACATGCAGGTACTCCAGTACTTTCAGCCTTTTGTATAGTGCATTTTCACCAATGAAACAAAAGTTGGTTTTGTATCTCATTTGCATAATCAACTTTCTTTGACTTGTCAATTGCTTTTCTGATGTTCTTGTTTAATTAAAAAAACAACAACAAATGCTTCTTTTTTAAATTGCTTCATATTCATTTTGAAATATTCCCTAATTTTTGTGAGCAGTGTATTTTATGACCTCCAACCAAAATCCAGGCAGAGAGGCTCAGCCCCGGAGACTGGTGCTGGAACTGTCTCCTGACTTACGTCTTGCATCTGTGGGCACGGAACTTATATTTCCTGAGAGGTCTGGGAAGTCTTTCCCTCTGGAAAATCTAGTAACAGGGAAGCTTTTTAAGTAGGTTAGTTTCAGAGGAAGTCCAGCATTCAGTTCTTTGACCTGTAAAACCTGAGGCCTGTGAATGGATTGCTCTCAATGGGTTCACGTCTTTCTTTTAGCAGACTCTTAATTCCTCCTCCCCCTTTTTTTTAGCAGTGTTTCTATTTTAAAGATTTTATTTATTGATTTTACAGAAAGAGGAGAGAGAGGGGTGGAGCAAGATATATCAGCTTGCTTCACTTCAGTTGTTCATTGATTGCTTTCTCATACGTGCCTTGACCTGGCAAGCCCAGAGTTTCAAACCAGCAACCTCAGCATTACAGGCCAGTGCTCTACCCACTGCGCTACCACAGATCAGGCGAGTGGTCTCTTAACCTCGACTTCTTTCCCCTCAAAGTCTAACACAGAACTAGCTAACTGGTACTACTATTCAACAATGTAGTAGTGTCAGGCAAGAAGTATCCCCAAACTTAAGTGTTAAAAGAAATGTTATAAAATGTTCAGATCTGTGCACAAAGATGGCAAAAGAAGCCTTGGCTCCCCTGTGTTTGTGCCAAAAATTTAAGTTAATGCACCAGCAGTCTTCATGTGGTTAAAATCTGCTAAATAACACGTGTGCATGTTTAGATACCATTTTAAATTAGAGCTTAAAAATAATACATTTAATAAAATAGCCTGACCTGTGGTAGCGCAGTGGATAAAATGTGGACCTAGAATGCTGAAGTCACTGGTTAGAAACCCTGGCCATACCCCGGTCAAGGCATATACCAGAAGCAACTACTGAGTTGATGCTTCCAGCTCCTCCTCACTCACTCTCTCTCTCGTGTATAAAATCAATAAAGTCTTAAAAAATTAAAAAAAAAAAAAAAAAGTTGCAGGACCCTTGAAGTACTCTTGTATCAGACCGTTTGAAAGCCCCTCACCTAGAAGCTGGCTTTCCTCTTTCTGTTGGAATGATAGTTATGTGGAGTCACTGAGTGTGACCTGTTTATGTTGTGACCCTTAATGGAGGAGACCCTGATTGTGATATTTTTTTATGGACTAGAAGAAGTGGGGAACTGATTGTTAAATGTGAGGTTTTATTTTCCATATATGTTTTCTCTAGGTACATGGTTCTTAGAGAATTGATTATGTGCATACTGCTTAGTACTAAAATTAGTATTGTGTATAT
This sequence comes from Saccopteryx bilineata, assembly GCF_036850765.1. Taxonomy (NCBI): domain Eukaryota; kingdom Metazoa; phylum Chordata; class Mammalia; order Chiroptera; family Emballonuridae; genus Saccopteryx; species Saccopteryx bilineata. Next base: position 65,119,728 of record NC_089492.1, read on the forward strand.
TTAATGTGTGAGAAACAAGTGTTGGAAAAAGCACTAGCTATAATATCATGGGACATGTAAGAAGATTAAAGTTCTTATAGTTCAAAAGATTGACAGCACTAGATGTAAGTCTTGAAGCTAGGGCCATGGCAGATAGAACAACAAAATAATACGAATGGCTGTAATCAGTGTGTACGTAAGAGTAACTGAAATCCACTGAGTACCATTGAGCTTCCCTGCCTCCCTGTCCGAGGGTTCCCTGCCTCAGGCCCTGCACTTGCCTTCCAGCGTCCCCCAGTGTTCAGCACTGCACACCACAGGCGGCGTTCAGGACGAGCCTTCATTGTGAGTCCTTGTGGCTAAAATCCTCTTTTCCCTTACAATTTGCCAGTTAGTAAGAAAGGAGAAAGGGCATGCTGAGGGAGGGATTCTTGCATAAAGAATAAATAAATGCTGAAATACTGATTTTACTGTTGTTCAGGATACTAATCAAGCCGGGGAACTTTGACACATCTAGTTATTAAGAGGAGGAAACCGAACAGGAAAGTTTCTTAAGGTCACACAGTTTTTAAGTATTTGGTGGGGCTGGAATTTTACTCATTGCTGTCAACGTCACATCATATAACCTCCCTAAGAAAATACAGGAAAATGAAAAATTCAGGAAGTCATTTTAACTTGCAAAAAGAGTATACGAATGTTGAATTCATAGGCTACTAGAAAAGTTAAGTGGTACTCCAGCTTCTCAGTATTTACAAAGAAATGCCCGGGGTCCTTGTTCAGATTGAGGAGAAGAGGCAGAGGGAGGAGGCGGAGCGCGAGCGCCTGAGGCTGGCGGAGGAGCGCGAGGAGAGGCGGCTGGCGGAGCAGCGGGCGCGCATCCAACGGGAGTACGAGGAGGAGCAGGAGCGGAAGAGGGAGAAGGAGGAGGAGGTGCGTTTTCTGCCCACGCTGTGTTTTTATTTAATCTGGGAAGGAAACTTTTATTCTGACTTGAAAACATGTTTATCACCTCCAGAGGAAGACCAGTCTTGGAATACATGTAGAAAAGACCAGATTAGTATCCATTCATTGCATATTATTCAAATAAAGTGAAAGACTAAGTTAAAAAAAGAGATAAATGATGATTTTTAAAGCCAAAATGTGGTTTGGGCTAAGGTCTTTACAAAAGATGTCTAATGTGTTATCGTTAAGCAGATAACTTCTTGATGTTAAAGAACACTGTCATTGGTATCTTCAGTTTTACCTCTCTTTACTTCAGATAAATAAAGCAGCACATTTTTGAATAGACTGTGAGAATGTATGTATGGAGAGTATATATTTTTCTTTTTCTTTTAAAGCAAAGACTAAAAATTGAGGAGCTTATTCGGTTAGCTGAAGAAAGACGAAAAGAAGCAGAAAAAAAGAAGAAGGAAGAAGAAGAAAAACATAACCAACAACTTCAGCACTACTATGAAAGACAGAATATAATTGGGGAAGAAACAAAGGTGAGCCCCAGACAGAAATGTCAGTTAAACCTAGAGTTAACCCACTTTCAGTGTGAGAGTCGTGGAGGTGTGAGCATGTGAGCGAGCGGAAGAGGGGCCTGTATTCCCCCTTCTATTGCAGATTGGCTCTGGGTACGTGTGTGATGACGTCACTGGGCTTTGTTGCTCTTCCCCCCAGAGAGTGTAATCAGGTTTACTTGGCTCTTCTTAGTCTTTTCCCCACACTGATAGAGAGAGAGGAGGAGAGAAAACTAGACGGAAGAAGGAGAGAGAGAGAAAAGCGTCAGCTCGCTGTTTCACTTGGATGTTCCATTTAGTGGTGCATTCATTTATCGTTTCTAGTTCATGCCCTGGCTGGCATCGAACCCATGACCTCTGGTGCACAGTGTCGACACAATCCACTGAGCCACCTGACCAGGGCCTCTCTTTAGTCTTGTTCCCATGGTCGATGGCCAGCACCCTCTAACCCAGGGGTCCCCAAACTTTTTACACAGGGGGCCAGTTCACTGTCCCTCAGACCATTGGAGGGCCAGCCTATAAAAAAAACTATGAACAAATCCCTATGCACACTGCACAGATCTTATTTTAAAGTAAAAAAAGCAAAACGGGAACAAATACAATATTTAAAATCAAGAACAAGTAAATTTAAATCAACCAACTGACCAGTATTTCAATGGGAACTATGTTCCTCTCACTGACCACCAATGAAAGAGGTGCCCCTTCCGGAAGTGTGGCGGGGGCTGGATAAATGATCTCGGGGCCGCATGTGGCCCGCGGGCCGTAGTTTGGGGACCCCTGCTCTAACTGTTCATAACAAAAGTATAGAAATTGAGCATAAATGTTTTGAAACTGATGTAGTAGTTTGATGTCTGTTGAATCTACTAATACAGAGTTGGGTTTGAATTGTGTAATGTCTTTTTAAATTTTTTCATTTATCTGGTAATACATTCTGATTCTGTTTACACGTTTGTCCATGATGGGTTGGAAGTTAAAGAGGAAGAACTAGGGCTCACCACAGACTGTTTTGAAGTTCATGTCTCAGGGGATCAAAGTTCTCAGGTGTATGAGTCAACGTTAGACAGAGGTTTCTCTCCAGAAAGATAGCTGCCCCCTACCTAGAGGATCTAGTTTGCACTCATGCTCATAACGTAATCTGTATTTAAAATGCTGCATAAGTATCACAGGGGACTTGTTAAAAATACATGTTCTCGGGTCTCAGCTACACAGTATCTGATTTACTGAGTCTGAGGGATTGAGATGTAGTCAGTTTATGGACCACACTTTTTTGTATGTGTGTGAGAGAGAAAGGGAGCGACAGGAGGGAGGAGGAGGAGAGAGATAAGAAGCATCAACTTGTAGTTGCTTCACTTATTGCTTCTCATTTGTGCCTTGACTGGGAGACTCGACCTGAGCCAGTGACCACTTACTTGCTCAAGCCTGTGACCTTGGGCTCAATCCAGCGACCTTGGGCTTCAAGCCAGTGACCCCAGGATCATATTGATGATCCTGCTCTCAAACTGGTGACCTTAGGGTTTCAAACCTGGGACCCCGCATCTCAGATCAACTCTCTGTCCACTGTTCCACCACCAGGTTAGGCTAGATCACATTTTTAAAAACCCTGTATGTCTTATAGGTTTAACCCAATTTAAGAAAATTATTTTTAGAAATTTAGATTTATACAAACATTATTTCTTCTAAGCAGTACTCACAATAAGATCAGTTTACCAGTGGGATCCTCTGGTATATGACTGCGGTCTGGTGTACCGTGTAAGGTGTAACCCATTTTTAATAATATGAGCCATTTCTGAGTGGTTCAGACACACTATTTGATTTCTTATCTTGGGATTTCATGGTAGTAGAAATGGTAAATATTCACAATTAGCATTTGCTAAAACATTGTTTAAAAAATTTATAAATCTATATTTTTTGTATATTTTCAATGCTCTAGAAATGTTTGGCAATAGTCTTTGTTTTTAGGATAAGGAAGTTCAGCCTTTTAAAGTATAATGTTCAAATGTCCTATTTTTTTAGTTAAGTTTATAGGTTATTTAGAATGAAAGAGATTTTTTAGTTTCCCATAATTCTGTTTCTGCCAATTTATGTTTAAGAAAAAACTGTATTCCTTAGAAGTATATACTTTTGTGACTCTTAAAGTTTAATTGTGAAATACCATAGATTTTGAAACCAGCTATAATTTGTTTAATGCCTTTTGCCCTTAATTCTGAGGTTATCGTTGCTAGATGCCATTTTTCCCTTATTTATGTAATGCCCGGTACCTATTTTTTTTTGACAGAGACAGAGAGAGAGTCAGAGAGTAGGACAGATAGGGACAGACAGACAGGAAGGGAGAGAGATGAGAAGCATCAATTCTTCGTTGTAGTGCCTTAGTTGTTCAATGTTTGCTTTTTCATATGTGCCTTGACTGGGGGGCTACAGCAGAGCAAGTGACCCCTTAAGCCAGTGACCTTGGACTCAAGCCAACGACTTTGGGCTTCAAGCCAGCGACCATGGGGTCATGTCTATGATCCCACACTCAAGCCAGCGACCCCTCACTCAAGCTGGTGAGCCTGTGCTCAAGCCAGCAACCTCGGGATTTCGAACCTGGGTCCTCTGCATCCCAGTCTGATGCTCTGTCCACTGTGCCACCGCCTGGTCGGGCCCTAGTACCTATTTTTATTATTTTCATTTTTACTTCTTACCATTTTACATTTTTTTTGGTTAGCTTGTATATTTAGTTTTTTGAATTTGTATTTGAACTGTAATCTGAGAGTTAAATCAGAGAGGGATGTTTAAATCCATTTATATTTATCGTAACCAGTACGTTTGATCATAGTAATTGAATTTTCACTTTTTGTTTTGCTTCCTTTGGTAGTTACTTGTTTTCTGATTGTGTGGACTATGCTTTGTTTACTTTATTCTGTCCAGATGATGTTGACTTTTTGATCTGCTTGTGATCACCTAGGGTTTTTTTGTTTTTTGGTTTTTTTTTAATGAGAGGCAGAGACAGACAGGAAGGGAGAGAGATGAGAAGTATCAGCTTGTAGTTGTGGCACTTTAGTTCATTGATTGCTTCTCATACGTGCTTTGAGCTGGGGTATATATAGTTACTAGAAAGCCCGGCAGTCATATGAAATGACCGCTATTCTAGATATTATAAATTGTAATTAAAATGATTTGTGCAAAGGTGTCTTCTAATTCAAACTGAATTACCCAGGGCAGGCAGTGAGGACACCCCTTTGCTTAGTGCCCCATGGGGTTTCCCCCTTCTACTTGCTTAATTGCTTAAAATAGAGTGCAATGAAGGAAACCACTGGCGGTACATTTCTTAAGAGCCACCGCTAGCTCAATAAATAAAGGTGATTTAAATAATAAAATGTTAATTCACATGTCAAAGATTTCTTTATACACAACATTTCTTGTGTAGATCTTTCCATCATTTTTTACAATGTTTCCGTACTTGCAACATTGAGAAAATCCTTTCTTGCCACAGTCAAATCGATTAGTTTCTAACTTGAAGTTTAAGGACTGACAGTGTTCACATTTAATATTCATGTCACCAGAAGAATGCTCAAAAATTAAAGTTTCTCTGTTTGAAACTGTTTTAATCCTTTTTGCGTTTTGGTCAGCATTACTCTGTTGTTTTTTTTTTGCATTTCTCTCCTGCCTTTGTTCAAGGGACTCATTTTGTCGAGACAGGCTTTTTTGTCTTGCATCTGAGGCAAGCCTTGTTTCTCTATGCTCATCAGTCTCATTTTACCGAGAAAGACGCATTTGCTCTGCGACTTGAAGCAAGCCTTGTCTTTCTCTGCTCAGTGGTTTCTTTTTGTTGAGAAAGCCGTTTTTGTGCAGCTTTAGCTCCTTTTCTCTCCTCTTCAGTGGTGTATTTTCTAGGAGGCATTCTTAAAAGAAATTACGTTAAGACGTAGTTTTTATGTAAAACAGATGATTGCCAATGCAAACAAATGTTCACCTTCCCCCTGACACGCTCAATTTGCGTTCAGCCTTAAATTGTTTCAAAAGCAGATGATTGCCAATGCAAACAAATGTTCACCTTCCCCCTGACCCGCTCAATTTGCATTCAGCCGTGGCAACTTCACCCCATTGGCTAGTACAGTTATGCAAGCAACCAATAAGCTATCGACGACAAACAGACACTTAAGCCGCATATAATAAAGAAGCCAGTGACACCTTGCTCAAGCCAGTGAGCCTGCGCTCAAGCTGGTGACCTTGGGGTTTCAGACCTGGGTCCTCTGAGTCCCTGGTCAGTGCTCTGTTTACTGTGCCACTGCCTGGTTGGGTATCATCACCTAGAAGTTTTTTTTAAAAGTTCTCTTTCATATATTTATAATTTTATTAAAGTCATTAGTGAATGTGATCTTTGATTTTCTACTGAGCAGAATGAACATCTGCACATATACTCTGGTCTGGAGAATTTTTTTTACCAAGGTAATTATTGCATTTTGTTAGGAGTCTATGTTTTCAGCATCTTGATTTTAATGTGAAATGGAAACTATTAGCTTTATTACACTGTAAACTGAAATCCTGTTATATTTTCATATGGAGACATAGCACCTGCTGTGATCTGGAGATTCCCTCATCCATGCTGCTCTTGGTGACGAGGGACGAGGTTTTAGTTGCTGATTTCTGTTTTCCAGAAAGGTTTTGTTTGTTTTATGAATTGTCCTATTTCTTTTTATTAAGATGATTTGATACTTTGGCTATATATTTTTATTTTGGTTGCTTTCTTAATACTCAGTATTGTATTCCTTTACTTAAGTTTGTTGAATTATTTTTTCTGACATGAGAGTCATATTCTTTTAACAAGGATATCTAACTCCATTTATGTTTATTAATGTTTATTATAACTGATGCATTTGATTTTATGTAACTTTTTATGACTTTTTTTGTAAAAAGTATTTTAAAAAATAAAAGAAGTAATAACATTTTAAACTTCTTAGATGGTCACATATTAAGAGTGTATGTGAACACACATATATATGTATACATGTGTGTGTATACACCTACATTTATTGGTATATGTGTGTATGTATACATATTTTTTTTTCCAGCACTTGAGACAGCCTTCTCCTGTAGTTCCTGCTCTTCAGAACAAACTTGCAAGCAAACTCCAAAGACCTCCTTCAGTGGACAGCATTATAAGTTCCTTTATTCAAGTACATATGTTTTTCTTCTGGCTTGTTAATCTTAGCTAAGTTATTTTGGGTTGGGGAGGGGAGATAGTGATACAGACTCCCACATATGCCCTGACCGGGATTCACCTGGCCACCCCTGTTCGGTGACAATGCTTGAATCAGTGAGATGTTTTTAGCACCTGAGGGTGACACTTGGATCAACCATGCCATTGGCTGTGGGAGTGAAAGAGGGAGAAAAGGGGGAGAAGGAGGGAGAGAGAAGTAGATGGTCGCTTCTCATCTGTGTCCTGACCGTAAATTGAACCCAGGGCATCTATATGCCAGATTGATGCTCTATCTACAGAGCTGCTAGCCAGGACCAGAATTTTCTTATCATATTTAGCTAGGTTAAATTTTTTCAGATCTGAAATATAGATAATGTCTATATTAATTTGTTACTTTGGTTGTAACTAATAGTATTTGGTGCCTTTTAAAGCTTAAATATTTTGACAAATCACGATTTAGCAATGATTCTTGTCTAGGTCCTCAAGAATACCTTTTGCTTTGATAATGTATCTTCTGGCTAGCTGTAGTTATGCTAATGAAGTTCCTTATACTTTAGAATGAGCTATAGAGAGCTGGGAAAATGTTTCAGGAGGGTTGATCCTAAAGTTGACTCATGAAGAATGAGTAGGAATTTGCCATAAAGAGAAAGAGGGTGAGGGACTTCTGTGCAAGATAATGGAGGGAGGGAGGCGCACGGCACACGTGGAGGATGCACCGTGGTTGGGTCAGGGACTGGCAGTGTAGAGGATGTGGCAGTCAGAACATACACAGGGAAGCATGTGGAGTGGTGAGGGGTTTGACTATCCCATAGACTAGTGGCTACCAAACAGGTTAGTTACCAGAACAGACAAACATCCTTAGAAGAACATCTTCCTGAATCCTACCCTCTGAAATTTCGATGTAATGAGTCCATGATAGATAATGTATGGGAATTCATTATAATATTTAAATAGAATAAAATGGCCAGACTTGTGTTGCAGAATGTTCTCTTAGGCAGTGGTGTGGAGATATGTTTTGGAAACCAGAATACTTTTGCAGATCTGAGACTTTGATGATCTGAGCAAAGGCAGTGACAATAAGAACTGAGAGGGGTGACAATGCCAAGATATATTCAAGAGACACAGATAGTGGTATTTACTGACTGTGGTAGGTAGGAGTCAGTGACAACTGTCAAGTTTCTGGTGAGGGCTACACAGAGTAGGGTTGAAATAGAGGTGGTGGCTCAGAAGGAGGTCCGGACTGGATCTGTAGTTCTGAAAGTCATGAACATTTTGCTAAAGATGGAATGCTAGGGAATCACTAACATTTAAGAAGCAAAGGAAAGAGACAGAGAAAAAGTGATAGTGGCAATGATGTTAGTTGCTACTGGCCAAGTAAATAAGGGCTTTAGTGCCCATTGAGTGCATCCCTGGGGTCACTTGGTGACTGGTGAGTGCAGGGCTGTGGAGCAAAGGGGTGCAGAGCAAAGTCAGTGCTGTGTGGGGCAGGGTGAACGGGAGAAGGACGTGGCACCACATGTACCGTGTCTGTCACTGTTTTAAAGAAGCATGGCTGGAGGGAAGCAGGGAGTGGACAGGAGACTTATGAAGGGTGAGAGAATTTTTTTTTTAACAAAAGGGAGAGAGTTTTAAGCATGTTGAGATTAAGGAGAGAAGAAAAGGGTGAAGAAAAGGGACTAGTTGATGGGGCCGATGGGAGTCACTTCCCAGCTACAGAGTACAGGGTAAAGTAAGGGTACCTTTGAACAGGCACAGACTCTGCCGTCGTGGTGGGAAGGGGAAATGGATATAGATAAGTCTATAGGAGGATAATGGGGAGTTTGATTTCTTTACATATAGTTACTTCAGAAAGTATTCTTTTCAGGAGTACTTGAGTAGGGAAGACATACTGAATGCATCTGTCATGATTGTTGAACAGGAGCGTTCCGTGTCCAGGGCCCAGTCTCCTCCTGTACCTGCCAGGAAAAATCAGCTCCGTGCAGAAGGTGGGCTTAACTATTAAACCTGTAATCTACAGCATTTTTAAACATTTTATTTTGAAATAATTATAGACTCATGCAACATTGCAAAACAATATAGAGGTCCTGGGCACCTTGTCCTCCCTCCCCTGTGGTGACTTGTGACCTGGGACAGTGTCGCCCCCAGGGGTGGACAGGGCTGTGCTCCACAGGCGCTGGCCAGGCCCCTGGCTGCCCACATGCTCAGGGGGTGTCTGTGCTGTGCTTCTCTGTGTGTTACCACGTACAAGCTTTGTAACCGCCACACAGTCGAGGAGCAGGTCTGCTGTGTCACCACCCGGGAACTCCCTGTGCTGCCCCTTTGAGTGGCATTCTCCTCCCCCCACAGAATAGTGCTTCCAAAATTCCTGTTTTATCAGAAATGTTGTGGGTCTTACGGATGTTCATAAATGTGATCTGTATGTGTAAGACATTAAAAATAACTCATAGAAATGTCTCTCTGAGCACTTTAGCTCTAAGAAGTCAGGTTGTGTTTTAATGCTTGATCTTTTATTCTCAAACGTGCTTTATTTTTTACTAATAAATGGAAATTTGCAGAGGAGAAAAAGAATGTAATTCTGGAATTATCAGAAATGCGAAAACAGCTTCGTAGTGAAGAGCGGCGTCTACAAGGGCAGTTGCTGCACATGGACAGTGATGATGAAATTCACATAAGGTAAGTTTAGAGTTGCGTTTTTCATTTGTTCCCAAATTCTTTTGTGTTCGGGATGAGGAATCATATGTCAATCAGAATCTACCCAGTAATTATAGTTTTGAAGTAGGGTTAATTAATCTGTATTTTAAAGCCCCTTTATTAGAATGGATAGTTTGCATGCTTGAAAAGTTTTTAATAGATTGTTAGTGAAATTTTAATGACTGAAATTGCCTTTTCTCCCAAAAGAATTTTAGCTAAATAATTATATTTTAGTGGAGGAATTCAGTGCAGGTAAGACAAAAAATAGTGTATGATTTTTGAGTCTCTTTGTGTTTGTAGTATATGGTAGGTTTTCTCTTTCTCTTTTTTTTTTGCAAGTTTTTTTAAAAATTAATATGCTTTGATTCACTTTCTGTGATTTTTACGTAAAGTTATCCTCATAAAATTTTTGTCCATGATTGTTGACTTTATTCACCATGAAAATATGGGATATTTAATGAATACTTATTTAAGCCTAACATAAAATATTTAAATTGAGCATTAGAACTCTCCTTCTGTACTGCAATAATTTACTTATGGTGGTGGTATTGACAGGAATTGGGGAAGAGGAAGGAAGAAGAAAGAAGTAGCATTTCTTGAAGGAAAACCAGAAGTACTACCCCTAACTCTGACTGTTCAGTAGGGTCAGACTGAAAAACTGCCGTTGGGAGCAGGCCCTTTAAGCTCTGTCTTGAGGATGGGTTGTCTCGCTGCGGAAATCAGTGCTCAAAAGGAATTGACTAAGTGGAACCTCATGAACCCCGGGCCGCCGGCTGCCGAGGGTACTTTGTAAGCTAACCTAAACTTTGATAAGGAAGTCCAAGACAGGAGGCGGGAAAACAAGACTAGAAGACCCAGACTGGGGTTACAGAAACAATCTCCTTATTTTCCTTTCTTAGTCTTCTACAGAATCAGACATAGAAATTTGGTCCTTGTGAGGAAAATGGAAGGAATGGAAAATTTCAAAATTGGAATAATCTTGGTGACATTACGAAGGCTACTTTTATGTTTTCCTTGAACAGTGTGTTGTTTTCTGAAATACTTCTTGTCCGGCAGATTGACTTACAGATGACCAACTATTTAAGATCAATGTAGTGGGCAACTACCACACTTTCTTTAATTAAAGGGTGTTTATATTTTTAAAAACTAAACAGTCTGTTAGAAAACTTGCAAGCAGAACAGTTTCTACGTGCGCCTCACTCAGTGTGCCATGCTGTTGACATCCTTATTTTAGCCTTATTACCAGAGCATGATTGTCATAACTAAGAGCTGACACTAGAGTGTTGGTACTAACTACATCTCAGAGGTTACGGATTTTTCCAGCTTTTCTGTGACTGTCCCTCCAGGGACCACACTGCGTTCAGTTGCCATTTCCTCTGCTCTGGGACAATTTTTCAGTCTCTCCTTGGTTCTCATGACTGATAGGAACAGGACTGGCCAGGTATCTTGTAAAATGGCCACCAGTCTGTTTCTCTCGTGTTTTCTCGTGATTAGACTGGGATGAAGGGTTTTGGAAAGAATAGCATGGAGTACCCCTCTCATCACTGTGTCAGAGGGTACACGGCATCCACATGACATCTCCGGATGGGAGCCTTACTGTTTGGTTACAGTATTTTCCAAGTTTCTCCACCTCAGTAACTATTCTTTGAACATGAATCACTAAGAGTGGGGAAGGAGGTGGGACTAAACACCAGCCCTTAGAGAAGGTGTTATTTAACTAGTGTATTATTTAGAATTCTCTGTAAGAAAGATTTGTTTCTTCTCTTGATTGACTTACTGAGTCATTTGTTTATATCACTGTTGTCACTGCTCACAAAAATTAGGGGATATTTTATTGCTTCATATTCATTTTGAAATATCCCCTAATTTTTGTGAGCAGTATATTTTATACTGTGGGTTATAATCAATTACTTCATTGTTTATGTTGTTCAGATTGTTGCTGCTTTAGCCATTGGGAACTCTTTCAAGGTTGGCTCCTTTGACATGTCCCCATCCTTTTGTTTTCTTAGCACGTCCTTACTTTCTGGCACTACAAGGTGCTTGTATTTCCCTTGCCTCAGCCCTAGAATCAGCCATTTCTCCAGAGAGCCCTGGTTCCTCTTCTGGAATGATATTTAGAAACCAAGCTCTGGATGCTGGGTGTGCTTGCTGCTACTGGGTGTCACTGTCTCCAGGCCCCAGACAGAGCTACGTGATGACATATATGTAAACTAAGTCATAAGCATGTCTTTAACTGTTCTTGTGTCTATCAGTTTGTGTATCATTTAAGTTCATACTATCTTTGACTCTAATCTTGTATGTGGTAGTATTTTAAGGTAGCATGTTAATCTGCCTAATTATGCTTTGCTTAGATATTTTTGGTATTCTCCAAGCATGTTCTGGCTAAGTAAACAGGGTGAGGAAATTTGAAAACATAGCCTGGCTGGATAATGAAATATTAAACCAAGGTGTCACTTTTCTTTAAAATTATTTTTAAATTTAATTTATTGATTTTAGAGAGAGGAGAGAGGGAGAAAAGGTGAGGGAGGAGCGGGAAGCTTCAACCTGTAGTCGTTACTTCTTATATGTACTTTGATCAGGCAACCCTGGGGTTTTGAATTGGCGGCCTCAGCATTCCAGGTTGATGCTTTATCCACTGTGCCACCACAGGTCAGACCAAGTTGACAATTTTTTTTTCTTTTCCCTTTTCATCCCCTCCCCTCCCCTTTTCCCTCCCCTCCCCTCTCCTCCCCTATCCCCTCCCCTTTTCTATCATTTCCCCTCTCCTCCCCTATCCCCTCCCCTTTTCTATCCTTTTCCCTCCCCTCTTCTATCCCCTCCTTTCCCTTCCCCTCCCAACCCCTCTCTCCACTCCCCTCCCATCCTCTCCCTCTCTTCCTCTCCTCCCCTCTCCCCTCCCTTCCCCTAGGGGAGATAGATAGATAGACTCCCACATGTGCCCTGATCAGCAACCCCATCTGGGGTCAGCTATCCTCAGCGCCTGGGGCTGACTCTCAGACCAACTGAGCCACTTGCTGCGAGAGGGAGAGAAGGGAGAGAGGGAGGGAAGTAGAAACAGATGGTCGCTTCTCACTGTGCCCTGACTGGTGATCAAACCCAGGATATCTGCACACTGGGCTGATGAGCAAACTGGCCAGGACCCAAGGTGGCAATTTTCTCTCTTTTTTTTTGTGTGACCGAGACAGAGAAAGAGAAAAAAGGATAGGGACAGAGAGACAGGAAGGGAAAGACATGAGAAGCATCAATTCTTTGTTGAGGCTCCTTAGTCTCCTTAGTTGTTCGTTGATTGCTTTCTCATATGTGCCTTGACTTGGGGGGGGGGGCGGCATAGTAGAGTGAGTGAGCCCTTACTCAAGCCAGTGACCTTTGGGCTCAAGACAGCAACCATGGGGTCATATCTATGATCCCACGCTCAAGCCAGCTACCCTGCGCTTAAGCTAGTGAGCCCACACTCAAGCCGGTGACCTCGGAGTTTCGAACCCGGGTCCCCTGTGTCCCAGTCCGCTGCTCCATCCACTGCACCACTGCCTGGTCAGGCCCAAGGTGGCAGTTTTCAATGATGAATTCTTCTTAGTAAGTCAACTATTACTAAGTAATTGAGAGATCACTATAGTTTTTTTAATATTTAATTTTATGATACAAGTGCTTTAACTGTTGCTGATTTCTTTATATAAAACATGCATATTTAATTCAGTGAGTGGACTGTTGACATTTTATTTCCATTCATAAATTGAAGACTGTGCTCTCTTTTGGTAAAGTGTGTGATTTAACCCTTTGAGTAGTACGAACATTCATGTACATTCTTATGCCTCCTGACCATCCAGAGTATGATTGATTGATTTTAAAAATGTATAAGGCAACATTATAAAAAGGTAAATGTATGCTATTGTTTCCATAAATTGGTTATCAAAGAAACATGATTTTAAGTTAATAAAACTGTAACTGGAACTAATTTCATTTTTTGAAAAAAAAAATCACTCCCAGGGGTCAGCAAAGCATGAAAAAAACTCACTACTCAAAGAGTTAGGAAAGAAACCAGGCAGTTTTTCAGTTTTCTCATTTGCAGGTCATACATGGTAATGTCTACCCCATGAGATTCTAGTGAAGAGGAAATAAATGTATGTGTTTGAAAAGTACCTTGTAAATTCTACATGCGAACTTAAGTTAGATAAGGTAGATGTTAGACTCATAATCAAGAATTTGTTAACTTTTTTGGGGTGTAATTTTATATGTGTATCATGATGAGAAACACCTCAGGGTTGGTTCTTTATTCCAATTTTGGAATAGTTTCACAAAAAGAAACTTCATTCACTACATGATTGAGCCTCCACTCTGTGCTGGGCACAGAACAGACAGGAGCCTGGATCCCATAGCCTCATTCCCAGTCATCAGCCTTGATGAAACCATAGGGCTTCTATAGTATAATGGCCTTCTAGGAGCCTGTTTAGTATTCGTTTTACACTTAAATGAACCTCCTCTCACTTAGGCAGCTCACTGTTAGAGGTGTGTGTAGCCTTGACAAAGTAGTTTTGCCTGGTGAATCCCTCATCTGAAAGGGAACTCCAGGGGAGCAGAGCACTGCCTGCTGGTGTCCTCCTGTCCCCAGGGGGTGCTCAGGGGAGATTTAGTGAATCAAGAAATGAAGGTTGGAGTCTGGCCAACTCTTACACCTATAGCATAGAGCTGCATTTTCAAAACTGTAGGGGGACTGCCTGCTGCTGAGGGAAGCAGCAGGAGATACTTGGCTTTACTTTATTTTCAGGGCTAGAGTACCATACCTGTCCTGTCCTCTGAACACCACTTCCCCAAAGCCCCAGCAGAAAACTCCCTCAGTGAGCGGCAGGCCTGTGTATTAATTCCCTAGACACCACAGGAATTCAGTATTAACGAATTAGGTATCAAGTTTCCTGAAAGCCTATTGTTAATTAGTGTTGGGGACTGTGGATAATAACACATTATATTGGGTAGCGTATTAACACCATATTTGTCTGTATAATTTCTATTTTAGAGTTGGGGAAGGTAACATTTATTGAGTACCCAATACATGTCACGTACTATGCTGGGTACTTGATAGTATATAATTTCACTGAATTCTCACACTTACAAGACTAAAAGAGCTAGATATTATCTGCATCTTACAGATGCCAAAATCAGGGTCAAACTGCTAATCTTTGAACCTTGGCTTCTCTGGCCTCACGGACTGTGATCCTGATTCCGCATGAGCATTTAGGGTAAAGCTAAATTAAATAATTTTACTCTTACGTACTTTGCATCTGAGCATTTTGAAAGATTAGAAACAATGACCTAATAAATACCCTATTTTTTAGTATAAGGGATTGAAGTAACAAATATTAGAGTAACTGTTTATAATATATTCTGGTGAAAGTGCCACATTTCTTTTTTTTTTTTTAATTTTTATTTATTTATTTATTCATTTTAGGGGGGGAGAGAGAGAGAAAGAGAGAGAGAGAGAGAAAGGGGAGGAGCAGGAAGCATCAACTCCCATATATGCCTTGACCAGGCAAGCCAGGGTTTTGAACCGGCAACCTCAGTGTTTCTAGGTTGACGCTTTATCCACTGCACCAGAAAGAGAGAGAGAGAGAGAAAGGGGAGGAGCAGGAAGCATCAACTCCCATATATGCCTTGACCAGGCAAGCCAGGGTTTTGAACCGGCAACCTCAGTGTTTCTAGGTTGACGCTTTATCCACTGCACCACCACAGGTCAGGCCAGTGCCACATTTCTTGAATGCAGTGTGACCTCAGATTTTCTTCCCAGAAAAACACATTTATCATAATTTGTCACAGGAAAAGGGAAAGGAACCCTATGGATGTATTTGACATGGCTCGACACCGGTTGCAGGCTCCTGTCCGAAGACAGTCACCAAAGGGCTTAGAGACGACTACTTTTCAGAATATTTATGACTTTAATGAGCTGAAAGATAGAGGTGAGTAGAATGCTGTATTTTATTTATTTATTTATTTATTTTTGTATTTTTCTGAAGTTGGAAATGGGGAGGCAGTCAGACTCCCGCATGCGCCGGACCAGGATCCACCCGGCATGCCCACCAGGGGGCGATGTTCTGCCCATCTGGGGCGTTGCTCTGATGCAACCAGAGCCACTCTAGAGCACCTGAGGCTGAGGCCATGGAGCCATCCCCAGCGCCCGGGCCAACCTTGCTCTAATGGAGCCTTGGCTGCGGGAAGGGAAGAGAGAGACAGAGAGGAAGGAGAGAGGGAGGGGTGGAGAAGCAGATGGGCACTTCTCCTGTGTGCCCTGGCCGGGAATCGAACCCGGGACTCCTGCACGTCAGGCCGACTCTCTACCACTGAGCAAACCGGCCAGGGCCTAGTGGGACACTGTATTTTAAAGATAGAATAAGAGTGTGCTTCCCAGATTCAGGGATCTTTAAACTTTTCTAAAGTTTTATTTATGATATATGTTTAAAGTAAATAATATCTCTGTATATGCAACTTTACCTCAGTTGACTGTGCTGTCAGGGCCTCGGCAGGGGTCAGCACCTGGGAGAGTGCGGAAGGGCTCTTGGAATTTAGTGCAGGTGGACAGAGCCAGGCGAGCTAGGAGGCTGAGGAGGGAGAGCCAGAGTGACTGGGGAACAAGCAGGAGAACGGTGTCCTGAGAGCCAGGGGTCACGATGTATATCAGGCTAAGATGAATACTGGATAGTTGAGTTGGATCAGAAGCCATTGGTGACTTCAGCTAGACCTTTTCTGTGGAATTATGGGAGCAGAAGCCAGTTAACTTTGGGGCAAGGCTTGAATAGGAGGAAGAGTGTTGGAAGCAGTTAGCATAAAAGCAGCCTTGGTTGGGAAGAAGGGTCCAGAGCTGGAGGCACATTGTGGATGCTAATGTTTAGAACTGTTATAAGAGGAAGTAGTTTGGACACAGGAGAGGGAGGGAGGGAAGGATTGTTGGAGAGAGCAGGCTCCTTGAGGAGACAGGAGGAAATGAAGGATGTTTGAAGGAAGAGAGAGAGGTCTGATTGCAGCAGTTGGAGGAGAGAGAGCTTACTAGGGAAATAGCCTGACCAAGGTGCACAGAGGGCTAGGGACAGAAAATGCACAGAGGAACCAACTGTCATCTGCGGTCTGTCTGCAGATGCCGTCAGCAGAGCTGGCGTGGGCCACGGGAGGCACAGTGTTGGTGTGTGTTCCAATACCTGTACTGATAAACCAGAACTTAAACTTCTCTTCTTTATTTTTAAAAGTAGTATCTATTATACAAAGTTCTAAATACAAAGAGAAAAGACTGAAATATCACTTTTTGGATATTTTGTCTTTCTGAACCTATTAAAAAGGAAAAAGCAAAATAAAAAGATGTAATTGGTATTTTATCTTATTTTTACTTAAATTTACAAGTTTCATTAATTACATATACCATATTTATTTTTTATGCTATCATTTATTGATCATTTACCATACGTCAGGCATCATCTTAAGCCAGTGGGTCTGAGAGTTTGGTCAGGGAACCTGTGAGATCAAACTGTGTGTTACAACTAAGCTATTAGCTGTCTATTTCATTTTTATTCTCTTGTGTGTACAGGTTTTCAGAATTACAAGGCGTGTGATGACTTCAGTGCTCTGAAGTTAACAGAATGTGTGCCTGTGTATAACCATGTTTTAAAAACTTCTTAGTGTTAATTTCTAAGATGGTGTGTGTGTGTGTGAGAGAGAGAGAGAGAGAGAGAGAGAGAGAGAGAGAGAGAGAGAAAGAGAGAGAGAGAGAGAGAGAGAGGAGAGACAGAGACACTGGGGTACTCAATTTTTAAGAGTATAAAGATGTGTTGAGCAGTTAGCATAAAAGCAGCCTTGGTTGGGAAGAAGGGTCCAGAGCTGGAGGCACATTGTGGATGCTAATGTTTAGAACTGTTATAAGAGGAAGTAGTTTGGACACAGGAGAGGGAGGGAGGGAAGGATTGTTGGAGAGAGCAGGCTCCTTGAGGAGACAGGAGGAAATGAAGGATGTTTGAAGGAAGAGAGAGAGGTCTGATTGCAGCAGTTGGAGGAGAGAGAGCTTACTAGGGAAATAGCCTGACCAAGGTGCACAGAGGGCTAGGGACAGAAAATGCACAGAGGAACCAACTGTCATCTGCGGTCTGTCTGCGGGGGTTTTGAGACCAAAAATTTTAAACCATAAAATTGAACCATTGTTTCCCTGATTACCACATCTAGTTCCCATTTGTTGTGTAACTTAGTTGACACCTCGTTTTGAGAGGACACAAAGTCTGGAGGTGGTGAAGTTGGCTCATTCCAGCCACGTTTGTGCATCCAGGGTCTCTTCTGTTAATTTGGCTTTTAACTGTTTTTTAATTCTTAGTCAACATGCTTTCTCTTTTTCCTGTTATTTTGATAAATTCTAGTCATAAAATTTTTACATACTTAGGATCATTTCTTTAAATTATATCCCAAAGGTATAATTAGTAGATCAAAAGGAATACTTTCAAGGCTTTTTACAATGTATGAACTATTTTTAATCTAAGATTTAAAAAATTAATGTTTAACATTTTCATTCTGATAAATTGATACTTTTGAATTGTGGCACAAGTGAATTCTTATTGTTATTTCCTCAGCAGTGACATCTTCCCAAAGATCTAGCCAGTCTGCTTTTATTTTGCTTTTTGCATGATATTTGCAAGGGCTAAAATATTAATCGGCCGTAACACTGCATTACATTTTTGCATGTTACAGGGGTTGGCTGTGACGGCACTAGCTCATGGCTGCCTGAGTTGTAGCCATGTGACTGACCTCCAGACGTGTCTGTGCACAGTGGCCCTGCTGTGTGCTCTGGGGGCACTCCATGGGAGGGGGCTGGGAGGGACGGGTGCATCGATAAGCTGTTACTTGTCCCAGGGGCTCCCTTATGATGTTGCTAGGTTTGCGAAAAGACATTGAAGCTTGATATTACTGTCTCTTTTCCTGCCTCTCAAAAAAAAAATTAATTTGTGTCCTTAAGTTTTATGATTTTGATGTGCTTTGACTTTGGTGCTGTCTCATTATTTATATTGTTCCTTGATTTTGAAATTAAGGTTACTCATGTGATAGTGAAGTTTTATAAAATCTTGTTTGAAAATGAGATTTAACATTGTTTATAACTTATTTTTTGTACCAGATTCAGAAACACGAGTTGATCTGAAATTTATGTATCCGGATCCTCCAAGAGATCAGTACACCTTAGAGATTCAGCAGCAAGCCCTCCTGAGAGCGCAGCAGAAGAGACTGAATAGAATAAAACTGCAGGAAGGGGCAGAAGGTCGGAACTAAGTATTACTGTTTCCAATGGCATCAGTGGCTTTTGTTGTTGGCTTTCTTTCTCCATCTTATGTCTCCATTTCAGTCCCTGGGCGGGCTCCTTCTCCTGGCAGCTCTGGATCACGTGGCCTTCTGGCCTTTAATCCCAGAAAAGACTCTGATGGTCTGGGGTCAGATACCCATGGGTGAGCAGGGCCTAGCCACTCATTGTACCAGGAGGCCTGGGTGCCCTGACTGGGCTCATCAGGGCCCTGTGGGCCATTTCTCTACTATGTGTGTCTGTTTTAATCTTTGATAAGGCATTAGGTCTGTAAAGCATCAGCCTGTATCTGTTGATGTTAATAAGTATAAGGATGATGAGTGCTGCAAGGGAAAAATCTAGGGTCCTTTGGGAGTATAACTGGGGTGTGGACGGTTGGGTCCCTGGAGGCCTCAGAGCCCCGGGGGTCCCTATTGATGGGGTGGGTGACTGCAGGACCCACACTGTGTTTTAGCAGCTCTGCTAGCCTTCAGGCCTTTGAGGGTGCTGTGGAAAGTGAGTCATAACCATGCAGTCGGGTAACAAGAGTAGAAGGGGATGGTCCCATCAGTATGTTGAGGGAATTTCAGCCCCTACCCTGGCGGGCTGCCATGGCCTGCACATCTGAGGAACCTTTCTTGGCCACAGGACGGTCGCTGGAGAAACTGGATGGCCCTGTAGGCCCACAGCACAGGTCAAGACTCAAGTAATGACTACAGAGGGAAAGAGCGCCATCTGATACAGAATTTTAAACACTGGTTTCATGATGACCCTCTGACAGCAGAATTACCCAGATTCTGTGATAAATAGTGGGCATGTTGTCAGGAGAGAAGAGAGGAGCAAGCATGTTCTTGAACCTTTATATCCATTTTAGTGGGACTTTTCTTTAGGAGACCCAAAATAGCTGCCAGGGGACATGGGTCCATTTTGGCACTGAGGGTGTACACCCCCACAGTAGCCACCCACAGCTCGGACAAAACACTGATGACTTAATTAATAAGAATGTGGCTTAACTATAAAGCAATCCCAAACACAAAAATAAAATAAGAAGGAATACAGGCTGTCTTTGGCAGTCTGTTTATTCCCCAAGGCAGCATCTAAAAGGAGAAAATGTATTATTCAGAAGAACACATAGGAACGCAGGTCACATTGGAGAGGGGCCTTTGGGATGCCCAATCTAAAATCTTTGCCCCTGGAACCAGATGCCTGGAACTGGGTTAGCTTCCTTCAGTTACATGGGGGAAGCTGGTTCAACCCCACTCAGCACTTTCCCACACAGGCTGGAGGACTCCGAGGAGATGGTGAGGAACCCTGCATTTTCCTTTTCTGTGGGCATCAGCTTGAAGCTCATTGATTTCAGTTTTCATACTCATTGATGTGAATGGGAGAATTCTACCAGCTACATTGAATGCTGGGTTATACATATAAATAAGTAGTATCTTAGAAGCAGTCTGTAATGTGATGGTTAAGAAGTCATTTCTAATAGAGAGCTAGTTACAAAAAGTATTCTAAAATTTATTTTACTTTTTAAATGTTTTCTAACCTTTGAATTTGTGTTTGTTCTGCATCAACTACAGTGGACTTGGATGCAGTCCCAAGTGCTAACGTGCGAGACCACAGAATGGTAAGGGACCCAGTCTGAGTTTTCAAGCTAGTTTTTGGGGGATAAAAAGTTTTTAAGACTATGACAAGTATTCCAGTTTTTAATTTCCAGGAATTTTGAATTAAGGATTATAAAGCTTGTCTCATCGATGCAGTGGGTAGCTAGAGCTGTGTTAGCAGAGAAAGCATATTGTCAGAGCTAAGAACAAGACTCTAGAGCTGAGCTGTTCAAGCTAATTTGTTTTTAGTTGACTGGCATCAGGCAAGTCAATCTTTCTGTGACTCAGCTTCCTCATCTGTAGAATGGGATCACAGTACTTGCCTCTCTGAGCGTGGCTGTAAGGATTCCATTCATTGATATTTGCTAAACACAAGGGGGTACCGGGTGAGACAGTTCAATTTGAAATGCAGTGGTCGTGGTCGTGGTCGTGGTCGTGGAAAGGTGTGCCTAAGCGGATGACATTCAGTAAGGACATCAGGCAGGTGGGACACATCTGCAGGGAGCAGAGCTGGGGCGGGAGCAGGCGAGGAGTAGTGAGGAGGCCAGGGAGGCCTGAGCCCTCGAGAGAGGAGAGAGGGGACGGGCCCCACTGAATGTGTTGAGAAGCTTCTGAAGTTTTTGAGCAAAGGAGCGACATTATTTCATGTTTTACTGTGATTACTGATTGCTCTTCCTTGAGACTAGACTGAGGGAGACAGAAAGCCACTGCTCTAACCTAGGTGAGCAGTGGGAGTATTCAGACTTGGTAAGTTTGAGATGCCTGCTCGACAAACAGTTGGAACTTGCAATTAGAGATCAAGCGAAAGGTCGAGGTTGGAAGTCTGTTTAATCTTCACATATAATAGTGGTACAGGTAGTCTTAGCCTCATTTTCAGACAGCTGTTTGCCAGGGTTACCAACGGGTAGCTGTGGGTGCTTGGCTTTAAACTTACGATACAGCACACATTGTACCTATGAGGGTACTTGACCTTTATTTCTCCGAAGTTCCCATGAAGGCATGCCCTGTCCCTGCTGACAGAGGAAGCTGCTTGCTCACGGGCACAGCACACATTGAGGGCCAGATCTGAACCCAGGCTGGCCACTAGACTTCCTTGTCTCTGTGCTTTGTGTCCTGAGAGGTACTAAGACCTGTCCCTGGACCCTCTGCAGGTTGGTAGGTTTCTATATATGTGACTATCACATTTCTGTAAAAAGAGATTGAAATTTAACATTTCAATTTTTGGTTAAAATGGTAAGACCGTATTTTGTTGAGGAGAAACTCAGCATAAGTCAACAGTTTATGAGCTCATGATTTTGGGGGTCCTCATTTTCCTAAAAACTGGATTGTATGGCAGACATGGAGATTGTCATGGAGAAGACAGGGCCTAGGGCCGCCAGTTCAGTCCCAGGAAGGGCTGTGGTGCACAGGAGAGCTTGGGCTGTGCACAGCAGTGCTAAGAACAGCTGGGTCAGACCTTCATTAGTTGTTAGATGCCAGTATTACCGTCAGTTATTCTCAAGCTAGAAAGCAGAAGTAGAGTCAGTGGATGTTAGACAGGAGATTTAAATTCAGTGAACAGAGAACTTTCTGCTGATCTGTGCTGTGTTGTCAGTGGAATATATTTCCTTAAAAAATGACAGTGCTTCACATTCTAGAAGTCTGGTGGAGAGGTGAAGTTACCTCTCATTTTGAGAGCCCATTACAATTCCAACTGTAACATTACTTATTTATTTTTTTGACAGAGAGAAAGTCAGAGAAAGGGACAGATAGGGATAGACAGGAAGGGAGAGAGATGAGAAACATAAATTCTTTGTTGCAGCACCTTAGTTGTTCATTGATTGCTTTCTCATATGTGCCTTGCCGGGGGGTGGGGAGGGTTGGCTACAGCAGAGTGAGGGACCCCTTGCTCAAGCCAGCGACCTTTGGGCTCAAGCTAGTGACCATGGGGTCATATCTAAGATCCCATGCTGCCCTGGCCGGTTGGCTCAGTGGTAGAGCGTCGGCCTGGCGTGTAGAAGTCCCGGGTTCAATTCCTGGCCAGGGCACACAGGAGAAGCGCCCATCTGCTTCTCCACCCCTCCTCCTCTCCTTCCTCTCTGTCTCTCTCTTCCCCTCCTGCAGCGAGGCTCCATTGGAGCAAAGATGGCCCGGGCGCTGGGGATCCTTGGCCTCTGCCCCAGGCGCTAGAGTGGCTCTGGTCGCAACAGAGCGACGCCCCCTGGTGGGCAGAGCATCGCCCCCTGGTGGGCAGAGCGTCGCCCCTGGTGGGCCTGCCGGGTGGATCCCGGTCGGGTGCATGCGGGAGTCTGTCTGACTGTCTCTCCCCGTTTCCAGCTTCAGAAAAAGAAAAAAAGAGAAAAAAATCCCATGCTCAAGCCAGTAACCCCACATTCAAGCTGGCAACCTCATAGTTTTGAACCTGGGTCCTCCATGTCCCAGTCTGACACTATCCACTGTGCCACTGCCTAGTCAGGCTGTTGCATTATTTTTTTAAAACTTTTTTCAGAGACAGAAACATCCATTTGTTCCTGTATGGGCCCTGACTGGGGATCGAACCAGCAACCTCTGCATATTGGGATGATGCTCGCACCAACGAGCTATCTGGCCAGTGCCCTAGCATTTGTACCCTGCTCTCTGTTCCTCTGTATCTGTGCTGTGTCCTGTGGCATCGCTGTCACACAGGCTGCCGTCCTCTGAAGGCAGGCCTCCCCCACGGCCCTGAGACCTGTAGGAACTCCTCTTTCTGCAGTTGCAGTCCTGGCATGGAGGGAATACTGCACCCTACGGATTTATTGAAAGACTGACTAAAGCTCAGCTGTGGTTTCAAGGGTTATAGTGTTTCTTTTTTCTTTTTTGTTTTTTTAAGTGAGAGGAGGGAGATAGACTCCCGCATGTGCCTCGATGGGGATCTACCTGACAACTCCTGTCTGGCACTGATGCTCGAACCAATCGAGGCACTGGCTGTGATAGGGGAAGAGAGAGAGAAGGGGGAGGGAGAAGCAGATGGGTGCTTCTCCTGTGTGCCCTGACCGGGGATTGATTCCAGGATGTCCACATGCCAGGCTGATGCTCTACCCACTGACCCAGCTGGCCAGGCCCTGGCCATGGTGGTTTATAATGTTTAATGGGGTTCATTGCTTCATGCTGTTTTCATCACTAACATGACTCTTACTAAAAGGGTTTTCTGAGCATCGGAATGTTGTATAGGAGGGAAGCGGCCAGCCCTGCCTCTCCCCATCGTATTTTGCTAATTTTGGGGACAGTGTGGAAACTTATGCCTCTTAGTACTAATACCTTGTTTTACACAGGACCGATAAAAATACTAATATGACACCCCTTTCTTTTAGCCCAGTGATGAAACTGATTTCTTGAAAAATTCATTATTGGAATCTGATAGTGCTTTTATTGGTAAGTATATTTATTTTACCAGTCTGTTAAAGTATCATTTATATTTTCTTTAAATGTTTTTCTTCATACTTAGAAAAGTAGTACTTTGCTCTTTGTTGTGCATGGTGGTAAAAAGAGGAACATTCTGTTTTACTAACTTAGTAAATAATCATCAAACATGACTTACAATGTTTTCCAAATCAGAATAATTAACTTTAGACATACTAGGAAGGACTTCCAGTCAAGATGGCGGAGTGGGAAATGCTGGCTTGCCTCCTCCCACAACTACGTCAAAGTTACAACTAACTTCCACAACCCCTACCCAACAACTAGCTGAACAGAAGTCTGGTAACTAAGGGTACAGACCAGAAGCCATGACGAGACTGGTAGAAAGGCAGGCGACACGGACGGGCAGGTCCCCACACAGTGGGTGGTGAAGAAATCGGGAGGGACAGCCCACACCGCAGTGCCAGCCTGGGGCACCATCTGGCTCTGAACATGAGTGAGGATTTTGGCTGAGTTAGAGGGAGGGCTGCTCGGGTCCCAGGAATCTGGCATGAGGGGCCCATGCCGGCTCTCACACACTCACTCACTCTAAGCTTGCCGTGGCAGCAGCTTGAAAAGGGCCAGGGGCCTGTGGGTTGGAACTGAATTGACTAGCTTTCAGGACGTGGGCTGGAGGGACAGAGGTCAGGGCAGTTGTCTTCGGGGAAGAAACTATGGGCCAATGTCATTATTCCTTTGTGGAAAGTTCTACCTAGCTGTCAGTGCAGGCAGACACCAAATCTAACCTCTCCATTACCTGGTGAATCCCTGAGACCCCAGCCAACACGCACACCCTGCTGGAGCCTCTGACAGAAGCTGCTCCACTAAGGCCCTGTCTTAGCCCACTCTGTGGATTCTCCTAAAATCTCTCAACACAAACCATCAGAAAACCAGCGTTTGGCCTTTGTGTGCCCTGTACCTCTTACTAAGTGGCCCCAAGCAGCGACTTCTCAACTTGTACTCTAACACCACTGACAGAACTATCAGAAAGAGAAACGAACAGTTCCATTTACAATCTTAACCAAAAGAATACCTAGAAATAAATTTAACAAAGGGAGGTGCAAGATCTATACACTGAAACCATCAGACACTGTTGAAAGAAATTGAAGACACAAAGAAATAGATATTCCATGCTCATGGACTGGAAGAATTAACGTTAAAATGTCCATACTACTGAAAGCAATCTACAGAGTTAATCCCTGTCAAAATCCTAATGGCATTATTCACTGAGATGCTGTATTAAATACTTTTGGGAAAAATGGAAAGTTACAAGCAAAAGAATGAAACCATACCACTCACTATCTTACAGCATATACAAATATTAACTCAACATGGATTAGAAACTTCAATGTAAGAAACAGAAAGTACATAGAAAACACGGACAAAGCTTGTAGACATTTATTTCTGGTGTTTTGGGAATTTGACTTCAAAGGCAAGGGAAACAAAAGCAAAAATAAGTGGGACTGCAGCAAATTGAAAATTCCTGCACAGCAAAGGAAACCATCAAACAAAACACAAAGGCAACCAACTGAAGGAGAGGAGATATTTGTAAGAGGTACTTCCGATATAGAAATTCAAAAGATAAAATGTACTCCCGTGTTTACTGTAGTATTTACAATAGCCAAAACAGAAATAACTTCAATGTCCACCAATGGATGAGTGGATAAAGATGATGTGAGATTATATATATACAATAATAATATATACACAATGGAATACTACTGAGTAGTAAAAAAGGGTGAAATGTTGCCACTTGGAAGAACATGGATCCTGAAATAAGTCAGAGGGAAAGGGACGAAATCTGTATGACTTCACTTATATGTGAAATATAAAACAAAAAACCACCCTCATAGATAATGGCAACAAAATGGCGGTTACCATATAGGAAGGGGGCTGGAGGGGTAAAACGGGTCAAATTTATGGTAATGGGTGGAAACCAGATTTCTGGTGATGAACATGCATAGAGTGTACAGATACAGAATTATAGTATTATATGCCTTAAATTTGTTATTAATCAATGTTATTCGAGTAGAGAACAAAACCCCAAACACTCCACACTATAATTTATATTACCACCCTCATAAAAAAGAAATAATATAAATTTTATACCCAAAAAAGATTAATATGAGGATAACTACAAACTAACATGAGAGAAAGAAAAGTCGTAAATTTATCTGGTTTTGGAATTAGGATTATGCTGGCCTCTTAAAAAGAGTGCGGGAAGAAGGCTGGTACAATGTTCACAAATCATCAAATGTGACACATCACATAATCATACAATAGGTTCAGGAAAAGCATCTGATAGAGTCCAGCACCCATTTGTGATATAAACTCAGCAAAGTGGGAATAGAGGGAGCATTCCTCAACATAATAAAGGCCATCTATGACAAACCCACAGCCAACACCATACTCAGTGTGCAAAAACTAAAATTGTTTCCCTTAAGATCCAGGAACAAGACAGGGATGCCCGCTATCACCACTCTTATTCAACATAGTACTGGAAGTCCCAGCCACAGCAATCAGACAAAAAAATAAAATAAAAGTCATCCAGATTGGAAAGGAGGAAGTAAAACTATCATTCACTGATGACATGATACTGTACATAGAAAACTCCACCGTCTAATTCAGTAAATTAGCAGAATATAAAACAAATTATCAGAAAGGGAAAATAAAATAATCCCAGGTGCTATTGAAACAACAAAAAGTTTGGTACCTAGTAATAAATTTAAGGAGGTAAAAGACCCATACTTGGAAAATTAAAAGACACTGAAGAAAGAAATTGAAGATACAAACAAGTGGAAGCATAGACTGTATTTATGGATGGGAATAATAAACATCATTACACTGTCCATACTACCCAAACCAATCTATAATACAAATTCAAAGCAGTGCCTATTAAAATACAAATGACACATTTCACAGATCTAGAACAAATATTCCAAAAATTTATATGGAACCAAAAGAGACGCTGATGAGCCTCAGCAATTTTGAGAAAAAAGAACAAAATTGGAAGAATTATAATATCTAATATCAAACTAACCTTCAAGGCCATAGTAATCAAAACATCCTGGTACTGGCATAAGAACAGGTATACAGATAATTAGAACAGAACAGAGAACCCAGAAATAAATCCATACTTGTACTGTTAGTTAATATTTGACAAAGGAAATAAAAGCATTCGATGGAGTAAATAAAGACAGTCTATTTAGTAAATGGTATTGGGAAAAATTGGACATGTACATGCAGAAAAATCTCAGATGTAAGGGTGAAACCATAAACATCCTAGAAGAAAACATAGTAAAATCTCAGACTTCTTTTGTAGCAGTATTTTTGCTGATCTATCTCTTTGGGAAAGAGAAACAAAAATAAAAATAAAAAACAACACTACATCAAATTAAAAAGCTTTTATACAGCAAAAGAATCCAACAAAAGGAAAAGGGAAAACACTGAATGAGAGAACGTATTTGCCAATGATACGTCTGATAAGGGGTTAACTTCCAAAATAGATAAAGAACTTAGACATCTCAACACCAGGAAGAGTGTTGTCCAATTAAAAACTGGGCAAAGAGGCCCTGGCCGGTTGGCTCAGCGGTAGAGCGTCGGCCTAGCGTGTGGAGGACCTGGGTTCGATTCCCGGCCAGGGCACACAGGAGAAGCGCCCATTTGCTTCTCCACCCCTCCGCCGTGCCTTCCTCTCTCTCTCTTCCCCTCCCGCAGCCAAGGCTCCATTGGAGCAAAGATGGCCTGGGTGCTGGGGATGGCTCTGTGGCCTCTGCCTCAGGTGCTAGAGTGGCTCTGGTCGCAACATGGCGACGCCCAGGATGGGCAGAGCATCGCCCCCTGGTGGGCAGAGTGTCGCCCCTGGTGGGCATGCTGGGTGGATCCCGGTCGGGCGCATGCGGGAGTCTGTCTGTCTCTCCCTGTTTCCAGCTTCAGAAAAGTGCAAAAACAAAACAAAACAAAAAAAAACTGGGCAAAAAGGCTCTGGCCAGTTGGCTCAGCAGTAGAACGTTGGCCTGGCGTGTAGAAGTCCTGGGATCAATTCCTGGTCAGGGCACACAGGAGAAGCACCCATCTGCTTCTCCACCCCTCCCCCTCTCCTTCCTCTCTGTCTCTCCCCCTCCCGCAGCCGGGGCTCCATTGGAACCAGGTTGGCCCAGGCGCTGAGGATGGCTCTGTGGCCTCTGCCTCACATGCTAGAATGGCTCCAGCCGCAACAGCAGAGTGATGCCCCAGAGGGGCAGAGCATGGCCCGTTGGTGGGTGTGCCAGGTGGATCCCGGTCGGGGGCATGCGGGAGTCTGACTGCTTCCCCGCTTCTAACTTTGGGGAAGAAAGAAAAAAAAAACTGGGCAAAGAACCTGAATAGGCACTTCTCCAAGGAGGATATGCAGATGGCCAGTAGACATGAAAAATGCTCAATGTCATTGATCATCAGAGAAATGCAGATTGAACCACAATGTGATCATCTTATGTCTGTCAGAATAGCTATCATCAATAAATCAACAAACAAGTGGTGAGAGAATGTGGAGAAAAGGGACTATATGTGGGAATGCAGATTTGAGCAGCCACTGTGGAAAACAGTATGGAGTTTCCTCAAAAAAATAAAAAAATGGTATTGCGTTTTGACTCAGCAATCCCATTTCTGGGAATATATCCTAAGAATCTGGAAACACGAATTTCAGAGAATATAGGCACCCTTATGTTTACTGCAGCATTATTTACAATAGCCAAGATCTGGAAATAGCCCAAGTGTTCATCAGTAGATGAGTGGCTAAAAAAGCTGTGGTACATTTACACAATGGAATACTACTCAGCCATTAAAAAGAAGAAAATCTTACCCTTTATGACGGCATGGATGGACCTGTAGAGTAGTATGCTAAGTGAAATAAGCCAGGCAGAGAACAACAAATATATGATCTGACTTATATGTGGAATCTAATGAACAAAATGAACTGACGGTAAAAGGCATAGATACATGAACAGACTCTCAGCTGTCAGAGGGGAATTGGGGTACTGGATGACAGAAGATGAGGGGTTAAGTAAAAAATACTCTATTTCTCCATGTATAAGACATACCCTTTTACGAAAAATTTGGGGTCTAAAAACTGGGTGCATTTCCCGCTTTTTTGTGCTTGTTTTTGCACTCGTTGAAGACAGTGAGTGATTCGTCATCAGACACAGATGAGGACAAGCTAATGGATGGGAGTTTTGACAGTGATGAGAAATTGTATGAATTTTATCATGAATAAAACTTGATTTCAATAACTTTATGTAATACATTTTTTCCCCAAGTTTTGGGTCCTCAAATTAAGGTGAGTCTTATACACAGGAGCGTTTTATACATGGGGAAATATGGTACATGTTTATATATAAAACACACATAGACACAGACAACAATGTGAGAGCCAAAGGGAAAGGGGTGGAGGAGGCAAAGGGCGGAAAGTGGCCGGGACAGAGACTGCCTGGGGCAGGGCCACGATGCGGGTGCACATGGTGCTGCTGAGTTACAGACTTGAAACTGTACCCCCAGTAAGTTTGATTAAAAGTAAATAAATCTTTCAAATTATCACACAGCAAGCCAGAAAATCATCAGTATAGTTACTTTGTATAGCTTCCCCCTAAATTAATAAAATGTATATTTAAAAAAAAACAGTTAAGTTGAGAGATATTTCATGTTCATGTGTTGGGAGACTCAATATTATGTTAGTTCGTCCCAATTTGATCTATGGAGTCAATGCAATCGCATTCAAAATCCCGGCAAGTTATTTTGTGGACAACTGATTCTAAAGTTTACATTGAGAGGAAAAGGAGCCAATACAATACTGAAGAACAGAACTGGAGGACCACCACTACCTGAATTAAGAACTTAACTACAAAGTTACAGTACTCAAGACAGTGCGGTATTGGCAAAAGAACAAGACAAACAGATAAGTGGAAAAGAATGGAGTGTCCAAAAACAGGCCCACACAAGTATCGTCAACTGATCTCTGATGGAAGAGCAGAGGCAGCACAGTTGAAGGAGCTAGTACTAGTGCTGGCACTGGGCAGCCAAATGCAAAAAAAGAAAGAAAAAGAAGAATCTAAACACAGACTTTACACCCTTCACAAAAATCAACTAGAATGGACCTTAGACCTAAATGTAAAATGCAAAACTAAAACTCCTAGAAGATAACATAAGAGAAAACCTACAAAAACTTGGGTTTTTAGTTACAACAACAGTACAATTCATGAGAGAAATAATTGACAACTAGACTCCATTAAAAATTAATGTTCCGCAAAAGACAATGTCAAGACAAGCCACAGACTGGGAAAAAAATTGGAAAAGATACCTCTGATGCAGGACTGTTATCCCAAATACCCAGAACACTCTTAAAGCTCATCAATAAGATGAGAATAACCCAGTTAAAAGATGGGCAAGAGATCCAAACAGGTACATCATTAGATAAGCACAAGAATAGATGCTCCACATCGTATGTCACTAGGGAAATGCAAAGTAACACAACCGTAAGATATCACTACATACCTATGAGAATGGCCAAAATCTAAAACACAACGCCAAATGCTTGTAAGGATGTGGAGCAACAGAACTTACTCCTTGCTGCCGGGACTGCAGAATGGTACAGTTTGGTGCTTCTATACAAAACTAAACATACTCTTGTCATACCACCCAGCAGTCACACTCTTTGGTATAAATGTCTAACCATTATGCTGTACACCTGAAACTAATATAATACTGAATGTCAGTGGTAACTGAAAAATTTTTTAGAAGTTAAAATTCCAAATATTGTTAAAGGCAAGGGGAAAGTAGGACGTTCTTATAATGTAAAATGAGCAGAACCACTTTTGAAAATGGTCTGCAGTTCCTCAAAAAGGCTAAAGGTAGAGTTTACCTAGTGATTTCACTCCCAGGAATGTACCACAAAGAAATGAAAACATGAGCACAAGGAGGCATGTACCTGAAAGGTCAATGATTGCCAACTAGAACAAGTCAAATGCCCATCAACCTGAATACAGACACAAAATGTGACGTGTCCATGTTGTGGAGTACTATTTAACAATGAAAAAATGAACTAGTAATACTTGTTACAACACTGATGAATTTCACACACAAGCTCAGTGTGAAAGGCTACGTCACCTTGTGTAATTACACTGACCCGGACTCAGGACAGGCAAGCCTGTTGAGAATGGAAGAGGGCAGTGCTGACTTTGGGCCGTGCGGGTGGAGTCAGGAGGTACTGCTGGCGAGCACAGGGAACTTTCTGAAGTGATAAAAATGTTCTAAACTAGTTTATAGTGCTGATTGAACACTCTAGAAATCTTTGAACTATATATACATATATAGTGGGTGGATGTTACTATATGTAAATAACATCCTAAAACTAATGAACAGTTTTGGTTTAGTTGAGAAGGGGTGAAGCGGGGATGTTTAAGACTTCTGCCTTGTGTGGTCCTGTAGGTGCTTATGGCGAGACATATCCTGCCTTTGAAGAGAGTGTCCCCCACCCACCGTCACAGCTGCCCTCGGCACGGGAGCGCAGGCGGAGCAAATTGAAAGGACTGGCCTTTGTATGTATGAACTGTCCTTTCTTTCCGTCTCAGTTTAGGAGTGAGGCCCAGGTTCTGACGCATTCTACGGTGTGGTCCGATAAGTGAAGATCACTTGCTCTGTACTGTGGTGGACACTCGTCTGAATCGAGGCTCTATCACCAAATAGCTGGTGACCTTGAGCAAGTCATTGAACTCAGTGCCTTGGTGTCTTCGAAGTAATACTTTCCTATTTCCTAGGGTGGCTGTCAGGGTAAGCCTAGTGCCTGGCACAGAATCTCTGCCCTGTAAACATCAATTCCTTACCCTAACTTCACTGTTTCCACCTGTGGAATATAGATTTTAGAGAATGCACAAGAAGCAACTGATACCATTTACTGGGAACCCTGCTATATTCTCAGCCACCTAAGCCTATTATATAGACACCTTCTCTGTTTTGATCAGATGACTTCAAGGTCACATAGACAGGCTGATGTTCTTTTCAAAGAACATGTGTTTTTATAGTGTAGCTGGTAAAATGAGCATCCTTTGGAGCCCATAGTACAATGTCTCAACAATGTCACTTCTTTGTTGGGTGAGTTACTTTGGGCATTTTCTTAAACTGTGTGTATTTCTTTATACACACAGTTATATAATACATGTGGAGTATTCAGCACTGAGTCAAGTATGCAGGGAACTCTTCACCAAATGACAAATTCTGTTACTAGTTTATATGTAGCTTTTTCAGGTGGCAATAACTTGTTTTCCTAACAACCACTAATATTTGTCTACAAACTTGCCTTTTCTGGACACATAAATGAGTTTATACACTAACTGGCTTTTGTTCTTGTTTCAAAGATCATTTAAGTTCAGCCTGTCAGTATTTGAGTCCTTTTTATTGTTGTGTAATACTCCTCTTGGGGATATTCCACATTATTAATCCTTTTAAAACCTGTTGGACATTTAGGCTGTTACCACTTTTTGTGTGCTATAAATACTGCTGATTTTAGCACACGGGTACAAGTTTCTGAGTTTCTTCTAAGGTATACCTAGGAATGGAATTGTTGGGTCACAGGGTAACTTTCAGCATTTTGAGGAACACCCAGACTGTTCCCACCTTTATCTGGTGGCAGTGTTTCTCTTACCACATGTTAATGCCTCAGCTGAGCCTATGTGATCACCACCACGAGTTAGAATATAAGCCGTTCGTTCGTTTCCTTTTGTTCATCACACTGTATACTGAGGGCAAGAACATGTTTTGATTCACTTACTCTGAACATACTTGATTAACGATCATTTCTGAAGTTGTGTTTTCTGACTACAGGATAACAGTCATCTTAGAGTACCACCAGATGGTCTCTCTTTAAAACCTGTATCCAGTGTAAATATTGATCAGATTAGAATGAGAAATGAGGAACGAATGCGAAGATTGAATGAACTGCAGAATAACCCTATTAATACAGGTAAATGGCCCATAGCAAACTCAGTAAGGACTATCTGCTTCCATGGAAGTTTTCACTGATGGCTGGGGGCCTGATGCTATGAGAGCTTTGAAACCCTTTCAGTGGTAGGGCCTGTAACACAGCCTTGCATCAGAGTCTACCAGAGAGGTACCCTTGTCTGAATGGGTTCTAAACATATAAAGCTTTTGCTTATAAAGCTATTCAGGCTTTGTTAATGAGTATCCGCATCCCACTTCCCTTACTGAACTGAGAGATTGTTAGAAATTAACTTTAGAACTGAGTTTTTTAGGTAACGTACATCCTATATTTGTAGTACTACAAAGAAAATTGTTTTATGACGACTTGGCTTTCAATACCAAGGGCACAAAGCCTTGTTATTTCCTTTCTGTAAGTCTAAGTTGAGTCTTCTCATTAAGTTGGGCTTTGCTGCCACTGCCATGACAAGCAGGCTCGAGCTTGGTCATTGAGCACAAGCGGCAGGACAGCTCCTGGGGACCAGTGAGACCCTCTGCCAGCTCGGGTACTCCTTTCTGATGGTGATGCTATCAGTCATTAGGATATTGGGACAATTTAATAGTGCATAAGTCATAATTTATTACTAGTTTTAGCAAAAAGTGGTTTATTTGAACAATTTTCTTTAGTCTGTTAAGCTATATTACAATAATTTTCTTATATACCAATTAAGATATTTTTAGTTAATACTGTGTAAATTTAAAACTGCACTCACATTCTAGCAGTCAAAATGTCCCGTGATCTGATGGAAATTCCACCAGCCACCAACAAGCATGGTAACTGGAAGGACTTTTCCTGTCATACCTGGGAAAATATGAACGGCAGGAAAGCAATACTTTTAGTTTCTTATCTGTAACGAGTTTCCTGTTCCTCAGTTTCTTTTAGAAGCAGTAAATTAAACAGGGATATTTTTTTTTTTTTTTGCAATTTTTTTTTTTTTTTTTTTGCAATTTTTTTGAAGCTGGAAACAGGGAGAGACAGTCAGACAGTCTCCCGCATGCGCCCGACCGGGATCCACCCAGCACGCCCACCAGGGGCGATGCTCTGCCCACCAGGGGGCGATGCTCTGCCCATCCTGGGTGTCGCCATGTTGCGACCAGAGCCACTCCAGCGCCTGGAGGCCACAGAGCCATCCCCAGCGCTTGGGCCATCTTTGCTCCAATGGAGCCTTGGCTGCGGGAGGGGAAGAGAGAGACAGAGAGGAAGGCGCGGCGGAGGTGTGGAGAAGCAAATGGGCGCTTCTCCTGTGTGCCCTGGCCGGGAATCGAACCCGGGTCCTCTGCACGCTAGGCCGACGCTCTACCGCTGAGCCAACCGGCCAGGGCCAAACAGGGATATTTTTTGAGAAGACAGCATTTTAAGAATTTACTCTTTCAGGTGTTCAGCTTCTAAAACTTTTTTTTAACATTGTCCTTTCAAACAGGAGCTTTTTGGTACGACGTGGATTGATTGCTCATTAAGTTGATTGCACAGATCCCTTTGCTGGGCTAATCCTTCACAGACCAGGAAGTATTAAAATAAACCAAAAAAGAACTTTCCATCACAGGGTAGGAAGACAGATTTTCCTATATCTCTAAGTATACTACAGATAGAAGAGTTTAGTAATCAATTAAAGAAGGAAACAAATTAAGAGCTATCTCTTAATGGAATAGACACAACTGCTTAGGTTAGATATAAGAAAGGAAATAATTTCATTCCCGATCTAGTGCTTTTCTGAATTTATAGCAGTGCAATAGGCTGGGAGTAACCTCGTTAAATCAAAAAGTTTTGCCTTGTGTCCATTTAGTTTCTCGTGAAGGTGACACGAAACAGGATGGCTTCCACTCCTGCGGTCAGCCTAATGCTGGCTGCGCTCTCCTTGCTGTCCTGGGTGTGGACCGTGGTGCTTCTACCAGGGAGTCACCTTCAGTTGCATTTTTTGCTTCACAAAATTGGCTCCCTTCCTGGGTTACTTTCCTACCTCTCAAATGAGGGGTGCCCAGACAAACCATCCAGTTTAGAACATAACATTATGGAGACATTGTGGAGCTGTGTTCACATCACCTGCCTGCCAGCCACCTGAGTCACATCTCTCTTGCTTCACTTAGATGACGAGAGTTCACTGGTTGACCTTGATGACATCATGAAGCGTGTGGGTGACGATGGATCAAACTCTGTAGCAACTGAACCCTGGCTACGCCCGGGCACCTCAGAAACGCTGAAACGATTCATGGCAGAGCAGCTGGACCAAGAGCAGCAGCAGGTTCCTAGAAAACCAGGCACTCTGAATTGGCAGGGCCTGTCAACTGCACACGGTTAAATATCAATAAATCTGCACTGGACCCAGCAGTGCCTTTGCAGGTGAAAGAAATGTTTACTCACCCTTTAATAGTGCTACTTTGACCCCTACCTAGAAGTTAGGTATGATCCATCTGTGTATAAGGTGTATTTTTTCCATGATGTATATAATGTATATTATGTACATAAATAAAAGGCCATGATTAATTTATATATAATGTAGAATTATATAGAATTATTTTTGCACAAATTGTCAGAAATCAGGGTGGTAATGAACTCAACTACCATATGTGCATTATTGTAAATTCTTGTAAGGCAAGATGAATAAAACACAAGTGTCTTAACAGTCCTGTAAAATCAGAACACCTTGTTATATGTACAGGTTACTGCTGTTGAAAATCATTCATTAGTAAGTACACTGGCTCTAGCCGTCCTATTCCAGTTGCTGTGTAATGAGTATGTTTCTGTGATTCAGTGTAAATGATGGGAGTCATAACTGATTTTATTCCCATGAGCCATGCACTAAATGTTACATCTTTCTGCCTCTAGTTTTGTGCCAATTAAGGCATTGTTTACTAATTTATGATTTAACTACTTCTTGATAGAAATAAATTATTTTTATTACCAATGTTGATTTCTTATTTTAACTGAAATTGCTAGACAAGGTGTCCTAAAAGTTGAAGAGTGGGAGGAGCACCCTGGGTCAAGGGCGGACTGGAATCCCTGCTGTGCCACCATGGACCCTTGAATAAGTGACTCTAATCAGTGAGTAAGTCTTTCTAATCACTCCATAAGAAGTACCTTTAAAAAAGATTAAAATCTGGGAAATAGTTTTTGAGAACACGTGCAGGCACTGCTTCCCTGTCACTTCCTTCCCCTGGCATAGTTAATTGCAGACAAGATCAGGTAAGTTTACCTCCAGTGTGAAATTTCTGATACTCTGAATTTTAGCTGCATGTAAATTTTATGCTCAATTTATAATCTATGTTTATTTTACTATGAAGATTTTCCTCTTAATCAGAAAGTTAGATGAAGGCCTCTTGTCTCCTCTAGGGAAAGTCCTGACACTATACCATGAAATAACAAAGTGCAACATTATTTGAAACACTTCTCAGACAGATGAGAGGGAAGGGGTGGTAGCTCCGAGACACCTATGCAGCTGGGCTCAGACAGGTGCCGTCTTGGGGGGGGGGTAAATGTGGTCAACTTACAGAGTTCAGTAACTTCATTAAGATGGAAGAGCAAAGACTACTTACCTCTTTTTCAACAACCCTCATATTATTTTGAGGTTACATTTTCCTTGTTAATGCCACTGTACCACACGACGTGAACTGACTCCCACGACACAGCAGTGCCCTACTGCCACTGCCCCAGAGGGAACCTGATCACTTTTTCTCACTATTCAAATAGTATAGCATTATTTTGGGTTATTACTACATGATATTAAATTATGAATGAGAAAGGGTATGGGAAGAATACTCAATTTAGGCCCTGGTCAGCTGGCTCAGTGGTAGGGCCGGCGTGTGGAAGTCCTCGGGTTTGATTCCCGGCCAGGGCACACAGAAGAAGCGCCCATCTGCTTCTCCATCCTTCCCCCTCTCCTTTCTCTCTCTTCCCTCCTGCAGCCATGGCTCCACTGAAGCAAGGATGGCCCGGGTGCTGAGGATGGCTCCAATTGCAAAGGACCAATGCCCCCTAGTGGGCATGCCAGGTGGATCCTGGTCGGGCACATGAGGGAGTCTCTCTGCCTCCCTACTTCTCATTTCAAAAAATACAAAAACAAAACAAAAACTCAAACTTGTAGTTCTGGCAGAAAATATCCTTTCACTGGTTGGTTTTCTTTCAATAAAAACAAAACACAAAAAACAATGAAAGATGGGGACGTGGATTACATAGGTTTTGATTGCACTGATGAAATAATCCAAAAACTTTATTGACCTATATAACCTGATTAGAATATGCCAGATGAGAATCAATATTGTACAGAAAGTTGTACAGAATTTTTTACATAGAAAACTTTACATCTGTACCATATACATTTTATCCATCTGAAAAAATTTTCTACATCCACTGTTAATATGGAATGCTTGACAATCTTGTCATTTTTAAACCATCAGAGCACAATTCACAGTATGAATACATTTCCAGTAAATCGAACCTCCCCAAACCATGCCAGAGTTGTTACTTGAATATATTCAACATGAAATTCTGTACATACAGTAAAATCTACATCAAGCCCCACCACCCAAAAGAAAAGAAAGGGAAAGCAACCTAGGTTCATTCCGCAGTGATTCAAGTTCGGTCCATGAAGGATCCTTCTATTTTAATGGCTCATCTTTAAAAGCCCTAAGAGAAGTATATTACAGGTAGTTATGTCGGTAGGGATATTTTCAATCCATTTTTTGTTGTTGATCATGACAAGTGTCGGCCACAACAGTTTCTGGGCACGTTAGACCTTCAAAATTACCAATCTCCCCAAAAGGACAAAACCAAAATCCCCACAAAAATAATAAAAAAAAGTTCAAGCCAAATTTTTAGTGCATTTAACAAAATATTATAGGTATTTAGCAAATGAATAAGAAAATAAAGAAAACAGTGCAAGAAGTATATAATGTTTAAGATTTTTATATTACAGACCTGCATCTCTGTACATTTTTCACAGGATGATTACCAGTATCTCAGACAGCCTGAGTGTGCAAAAATTTCAGAATAAGAATACCATAGTTGCTAAATATCTTTTACCATGAACAATAATTTCTCCCCCCACTCCCCTATTATAAACATTTTATCCTTCAAAATACAGCTCTCCTGAGTTGTACTTCTTGCAGAAGTTCAATCGTTACATCTATAGTTCTTTGGGTAAGTTTCCCTTCCACTCCTGCCAAATGTATGCGGGCTCTCCCTGCCTCGGAGGACCGAAGGACACGAGCATGAGCTGACACCGGAAACGGGCTTCTGCTCAACACGAGCCCAACACGACAAACAATCCATCATCGAAAGGGACTGGAACGTTGTAGGATTGGCCTGTAGTTCGAAGCATTTTTACCAGTAACCCTTAGACGCTGAAATCCACAGAAGCCATTTTTCAGGTAGGAAACCTCAGCGTCAGGGTCCTTTTAAAGAGCGGAGGGATGTAAACGCCAAGAGAAAATACTAAGTTCCCATCATTGCTTGTTTATTCCGAGTTCCTGTTCAGGAGGTTGTGATATCTGAAAAACTACTCCGATTCGCAGAAAAAATCTTCTAAGAACAGCACGAAGTTCAGGAATCAAGTCAAATTGCATAATTTCACATAAAAGAGGGTAGTAGAATGATGCATGAGCTTTAAACTGGGAGGGAAAATGAATTTCTCCATTAGTAATGCTGTATGCCAAACCACAGAACCTAAAATTCCCTTTAGATTCAAATCAGTGTGGGGTGACCACTGACCACTGGAAACAGAACCACGTCTGTGCAGCAGCGATACCTTGATGAACGAACTGAAAGACCAGCGGTCTCCAAAGACTCACTTCATACAAACATCACTCACTTAGCTACCTTATTCTGAAATCACTTTCCACTACATTTTCTTGACAAACCTATGACAAACTTTTAGTACTTACTGGTTTTTCCAGGTAATAAAAGTAAGAGGCCCAGCAGGAACCAGTTGAGTTTTTATAAGCTTTGTAAGGGTTATTTTAACTATCTTTTATTTATTAAAAAGAACTTTAATTTTCAGGGGAAATTCGGCCTAACCCTTCAGGCAAAGATTATCCATTCCACATCCCATATAAAACTAATAAAGTTTAAAAATTTTAAGAAAGGACTTGTTCACATGTCACGAAGTGTGCAAAAGCACAATCACTTCCTAGTTTGATGCACTCTGACTCTGTTAAGTGAGAATGCTGGCTAGGTACATTGTCTCATACTTACCCTATTATCACTTATCTTGAGAACTTTAGTTAGAAACAAAAGCAGTAAGTTGGTCCAGGCCTCCCGATGACTCTCTGACGTCAGAGTAAGGAAGTAACTGAGGGCTTCTCTGCACACACTGTAACAGAAAGGTTTGTCTTACATGTGCTGGACCCAGCTGTACACTCAGACATGGAAGGTAGGGAATACTCACTGTTAGGAACCCGTTTATATTCAAGACTATCAGAATAAATAAACATGTTTTCAAAGTAGGAAGAAAACAGCTATTCAAAGAAGCCATGGCACTCATATGAAACCCACATTCCCTAACATTCTAAGTTTCACTGAATTCAAAGTCAATGTGCAGCAGCGCACGTGCCAGCTTTGCCAGGAGACGAGGGCTGACATTTGGGTTGGCTCTTCCTATCACTAGGTTCAGAATCTCCTGGGGCCTTAACAGTCTCATCAATAAAATGGGAAAAAAAGACAAGGAGATCTCTTCAATTCAAACTGTATTTAATTGGTCTCTGAGACCATCTGTTCCCCAAGAACACACAAACATTCAATTCAGATGACAATCTTTCTGAATGGCATGTTTCATCCTTAGTGTGAGTTGAAACGTTAAAGGACAGAATGTTGTCATTAAGTAAAAATAGAAGGCAATAAGAAACAAACAAAAAAACTCCCAAAAAAACCTCTAAATATCTTTCAAACTATAGGTAGGCAGTTTTTCACTTTCACAAATGATTGGTTTGTAAAAATTGAGCTTTATGGCATAAAAAAGTCTAAAAACTAATAAAGTTTAAAATTTTAAGAAAGGACTTGTTCACATGTCACGAAGTGTGCAAAAAAGCACATTCGCCTCTAAGACTATTTAACTATCACAACCTCTTCCTTAGGCCCAAGGCATCCGCGTAGTCCTGCAGCGCCAAGCCCAAGGCTGCTGTGGACTCTGCCGCAGGCAGACCTGAGCCCCTTCCTGCCCTGTACCTGCAGCCACCCGGGGGAAAGGCAGAAACTCAGCCGAGAGTCTTACTTTAAAAGCCTCTGCTGGACCTCCTCCCAGGCACTAACCCGGCTCTCATCCATGTACATCCGGAAGAGAATGCGCAGCCCACAGGCCAGGCTGCTCGTCTCCTGCTTCAGAAGGTTGGGTTTGGATTTGCCCTTGAAGCCTGTAGAGGGGGAAGGTTGCGGGATGAATCTGGAAAGGCATCTTACATGAAGCTACAGCAGCCTGCACGGCAGCATTCTGTGTGTGCAGCCGCCACCCCTGCTACTTACAGAGCAGAGCAGAGCCGCCCTGCGCCACATAGCTGCACCCAGGGCCTGGCGCCCTCGAGCGCCCACAGGGACAGGAGTCACAGCCAGAGGGCATGCCAAGACTCTGCAGGGGAGACCAGGTTGAGTCAAGGTAATTTCTATGTTGAGAACTTCCTCCCCTTTCAAGCTGGGGACAGGAGGTACAGAACGACTCTGGCCTGGCGAAGTGCAGCGCTTCCAATGACAGCACAGGAGAGCCTGTGCAGCCGTAGCGGCTCCTGCGGAACAGAGCAGACCACACAGCAAGGAGACCGGTTCCAAGGCCAGCGCTGCGAGGCGCCAAGTGCGTGTGGAACTAGGGGTCTGGTGACCTTACAGGAATAGTCCCAGTGGAAGGATGGCAACAACTTGGTTGAAGGGGAGAAAAAATAAGTACAGACTACTCTCCTGAAGTTAGGTTGTAAAGGTTAGAGGAGGGACAGAGCTGTGAAACAGACATTCTAGATTCTGTAAAAAACGCAAATGCACAGCTAGCGAGCACTCCCCCTGATGGAGGCTGGTGCTCAGGAAACGTAAGTCTTACTCTTTCCAGCCTGATTCTTGGCTGTCACTCTCCCAACAGCACTGGTTTGCACCAAATAGGCACTATTTCTTAAATAAAAAATTAAGTCAGTAAATTATTTTAAAAATTGTTTTTTTATTTAAAATTTCCAACACATTCTAAAACGAATACACCTCTCCACTTGTAACCATTCACTGTCACTCTGAGACCTGGCCATGCCCAGGTGAGCAGGGAGAAGTCATTTGAATATGTATGCCAGATTTTGTGGGCGGACCGCACACCCAGTTTCTCATGACAGGGCAGGTGTGGGTGTGCTGACAGATCCCCGGGAAGGGCCAGGCGGGGCACAAGATGAAAAGGTGACTGGTCAAGTCATTCAAATAACAGGTTGATTAAATAAGGGGGAAACAAATATGCCTAGGCAGTTATCAGGCTAACTGAAGAACTGAGAACAACAGGTTAGCAGATTGCCTTCTTACTGTAGTCGTTAAGGTGAAAGTTCAAACAGTGACATGCAGAGACCTGAAGGACACACTTGATGAATTCTGATCAATGTAAATGTCTGTTGTACATTCATTAATGGTGAACGTTAAAGTGAAAGAACTGTGCAGCTTACCTGCTTTCCACAGAGCAGTCCTCTGTTCATTGTTGGAATTAAATGCTTTTGCAAATCTATGTGACTCTAATAAACAATCCAGTAGCTTAAAAAGTTGCTGTGATGTTAAAAAGCGGTACATTCCTTGGTCTTGAGTATCGACTCGAACATCAAAGTCCACGGCATCTCTCTTTGGGAAACAAACCACCACAGCGCACGTGTGTGTACATGTGTACACACACACACACACACACACACACACAGACACAGAGTTTTTAGTAAGTTTAGAACTCAACACTCCCCAAAGACCAGATTTATGAGCAAGCCACAGTACCTAATCTGTTCTATCACAAAGGAAAACAGGAAAAGTCCACCTGTGCTAATTTCCAGGTTCTTCATCCCATGCGCCCCCGTCACCAAGCACCACCTCCTCTCCAGATCCGTCCTCCTGACTTCTGATCCTACAGCTCCCACCCTACAGTGCCTCCCCCACTCAGGCCTGCACTTCTCTACTAGGTCGGAGTCCATGTGATCACAATTATTCCCTTGCATGACCCTTCACTTCCTCTTCATGGCAATTGTGTGGCAAAGCTGCTTTCTCCCTGTCTGCGCCCACACACTAAAATGTGACTGGAGAAAACCGACTGATTTCTCCTTAAATGCAGTGGCTCTGGGTGCTGCCCCGCCACCAGCCTGCACGTCCCCCTTGGCCACTTCACTGGATCACTAGCTCATGTTTTCACTTCTCAAGTAGCTAACGAAGCTTTCTACCCAACCTCACTTGGTGGACAGCTTTTCTTCCTATCTCAATGAGAAACCAGAAGCTACCAGCTCTCCCACAAACTCCCATCAGCAAACAGATCAGCCTTCCTACTTTTATAACCCGTCACTTTGCCTGTGTTTGTTATAATGCATGAACTGTCCATGCTTCTATCCAAGACAACCCTCGGGGACTGTGCACTAAGTTCCACCTCCATTCACTCCAAAACACAGTTCTAGCAACTGTCCCTCTCTCTTCTGCACTTGTATTCTCTCCTGGAGAGATCACATCAGAGAACATGCGCCAACATCGCTAATCTTAAAGACAGAACAAAACACACCCTTCTCTTGACCCCGTACCCTCCTCCAGCTATCACCCCATTTCTTCATACCCTCTGCAGCAAAACTCGTGACAAAGTTATCAGTGTTTGCTGTCGTCAATTCCTCTCTTCTCTGGTACCCTGTGTAACTAACATGACAAACACAATGTCAAGGTCACTAAAGTCTACTGAATTGCGTTGAAACAGCAGTTCTCAGTATATAACTTGACCTATCAAGCATCAGAGTGGATCATACCCTTTTCCTAAAGGGACAAT
The DNA here is from genome assembly GCF_036850765.1 of Saccopteryx bilineata. Taxonomy (NCBI): domain Eukaryota; kingdom Metazoa; phylum Chordata; class Mammalia; order Chiroptera; family Emballonuridae; genus Saccopteryx; species Saccopteryx bilineata. The sequence goes on from NC_089492.1 coordinate 65,162,324, forward strand.
GCTGTCACTCCATCTCCTCATGCCTCACTGACTCTTGGTCTCGAGCTCTCTGCAGCTGTCTGCTCATCAGCAGCTCTGAGCCATGGGGCCTTCAGGGCTCAGGCCCTGACCCTCCTCCAGTTCTGTCCACACTCTCTACCTCGGTCACGTCATCTAGTCCCATGGTTTAAAATCGGATCAATGTGATAAAGATCCACCCCGCCCTCAAATCTAATTTCTAGCTTTGCCTCAGCTCGGAACCCCAGACTGTCACAGCCAACTCCCTGCCCTCACCCCGCTGGCCTCACCTGTGCTGCCGCTAAGTTTTCTGCATCTTCCTTCTTGCTTGTGGCTGGGAAGAACACGATGTTGTCGATAGTCTGGATGAGTTCCAGCTGCACAACACATTTAATCAACAGGGCGGCAAACAGTTTTTGTTCTGGATATTCTGTGAGGAAACCCACCCCAATGCACATGCAAACAAAAATTATTTTGAATCCTTTATCACTCCTATGACATTACAATGCTAAGGGAACATAAACATCTCAAAGCTAACTTGCACATAGCACACTGAGAAAGATATTCTTGCTTTTTGTACATAAGCACTACTCAGAGTTGAATTTAACCAATATTTAGAAAAGCTATAAAAATTAATTTTTTAAATAAAAGTATTCCAAATTACTTAGAACAGTGTGTATGTTCAAGAAGCTTCCACTACACATTTTAAATAACAGGTCATTCTTTAAAAAAAAATGTAACAAATGAATTAAAAGCTAAAACTTAAATGTTTACTGTAAACCCCAGTCTGACTTCTGAATACAGGTAATATAAACCCTATACCAAAGAAAACCACAGGAACTAGATCCATAAGACAGGAAGTGAGAGAGAGCCAAGAATTCTGACAGATGGGACCATGTTATGGGTTAACCATAGTACCTGTTTTACTTGGATCCAGGTTAGGAGTTGTAGCTAACATGACCCTGTACCTTCAAATGTATCTATAAGCAAAGATCTGTTACTAAAGAAGTAACCAAACCGTGATGTAAGGAAAGAGCTCTCCACTCTGCCCCTGTGGGCAGTAGCAGCTACACCCTTCCAGCTGTACAAACTTGCTTGACAAAGACATTTCCAACAATCTCTACCAGCCCATAAGGACATATTCATAAAAGAATTTTCCATTTTATGGATCATCTCAGTTAAGCACACAAAGTCGTGCAAGATTAGGGAAGATGGCTCTACATGGAGATGCTAGGAGAGCCAGGCAGCCCCACCCCAGGCCCCCCCACCCTGGCCGGGGAGCTACCCAGGGCGCTGAGGACTATTTTATCTCAGGCAGCAGCTTCAGCACCGAGACTTACAACCGTTCAGTCTCCTTCTACTTTTCTTGTAATCACAAATTCCCTTTTCTGGGCGTCAATTTATGGAATTCCAATTCATGTTTTAGAGATTTGGGGTGGCAGCAAAAAACTTGCTTAAATTGTTCTTATTTAGGTTATTAGTAAAGGCTCTTTTCCAGGTAGTTTTCAGAAATGCTTAGTATTTAACACTTAGTTCTTTGTACTAGACCTTGAGTCAGAAAACAAACTCACAAATGTCTTTTTCCTATTCCTGCATCAGTCATAGCCGTATGTGTATCATTCATTCACTTCCCTCATTCAATTCAGGAAAACATGATCAGCAGCTGGAGCGGGAGGCTCTGGGCAGCCTGCCTGGGACCACACCTGGGGCTGCCAAGGGCCCCTGGGAGCAGGCTGTTTTCCAACATAGAGACTGCTCTCCTCGCTCCCGCAAGGCCACTCAAGGGGTCACACACTTTCAGCAGGTGAGCTGAGTTTGGCCAGTGAAGCTCTGCTCAGGCTGAATGAGGGATGCTGGGACCCCCATTTCTGGTGTCCTTTCAGAACTGGAGCATGAGGATCCTGACTTCACTCTCACCAGCAAGGACCAGCAGCATGCATGGGACAATATCTATTTGGACAGATTTTACTTGTGAGGAAGGTTGACCTGCCAGGGTTGTAATAGGCAACCATTTCACTGAGTCACCAAAGGACAGGGAGCAAAAATCAACTATGTGGGATGGCAGGTTCTGAAACGGAGACTAGAGGGGCAGTGGTGTTTTCTGAAAGAGTGCAGGAAGAATGAGCCAGCCACCTTGGGACTGCGCCACGTCTGTGCTGTGACTCTGTTCTGAGTAGGAGGGAGTAGGGCAGCATTTGGCTTCCTTATCAAACAGGAACCCCAGCCTGTCCACTAAGCGAATGGGTGTCAACAATCCCATGGTGACTTTTGCTGAAGAACACCAAGGGAAGTGAAAGTAGGACGAGGAGGCCTCAGCTTGGGGGCGGGGGGCAGTGCTCTGCTCAGAGAGCTGTGTTCTCAGATTAGCCAAGTGAAAACTTCCTAATGTGTGAAGACCAAAGCCCTCCTTCACAAAGCTGAGTATACTTCAGTCCAGTCCTGGGGCTGCGAGGGAGGGAAGCCAATCACTGGTCCATCCTCGTGGCATTTTCCAGTGTAGACTGAAGCTGTCATGAATTCCTGCATGAGTCAAGTTGTTCTCCAGAAAACAGGAATTACAAATGAAAATGGGTCACTCACCATCACCTATCTCCCTTTTAAAAAGTTAGCAAGACACAGTGAATGAAGCTAGAAATGCCTTTCATGTTGGATAGCAAATCTTCTCTCAAGAACAAATGTAAATACCTGGGATTAATTAAAAATTCCCTGAAATAAATTAACTCAAAATAGACCAGTGACCTAAATATAAGAGCTAAAAGTATAAAACTCTTAGAAGAAAACATAGGGAAAAATCTTCATGACCTGTTAATGGATTCTTAGCTATGACACTAAAAATATGAGCAACAAAAGAAAAGAACAGATTAATCAGACTTCATCAAAATTAAAACATTTTGTGCAACAGAAGACATTATCACAGGAGTGAAAACAAGAGCTCAGAATGGGAGAAAATGCAAATCATGTATCTGATATGGGTGCAGTATCCAGAGTATTAACAAACTCCTGCAATTAATAACAAAAAGACGAAGAGTCCAACTAAAAATGAGCAAATGACATGAATAGATACTTCTCTAAAGAACATATACAAATGGCCAATAAGCACATGAAAAGACGACTCACATTATTAATCATTAGGGAAATGAAAATAAAATCCACAGTGATACCACTTCATACCCACTAGGATGACTATCACTAAAAAAAGGTGATGTTGGTGAAGATGTGTTGGGAACTGCTGGTGGGAATGTAAAAAATGGTTCAGTCACCATGAAACACAATTCAGTGATTCCTCAGAAAGTGTAAATACAGCATCATCATATGACCCAGCCATTCCACCTCTAGGTACATACCCACAGGTCTAGGACTAAGGCGAGGAGAGGAGCCAAGGTGACAGGGGTGCGGGCAGCAGGGTGCAAAGGAGACTTGCTCCTCAGAGCAGGAGCTCCAGCCAGAAAAGCACTGGCCTCACTGTGTCCCCTCAGGGGCAGAGGCCCATCACATCCCACTTCTGCAGAAACACATGGGGCTGACACAAAGAAGGGGACAGACAGGGAAGACTCAGACGCTCAACACAAGCATTAGCTGAAGGCCTCATGGACAAAGCCGGTGCTGCAGGTGTCAGCAGAGTTCCTGACCATCCTCAAAGAAGCAGCATCTCCCTGGGATGTTCAGGCTGAAGTAAACATAGTAACTAAGTGATCACCTGATTAATTATAGTGTATTTGTTAATAATTAGAGAAAAAGCAAAATTTCATCCCTTTCTTACACAAAACAAGACAATTTATTTTTAGTAAGAGAAATAACTCACTTGCTGAAAGTTTAATTTTGTTGACATCTTCATTCACAGTAGAGGCTGAAGCCAATGTTGCCTGCTGTCTATTATCTGCAGATTTTGGTTGCACAGAATCATGGATATCTACAGATTTCTGTGATATTGTATCCTAATAAAATTTAAAAATTTATTATAAGTACAATGAGTAAAACTTAAGAATAAAAAGTTTCTATTATGCTGTTTTTAAAAAAATACATTTTGTGTCCTTATGAAAACATTCTACACACAGCAATTATAGACACATGAGAAAATTATTTAAAATTACCTATACATGGATAGAGCTAATGAAGAGTCTTTAAGAGAAAAGCTTCCTTTCCGACCTGCAGACTTGGGCCTGAGACTGCCCAAGAGCAACAGACCGAAGTATCAAGTTTCACCGTATGGGAGAAGTGGTCAACAATACCCATGGACGGTCCTGAAATCTAAACAGAGCACACACGCGGCAGGGACAGGGAGGTGTGTGCAGGCTCTGCATAGGCTGAGCTCAGGGAAGCTTTCAGAGGTGAGTTTAGGGCAAGATGTTCTCTCACCCAAGAAACCAGCAACCAGAAGGGTCTGTGAGAAGGTGACCAATTAGGAGTGTGGTGTCATGAAGAGAAACTGAATGTTCAAGTCCAACAGAGCTACAAGCTAAGTTCCGCCCCAGAGTTACTAAGTGTAATCTTGAATAAGCAATGAATATTCCTGAGCTGGGGTTTTCTGATCTACAGATGGAGGCGACACTTTTCACACTGGCTGTCACTGTGGTGTAAGGACTAGATCAGGGGTCCCCAAACTTTTTACACAGGGGGCCAGTTCACTGTCCCTCAGACCTTTGGAGGGCCGGACTATAAAAAAAACTATGAACAAATCCCTATGCACACTGCACATATCTTAAAGTAAAAAACAAAACAAAAACGGGAACAAATACAATATTTAAAATAAAAAACAAGTAAATTTAAATCAAGAAACTGACCAGTATTTCAATGGGAACTATGGGCCTGCTTTTGGCTAATGAGATGGTCAATGTGCTCCTTTCATTGACCACCAATGAAAGAGGTGCCCCTTCCGGAAGTGCAGCGGGACCGGATAAATGGCCTCAGGGGGCCATATGTGGCCCGCGGGCCGTAGTTTGGGGACCCCTGGACTAGATGATCAATGTGAGCATGAGCTGTGTTGGACACACAGGCGCTGACAGGTCCATGAGCCTAGCTTGACTGTACTACAACAGACAGTGCACTCAGCGAGAAGACAGCGTGGCTAGAAGAGGAACTGGGCCTTCTGACTAACAGTGCTACCTGGAAGCAACCTCACCTGGGTTTCTAAAAAGAACACAGGGGCCTGAGTCCCCCCAAATCAGTGCTAATCACAATAATATTTTAACAAGTACCAAACCTGGTTCAAAAAATTGTTGGGAAAACTGGAGTGATGGGTGTACAAGCCAAGGAATACTAAGGGGCTGTCAGCAGCCACTAGAAGCTGAGGGTTCTCCCTTAAAGGCTTTGAAGGGAAGTGACTCTGCTGAGGCCTGGACTTTGGACCTTTTGCCTCCAGGACTATGAGAGAGTCAATTTCTGTTGCTTTAAGCCAGGGGTAGTCACCCTTTTTATATCTACCGCCCACTTTTGTATCTCTGTTAGTAGTAAAATTTTCTAACCGCCCACCAGTTCCACAGTAATGGTGATTTATAAAGTAGGGAAGTAACTTTACTTTATAAGATTTATAAAGCAGAGTTAGAGCAAGTTAAAGCACATAATAATAATTACTTACCAAGTACTTTATGTCAGATTTTTCTAAGTTTGGCAGAATAAATCTTTATAAAGCAATTTACTATAGTTAAATCTATCTTTTTATTTATACTCTGGTTGCTCCGCTACCGCCCACCATGAAAGCTGGAACACCCACTAGTGGGTGGTAGGGACCAGGTTGACTACTACTGCTTAAGCCATTATGTTTGTGGTAATTTGTTATGACAGATTTAAGGCAAACAATACACTGGATGAAGGGTCTATCAGAATTCTTTGTATTGTTTTTGTAACTTTTCTCTAAAGCCAAATTATATCAAAATTACAAGTTCAAATAAAATAATATTCAATATAATATTTTCAGCTTGGCATGGAAATCCATATATAATCTGGTGCCTGCCTCTTACAAACTCTTTCTTTTTTTCCTGAAGTAAGAAGCAGGGTGGCAGAGAGACACTCTATCTAGCATGTGCCCCACCAACCAGGATTCACCCGGCATGCCCACTAGGGGGCAATGCTCTGCCCATCTGGGGCATTGCTCCACTGCAATCGGAGTCATTCTAGCGCCTGAGGTGGAGGCCATGGAGCCATCCTCAGCACCCAGGGCCAACTTTGCTCCAGTGGAACTTTGGCTGTGGGAGGTAAAGAGAGAGAGAAAGAGTGCAAGAAACAGAGAGGAGAGGGGTAAGGGTGAAGAGGGGGAAGGGTGAAGAAGCAGATGGGTGCTTCTCCTGTGTGCCCTGGCCAGGAATTGAACCCAAGACTTCCACATGCCAGGCCAATGCTCCACCACGGAGCAAATCGACCAGGGTCTTATAATTCTTGAAATCATTTTACTCTATGTCTCAGAATACCCATATTATAAAATAACTAGAAAGCCCGGCGGTCATACGAAATGACCACTGTTCTAGATATTATAAATTGTAATTAAAATGATTTGTGCAAAGGTGTCTGCTAATTCAAACTGAATTACCCAGGGCAGGCGGCGAGGACGCCCCTTTGCTTAGTGCCCCATGGGGTTTCCCCCTTCTACTTGCTTAATTGCTTAGAGTGCAATGAAGGAAACCACTGGCGGTACATTTCTAAAGAGCCACCGCTAGCTCAATAAATAAAGGTGATTTAAATAATAATGATGATTAGTCAATAATTTATTCAAGAGTGGTGGATAATTCTCAATTAGTGGAACTACAATGTTTCCGTACTTGCAACATTGAGAAAATCCTTTCTTGCCACGGTCAAATCGATTAGTTTCTAACTTGAAGTTTAAGGACTGACAGTGTTCACATTTAATATTCATGTCACCAGAGGAATGCTCAAAAATTAAAGTTTCTCTGTTTGAAACTGTTTTAATCCTTTTTGCGTTTCAGTCAGCATTACTCTGTCGTTTTTTTGCATTTCTCTCCTGCCTTTGTTCAAGGGACTCATTTTGTCGAGACAGGCTTTTTTGTCTTGCATCTGAGGCAAGCCTTGTTTCTCTATGCTCATCAGTCTCATTTTGCTGAGAAAGACGCATTTGCTCTGCGACTGAAGCAAGCCTTGTCTTTCTCTGCTCAGTGGTTTCTTTTTGTTGAGAAAGCCGTTTTTGTGCAGCTTTAGCTCCTTTCCTCTCCTCTTCAGTGCTGTATTTTCTAGGAGGCATTCTTAAAAGAAATTACGTTAAGACGTAGTTTTTATGTAAAACAGATGATTGCCAATGCAAACAAATGTTCACCTTCCCCCTGACACGCTCAATTTGCATTCAGCCTTAAATTGTTTCAAAAGCAGATGACTGCCAATGCAAACAAATGTTCACCTTCCCCCTGACCCGCTCAATTTGCATTCAGCCGTGGTAACTTCACCCCATTGGCTAGTACAGTTACGCAAGCAACCAATAAGCTATCGGCGACAAACAGACACTTAAGCCGCATATAATAAAGATTTAAAATACCTCCTTCATGGCACTTGCAGAGATAAATTTTAGCTACCTGGGAAATTTACCATCATGAAATTTAACCTAAAATTCTGGACAGTACATTTATGCCATTTTTTTAAGATGAGCTGGGATCATATAAAAAGATTTTGGCCCTTTAAAATACAAAGATTTTGGTCCATGGTAAAATTACCACAAATCATTTATGGATTCTTGCTGTATTGGCCAAGAGTTTGCTTAAAGGCTTTTAATCACTGTAAAAAAATAGAGGACTAGATGAAGAAGATGGGGCACATATACATCATGGTATATTATTCAGCTAGGAGAAATGGTGACATTGGATCACTTATAGCGGAATGGTGGAGTCTTGGTAGCATTGTGCGGAGTGAAATAAGCGAATCAGAAAAAAACAGGAACTGCAGGATTCCATACATTAGTGGGACATAAAAGCGAGACTGAGAGGCATGAACAGGAGTGTGGTGGCTATGGGGGGTGGGGGGAGGGAAGGAGGGAGAGGGGGAGGGGAGGGGGAGGGGTACAGAGAGAACTGGATGGAGGGTGGCAGAGGACGATCTCTCTTTGGGTGATGGGTATGCAACATAACTAAATGACAAGATAACCTGGAGGTGTTTTCTTTGAATGTATGTACCCTGATTTATTGATGTCACCCCATTAAAATAAAAATTTATTTATATATATAAAAAAAAAAAAAAAAAAAAAAAAAAAAAAAAGAATGTAGCCAGGGGTTATGGGGAGGGAGAATAAAGGAATTGTTGTTCAAAAAAAAAAAAAAAAAAAAAAAAATAATTTAAAATATGCTTTATTTCTCAGAACTTACCAACTGTTTTTCACTCACAGGAGATGAGGGTGGGGGGACAGTTTCTCCAGATGTGGGACGCCAAGTCAAGAGCCTTTAAAAGACCAAATCGCACCAGTCATTCAGTGTGAAACATGTCACATCCAATATGTTTTGGAACAGGCACAAAAAAGACAAATATACCAAAACCAACATATTCCTTCTTCGATTACTGCTAAGAGCAATTTGCTGAAAAAGTTTTGTGAGAAGTTGAAAACAATTAGCATTTAATATTATTAAATGAGTATTCTTTAAACTCAGTTTTTCTAAGTATTAGGGTCATTAAGGATTGACCTAAGTGAGATTGAAAACAAGGTTGAGTTGTTTAAAAAACATTAATAGAACTATTTAGATTCCATTTTAATGTAGACCTTTTTTTTTGGTCGATTTAATGAAATAAAGAATGGCCCCAAAGAAGACACTAACTTGATTAGCGATTAGCTTCTTGGGACAGAAAGATGATTAAGGCCTAAATTCTGACTTCTGAGAAGCAGGGGCTCCTGGGGAACGGGGACAGACAGATAGTCAATACATCACTTCAGTTCAATACAGAAAGAACTCTGGTGCAATTGCATGCTATTAAGAGACACTTATTAGATTAGATAAGCTCTAAGATCATATATCTAATCCTGAGTGTGTACATTCAATGCATTAAAACAGAAACAGTTCTTTAAAAAAGTCAGCCTGACTAGTTTTTATAAAGTCTTCACAGGGACAACAGCTAGGCAAGAATTCATACTATAGTGGACATAGTAAACTATAACAAAAATGGATCATGTCAGTTATAATGATCCAACAAAATGTGCACCAAAAAATAGCTGTAAAATAATTATAAATAGGCCAAGGGAATTACTGTATATCCTTTTAGTGTAGTCCTACCTATAGATACTTTCCTAGGGATGGTTCCTTTTGTTTGACTTCTTATTTCTTATTGATTAGGATATTTACAAGGGACTCTTACCAGTACAAACATACCTAACTCATGTTAAGAAAGTTTATGATGCTGATAAATGTGGACAGTTTGTTCATATATAGTTTTATGCCTGTGCATTCACTTATGTCTACTTAATAAGATATTTTAGATAAGATTTAAAACATTAAGTAGATTTAAAAATCATAAGTGTGCCTGACCAGGCAGTGATGCAGTGCATAGAGCATTGGACTGGGATGCAGAGGACCCAGGTTCGAAACCCCTAGGTTGCTGGCTTGAGCATGGGCTCACCATCTTGAGTATGGGGTCGTGGCTTGAGCTAAAGGTTGCTGGCTTGAAGCCCAAGGTCACTGGATTGAGCAAAGGGTCACTCCCTTCTGCTGTAGCCTCCCAGTCAAGGCACATATGAGAAAACAATCAATGAACAACTAAGGAGCCACAACAAAGAACTGATGGTTCTCATCTCTCTCCCTTCCTGTTTGTCCCTATTTATCCCCCTCTCTGACTCTCTCTGTCACCAAAAATAAACAAACAAACAAAAAACATAGATGTAATGTGAAACTTGGCGCATGTCCAAGAGCCCTCAAGGTAGAGCTGGGAAGTTAGTTCAAGTCCATCCTGCAAAAAGTCCAGGTGCCACCAGTCCTTTAGCCAGGCTACAGTTTAGTTCCCCCACTGATATAAACTCTTTCACTACAATTCAACTCCAAACCTACCCCTTAGAAAAAGATGACAATTAACTGTAAAATGTGATAGGTACAAATAAATTTTTCCTAAGATTATTAAATCTACAGTAACTGAAATATAAGTTGAGGGTGGTTTTTCATTCAAATCCACTGCTTGGTTTAGTCTATTTCTATAAAAACTCATAAAAGTGGAATCACTTCATTATTACCCCAATTTTAGATGATGAGATTATAGATTTTGGTTTATAAAGAATTCAATTCATGTATTTGTTATGGTTTATAAGAGAAATACAAATTAATGGAACATTTGAGATATTTTAAAAAGGATTCTGTTATGAGAAATCACTAGTTACTATCAAACCTTTTTTATCCATCATTCAATATTTAAGGTTGTATAAAATCAGCTTACGCATGTGGGATTGTAGTTTTGAAGATATCCAGTGTGCAGTTACAAGTTTTATCCCAGATTTCGAGGGTAAATTTTTCACCATTCAGGATAACAACATTCTCTAAACAGTTTGTACCAGATCGTGCTAACTGCTCATTGTCTAGAAAAGAAAATTCATGTATATATTACCAGGGTCATACTGTTTTTTTTTTTTTACTTGGGTTGGTGAACATACAATATAATATATAGGTGATGTATTATAGAATTGTACACCTGAAACCTATATAATTCATTAACCAATGTCACCCCCAATAAATTCAATAAAAAAAAAGCCAGGGTCACACTTAATACTTGGCGTCACTTATCTGGCACATACGTACCTTGCTGCACACACCAGTACAGCTGGGCAAAAATGTCATCCAGAAGTACGTCACTGAGTACCTCCAGATACTGGGTGAATACATCGCAGATGGCATAAAGCGCGTGATTACAGGTTGTCGTCATCCATTCAGCTTTCTGGGGGGAGAAGAGTTAAACCATTCATCAGCAACTAGAATTAAAAAAATAAATGTGTTTGCATATGTAAAATATAAGCCTGTCCCCCTGTCCCTTTCATATCTTTACTTCCCTCTAGAACATTACATTTATGTCATTTAATATTTAGTTTTCTCCATTATCCCATAACCACCTATGTATAAAATAATTTACTTTTGCACTGTTTGCTTTTGTTTGTTTTTTTTTGCTTTTTTTTTTTTTTGCTTTTTTTTTGTGTGTGTGTGTGTGTATTTTTCTTAAGTGAAGAGAGGGGGCAGGTCGGCAGACTGACAGACTCTGGCATGCGCCTGACCAGGATCCACCTGGCAGGTTCACCAGGGGGTGATGCTCAGCCCATCTGGGTCCTTGCTCTGCTGCAACTGGAGCCATTCTAGAACCTGAGGTGGAGGCTATGGAGCCATCCTCAGCGCTCAGGCCAACTTTGCTCCCATTGAGCCTTGGCTGTAGAAGCGGAAGAGAGAGACAGAGAGAAAGGAGAGGAGGAAGGATGGAGAAGCAGATGGGCACCTCTTCTATGTGCCTTGGTCGGGAATCGAACCCAGGACTTCCACACGCCAGGCCAACGCTCTACCACTGAGCCAACTTGCCAAGGCCTGTTTGCTTTAATTGTAAAGAACTACTGCTGCATTACCCTACTATTAGCGTTATGGCTTTTCAAACAATATGCATGAATTATATATGCATCACCTATATATTATATTGTATGTTCACCCCAAGTCAAACAGCTGGCCTTGACCCAACATGAAAGAGAAATAAAGAGGAAGGAAAGAATAAGAATTTACCAAGTGGGATAAGCATACTATTAAAATTAAATTGATTTTCACAAAGTGCAGTTTTAAAAAACATCATGAAAGGCAAACATATCCATACAAAATAAGTGTAAGTAATTTACTTGTTTTTCTCAAATGTATAATGGCCTAATCTGAACTGATAGTTTTCATACACAGTTTTGTGCTAGCGTGTACATGTCTACTTATTACTATGTGGTCCATATTAAATTCAGAGTAAGAAGTCACTATGAATACTAAAGAAAGCTACTGGTGTTTATAGTTGTGACAATATTAACATGGGGAAAAGAAATGGAAAGTTCAACAAAAACACTGAAAACAAAAAAAAGTAATTCATTAACTGGGTTCTATGCCCAAATAGTTTTCTTGTTTCTTAAGAGAAAGTTTTCTAGGAATTTTTTTTCTGTTTAATGTGCTTAATCTGAAATACTAAAATGTAAAGGGAAAATATTAAAAATATTAAAAACCCGTTAACTTGATTATATTAGATTAAAATTTTGTGTCTTCTTACCTCTGTCTGCTGTTCTGGCAATTTCATGTTGTCAAAGATTCTGAAAACAATTCTAAATAAATCCTGCCACCAGTGTTTTTCGTAAGTGTGGCCATAAGTTTTCATTATTTCAAACATTACCGTTAAACCCCTGAAGTGATATAACATAATTAGGAAAACTATAATACAAAAAAGCACTGCACATCAGAATTGCTCTAAAATAAATGTTATAGTTCACAAAGCTACAGAGAACAAAGTCTAAACTAGTTTTAAACTAACACATGATACTGAGTTCTAAGAATTTTACGATGTTATATAATCTTCTTTAGAACGCATCATTTAGAAAAAAACTTCAAAGGCCTTAACTTAACCTTAAAACTTTTCTTTGCTTTTCCTCCACTCCCACCCAATATTCCAGCATTTACAAATAGTAAATGAGATTATAGATTGAGAAAGATCATCCAATTAGTGAAAATTAATTTAGTAGCACTGTGGCCAAGGAAGAAAATACTTGATCAAAAATAGTCTAAGAATAAAAGAGTTTAGAATAACTTTTCAAAGAGCTATAGGAATTTTTACTAATACTATAATTGTTCATATAATATCCTCAGACAAAATAATTTGTGAAACTAATCTATTAAGACATTCATGTGGGCAAGGGTCCATTTCCTGCCATATCTCTGGCACAGAGCAATGCCTGTCACCTAGGAAACACATAAGTATAAACAAAGAGCTTAATATCACATTCACTACCTTTGAATATGTTAAAACTAAAATTCAAAATTGTCTTCTTGATTATCTTTCTCAAAATAGAAAAAAAACTTCATGTAATCATTAAAAAGTTTGATGTTTCTTCTATATTAGTTACTTTCTTTTATCTAAATGTAGATATCCTTCAATTTAGAAAACATTTGTATTTCCAAAAGTCTGATGGTAGCCAGGACAAAATTTTCTTTGAAAGGCACCACAAAGCCAGTATGCGCTCTAGCTCATTTGCTGTTATTCTATCTACTCCAGGCCTAGTACATGCCTGGTCCAAAACAGGCTCAAAACAATTATTTGTTTAATGAATGTGTATAAAAATAACAGTATGGTAGTTCAGCAGTTATCTGATCCATAAAATACCTAATGTGTAATGAGCAGAAGTAAAGAAACTAGTCCCACGTTTCGCCTACAAGGGGAAAAGGCTCCCCTCCTCCTCCATCCCCTGAGCTCGAAACCCATTTGTCTCACTCAAGTAACTGGAGCTAACTCCCAAGTGTGGGGAGAGGGGAGGTGGGAATTCTGTTTTTTTCTAGGCCCCAAAGCAAACAGATCTACAGAAGTTTCCACGAATTTCTACTGTTAAAGAAGTCTTTCTTAAAGCAATACTTAAGTTGCCAGTGTAGAGAAAAAGGATATTTGGACTCTAGGTTAATTATTTAACTGTAAATCTACAGAATTTTAAGGAACTCAAATGAGAAGGCATATGAAAGTATTTGTACGAAGTATGTTACAAATCATAGTGTTACATTTTAAAATGTAATCTGAATGATAGCCCTTATAGATCTTGAAATGAGGTAAGAAAATTAAGCCATCGCTGAAGAGTTTACTCATATTTTCCCTCTCATTTACTAAGTAGAACATACATTTTTCTCTTCTCTTTAACAACCCGAACCTGTCCATAATCTGAATATAAGATGTGGTGAGATGCAAGGTAGCATGGTCCTACACAAGGACAGGCTAAGAGAGGGTAAGAGACTAAGAAAGAAGACAGGCCCCTCGTCAAGATAAAATGTGGTACACTGTTCTTGTGATTACTAACTCCATGAGAAATTCCCTAGGTTTGACTCCAACTTTAGACGACTTATCTATATCATAAAATCTTTTGATTTCATGTAACAAAAGTGAAAAGTTTCTTAGGAAATAAATCAAACTTAACATTGGATGGGGTGGGTGTAGTTTTGGCATAAGGGGAGAAAGGATCCATTCTTTCACTATATTTTGTCATTGATTTGTTACAAGTCTGTACCGCCTTCTATATTAAAAAGTTCAGTAACTGTCCAAATGACTAATGACTCTCCCCTGAAAAGAAGACAGGATAATTCAAAGAGAGATTTTAACATAAAACCGAACTCATGATGCAATCAAGCACTTTTGAGAAACTGTACTGAAATACAAGCTGGCCATTTCAATTTGGCAATCAAAAATATAGAGAAAAATTATCCTATGGGATTGGTATGTGCTGTGACAACATGAGAGGTTTACACTTGTCTGGTTACATTAAAGCCACAACAGTTTCTTTACAAACTGATTATATATTCATATAGATCTTTTATTAAAAATATGCTTTGAAAAGAGTTAAATTCTTTTTTATCATCAGTCCTATATTATTCAAAACCATGTTATTGACCAATCTTCAGAGAAAAGCTCTTTACCTAAACTCCATCAAGGATGTATATTTAGACGTTATTCTGTCACTAATCAGAAAATAAATTTTGTTACTAACTTCTATTTGTGTTTAGAAACAAATATATGAAAAGACCTAATGTGTCAAGTATTAAATTAACATAGAAGATAAAAACTCAAAGTGGTCTATAACCAAATTTTAAGGAAAAGTAATGTACTTCTATTTTTTACCTCTGCTCTATTTTAATATTTTAAAATCTGCCTATCTAATATTTGCTTTCATTTGATAAAACACAATTTATACTTTCACTACTGAACTTGTGTTCACATAATAGTTAATTTGATTAAAGTCGAAATGAGTCTTACAAAATTTTAATTACAAACACTGATTGTTACCTGGTTCTTACATCTAATTTGCATCTGTTGATGATACAGGATAACTCGAAGAGGATAGGGAACCATCCGCGCACCCACACCCTGTCCTCAGGCGCCACGTTCATATCATCACTTGTGTACTCCTTGAAAGCCTTCACGGAGAAAGGCAGGGTTATTTAAGGCAAAATATAATACCTATATTCAGCATATTTCTCCAAAACTTTAAAAACTGCTTTACAAATCAGTGAACAATTTTTTTTTTTAATTAAGAGAGAGGCTAGGAGGCAGAGACAGACTCCTATATGCACCCTGACCAGGATCCACCTCGCAAGCCCTCTACCAGGTGATGCTCTGCCCATCTGGAGCTGCTGCTCCATTGCTCAGCAATGGAGCCATTTTTTTTAAGTGCCTGAGGCAGAGGCCAAGGAGCCATCCTCAGTTCCTAAGGCCAATTTGCTGGAACCAATGGAACCATGGGAGGGAAAGGGGAAGAGTGGGAGAGAAAGAGAGAGAGAGAGGGAGAGAGAGAGGGAAAGAGAGGAAAGGAGGGAGAAAGGGAGGGAGAAAGGGAGGGAGAAAGGGAGGGAGAGAGGGAGGAGGAAGAAGGTAAAGAAGGGGTAGAGAAGCAGATGATTGCCTCTCCTGTGTGCCCTGATCAGAAATCAAATCCAGGACTTCCACACGCCAGGCTGATGCTCTACCACTGAGCAAGCTGGCCAGGGCCAAAGTGTACAACAATTTGATAAAACATAGTACTTTATTTAAAAAAAAAGATGGAGATTTTAAATGCATACAAAGAGCACTCCATCACTAGTGTTCTGCATTATTAACCAAGTTAAGTCAGGCTTCCACTTTTATCATTTACATGGTTATGACCCCAGGCAGCTACACTAACCACACTGGGGCAGTAGGAAGGTTAAATGAGTTGATGTATGCAAGTGTAAATGGTACTAAGTGCCACACAGGTCCATGCCAATATGTAGTAAAAATCTTAGTACCAAATCTATGATGTATCACTTCTCCTTATGGTAGTTATAAATACAGATTCAAATCTGTAAGTTAAAGTTGGGAGGCAGAGGTTGCCAATTCATCCTTTTACTCCAGGGCTGAAGCCCACCCTCATCCACTGACAGGTAACTCCAGTACTACAGAGACTGACAGGGAAAAACGGTCTAGTGGGATGGCTAAACACGTGGGCCTCTGTCACTAGGCCTGAAGTCACACACGTGGTTTTAACTTCTCTGTGCCTCAGATTACTTATCTGTATGGGACTATTACACCACTTATCCCATAAAGTTTCTATGAAGATTAAACAATACAGGTGAAACACTCAAAAATAACCTGATACCTTCAATAAATGTTAGCTATCAGTATTACCCATTATAACTCAATCAAATTCAGATAATTTTTGAGTTTACTGAAAAATAAGTGTTTCATATCCTTTATTATTTATTCATTTCTTTTTAGGGAGACAGAAAAACGGATTTGTTGTTGCACTTACTTATGCATTCATTGGTTGATTCCTGTATTTGACCTGACAGGGGATAGAACACATAATCTTGGCATCTCAGGACGACACTCTAAGTGAGCTACCTAGCCAGGGTTGCTTCATATCCTCTTATTTTCTAAATAAACTTGGATCTCAGAGTGGAAATAAATTTTGGTACAATTTGTTTACTAAATGATACTATACCTGAGGTCTGTCAGACACGTATTTTGCACAATGGCGAATAAGTCGAATTGCTTCCATACTGGTGTCTGGGAAAGCTGCATTGCAGGCAAATTCAGACAAACACTTCACTGCATCCTGGAAAGAATCAATGGTCGCTGGAAAGTGTTTTTCAAACACAAGAGCTAAAAAAAGAGAAAATACATAAAAATAATTATAATTTTTCAATTATTCTTTTTTTATTCTGTTCAGGTGAATGGAGGGGAGATAGTGAGGCAGACTCTCACGTGTGCCCTGACTGGGATCCACCCAGCAACCCCACTGGGGGCAGATGCTTGAGTACAGGGCTATTTTTAGCATCTGAGGCTGACATGCTCAGACCAACCGAGATAGCCTCAGTGCCTGGTGCCATACTTGAACCAATCAAGCCGCTGGCTGCAAGAGGGGAAGACAGAGAGAAAGGGGAAAGGGTGGAAAAGAGAAGCAGATGGTTGCTTCTCATGTGTACCCTGGCTGGGGCTCAAACTGGGACCTCCATATGCCAGGAGGTCACTCTATCCACTGAGCCACCAGCCAGGGCCCAATTATTCTTAATTGTATGAAAAAATATATCAACCTCTGGAGTAATGCATACTTCCTATAGGTGAAAGGCTTTGATGTCCAACAGACAAAGGTTCAAGCCTGTTGTGACCACTTACTTGAGGAGCAGAGACAGAAAAACAGGTCTGTGTTTTGTTTATGCTATAAACCTAGCAGCTAACACAGTAACTGTTACTTAGTAGGTACTGTACCAACAGTGGTTAAGTGAATATACAAATCTCTCTGTATCTCATCTTCTTAATCTATAAAATGAGGATAATAATACCCACAGGATAGTTGTAAGTACTAAATAAAATAATGTAAGTAAAAAGTGCTTAGTACAATATTTCAGTCAAGCACTTAGTAAGTGATAGCTATCATAACGCCATTATTCTTGACGTTGATGATAATGGCCACTCATTATAGTCTTCTAGACAGGTTTAACTTACATTTTTAATATTTCATTCTCCCTCAAAGTCAAAGGAGGCTGTGAGCATAGTGGTTACAAACAAAGGCTTTGCCTTAAGGCTCCCTGGCTTTGAATCCCTGTTCTGTCACTCACTAGGTTCTGTGCCCTCAGGTAAATTATTTAACCTCACTGGGCCTGTGATTCCTAACCTAGTTTTTTTAAAAAGGAGGTTACTAAAGACATTTATCTCATAGAGTTGTTGTGAAAACTGAAGTAAATACATGCAAAGTGCTTACAGTTCTTCTCATATAGTAAACATTTAATAAATGTTAGCTATAATAATATATCATTATTTACTCTGCTTATGTAGGCAAAAGTTGGTAAACTTAAAACTCGTAATAGGCCCCTAACTGTATACTTGAATTATCTTCTAACTCATTCCAGTTTTTTAATTTCTAACTTAAACATAGCTAAAAGAAATACTCACTGACAATGTGCCCTGTTGTTTGGAATGCAAGTTCCACGATGCTTTCATCTTGATCAGATGCAGCTAGATGAAATACAGAGAAAATGTTCTTCCACCCAGACCGAATGTTAGCAGCTTGGGAGTTCACCATCTGTGCTATACACCGTACAACCATATCACGAATGGTTGGAGACCTAAAATATCAATATAATTGCTTAGATATGCACACAGATAAAACTTATCAGTTTACTTTCCATTCTGTTCTTCCCTCTGTTGTGGAAAAGAATAAGGTATTTTTCTGATAGTAAGCAATTCAACACACATAATACCTGTTCCGCTTCATTATGTGCTCAAAAGGTCTTAAGAAATCTTTCTGGAATCTGAAGTTAGCAAGTTCCCCTTTCTCTAAGAATTTCATTGACAACTGCCTCAAGGAGTCCACTGCAAAAATAGCTACATCTTCATTAGGATTACAGCCAACCTGCAATAGCAACAGAAATACAAGGTGTTCATGTCAGTCGGAAAAGCTATACTTTCTTATTTTTGTTTTAGAAAAAGTGTATCATCAATAGCATAGATAAATAATTCCTAAGATTTTCCAAAAAGGCACTAGATGCTAACAATATTTCTCAAGAAAAAAAACCATTATTTTAACTAAATTATTAAAACCTAGAGGTAAAGAAAAACAGGATCCAAAGGGTTTTCTAAATTTAATTATAAAAATAATTTAAAAATTGCTTGGAAAGAAAAAAGTCAATTAGATTATAATAAGGAAATTTTCTTTTTGGAGAGTAAGACAGACAGGAAGGGAGAGAGATGAGAAGAATCTACTCATAGTTGCAGCACCCTAGTTGTTCACTGACTGCTTTCTCATATGTGCCTTGACTGGAGGCTCCAGCTGAGCCAGTGACTTCTTGCACAAACCAGCAACCATGGGGTCTTGTCTATGATCCTATGCTCAAGCTGGCAACCCCACGCTCAAGCTGGCAACCTCAGGGTTTTGAACGTGGGTCCTCAGCGTCCCAGCCTGACGCGCTATCCTCTGTGCCACCATCCGGTCAGGTGATAAGGAAATTTTAAACAATGAAAAATAATACATATAAATGTAAGCAAATCCTGTAATTATTCAAATACCTTATTAAAATGATCTCCGATAACTTCCCAAATTCGAGACCACTGCAATCTTATTCTTCCCATGTTGTAATATGATATTTCTACTATTTTTTGCAGACTAAACATTCTTGGATGTGTAGTGGAAAGTAATTCATCCATAGACACAGCACAAAGCCAACGGACAAAATCCACTACAATATAAATAGATTCACAATTTTTTAGTTAAATGTTCAAGTCTGTTAGACAAAACTGTTTATAAGTGAAATAAATGTACATACTTACCAATAGCATTTCCATCTAGCCTTGTAGACCCTGTAAATATTCTAAAGAGAAAAAAAAACCATGATTGAAAAATGTATATTATGAAAAATAAAAAGTATAGTGTCACATGTGTTACGTCAATTCAATTTTAAGTGGCCTGGGGTACTAGCTACTTGTATCTGTTTTAAAGAAACAAAAAAACTGAGGTAGTCAAATGAGTATTTTTTATCATTATACAGTTTAGTAAGTATAGTTTGATGTTATTCCCTTCTTCCTTTGCATTCAATAATATATTAAAGAATATAAAGTTTTAATTTTATTAGTAAATTTATAAACACTAGAGAGTTATAAGACTAAGAAAAATATTAATTTGTACAACTTATAATTGGCACACTATAAAACAAAGTTTTTTCTTTTTTTTTTCCTGGTTATCTACTAACAATAAAACATTTTTAAAATAAAAAATTCTACTTCACTTCTACAAGCAATATATATTAAATTTAGAAACTCATGTATGGCCCTGGCCAGTTAGCTCAGTGGATAGAGCGTTGGCATGGCATGTACACATCCCAGGCTCAATCTCTGGTCAGGGCACACGTGAGAAGTGACCTTCTGTTTCCCTCCCTCACCCTCTCCCCTTTCTCTCTCTCTTCTTCTCTCGCTGACAGTGGCTTGATTGGTCCGAATGTCAGCCCTGGGCACTGAGAAGAGCTCGGCTGATTTGAGCATTAGCCCCAGTGGGGGTTGCTGGGTAGATCCCTGTCAGGGCATATATGGGAACCTGTCTCACTATCTCCCCTCCTCTCAAAAAACAAAAAAACCCATCATATGTTAAGTTTAAAGTGATTTACTAAAACCTTGCAGTCTCCAACAGTTCAAGCAGTAAACTGACTTTTCTCAAGGAAGTCAAATACTCAGTATTGAAGCTATGCTGCTCAGCCTTCTTCCCTGAGCTCTATGTTTCAAAGTTTCACAAAAGACTTCAGCATAAACACAGTAGGCCTCTTTTGTAAAGTCTGCATTTTTACCTATGTACTGGGTTTGTAACTAGGGTTTGAATGTGATTCCAGCATGAAATGATACTCCTCGATTTAAAATGAACACCATAAGATTTGTGTGCTAGAAAAGAAACCTTAAAGGCAGAACCTCAAAGATCAAATATTAAAATCAGAAATAAAAGTAACTGTTGTAACAGTAATACAGTGTGTCCGTAAAGTCATGGTGCACTTTTGACTGGTCACAGGAAAGCAACAAAAGACAATAGAAATGTGGAATCTGCACCAAATAAAAGGAAAACTCTCCTAGTTTCATACCTATTCAGTGCAGTTCGATGTGGGCTCACACACAGATTTTTTAGGGCTCCTTAGGTAGCTATCCCGTATAGCCTCTACAGACTTGTCACTGACTGATGGCCTACCAGAACGGGGTTTCTCCACCAAACTGCCGGTTTCCTTCAACAGCTTATCCCATCGAGTAATGTTATTCCTATGTCGTGGCGCTTCATTATAAATGTACCCATATTCACGTTGCACTTTGGTCATGGATTCAAATTTAGCAAGCCACAAAACACACTGACCACATCTCGACTGGCATGGCCGTGGGCTGCTCTGCTGTAAACATGGTGTTACATCATCATCTGTACATGAGCCCATGCTGCCACATCATCTTATAGAAACTGGGAGGGTTTTCCTTTTATTTGGTGCAGATTTCACATTTCTATTGTCTTTTGTTGCTTTTCTGTGACCGGTCAAAAGTGCACCATGACTTTACGGACACACTGTAGCTACAAACGACCACAAGGTGGGTATTATTTTGTTTCATTTAGATCCTCTCTAAAGAGTAAGAAATACCCTGGGAAGTAGATACAATTATCCTTCCAATTTTTTTTAACTTAAAGATTTTTTTCATTGATTTAAGGGAGGTTGGAAGAGGGAGAGAGAGAAACAAGAACTCACTGTCCAATCATTGTTCCATTTAGTTGTGTACTCATTGACTGCCTCTGTATGTACCCTGAAGGGATACAAACCGGCAACCTTGGCTTTCCAAGAAAATGCTCTATTCACAGCGACCTGGCCAGGGCTAGATTTCCAATTTTATAATAAGAAATCTCCTTGAAGTCACAGAATTAGTAAGTGCTGGACCCAAGATTCAAACCAGGATGGACTGACTCCAGCATCTACCTTCTTAAACCACAGTGCTATACTGCCCCACACCTAACTGAGCAAAACACAATTTAAATATCTTAAATATATCCTAGTTCTTTCCTGCTACCATAATCTAAATGTTCTAAGTATATCATATTGTTTTAATCTCAGTGACCTTGAATATCTGCCTATGTGTTCTGGCAATGAGTAACAAAAACAAGACTGGAAAAGCCTCTTGCTAAAGGAGTATCTTGAGATTTCCCATACTGCTCTTGTCAGTAGAACTAAACAATTCAAAGATCTCACTGAAAACACAATCTTGAAGAAAAACATAAGAGTAATAAGGCCCCATTTAATCCAGTAGTTTGACTGGGTCCAGAAATTAAAATATTCAAAACCTCTGTACAAACACATAAACAAAATGAAAATGGCTAGACTATGCATTTTAAGTGTCATTAGCTGATTTCTCAAACTAGAGATATCCCCATGAAAGGCAAGATAAAAAAAAAGAAAACAAAAATAGAGTCAAAACTAAACAGCATAGGAGAAACAGCAGGAAGAGAAACAAAAGGAAAAACATTTTTAACTGAGAAGAAAGCAAATGGCAGAGTTGAAAGGGGTAAAGAACCAAAGCAGAGATGGGAGATTATGTGCAACTACAGGGACAGTAAGCCACACATTCATTCTCTGATGGCAGTGAAATAACAGAGAACAAAGGCTACAGGACAGAGAAGCAGCGGCAGCAATAGGATGAGTTCTGTAGACTGGTGATGGTGGAAAGTAGTGGCAGTATGCATCCTGAAAAAGGGCATCCAAATTCTCCTTTTGGCAGCCTCTGAGTGGTGCTGTATTTCCAGTAATGCTCCACTACAGATAAGTCATGTGGTAGAGCCCAGTGGTCTGTGGACGTATTTAAAATTAAGCCTTAATATACTAAGGCAGGAGAAGAGAGCTATGTATCCCAAGTCAATCTACAAAATGGATTATTCTATAGTCCCTGTATAAAAAGCAAAGGATAATAGCAGGAGACGTGTGTGCTATTAAGACATGTCCTGGAAACCATGAGTAGAAAAATTAATTTGATAGATTACTGCTTCATCCACATTATGATAGTAATGCAGCAAAAAAATGCAAAATAAAAAAAGTCGACAGAAGTTGAAGATTCTGGATCAAATAAACTTTAAACTGTATGCAACATAGGCAAAGTAAATTAGTGTATATGTAAAAAGTTTTCACAGTGAAAATGTCAAAGGTAATGATTATTTCTTAGACCTAACTGAAAAATATTTATGAGCAAATGCAGTGAGGGTGGAGGAGTGAGTTGTGTGAATTTTCTGAAAAGTGACAGAATGTTCCAAAGTGTGAGATGGGCAATTTTTACAATGCTAGATCTGATGTGCTTATTAAAAAACAAAAAACCCCAGAACTATTAAACTAAATAACAAGTATTTTAGCTTTTAGAGATAAATCATTCTAGGACAAATACTAACCTTGCATAGTTCAGTAATACTTATAAAATTGGTCTAGTTTAGCAATGACTACCAAAGTCTATCCCATCAAACCCTAGAGGATCCGGTACTCCAGATTAAAGTGCCCAATATTCTCCTAAATTCTAATGGTACAGGATTAATAACACAAAAGTAAAGATAATTAGAACATTTTATCATCTTCAAGTCTTTAATGAAATTAGATATTTTTCTGTTAAGACACATAAGCTATAAAAAATTAAGCAAAGAATTATTTTTCATGTTCAGTCCCTATACTTGTCATAAGAGATTTTTCAGAACAACAGCCCCAAGGAAGGAAAATGTTTGCTGAACAGTACAGAGCTTTCCAAGATGATACCTGATGATACTCTCGCCACTGTCTTGAACACCAGAGTAATTTCCGTGAATTGGCTTATAGACTAGAATCAGAATATTACATATGAAAATAAACTCAAGATAGTTGAAAACAAATTCAGAAGAAATTTAATAAAAAAGTGTAATGCACCACAAAAGGACAATATACTCTTATGATTAAAAAAATGTAACTTGTTTTCATTATAAGCTAAAATTTGAATGCTGCAGTTTGTATAAAATTGGATATTAAATTTATGTTTTTATAAGTCTTTGGTGATGATGAGTTTGAAAGGACAAAGTATTAACAGTACAAGTACTAAGACACCTCTGAAACAGAGAAATTCTTAAAACAGAGAGGCATATTCTCTGTTCAAATAAGTGACATGTCTACCTGTAACAAACAGTGGACAACTGGATATATCACAACTAGGTATGGTCATATAAAGTATTATGGAAACAGAAATACTAGGTAAAATGTTGACTCTGACCTGAATAGAGTCTCATAATGACAGTGAAGATGATTTTCCGGAAAGAAAATGCCCTGATAGCAGAAGGGCAGACGTTACACTGCTTTGGAGTTGTACGTGCACGCAGAGAGGTTAAGAGTGCACTCTCAAGATATGCTGCCTGAGTGTACACTCTGGCTCCACTCCTCAAAATTTTCTATGAATGAAACGGTTATCAAGTTAATCAAGACCAAGTTACCCTGGTTATGGGGATGAGCAAGTTATTTAATTCCCCCATGTCTCAGTTTCCTTATTTTTAAATTCAGGACAATAATAATACTTACCTCATGAAGCTACTCAAAAGATTAAACGAAGTAATACAAGTACTTGAAAAATACCAATCATGTGGTAAACCTTCAAGTTATAATGATGTGTGTAAGATGATACACAATCTTTTTTCAACCTTTCCAAGGAAAATGCAAATGACCTCCTCCCCCACCCCCAATAAAAAGATTGCTAGTCAACATTAAGAATTCTTTTCAAGGAAAAAGTTCCAGGGAGTACTTTCACTGTCAGTAGCCTGTCTGTATTTAGAGCAAAAAGTTTTATCTGATGCACAGTAAAATAATGGATCAGCATAAGTCTCCAAGCACCAGAAAAAATATATATAGTGCATAGTATATTTACATTTTGAAAAGTTTCCATAAGAAGTGGTAAAAAAAAAATTTAAATGTCAGAGTTGTAAAATGTTAAATTTCAATTTTGGGGACATTCATCTGGGAAAAAAAACTAATCTTCACCTGACCAGGTGGTGGCACAGTGGATAGAATGTTAGACTGGGATGCAGAGGTCCCAGGTTTGAAACCCCAAGTTGCCAGCTTGAGCGCGGGTGCAGGGTCACTAGCTTGAGCGTGGGATCATAACATGACCCCATAGTCGCTGGCTTAAGTCCAAAGGTCGCTGGCTTGAAGCTCAAGGTTGCTGGCTTGAGCCCAAGATCTCTGGCTTGAGTAAGGGGTCACTTGCTCTGTTTTAAACCCCCCGCCACCTGCCTATCAAAGCACATATGAGAAAGCAAACTATGAACAACTAAGGAGCTGCAATGAAGAACTGATGCTTCTCATCTGTCTCCCTTCCTGTCTGTCCCTATCTGTTCCTCTGTCTCTCACAAAACAAACAAACAAACACAAAAAACTAATCTTCAAAAGAATGCTAAATGTTGTACATACTAGAAACTTAAAAAATCTAAAATAAACAGTCCAATAGTAAAATAAATGTATGGGTTTTATTTTAGAAACAAACTAAAAATGAGTAATACCTGGTAATGTCTATAATATACCATTCCAAAATCCTTTCCAAATGAGCCTGTGATGAGAACAGCCAGCAAATCCCTTCCTTTTACCCACAAGGCAGTCCTCTATCACAGACTCAGAAAAACAAAGACACTATTTTCTAATAAGGATAACAAAGGGAATGTTTTCTATACAGGAAATAAAACATTTGTGTTCTTTTTCATCAAGGTTACTATTTCCCTAGTGCCCACTAATATCCACTGTAACTTACATTATCACACTGTTTATCTCCTTCCTATATTCTATAATCTAAAATGCAAAATTATAGGTGCATCATCTAAATCACATTATGTCAAAATACAGTCTTATAGTACTTAAATTATATGTTTTTTTTCTCTTTACTACTGAGCAAAATACATCTAAATGCTGCTACAGAATTAAGACAGTATTTATTTGAAAAGGGAATAAAATGAACATCTTACCTATCTACAGCAACAACAACACTTTGAGAACTGGTTTCTCCAATGGACTCCTGAATACTTGCTATCTGCTTCCAGTCCACATTTCCTCCAACTACCACACATAAAAGAGAGTCATTTCAGTTTGAAAATAATTCTGTGGAAAAATACACTTAGAGTTCTAAAATCAGTTATTTTCCTAATGAAAGAAATGATGCTTTGGGTGAACAGTTCTTTTGATGACCTTTAGCAAGCTATAGTAATTGGTATAAACATACGGTTATAAAGAAACAACCTGTTTTTGGGAAGATTACGCAAATTAGAGCCACTGAGAACTTAGATCAGAAAATTAGCGACATTAGGCAAAATTACTCTTAATGTTTAAGAAACACAGCACTAACCTAGGTTACAGTGATACCTTCTTAGGATGACTTCTAATTCCATATAATTAAATCTCCACTGTCACTTAATATCTAGTCCCCTGTTTACAAATGCTTACTAAAGATTATGTATGTTCTAACATCCCCTTATTGAAAAGAATCATTCCTCCCCTCCCCCCCCAAAAAAACCCCCCTGGTTTTCCATATGTTGGAAAGCAGGACAAGAACTTCGCCAGGTTTTCAGATTCTACCTTACAATCATCTTTTGAGATCTTATCTGTTCTTCACGAGTTACTAAATTTTTCTTTTGAACTGTGTCCCTATCATTCACTCATTTTCATTCCTATTCAAATAGTTTAGACACTTATAACTTCAGGCCCAGATAATTGAAAGTTTACTGACTGCTTTCTTGCCACTAATTTTTCCCCTCTTCAATCTCTTCTTCATTCTCCTGCCAGATTACTATATTAAGTCCAAAGTTCAACAAATTGCTGACTCAACTGACCAGATAGTCAGTGCTTTTAAGAATGCAAACAAAATAGATGATGTTATTTAAACCAGCTGAACTCAAATTCATTGAGTTAATAATTTACCAGGAGAGACACGACTTACAACCAATTTTAATACAATGTAATTATTACTTCATGACTGAAATGAATTATATATAATACAAGTTTTGCTAACTAGAACTAATTTTGATAGGATAAAGGAGAACAGAGGCACTAACTCATGGAAAGGCTTCACCTGTGATGAAATATTTAGTTGGACCCAGAAGGATGATCATTTGGGAAAGGAGGCAGAAGGAGAAGCAATTCAGGCAAAAGGAGCAGCACAGATAGAGTACTGGAAGTATGTAAGTGGATCAGTCAGAAAGGCAGATAAACATACGCAGGCCTATTAACTTGATTACATGGAATACTTGATGCATTAATAAATTAATTGTGTGTAAGTTATATTTGTGCACCGTTTACTTGGTACAAAAATTAATACTTGGTATATTATTAAGTGCTGTTAATAAAATAAATTATTTAATTAAAAACACATAAAAACTAATTTGATTGTCTGTTCCACATCCTCTTCTAGCTTAAATTCTGACTAGTGTCCTGCTGAAGAAAACATCTGTTGTCTGAGTAGGTGACAGAGAACAATGCACAGGGATAAACATCGGTTACACTGGGTTAACCAATGAGACGTACTAAAGGGAGGACTTTGCCCAACAGGAGCCAAGTCAACAGAGTGGCTCCCTCTTGGTTGTAGACTCAAAAATGAGAGACCTGATTAATCAGGAGTGAATGGAGAATAAAGCCAGCCAAAAAGAATGGCTGATGACATACAAGAAAACCTAGAGAAAGTGTGAAAGAGAGGTGGAAGTGTGCAGCTGGCTGCTTGAGTGGCTTGGAAGCCTGAAGTTTTTATTTTATTTCCAAATCAAAACTGTGGATATTTTTCTGTAAATTCCCTTCTGCTGAAAGTTGAAGGCAGATCATCTCATATCCTTGTAACCTAAGTGGTACAATAGCACAGTGATCAAATTAATTTTAATTCACTTTCAAATATACTAGTAAACAGTATCAGCTCATATCATTATTTCTTGCTTGACATTATTTTGGCCCTTCCACACTTCATAGGTCTTAAAAAAAAAAAGAAGCTTTACAAAAGGTATTGAATCAATGCACATTCATTTCACTTGCCTGTAAATATTTTCATCTGTATCGCGTGCTATCTTCTGGGGCAATTATAGTTCTAATGTTCCAAGTCAGACTTCCAGGTTACATAAGTCACCATGCAGGTGCTCAGGCAGGTCTAAATCCTGCTGCTGGGTCACCAAGTTATTAGGTCTAATCCTGCATCTCTCAGAACCACAGCATCTAAGATACAACTGAGGTATAGATGGTACTGCTGGCTGACACAGTTGGATCACCACTGGGAACAAATGTCCCCAGTCCAACTTGAAACCACAGCATGGTCCTGATCTTTACTTCTTTCCCTATGGATCGTTTTTCAAGCTTGAAATTCTTTTGGATTTCCTAAGAATTTTTACTGCAAGCAACAACAGAACTCACTAAAAGATAAAAAGACAAAAATGTCCAGAAATATAATGTTTCAGTACAAAGCCTCAAAAGGTAATACTCCTGCTCTCTAAGTCATGTCTCTTCCTGCGTAAAGTGGGGTGGGGAAGAAGGATAGAGGATAATCCAGAAACCATCATTAGCTACTGTACTAAGTCCATTTATATGTATTCTTATTTAATCCTAACAACTCAATAAATAGATATTGCCATCAGTTTGCAAAAGAGGAAACCAAAACTCAGAGAATTAAGTTTACTTGCACGCAGTAAAGAAGAAACAGTCAGAATTCAAATCCAGAAGAACAGTACTCAAAGTCAAAGACAATCTAAACTTTGCTTCTTTCCTGATGGAACTTTTTTCATTTATGGCTTAAAATGTATTGTCTTTGGTTCTTCTGTATCCACTGGAGCTAGTATTTTGTTTTATTGGGTTAAATATAGAAGTTCTGGGCAGACTGAGCACATGGGGACCCATGGGAAAATTTCCACACTGGCAGAAAGGTTTAGTTAGGCCTGCACAGTACCTTTAAAAAATATGAATGTGAATGCTTTCTCCTGTTGCCCCAACTATTTACCATCTTCTACAGGCCTTCGCTCACTTAAATTACCTTCTTAGTCCTAATAGCAGGAAACTTTAAACTGTACGTTTCTTCTGCCCCCAACTATGAGATTAAGACTAAGGATCATTTAATCTTGCAAACTACTCCAGGCACAAGAACTTCGTTCTCTCCAGTCATCTTGCTTTTCCTCATAATGTTAGCCAAAGGCAAAGGGTATTTTATCATATCATTCCAATTATATTTCATTGCTACAATAAAATTACCCATATTAAGCAAGTTAAAAACAAAAACAATTTTGATACTTCATAAAAATAATTTTTAAAATGCTCACCCAGCCCAAGGCCCACAAATTCATCAGGAGCCTGATCTTTTGTTCCAGTAAGAGATCCTTCTCTGCCTCGCACTGTTCCAGAAATGTATCGAGGTTTCACTCCTGTTCCTATAAGTTGTGCAAGCTCCAACTGACTGATGCACTTCAGAATCTTAATATTAAAAAAGGAGAAAAAAAATTCAATCTATGTTAAAAATGTTTGCAAAAATATTTAAATGTATGCAGCCAGGATTTAAACATGTGCTTTATAAAAAGCTAAATGTAGTTTTCCTGAATGTACTAAATTAATTTTCTCCCCAAACACTTGAACATTTCAGTGATCGAATATTTAGAATTAGCTTATTTTATAACCAAATTGCAAAGCTGAAAATAAAGTGCTTATACCTCATGCCACGAATTTCCTAAGTAATTTCCGTCTGTATGAGCCACCGTAATGAGTGTTTTTATTGTGTCAATGTTCTTCTGCTTCATTTCAGTAATACCAGAACTCACTGTAAGTAAGGTGAATCTTGCTAGCGCCTGGACATATGCATCTCTTTCCAGCTATAAAAAAGACAAATATACTTTATATGTTTTTGAACACAAAAGTGATCCCCAATTTTCCAATGACAAATTGTTTACTTGTTTATTAAGTTTTTTATTTTTTTTATTTTTTTTTTATTTATTCATTTTAGAGAGGAGAGAGACAGAGAAAGAGAGAAGGGGGGAGGAGCTGGAAGCATCAACTCCCATATGTGCCTTGACCAGGCAAGCCCAGGGTTTCGAACCGGCGACCTTAGCATTTCCAGGTCGATGCTTTATCCACTGCGCCACCACAGGTCAGGCAATTTATTAAGTTTTTAATTGACAAGCCATGAGTTACATACAATACCTCAAACTAGTTTTTTTTAATTTTAAGATAAATGAAACAAAATAATGAATTTCTAAAATCCAAAGGTGATGAAGTCTCAAATCAAGATGAAATTTTATTAATAATTCATACTGAAAAACACATTCAATGAGTACTTTTGCTTCAAGTACTGTGTGAACTACAGAAACCTGATTTATAAATTTGCTCATTTTTTCACTACAACTAGACTGTGCTTTTTAAGCCCTAATATTCATAATCAAATGTGAAATGGGTATTAAATTTCTTTTTTTAATTAAATGGGAGGTGGGGAGGCAGAGAGACAGACTCCCACATGCACCCCCAACCAGGATCCACCTGGCAAGCCCTCTATAGGGTGATGCTCTGCCCATCTGGGATATTGCTCCATTGCTTGCCAACTGAGCTACTTTAGTGCCTGAGGAGTGGCCATGAAGTCACCCTCAGCGCTTGGGGCCAACTTTACTTAAACTATTTGAGCCTTTGCTGCAGAAGGGGGAAAAGGGAAGCAGGGAAAGAGAGAGAAAGAAGGGGAGAGGGAGGGATGGAGAAACAGATAGTCACTTCTCCTGTGTGTCTTGATTGGGAACTGAATTCAGGACTTCCACACGCTGGACCAACACTCTACCACTGAGCAAACCAGCCAGGGCTAAACTGGGTTTTTAAATAGAAAGCTTTGACTAAATTTATTATCAGACAAAGCATATAAATTACTAAGAGGGACTTGAAAATTATGTACTGTGTACCTGGTTCTCTTCAAGATACTTTGTTCTTAGGGTTAAGTGAAATGGACATAAATATAGGGCAAAAGTAGATTTACAGTTGTGAGTACATGAAACCGTTTACTCTTGTATTATTATTTAATTATTGTATTATATTTCATACAAACAACTGTAAAACTACTTTGATCTCACCCTGTATATAAAATATGAAAATATATGACTAAAAAAGCATGAATATGCAAAATATTTAAATAAAATATTCAAATTAACTTATAAGAATTCAAAATCTTGGAGAAAAATTTACAAACCAAAGTTATGAATTTTAGACACATCAATAGAGAACCACCCCATCTGTCATAGCATCTCAGAAACTTAATGTTAAGATTCATTTAAATTGCATAATAAACTTGCAATTAGTTTCTCATAAGTCAGACATGCACAAAAATTTAAACTGTAGTAATGGTTTAAGTAATTTACATTTTCTAGATTGTCTACAAAGGCAAAATTCTTTGTTACCTGAATGCTGAAAATGCATGCAATTCTGATTGCACATCGTATACCTTCCAGGCAAAGAGAGGCTACTTCAGTATCATCACAGTCTTGCAGACCCACACTGAACGCAGCCAGAAAAGGTGTCCACGCCAACTAGGAAAATTTAAATTTAAAATATATCATGAGCATCAAGTGCTAATTAAAAATTATGATAGTACTACATTAATATTTCTCAAGGCTTTCAAACAATGATTTGAGGAAGTTCTGAAAAAAAAAAAAGCAATGAATTTGTTAGCATAGCTATTTGGAGAGCTTTCTTAAACAAAAGGAGAAAACTAAATAGTGTTGCCTGGGCTTAAATAAATGGGAGAACAATATAAATTCAGTAGAAAGCCATACATATATTTTAAATACAGCATTTATAAGTTATTTACATCGATAAAAAATGGGATAGTCAATATTCATGGATGATATT
The DNA here is from genome assembly GCF_036850765.1 of Saccopteryx bilineata. NCBI lineage: Eukaryota > Metazoa > Chordata > Mammalia > Chiroptera > Emballonuridae > Saccopteryx > Saccopteryx bilineata. The sequence goes on from NC_089492.1 coordinate 65,193,808, forward strand.
AGTTTTACTCCTGACTTGAGAACTCATCCTCTCAATCTCTGTCCCTTGCAATATCACAGACTTTTTATTGCCAAAAAAATCCGTTAGCCATTTTCTACTTGCAACAATTATATTACTTTTTTTACTGTAAGCCTGTTCCCTGGACATCAGTTAGCTTTATTTTGCATTTTGTAGTCAAATATTTTACATTGAGATATCAGTGGTATCTCTGTTTCCTAGTTGGAAAATACTCCAAAATTTTGTTCAGTAAAATATTTCTTCATTACAGACAGTGAAAGCCAACAAACACTAAATTTCATTATAAAAACTGAATACCTAGAGAAATATTAACAGAAAACAAAAAAAGAGCTACCTTTTGACTACTGAAAAATCCTCATATCAAAACATATGCGTATATATTAGTGTGTGCATGTGTGTATGGCCTTCACATGTCTGATGTGAGAGTATTTGCTTTTAATAAACACCATGATGCAAATCTATATAACCATATAGCCATACAGAAGAAAAAATGTTTATGGGTATGCTATAGAAACGATAACTGAAATGTATAAAGGATCTAAAATGTTTTTAGCATTATGAAGGAAAACCCAAAGCTTTGCTTGTAACATCAGAAAGTTGTGAAGCACATCATAAAACAAAATAAAGTAGCAAAAACCAAAGTACCTAACTTCTAGTCTTAGCTTTCCCACTTATTTAATTTCTCTGAACCTTAGATCTCTTTCTGTTTAATACCTGGATTACTGCTGCAGAGATGCTGTGGGCAGCACAGGACATGCAGAAAATTTTAAATGCAAGGTACTGCACAAAAGTAGTATATTACACACTTTATTTTAAGTAAAGAAATAGCACATTTATTTGAAACCCTATATAATATTTTAAACAAGAAGTATTAATGTCCATAAGCCAGTGAAAAAATGTTTAACTCCATTAGAAATTGAAGACAATTATTTCTCCAATCAAATCACACTGGATAATATCCAAGAGGACAGTGAAATTAAATTGCCCACTCATAACTGTATAAACCCTTACAGAATACAATTTGGCAACATGTAGAAAGAGTCCTAGTAATGTGAATATCCCTTCATAGTGTAAACAATTCTAGGAATGTCTCATTTATTCCTTTACCAGTCAATGCTTATTTACTGAGCTCTTACTACAAGCCAGCAACTGTGCTAGATATTGGGAAAAGTGAACAGATGTAGTCCCTTGACTCATGGAGCTTAAAGTTGAGTAAAGAGATATATTAGACATATACTTTAATACATATATTAGACATATACTTTAATACATATATTAAAAATATATATATATAAATACAAATTGTTATAAATGCAATGAAGGAAATGAATAGCATGTTACAAAAAAGGGCCTAATTTGGGGCAGAACTCTCCGAGAAGGTAACATGTAAAGTGGAAACTACCAAGGCAAAAAAGAAAAGACCATTCTAGACACAGGACACAGCCTGTAAGAATGCTCTGAAGAGAAAATAATTTATGACATTCTAGAAACCTAAGAATGCCAGTGTGACTGCAGCATAGTAAGAGACAGAAGAATTCTAGCAATGAGTTTGGAAAGGCAGGTGGAGCCAGATCCTCTAGATGTGTGAGTTTCATCACAGTGTCATGAAAGTCAGTGAAGGTTCTTAAGGAAGAAGGTGACATTGCATTTTTTATTTTATAAAGATCACTCTGGCCTCTCTAAATGAATAAGAGGAGCACATAAAGAAGCATAAGGATGCCAGTTAGGATGACACTATAGTAATCAGAGTGAGAAATGAAGGTGTCTGAAGAGAATAACGGCAGTTCTTAGATGTTTAATTAAACTATAACTAATCCAGATCATAAAAGCTACTGATAAATATTTAATGATATGCAAAAATACTTATCTGAGAAACAGCAAGATACAAACTTCTATACAACTGTTCAATTAAGATAAAAATGTAGTATATAAACATATTAACACAAGTTTTGAGTGGCTTAATTACGGCTGGTTCGTATTCTTTTTATATTTTCTGCTTCCCCCTTACCAGAAACGTTAAAACTAGCCTGACCAGTGGTGGTACGGTGGATAGAGTGTCAACCTGGGATGCTGAGGACCCAGGTTCGAAACCCCTAGGTCACCAGCTTGAATGCAGGATCATCAACATAATCCCATGGTCACTGGCTTGGCTTGAGACCCCTGGTCAAGGCACGTATGAGAAGTAATCAATGGATAACTAAAGTGACACAACTATGAGTTGATGCTTCTCATCAACTCTCCCCCTTTCTTCCCTCCTGTCTTTGTGTGTGTCTCTCTCTCTTTCTCTCGATAAAAGACAACAAAAAGAAACAAACATAAATAAGTACATATGATTGTTCAAAAACAAAATGCTGCTTTACAATTTTTTTTAAGTGAGAAAGGAGAGAGAAACACTCCTGCATGTGCCCTGATGGGGATCCACCCAGCGAGCCCCCTTCCAGGTGACGCTCTGCTCACCCTGGGCGTTGCTCGGCAACCGAGCTATTTTTAGTGCCAGGGGCCAACTTGCTCAAACCAATTGAGTCATGGCTACAGGAGAAGAAATGGGGGAACGGCAGACGAGCATATGGTCACTTCCCCTGTGTGTCATGACCAGGACTTGAACCTGGGACATCCACATGTTGGACCAATGCTCTATCACTGAGTCAACTGTCCAGAGCCAAAATATATTTCATAATAAAGAAAAAGTGTTTCTTATACAGTGCTACCTTGAGATACGAATTTAATTTGTTCTGTAACAGAGCTCATAAGTCAGTCAACTTGTGTATCAAACAAATTTCTCCCATTTAAAATAACTGAAATAGATTTAATCCGTTCCAGCACTGTGAAACATCCCCAAATCACCCTAAATTATAAAAAAAGACATGTTTTTAATTAAGAAACACACATCTATACTTTACCAATACATAACAAAATATATAAAATAAAAAAGTGTTATTCAGTACTGTACTGTATTCCTACCTTGGAGACAGACGAGTGCAGCTAATGGAAGTGAATGGCAGAGGAGGAGGGAGGGAGGAAGGGATGCAGGCACTGTAGACACGTAAACTAAAACTGTACTTTCTTAACACTAAATGTAAACTAAAACTGCACTTTCTTTACTTAAAATGAAACCACAAAAACTTAATTGTAAAAAAATGCACTTTCTTAACTTTAAAATTAACCTAAAATTAACGTTACGTATTTTTCATTTAATCATCACCTGTTTTTGCCTTTTTGGCTGCACTTTTCGGCACTTTCACCTGCAGGACTTTTGAATAAAAATCTATCCAAAGAGGTTTGCTTTTGCCTGCCTTTTAAAATGATATGGAAATGTGACAAACAAGTGTCATTAAAAAGTGCTAAAAGCACGACCAGTTGAAACTTTTTCTGGGTGTTTCTTTTCAAGGAAACTTGAAAGCTTCTCCCACATTGCCAGCATGTCTTTAATTTCACTTGTAGAAATCACTTCCTCCTCCTCACTACTAATCTCTTGCAGAAACTCCGTATGTTGCATCATCTGTAGCTCCTTCAAATTCTCAGTTGAGAGTTCCTCCTCATGTTCCTCGACAAGCTTGTTTAAGTCACCCTAATTTACCTCCAGACCCATCGACTTTCCGAGGAACACTATCTCCTCCACAACACTTCTACCTCGGTCTCAGTCTCTGGTTTGAATCCTTCGAAGTCACTGTCTGCAACAACATCAGGCCATAACTTTTTCCATGCTGAGTTCAAGGTTCTTCTTGTAACCTCTTGTTATGCCAAGTCAATAATGCGTAAACATATCATGATGTTGTAGTGATCTTTCCAAAACTCTCAAAGGGTTAGATCTGTATTTTTAGTCACTTCAAAGCAGCAGTGAAACAAGTGCTTTGTGTAAAGCTTTTTAAAGTTGGAAATGACCTGCTGATCCATAGGTTGCAAGATTGAAGTCATGTTGGGTGGGAGGTAGAGGACTTTCACGAATTTGAACTCATCAAGAATGTCATCTTCAAGACCAAGTGAGTGGGCTGTAGCATTTTCAAGGATTAGTAATTCTTTCATCAGGAATTTATTTTCTTGAAGATATTTCTTCACTGCAGGACCAAAGACGAGATTTACCCATTCAATAAAAAACTGCCATGTAACCCATGCCCTAGCATTGGCGTGCCACATAACCTGCAGTTTTTCTTTAAGAATCTTGTGAGTCTTAAAGGCTCAAGGATTTTCGGAATGATACACTAGTAGGGGCTTTACTTTACAGTCACAGCTAGCATTTGTGCACAATGCAAGGGTCAGATGGTCCTTCATGGGTTTATGGCCTGGCAGCTTCTTCTCCTCTGCGGTGATGAAAGTCCTCCAGGGCATTTTTTTCCAAAACAGTCCTGTTTCATCACAGTTGAACACTTGTTGGGGGATGTAGCTTTCCTTTGCGATAAGCATAGCAAAACATACGATGTATTCCTCAGTTGCCTTAATGTCAACACTTGCAGCTTTACCATGCCTCACCACCGAGTGGATGCCAGATCTCTTCTTGAAATTTTCAAAACAGCTGTATCTCCTGCTGCCTCTTTTGAGGTTGATGATTCTTTCTTCTTCAAGTCGTCATATATAATATGTGCCTTTTCGCATATTAGTCTCCGTCACTGTATTTCCTGCCAGCCTTTTCTCTTTCACCCACACCAGCGGAAGCTTCCCTATTTCTTCATGGATATTTGTCCTTAATTGGGACAGAATTGTAGGTATTTTCGCTTTTTTTTTTTTTTTTTTTTTTTTGTACTTTTCTGAAGCTGGAAACGGGGAGAGACAGTCAGACAGACTCCCGCATGCACCCGACCGGGATCCACCCGGTACGCCCACCAGGGGCAACGCTCTGCCCACCAGGGGGCGATGCTCTGCCCCTCCGGGGTGTCGCTCTGCTGCGACCAGAGCCACTCTAGCGCCTGGGGCAGAGGCCAAGGAGCCATCCCCAGCGCCCGGGCCATCCTTGCTCCAATGGAGCCTTGGCTGCGGGAGGGGAAGAGAGAGACAGAGAGGAAGGAGGGGGGGGCGGGGGTGGAGAAGCAAATGGGCGCTTCTCCCATGTGCCCTGGCCGGGAATCGAACCCGGGTCCCCCGCACGCCAGGCCGACGCTCTACCGCTGAGCCAACCGGCCAGGGCCGGAATTTTCGCTTTTGATGGCATTCTTTTATTTAAGGATGGTACAAATTATAGATGTATTGAGGTCGTACAGCCTTGCCAGTTCAATCACTCGTACATCACGCTCATGTTTTTCTATTATTTCTTGTTTTATTTCTATCGACATAATTCTCTTCTTCTTCTCACCACTGTCCTTTACACTCACTTTCTTTGGCCCCATGATAGCACACAAAAAAGTGAGTAAAAAATGCAAAAATGATGCAAGGATGAGCACAGCGCACGAGAGTCACCTTGATTCTGCAGGTAACACGTGAGAAAGAACTAGATGCTGGTGGTGTGCTGCTGATACTGGACCCATGCACCAACACGCCAACTAGCAGCAGCTTCCTGAATCACGACTCGTATCTTGGAATTTCGCTTGGATCTCAAACAAAAATATGGACCGAGTCGCAGCTCGTATCTTAAAAATATTCGTATGTTGGTCTGCTTGTATCTCAAGGTACCACTGCACATATTTTTGTATATTAGTTCAAAAGACAAGGCCAATTAATCTCCACTATTTCTTCTAACATTACCTCGCTAGCCCCTCGCTCCCATCCTATAATGCTTCATTAACTTTAGAAATATCATTTTCACATAGACCTTGAATTAGGGGTAAAAGTAATTATAATAGCCTTTTGCTTCCAAGTCTATATTAATAGGCTTATTTCCTTAACTGAAAAATATGCTGAACAAAATTATATATAAATGTATACTGCAGCCAAAAGTTACCAGTAACTCTTACCTTAAACATGGGTCTCACATGCTCCAAATGTGTTGCACTTGTAAAAGGTGCTTGAACATGGCTCACGGCTTCCATGAGTGCTTTAGCGGTCTTAGCCATCTGTTCCATTTCTAAGTTATATAGAAGTCTTCTTTGTTTTTCACTGGCTACATCTGAAATAACAAGTACCATTAGCATTTAAAATAGAAAGGATTTTAAAGTGGTATTTTTATATCTTATGATAAAATAATAAACACCACTAATTAAAAATAGACCCAGACCCAAAGGTTAGACACAAACGGTCACATAATGAATCCATTTACATGAGCTATCCAGAGTACGTAAATGCAAAGGAAGAAAAAGTGTAGCCAGATGGAAACAGGGTTTTATTTTGGGGAGGTGAAAATGTTTCAGAACTAGATCGAGGTAGTGGTTTTGCACAACATTGTGAATGTACCAAATGCCATTGAACTGGTCACTTCAAAATGGTTAATTTTATACTATATATATTGCACTTCAAAAATGAAAAATACATAAAGCCAGAACTAGGAGTTGGAGAAAAGTAGAACACCTAAGAGGGACAAGGGTAGGTATACATCTGTCACAGCAAAGTACTAAAGAAACAATGCAAACCTGGGATAGGAAAAGAGATGCAAGAAGAGATGGTCTCTTAGTATGACATCTGTTTGAATGGGATCTCCTGAGTTAACAAGGAAACAGTGGCCCTAGCACTCCAGAATGACTTTAGTATTTCCGAACACTATCTCCCTTCCATATCCAGCTTCTCTTTGATTTGCTACCACCACAGAGAAAATAAGCGGAGAAAGATGGGTATGAAGACATTGTAATATAGGTATGAGGAGAAAACCACGTCAGAGAACTGGCATCCACCTACGTGTAAAAATAAACTCTTCATCAATATATTTAAGGTTACAAGCAGAAGAAATAATATCAACACTCCCAAGTAAACTGCTGTTTGGTTCTGGACTGCAATAACAGTTAAGGATGCCTAGTACAACATTTGGCCTTGCCACTGTTTGGGTTTTAGGTATAGAGATTTAATAAAAGTTTTTACATTATATTCAGCTCATAGCTTCTATAATTCTAAGTTTCCTAAGCTTTACACTTCAATTTCCTCAAGTATAAAATGAGGAAAAACTTACTAAAATTCTTTAGGATCATTCCCCATATTATTCCAAAAGAGAGGCCTGTTATGCTCCACTCTTCCTTTCAGTTTCATCTTCCTAGCCCTAAACTCTCATAATTCTTTATCAGCTTCTAGAAATACAAACATCACATAAGCCTTATTATTTATCTCCTGTCAACAGAATTTTGCTGCTATAATTTGTTCTGTTAAGCAAAACCTGAGAGTTCATTTCCAAGTGGAAGTGCTCAGAAAGGAAGGGATCCTCTTTCCATATTACTGTTATTCCTAAGCCGCAACCCTCACTTCATTCGTATAGTCGGATCCTAGCTCTAATTTAATCACCACTGTCTACATGTATAGAAAGTCTTTAATGGAGCGAAGCCCACAACTGGCTCCTAATGTTGGTTAGATCTAGGAACTCTACAGTGATAGAATTTGTGATGCACCTGACAAAGTCATTTCCAATTCCAGAAGCTACCAAACAATCCTAACCTTCCCCATCTCCTTAAATAACTCCAACTTCCAGCTTCTGTTTATCTCCAATGATATATGAAGAGATATAAATATGTTGTTTGTAGATGATAAGGAGGCAGAAACAAAGACAGAGAGTTGAAGTCTGACTATTAAGGTTGCTTGACCAATCTCTCTGACCTCCAAATCTGTGCTGAGATTAACTGCAAGTGGAAAATACGTATTAAACACATACTAATCCATGCATATTATGTAGCATTTTCCATTAATCCTTGGTTAGAGCTACTTTTCTTTAGCATGTAAGAAAAAAACAAAATTCTATCAGCAAACATTACATTAAGAGAATAAATAACACTCTAACCTAAGTGAAAAACTTTTAGGAACCCATATTTTTTTGCCCTGGCCAGGTGGCTCAGTTGGTTAGTGTTATCCCGACATGCCAAGGTTATGGGTTTGAACTCTGATCAGGGAACACACAAGAATCAGCCAAAGATGGCATGAATAAGTGAAAGAACAAATTGACATTTCTCTTTCTCTCTCTTTCCTTCATTTCTCTCTCCGCCTTCCTGAGGATCAATAAAAAACAAACAAACAAACAAACAAAACAACCTTATATATTTCCTCCTGAACAATCAGGATTCAATTGATTTGGATACTTACTTTGTTTACTTGATTTTGTAGGAATTGTTAGTTCTTTCGTTTCTTTCATTGATATCTTTTTTCCAGCTATTTCATTGTAGATCGCTGACAGATACTCTTCAGGAAGGTCTTTACTGTCATTGATACCTCTATTCATCTTAATGTACTGTTCCTTTGTCATTTTATTTTTAACCTAGAAATGAAAAGCCGTTATAATTCCTAAAAATTAACATAAAAATTAACTTGTATTTTAAGAATATAAATACTTATATATGAGAATTTATAAATTCCTTGAGAACAAGAAGTATAAAATGCTCAATAAAATATATTTTAAAAACAAAGAACTCAGAAAATAGCAACAATGTAGAAAAGACCCATCCTGGCATATACTAATCCACCTGGCTCTGAAATGCACATGAATCACACCCAGTTGTTACTAATAATGAAGATAAAGTAAAAAAAAAGTGGTCTAAATAGACTTCAAATTAAAAATAAAATCATTGACTTACTATGTATAAAAGTAGTTTAACTATAAATATTCTAGGTAAAAAAAACAAATGACTTATTGGCCCTGGCCGGTTGGCTCAGCGGTAGAGCGTCGGCCTGGCGTGCGGGGGACCCGGGTTCGATTCCCGGCCAGGGCACATAGGAGAAGCGCTCATTTGCTTCTCCACCCCTCCCCCTCTCCTTCCTCTCTGTCTCTCTCTTCCCGCAGCCAAGGCTCCATTGGAGCAAAGATGGCCTGGGCGCTAGGGATGGCTCCTTGGCCTCTGCCCCAGGCGCTGGAGTGGCTCTGGTCGCAGCAGAGCGACACCCCCCCCCCCCCCGGAGGGGCAGAGCATCGCCCCCTGGTGGGCAGAGCATCGCCCCTGGTGGGCGTGCCGGGTGGATCCCGGTCGGGCACATGTAGGAGTCTGTCTGACTGTCTCTCCCCGTTTCCAGCTTCAGAAAAATACAAAAACAAAACAAAAACAAATGACTTGTTAAAATTCACCTATATTTTAACTTTGAAAACAACTAAGAATGAGAATGTCAGTGAGTCTTTGAAAGTGTTTTTATTTTTGAGAGAAGGGAGAGAGATGAGAAGCATCAACTAGTAGTTGTGTCATTTTAGCTCTTCATTGATTGCTTTCTCATGCCTTGAGGGGGGGGGGGGCTCCAGCTGAGCCAGTGACCACTTGCTCAAGCCAGTAACCTCTGGATCACCTTGTGATTATGTTGATGATCATACACTCAAGTCTGTGAGACTGTGCTCAAGCTGGATGCTCCTGAGCCAGAGACCTTGGGTTTCGAACTTGGGACCTCGGTGTCCCAGGTCCATACCCAATGTACCACCACCAGTAAAAATGAAAGTGTTCTTTAAAAATGATGTCATTTGTTATATTTCATATGGTTCTGAAGCATATACCACATGTGGTCATAATTATGGGTTCAATTTTAACTAAATTCTTGGAAAATACAACATTCTAAGAACAAAGGGAAGTAGTATAAAATATAATTCTACTTTTGGTTTAGACCAAAATAACCACAGAAAACTCTGATATAAAGATATCCAATTAATCCTAAATGTAGACTGCCTTATAAACCCATGGAAAAAGTGTTATGATAGACAATGAGAACCCTGAAAGTCAGCTGCTTTTATTACACGATCAGTAACATTACAAAGGAAAATTTTAAATGAGTAAACTCTTTGATTTTTTTTAAAAAAGGGGTCTATATAAAATCAAGTAATCCCTGGTAAATGCATAGCTATTGAATTCTGCTGTTTAAAACCAGGACCAACTCTGTATGTAATCCTCCCATCATACATCTGATTTATACTTTCCATATAAACCCTGCTTTAAACATCTCAAAACACACACACAAAACAATCCCTATATTTTCAAATTTTAATCTCAAACTAAATAGGCTGTAATATTCTAATACACCTCAGATTAGTATATAGTATTTCACATCCTAAAAATAATAAATACCATATATTGCCTATCCTAAAGAAGTACTAAGAAATTCTTATAAATAGGTTCTTTTATAAAGATAATTTTCCCCCAAAACACCTAAACATGTTTCTGAAAACTAGCATAAAATACCTAAAATGTGAAAATAACTGTTTTGCTGGTGGATATAAAAAATCAAGTAATATTCCTTAATATTTAAGAAGGAATTATAAATTTTATGAGGGAAATAAAATTTGAACACATCTGGATATGACATTTTTAAAATACTGTTAATTTTCCTATGTAATGGTATTGGGGTTATGTTTAAATAGTGTATTTCTCTTTCAGAGATATATAATAAAATAACTACAGATGAAATGATACAATATCAGGGATTTACTTCAAAATGATCAGTCGGAGAGAGAGGAATAGCAATTGAACAAAACTGGCCATAAATTGTTACCTGTGGAAGCTGGGTGACAGGCACAGAAAGACTTGCTACACTATTCACTCTAGTGTTTAAGTTTGAAATGTAAAGAAAAAAAGATGGTTTATATGCAGTCTTCTTTTTTTTTCTCCTGTATTTTTCTGAAGTGAGAAGCAGGGAGGCAGAGAGACAGACCCTTGCATGTGCCCGACTGAAATCCACATGGCATGCCCACTAGAGGGCAATGCTCTGCCCATCTGGGGCCTTGCTCCGCTGCAACTGGAGCCATTCTAGCACCTGAGGCAGAAGCCATGGAGCCATCCTCGGCACCTGGGCCAACTTTGCTCCAATGGAGCCTTGGCTGCGTGAGGGGAAGAAAGAGGACAGAGAGAAAGATGAGGGGGAAGGTTGGAAAAGCAGATGGGTGCTTCTCCTGTGTGCTCTGGTTGGCAATCGAATCCAGGATTTCTACATGCTAGGCCGATGCTCTACCACTGAGCTAACTGGCCAGGGCTGTAGTCTTTTTTCATGTTGCAGTAAGTATAGACAGATGAATACAGATTTTACAGATATCAAAAAATATAATTAGAATCACAAAGAGAAACTGCATTTATAAAATGTATACTACACCAAATTAAAACCTATTACCAAATTGAGGTATTTAACTAAATAGGATTTAAATTCCAAATATTATTTATTAAATTTAAAAAAACTTATCTAATTTGTAATATTATAAAACTTGCTTGGAAGAAACATACCTGTGGACTGTGAAGATCTGTGGTCAGCATAATAATTGAATAAGCCAAAACATAAGCAGTATCTGCACTAGCAAAAAGGGTTTGTCTGGAAAAATAAATGTATCAAGTCATAAACTTTTATTGCTCTACAGTTTCCTTTAAATTAGTCACAGCAAACCCCAAAGCACTTTTATTTACTTTTTCAGGGTTTATGTTTTATTTCATATTACAACTTTTTCTTCTTTTTTGACTTTTATATTTTTTATTTAGAAATTAAATTTAATGGGGTACCACTGATCAACAACTTTTTCAATGGAACTATCTTACATTACCTCCAGGTCATAGACAATCTGTTTTCTGGGGTGAGGGGGGACAGGGGATTATGACTCTCCTGGTGCTCCCTAACAAAGTGTCTTGGATATAGTTGGTAACCAATAAATAGTTAAATTTAAATCTTGCTTACCCTTGGTTGCATTCTAGGTATCTTGCAGCAAATTTTTCCATCAATCGATCAATTTTCTGAGCTTCCCCTGGAAGACGGAATCCTTCCAGAAACATGCGAAGGGCTGAAACAAAGTCCTTTCCTGAAAAGTCATGTTGGTCCACATATGCATACATGACTTCTTTGTTAAATTTATCATTGTCTCCCAGGAACTCACCCACTTGAGTCTAAAGAATAAAAGACAGAAACTGACACCCTACTGAAATGTTATATTTAAAAGCAGAAAAACCTGTAAGATCTACAGGTCAACTACAGGCTTAATTATTTCTAACTATTTCAAACATGAAACTAAAAGTTAAACATATTAAATGTGTTTATTTAAAAAAAAATCAAAATATTCTTTTAAGTTTAAAAAATTAAAAAGCAAAATTAAAAATACCTATGGTAATTCTTTAAGTTTTATTTACATACTTAGGAGGGCAACTTAAAGGGGCAACAACATGTATAATTATTAACTTAAAAATAAATTTTATAGAAAAGGTTAGAATAGGCCCTGGCTGGTTGGCTCAGTGGTAGAGCATCAGCCTGGCGTGCGGGAGTCCCGGGTTCGATCCCTGGCCAGGGCACACAGGAAAAGCGCCCATCTGCTTCTCCACCCCTCCTCCTCTCTGTCTCTCTCTTCCCCTCCTGCAGCCAAGGCTCCACTGGAGCAAAAGATGGCGTGGGCGCTGAGGATGGCTCCATGGCCTCTGCCTCAGGCACTAGAATGGCTCTGGTTGCAACAGAGCGACGCCCCAGATGGGCAGAGCATTGCCCCCTGGTGGGCGTGCCGGGTGGATCCCAGTCGGGCACATGTGGGAGTCTGTCTGACTGCCTCCCCGTTTCCAACTTCAGAAAAATACAAAAAGAAAAAAGAAAAGGTTAGAATAAACTAAAATGATACTCTTACCGAGTCTAATCTTTCCTCCTGATGTAAGAACTGGGCGATATCTTCAGGTGTAGTGCCAAGCATCCCTTGTTCTTGAAGGTACTGTATTCCTCTCTTTGGTTTCTTAGTAAATCTAGATGATGTTAAAGTTAATAGAAATATCAGAAATAGAAAATCATTGTATTCCTTGAAAAGAAGACCTTAGTAAATTAATGTTCTAATAGCACTTAGAAAATAAAAATTTATTTAATGTAATCAATGATTAAAGTATAAAAAGGTTATACATACTATGCAAAGTACTATTTTCTTCCCCTCACAGAAAATGGTATGAAAAGAGTCTCTTTATCTTCTATATGGATCATTTCTGACTATGTGAAAAATGTCATGCAGTAGATGAACTATGAGTAAGGACAGGAATACTTTATCTCATACTTTTAATCTATATATTCTCCTAAATGCTCTAGTAATCTTGGCTCATTTTACATATACCTATTAATTCAAAGTTTCCTGCTTTTAAAGTATGGAACTTTAAGTTCTGGGACTTCTTTGGCTATAACCTGACGGCATTATTTCCTTTATTAAAAAAACCTATAGATACCCAATGTTTTCAAATTGAAGTCCAAACTGATCAGACTGCCACACAAACCTTTCTCAATATAGCTTCAGTTCATTTCTGACCCTCTCTCTCCCATCTACTCCCACATACCCTGTTTCATTCTCTAAACACCATGAGTTGGCAGCCCATCAACTCTGCACACCTGTCACCTACTCCACTCACTGGGGAACTCTCCTTTATGCTCAAAAATCCAATTCAAATGTCACCTCTTTCTTTCCAAATCATTTACTTTCTTGTTTTATTGTACAGAGAGTTACTTTGGTACTTCATCACTTGTCACCTAGGTATTGCAAGCATTCTTAAATGGTCTCCCTGTCTGCTGTTTTGTTCACATTTTAATCCATCCTTCAGGCTGCTGGCAAGTCATCTTTCCAAAACAGCAATCTGACGATGCTGCTCTCTGCTTAAAATCCTTCAATAGTATACCAGTACCAGGAGCAATGAGACAGAACTTCTTTACGTGGAAAATAAGGCCTTCTGTAATCCGGGTTCAACTCAACACTTTCATCTCCCCTCCTGCTACTACCCCCACCCTGCCGCTGCCATGCTTAACAGCAGTCCTCAGACGTTCCCCTTTTCTCTGTGCTGTTGTACATTATTCTCTGTCTGAAATGTCCTTCCCTGCTCTATCCTCTTACCAACTACCTGTCAGGCCCTGATTTAACCATATCATGTACACTAATTAAAATCAAACATTTTTCACTGAGACAGACATAATCTCTGCTCTCTAGAAAGTCTCATTCTAAAGTAAGAAACATGATTTTTAAAAATTACAATAGTAAAAACGCAATAATGTATTCACAAGGTAACAAGATAGTACAGAAGAGGAAGTGACTAATTTAGAGATGGTCATGATTTATTTCCAGGGGTAGGCGACTGTGGAACTGAGCTTTGAAAAGTGCTTATGTCTTCTATGAAGAGTAAGGAAAAACATTTCACACAGAACAAAAAAGGTCATGTGACTACAGGAAAGCATACAACAGCATATAATAAATAGCTCTGTACTGGTGGATCAATATGGTGAAAGGGAAGTGGCAGGTGAAGCTTCTGGTTGGGCAGATCCAAGTTGCAGCCCTATTCTCTAAGAGTAAGGTGGGAAACAAAAGTAAGACTTTCATTTAAAAAGATTAGGTGTGAGAAAACACTAGAGAATAAATAAGACCAATGGTAAACCAATCAGATTATATTAGTCAAGGCAAGAAATGACAACGGTCTGATTTAAGAGTAAGAACTGTGGGAGATGGAGAAGAGAACTGCAGTATTTAGAAAGAATCAACAGGATTTAGTGACAGATCCAGGGGGGAAATCTAAGATAACTTCCAGGACTCTAGCTTGTAATAGCTGTAACATGATGGGGCTACCAGCCTCAATAAGGAATACAGAAACAACTGGGTTTTCCCTCTGTCTTTTGTTTTTGGTATGGGTATTGGGGACTTGCTTATGAAGAGAATGGAGACTGACAAGTTTGGTTATGGACATTCTGAGTATAAGAAGCTATGCACTATCCGGGAGAGATGTCCCACAAGCAATTAAAGGTATGAGTCTGGACGACAGTGGAAGCATTTATGTTAAAAATAATACTTGGGAGGAAAAAAAAGCTTTTGGGAGTAGTGAGGTGCTAGTAAATAGAAAGTAGCTGAAGCCATGAAAAAGAACACAATAGTCCAGAAGTTACAAAGTAAGGAAAGGGCGGAGGGACAGAATCCCAGAATGCTAAGATGTATGCAGGAAATAAACATTCTATATACCAACACCCAGATGGCATGATCAAATCGGAAGGGAGTGGTCCAAACTGGTGTCACAGAAGGAACAGTCGTGAAAGAGTGTACTGAGCACAGAGACATGAAGCAGAAAGCAAGTCTAGTGGCTGAAAGGAGGCCTGGCGGCTAGGGAGACTTCCACTCTGAAGCCTTGTGATGACTTCCTCTTACTCCTATTCACTCTGATGTACTTCACTTAGAGTTGCCATACCTGGGTGGTACTTTGTACAACACTTTATTATGGACTTTACACAGTACCATTAAAAAATATATATTTTGCCCAGATTTAGACAGTTATCTTCAACACAAGGACCAGTGTCTCCGTGGTTCTTGGCACAATTCCAGGTACCAAATATGTGCTTGCTGAGTGACCAGCAGAATTTCAGCATGAGTTACTGTTTACACTACCAGACCTGAGCCCCTGATAAGCAAGGGCTATTTCATGCAACATGCATTCCAGGAGCTTGCATAATGTCTGGAACATACGGCTCTTTGTCAATAAAAAAATTAGAATGAAGTATTAATGGCAACTTCTTGGGCAATTTTGATTTTATAATTTTATGACAAAGAATATGTGTACAACCTGACCAGGTGGGGGCACAGTGGATAGAGCCTTGGGCTGGGACGCGGAGGACCCAGGTTCGAAACCCTGGTCATCAGCTTAAGCGCGGGCTCATCTTGTTTGAGCAGGCTCACCAGCTTGAGCCCAAGGTTGCTGGCTTGAGCAAGGGGGTCACTCGGTCTGCTGTAACACCAATGTCAGAGCACATATGAGAAAGCAATCAATGAACAACCAAGCAGCCTCAATGAAGAATTGATGCTTCTCATCTCTCTCCCTTCCTGTCTGTCTGTCCCTATTTGTCCCTTTCTGTCTCTCTCTGTCTCTGTCACACACAAAAAAATATGTGTACATTTTGTCAATTTTTAAAAATACACATATATATTGAAAAAAAGCATTCATCAAAAGGCACTGCATGAGATTCCCAATAAATGCTTTACAGAAGGAGCAAGCCATCTAAACATACAAGGGAAATTTTAATAGTTTACAGTACAGCTAGGTTCATGTATAAACGCCAACAAGTTCATTATTCCTTCTAGCATCTCTTTGAAAGAAGAGACTGACAACAGAGGAAGAAAAGCAGAGTGATAGTGTTTAGACAGGAAATAGTCCAGGGGCAGGCTGATATTATAGTTTTGTGCAAAAACTAACATCACATGCTCAGGGTCTGGCAGAGCAGCCAGGTTGGAAAGGGACATTATCACCTATCAACATATAAAAATGAAATCAACAATGGATCAGTAACAGAAGTTTCACATTTGTAACCCAAGCAGAGAAAATATAAAAGCGATAAAGAAGCAACGCTAGGTATTAGAAATTTCATAGTTTAAATTTTTTGAATTGTCACATGCTTAGGAAATATAATGGGGGATTTTATAACTGAATAAACAACACAAACTACACAGACGCACAAAACAGCATGTAAAATGTGATGCAAAACTAATTTAATGTGCATTAGGGGGTCTGTTTGGGCTGGACTGCAATGAACCAGGGGAGCTCATTAAGGAGCCAGTTGAAGAGAATTTTGCCCTGTTTTACTCACTGGAAGATGATGATAAGAAGGAAATAAAAATAATCCAAAGATGTAAAGAAACCCGGGGCAACAGTGGCACAGTACAGGTAAAAGGATATTCAAGAACATTTCCCTTTAAAATCAGACACTCACAAATCTATCCCTTGTTCTATTATTTCTTTCTGTTGTTTTAGGACTTCAAATTGTTCTGGGTTATCAGTGCCAGACATCTGTGTACTGTAGCTGCCTATTCCTGAGGATGATGTTGACTCCAGGGAATTTAAACTTCCGTATCTGTTTATTGTCTCAGGGTGCTTGATTTCACTTGTCTCTTGTTCTGAGGGCTTTTCCTGACCTGCAAGTAGAAAAACTGATACAGTAAATTATTCTGTCAAAGGAAAAAAATGTAAAAGGTAAAAACAACTCTCAAATTCTCCAAGATATATTTCACTGTTGCTTAGCTATCTGTTTAATATAAAAAAATTAAGTGTCATTAATACATGTACAATTTTTTTTTTTTGTATTTTTCTGAAGCTGGAAACGGGGAGAGACAGTCAGACAGACTCCCACATGCGCCCGACCAGGATCCACCCGGCACGCCCACCAGGGGCGACACTCTGCCCACCAGGGGGTGATGCTCTGCCCCTCCGGGGCGTCGCTCTGCCGCGACCAGAGCCACTCTAGCGCCTGGGGCAGAGGCCAAGGAGCCATCCCCAGCGCCCGGGCCATCTTTGCTCCAGTGGAACCTTGGCTGCGGGAGGGGAAGAGAGAGACAGAGAGGAAGGAGGGGGGGGGTGGAGAAGCAGATGGGCGCTTCTCCAATGTGCCCTGGCCGGGAATCGAACCCGGGTCCCCCGCATGCCAGGCCGACGCTCTACCGCTGAGCCAACCGGCCAGGGCCAATACATGTACAATTTTAACCATTCAAAGGAGTTCTTTTTATAGTCACAGTGCTGAGTGTCCACTGGGTTTCTGCTCTCAGCCCTCAACCACCGGTTTTCCTTCAAGGGACTCTTCACTAATGTAGCACCAGGCAGCCCTGCAGCTATGAAATTTTCTCTGAGTAAGAATAGATGTCAAACATGTGCAAACAATTCCATCTTCTTAAAACATACTGGCTTTTATATATTTCTTCTGTAACTACACTTTAAAAAAGTTGCATAAATAAATTTCACTTTTATATAATATTAACAATACTTCTAGGAAGGTTTAGAAAGAAGAAAGTCTGGGTAACTAAGTTGAGAAATTCATCTTTTTACGGCTCATTATTCAACTTACAGACAATGTTTCTTCATCAACTAAATGAATAAAGACACGAAAAGCTTACGGGTATCTGAAACTATCCTCCAAAGTATCACTCACTTAAAATGATGAAGAATTATATTCAAAGTATTGCCTTACCAAGAGTGGTTTGAGAGTTGGGATTCACATACTGATCCTTACTCCATTCAACCATGCACTTCAAAATCGACACTAAGCATTCTAAACCTTTCTTCCTCAGGCTCAATTCCTACAAAATAATTCAGAACAAGAGTAAAAACAAGATCTTTTAAACAAAACACATAGCACTTCCTTGGCAAAGTCTAAATTTGAAAATGGTTTTTAAAGGTTACTTACCTGAACATTGCTCATACCAAGTTCTTGACTGCCTCGTCCTTGAGCGATTTTTGATAGATCATTTACTAATCTTTCAAATATATTTGCTGCATTTAAGTCACAGTCATAGTTTACATAAATATCCACTACACTCTGAGCATCTGTAACAATACATGAATTAACAAAGAGCATATAGTATATGAGTATATTTAACCTTTTAAATACATTATAAGAAAGAGATGATATGGATAATTTCAAATACCTGCACAAATCCTTGTCAATGTCTGAATAACCATCCATTTGTGGTCAAATGAGCTGGTAGAAGTTTCCAAGATGTAGAGAAAAATTTCTTTAAAAAACACCTGTGATTAGGAGAAAGCATCTGTTTAAAATAATGTTTATAATTCACAAATGTGATCACTTTTTAAATATCTCAAAGCTGCAGAGCAGAGATTAGGATCCAGGTTCCTCTGGAGTTCAACTTCTTTTGAGTCCATTTTTGAAACACCAGGAAGAAAATAACTTGGGTAGGTGACTTACTAGCCCTTGCAACAGGAGCACTGCATTTCATAAATTTGTTTGTTATCACACAGCCACTACAAAAGAAATCTACAAAGATCTGAGATTCTTCTGAATAACTTCTTGTACATATTTATAAAACTACTATAACTCGTAATAAATTTTTAACACCCCAGAGAGCATAAACTATATCCTGAGCATGTTTCGTAAGGTAGGCAAAAAGTTTACAGTTATGAGTATGTGAAGTAGAGGTTATTCTTAATTATTAATTATTGTATTATTTTATATATAAACAACTGTAAACCTACTTTTGCCCAACCCCGTATTTTTTCAGACATTATAGTACTTGGTAAACCTAACTGTTCCTAGATTTAAAAGTAGGTGATGTTGGCCCTGGCCGGTTGGCTCAGCGGTAGAGCGTCGGCCTAGCGTGCGGAGGACCCGGGTTCGATTCCCGGCCAGGGCACATAGGAGAAGCGCCCATTTGCTTCTCCACCCCTCCGCCGCGCCTTCCTCTCTGTCTCTCTCTTCCCCTCCCGCAGCCGAGGCTCCATTGGAGCAAAGATGGCCCGGGCGCTGGGGATGGCTCTGTGGCCTCTGCCCCAGGCGCTAGAGTGGCTCTGGTCGCAATATGGCGACGCCCAGGATGGGCAGAGCATCGCCCCCTGGTGGGCAGAGCATCGCCCCATGGTGGGCGTGCCGGGTGGATCCCGGTCGGGCGCATGCGGGAGTCTGTCTGACTGTCTCTCCCTGTTTCCAGCTTCAGAAAAGAAAATGCAAAAAAAAAAAAAAAAAAAAAAAAAGTAGGTGATGTTGTAATCCATACATAAAAAAGTATCCAATTCTCACAGACTGTTATATTTTTACCATTACTCACACAAGTAGAAATCTCTATTATCTGAAAACTACAAACTATTTTTCACTATTCTTTTATACCAAATAACGTCAAGCACAAAGGAGTTAACCTAATTAAATAAATTTCAATTTAAAAGCTAAGAATTCTCAGATCAAATTTATTTTGGAAAAGTGACTGACTTAACAGGGGGTGACTGAAAAAGAAAACCAGAAAAAACATTATTCACATTTACAGAGCACATGTATTATGAACCTAAAAATTCATATTTACAATGTATGATGATGAACAACTTCTTTCCCCGGACTGGATGAGGTACCATTGTGATATGCTTTTCTTTCACAAAACTCAACACATCTCTACTAATTGTTTAATGCCAGTATTTCCTGTAAGACTGTAAATTCTAAGAGTATAGGAGCCAGGTCTTTCTTGCCAAACATTGTGTCCATACTGCATGGCATGCAGTAGGCTTTCAATAAATATTCAAAGCCACAGTTCCCAAAGGCTGCACCAATGTGCCCTAGAATGTTACAGCAAACTCAGAGGGATATCATGAGAATTTTTAAAGCAAAATTCAGAGGAAAATATGTCTGTTGGATACTTCACAAGATTGTTCAGTGTTAACTCAGATCATTTAGACTGTTCTATATTCCTTTCAATTACATCATTATTTTTGCAAACTTAGGTTTTAGTGGTTACTATGAGAAAAAGCAGGTACTGAATGAAAATCAATGAAGAATAGGAAATGAGGGTGGCAGTATCCAATCTGATTGCAAGGTCTGAGCAATTATACAGTACCCAATAGGCACATACATTAGAGCTGTAATTGTGACTCTCTAAAACAGCAGTACTCAACCTGTGGGTCGCGACCCCGGTGGGGGTCGAATGAAATGTATTGTATAATAAATATGTATTTTCCGATGGCTTTAGGCAACCGCTGTGTTTTGGTCGTTCGATCCCCCGCCAGGGTTGCGACCCACAGGTTGAGAACCGCTGCTCTAAAACTACTATCAGAAGCAGACATAAATTAAGGCCCATGGAAAAAACACATTATAGAAACTTTGAAGTGAATATTCCCATGAAATGAATCTTCCTTTGACAATTTCAATTTTGTTTTTCAAATTTAGGTTTTCAGATGTTGGGTTTTCTCCAGCTGCAACATAATTTATCCTGCATTTGAATGGTATTTTCAAAACCATATCTACACTTACCTTGTTCTATTCTCATAATCTCCCCATAGGGGACAAGAGTGAAATAAACCTGATCTCTTTAAAAAAATTATTAGAACAATTCTGTAATAAGAATCTACCATCTATGAGCAGACAGGAAATTTCTTGGAAGTATTTCCTTTTAAATTGTGCTTACAAAAATTCTGTATATCACATTTATGGTACAAAAATAGTAATCACAACTTAAATAATTTTTGTAATATCAATTCCACAGAATTTATATTTCAACAGTCTACTAAGTAGTATTTAATGAAATAGAGCCCTGGTCTTCAAAAATCTTTAAGTAATTGGATGCACAGTCTTCCAAAATTCTCTAATCACAATTTAAATACTTTCAAATGAGAGACTTTCAGCTATAGAAGCAAAAGTTCCAAGTTTTTTTAAAGTCTCTTTTTTATTTTTTTAGTTCCTGAAGATGAGGAAAAAAATAAAACCTGTATAAAAACAGCAACTAATGTTAAGTGTCCTGCGTTATTTTAACAGACATGGCAAACTTCTAAAATTTGACACCATGTATGGGCCAGAAATTTTCTGTCCAAAATATGGTAAAAATTGAAAAACTTTTAACTTGAAAACACCAATGCCTTTCTCTGCCTCATCCCCATAATATATTTACACAATGGCAGAGTTATTATGTGGATCAAGTTAATTCAAGACAACAAGAACTATTCATACAATTAGTATAAATTTCTTGAAGGCAAGGCTATCTTAATTTGATTTTGCATTCTTAGCACTTAAGAGTGCTTAGTGCTTCTTAGGTATATGTTAGTTGAATGAGTGAATAAAAAAATAAATATACAAATAGTATTTCACATTCCAAAAACCTTTCCAGTGAATTAATGATCTGACTTAACATGAAAATATGACAATGCTTAAATGCAGAACATACCTCAATTTGCATCTTCAGATGTGTCTTAAAGTTGGACAACAAAGTAAGAAATATGGAAAGAGAAAGTTCAAAAACTTCTGGAACAGATGAGACTCCATTTTTTGAGAGTGCAACACACAGATACTGCTTAATAGCATTAATAAACATCTCATTTGTCCTGAAAACAGGTCCTGCATTCTGCAGAATGGACAGAAGTAACTGCAATGAAAGAATCTTGGATCGTAACTCATGAGACCTAAAATGCAAAAAAGAAGGCACAGCATATGGACAAGTTTAGCATTACAGTAATAACAGGTTGTTTCTAAGATAGTTCATAGTACCATATAACTTCACAAACTTTTAAACTAAGAGGAACAGAAACTCTACAACATAAAAAAAAAGTACAGTACATGAATAACCTCGGACACTAATAACGGGTAGTTTCACTGATGTTCTCTTACATCACAAAATTTCACAAGTTTTTAAAATAGGAAAACAATCATTCACACATTTTAAACATCAACCTACTGTTCCTTTGAACCAAAAAATTAATTTCAAGATTTATGCCTTGTTCCTTTCTTTCAAAAGCATACTTTAGTTTTTAGAAGTCATAATGAACTTCTCAGATTAAGTGCCACACTTACTATACTATAGGTCCAATGTACTTTGTTCCTAGTTATGCTACCTCAAAATCCTAAACACTAATAAGTTTTGGTTACATTAACAAGTTATAGCAGAAACTTCAAGGTCATTTAGAACATTTATGTCCCCTAATAGCTTATCTGTTTTTGCTAAATATTTCATAGTGAAAAACTAAAAGAGACATTTTCAACTTAAATTTCTTCCAAATCAATATACTATGCCATGCTTCTGAACCCTCTCCAGAATTTTTTTTATTTTTTTTTAAATTCAGTGAGAGGAGGGGAGGCAGAGAGACAGACTCCTGCATGCGCCTGGACTGCAATCCACCTAGCAAGCCCACTAGGGGGGTGAAGCTCTGCCCATCTGGGGTCCTGCTCTGTTGCTCAGCAACCAAGCTTTCATTAGCACCTGAGGTGGAGGCCACGGAACCATCCTCAGCACCCGGGGCCAACTTGCTCCAATCAAGCCATGGCTGCAGGAGGAGAAGAGAGAGTGAGAGAGAGAAACAGAGAGAAAGAGAGAAGGAAGAGGGGGAGGGGTAAAGAAGCAGATGGGTGCTTCTCCTATGTTCCCTGACTGAGAATCAAACACGGGACATCCATTGCTAGGCTGACACTCTACCACTGAGCCAACTGGCAGAATTTTAATGATCAAAGTTCACAAATACAATTTTCTCCCATTGAAACAGATCTCTTAATCCCTACAAACCACGGAGCTCTATCCCAGACAACTTTTCAAATGCAGGATACACTGACCAGCTCTAGTAGCTGGTTCTCTTCTTTTTTTAATTCCAAATGCTACATTCAGTCACATTTATACTATATAGTAAATCTAACTGATCCTTAAATATTTCTAGCCTAAAAATTTCAAGGTCAAGAATGTCAAGTAATTTAAAACCTAAGAAACTCTAACAAGGGATATTTAATTTCACGTAAATGGGAATCACAAAAAATATTACCATTTTTTAAATAAAACTGGAACTGATAATATCTTGGCTCCTTATAATAGGGTCATGTTTCTAAGATAGTTATGCCTCTGAATCTAAATATAGTATTACAAAAAAAATGCTCAGGTAAATCAAATTAGAAACAGCTAGAGGTAAGACTTTGAATAGCTACAGGAAAATATGGAGAAAGCTAAGTTATCTCCCATTCGTACTAAAGCCTTCCGAGGCTTATACACTACTGTTCCTTCCTAGCCTAGCTTACATTTATCACATTTTTTGCTCAATTCCAATAGTACTATAATTAAAACCCACAGCTCTACCATGATTTTTTGTTGTAAGAATGTTTTCTTTTTTAAATTTTTTTCAAAGATTTTATTTATTCATTATAGGGGGGGGGGAGAGAGAGAGAGAGAGAGAGAGAGAAGGGAGGGAGGGAGGAGCTGGAAGCATCAACTCCCATATGTGCCTTGACCAGGCAATTCCAGGGTTTTGAACCGGCAACCTCAGCGTTTCCAGATTGACGCTTTATCCACTGCGCCACCACAGGTCAGGCAGAATGTTTTCTCTTTGTATTGCCATCATCTAACAAAATGCCTTGTATATAGTATGTGCTCAAAATAATTAATGAATTTATTCATGCACTCATCTCAACATTAAATATCTACTATGTATAAGGCATTAATTAATGAAGCAATAATCCAATGATTGTCCTATGACACAAAAGCATATACTTTTCATAGGCAAAAGAGGCTGGAAATTTCAGGTCCGCAGTTTTTCATAGGACAGTTTCAAATTATAATTCAACTTGAAAGAACACTCTGGATCATAATCTTAGGAAGACCACAGAGTATAAAAAGAAGGACAAAAAAAATTATATAAATACAAAAACTCATTAATTTTGACAAAAAAAATTATTCAAAGAAGAGGACGATATATTCTCTTGTAGAAAGAGAATAGTTTCTAGGGGATGAAAATGTGATTGAGCTCTTTCAGTGTTCAATTCCAATGATCAATGACACTGATGGTCAAAAAGGTCTTTTTAAAGGTACAAACAGAGTGACGTCACGGAAATGGCGCCGTGAGCAACGCGTCCGACAGATCTCCCCAAAATCACAACAAATTTATCAACTAGAAACAGAAAAATTTATCCTCGGAGCATTCCGGAGTTCCACACAAACTGAAAGAAGTTAACTACCGCAGGGACGTTCATTCAAGCCGCGGAGGGAGTGCGCCTGTGGTGAGTCAGCCCACACTCCCGAGCGGCGAGCAGCTGCTGGCGCGCCCGGTCCGGTTGCAGAGCGAGCACCGCTAACGTTCCCAGTGGCCCGCGCACTGCGAGTGAGAGTCCCCAGCCACCGGTGCCCGGAGGACCCCATTCGCGAGCGTGCCCTGGGCAGCCCACACGCCCAGAGCGCCCTACTGGCCCGCACACCCAGGGTGCCCCATTATCCTGCGCCCGGTGTGCCCCAGCCGCCAGCAGCGGGGCGAGCGGGAGAGGCGCCAGGGCGGTCTTCCCTACTTGGGAGATTCTCTCCGTGGGTGGGGCACCTAACCCAGCCATTCAAGCTAACAATCAAGCGTTGGGGGAGGGGCGCGCAGACAGCCTGAAATACCTTCGGGAGCACAGCTGCGCCCCAATCACTGAAATTAGCTTAACCCATGAAATCTGCGCACCCACGGGTTCTAATTGATAAGATCTCTCTCAGTTCAGCGATCCAAGACAAGAGGCGTGATATTTTTTAGAGCCTCTCGCTAAAGGGGCGGGGGCAACTTCTGATTGATAGAGCCTCCATATTCAGGGATAAACACTAACAAGAGGGACTTGGCAGATAATAAGATCTATACTACACTAGTCAGAAGCAGAGACTAGTGCCTCTTCTTCCCAGCCAAAACAGGCTACAAAGTGTGGAAAGCCTGGGTTGAGTGGTCCAACTGAATGCTAGGCGCTGAACAGTCACCTTGACAACAATTGACTCCCACCCCCACCTGATTACACTGGAGGCTCTGACTGCCAGAGCCTTTCCCAAAGCCTTGCGCTGAGTGGGGATAGAGTGAAGATTTCCTAGCTCTTTGAGCCTCTTACTCCCTAGGCAGAAGCAGTAGCAGCCTTATAGCTGGATCACCAGGCTGCTAATTCAGGAAGGGGGGACTAGGAGAGAGACTCCAGGAAAGCAAACTCTCTCATCGTTGGACCCTGCAAACGCCAACAAGCCTTGACTACCAGCAAGACTAAAGTCATATAATTATATGACATTGCCATAGAATCCCATCAACTGCAAATCCCCACCTAAGTGTGGCACAGGGGCAGAGCCTGGGGTACAGAGTCACCGACCAGGAAGAGGGAGAGAAAAGAAAAAGGAAGAAGTTAACCTCTCAAAATAAAGAAAAATCCACAGACTTTACAACTTGTTTGACTAATTTTTTGTTGTTGTTGTTTGTTTCTTCTATCTTATTGCCTTTATTATTATTATTTCTATTTCCTCCACCTCGGTCCTTCTATTCTCTGCCCATCTTATGCTTCCCTTTTCTTGAACTAAACTACCCATGAGTGTTACATTTTATTTCTCTTCTTCATCCTCACCCTCCTTTAAGGTTATACTCCAAAACACTTAACTCTCACTCTCTCCTCTTTTGTTTTATTTTTGTTTTGCTTTATTTTGTTTTTTTCTCTTCCTTTTTTTTCTTCCTTCGTTTTTCTTTTTCTTATTTTTTCCTTTCTATTCGTTTTTTCTTTTCTCGTTTTACTTTTCCTCCCATTTAATCCTCAATCACGAACAAATTAGTTAATTTGGGACTCAAGGTTTTTTTTTGGTTTTATTTTTCTTTTTCGCTTTTGCTTTTGTTTTTTTTGTTTGTTTGTTTGTTTGTTTATTTTTGTGGCAGTTTGGGTACTTTTTACGTTGCTTTTTAACTCACTAGCATTCCTCCCAACCCAAGGTCTCCATTGTATTTAGTCTTCGCTCTACTTAATACAACAGATTTTTACTTATTATTTTTATTTTTTTCTTCTTTATTATTCTTTTTTTTCCTCCTTTTTTCTGGTTCCCTCTTATCCCTCTCATTATATCTCTTAGTTGACCATCACTTACAAGCAAATCATCTTATGCTTGTCTAAGATTTTCTTCCTTTTTTTTTTTTTTTGTTTTTGCATTTAGTAGGTCCCTACTCCCTTTTTTTGCCCCTTGAACTCTTCACCCCAAATCAGGCCCTCCATTATAGGTACGATATTTCCCTGAGGAGGGGAGAGGAGGGAAAGAGAAGAAAGAT
This sequence comes from Saccopteryx bilineata, assembly GCF_036850765.1. Classification (NCBI taxonomy): domain Eukaryota; kingdom Metazoa; phylum Chordata; class Mammalia; order Chiroptera; family Emballonuridae; genus Saccopteryx; species Saccopteryx bilineata. The sequence continues at coordinate 65,220,279 of NC_089492.1, forward strand.
AAAAGGGGGAAATAATAAATTATTACTGTTTTTTTTGTGTGGGGTGTTTTACCTTTTTTTTTTTTTTTTTTTTTTTTTTACTTTTTACTCTTTATTAATTCTAATTAGTGCTATCAACAAGACCACCTTCAGATGCCAATAAGAAAGAGGAAATCGAATATTATGGATACAAAAGAAAGAGAGGTAACACAAATAGATGTGGAAAAATCTATGGAGAAAAGACTTAACATATTGGAAGCCTTGAAGCTAAATGACAGAAAATTTAAAATAGAAATCTTAAAAATACTCAGAGATATACAAGAAAACACAGAAAGGCAATACAGGGAGATCAGAAAACAACTCAATGAACACAAAGAATATATTACCAAGGAAATTGAAACTATAAAAACAAATCAAACAGAAATGAAAAACTCAATTCACGAGCTGAAAAACGAGGTAACAAGCTTAGCTAACAGAACAGCCTAGATTGAAGATAGGATTAGTGAAATAGAAGACAAACAACTTGAGGCACAACAGAGAGAAGAAGAAAGAGACTCAAAAATAATAAAAAACGAGAAAGCCCTACAGGAATTGTCTGACTCCATCAGGAAGAATAACATAAGAATAATAGGTATATCAGAGGGAGAAGAGAAAGAAAATGAAATGGAGAATATACTCAAACAAATAATAAACGAGAACTTCCCAAGTCTGTGGAAAGAACTAAAGCCTCAAATTCAAGAAGCAAACAGAACACCGAGTTTTCTTAACCCCAGCAAACCCACTCCAAGGCACATCATAATGAAGATGACACAAACCAATGACAAAGAAAAAATTCTCAAGGCAGCCAGGGAAAAGAAGAGTACAACATATAAAGGAAGGCCTATTAGATTATCATCAGATTTCTCAGCAGAAACTCTACAAGCTAGAAGAGAGTGGACCCCAATATTTAAAGCCCTGAAAGAGAGGAACTTTCAGCCAAGAATACTATACCCATCAAAGCTAACCTTCAAGTACGAAGGAGATATAAAAACATTCACAAATACAGAAAAGATGAGAGAATTTATCAGCAGAAAGCCCCCACTCCAGGAAATACTAAAGGGGGTTTTCCAACCAGATTCAAAGAACAAAAGAAAACAACACCACAAGTAACAGCTCCAAGAAGAACACAAAACCAAACTTACACCTTGACAACAAAGGGAAAAAAGGGGGGAGAGGATGGAGATTAACAGTAGCAAAGGACGATGAAGTGCAGAAATACTCACAAGATAGGGTACTACAATGAATATGGTAGGTACCCTTTTCATTACTTAATGGTAACCACCCTTGAAAAAACCACCACAAAAACACTTGACTTAAAAAAGGTAGCAACAGAGGAAAGAAGTATGGAACACAAACAAACAAAAACAAATGATAGAAAAACAAAAGAGAAGAATCAAACTAGATACAAAACTAACAGAAAGCAATTTATAAAATGGCAGTAGGGAACCCACAAGTGTCAATAATTACACTAAATGTAAATGGATTAAACTTACTAATAAAAACACAGAGTAGCAGAATGGATTAAAAAAGAAAATCCAACTATATGCTGCCTACAAGAAACACATCTAAGCAACAAGGATAAAAACAAATTCAAAGTGAAAGGCTGGAAAACAATACTCCAAGCAAACAACACCCAAAAAAAAGCAGGCGTAGCAATACTCATATCTAATAATGCTGACTACAAGACAGAAAAAGTACTCAGAGACAAAAACGGTCATTTCATAATGATTAAGGGAACACTGAATTAAGAAGACATAACAATCCTTAATATATATGCACCAAACCAAAGAGCACCAAAATATATAAGACAGCTACTTATTGACCTTAAAACAAAAACTAACAAAAATACAATCATACTTGGAGACCTCAATACACCACTGACGGCTCTAGATCGGTCATCCAAACAGAGAATCAATAAAGATATAGTGGCCTTAAACGAAATACTAGATCACCTGGATATGATAAGACATCTACAGGACACTTCATCCCAAAGCGACAGAGTACACATTTTTCTCTAGTGTACATGGAACATTCTCAAGAATTGACCATATGTTGGGCCACAAAGACAATATCAGCAAATTTAGAAAAACTGAAATTGTACCAAGCATATTTTCTGATCATAAAGCCTTGAAACTAGAATTCAACTGCAAAAAAGAGGGGGAAAAACCCACAAAAATGTGGAAACTAAACAACATAATTCTAAAAAATGAATGGGTCAAAGAAGAAATAAGCGCAGAGATCAAAAGATATATACAGACAAATGAAAATGAAAATATGACATATCAGAATCTCTGGGATGCAGCAAAAGCAGTAATAAGAGGAAAGTTCATATCACTTCAGGCCTATATGAACAAACAAGAGAGAGCCAAAGTAAACCACTTAACTTAACACCTTAAGGAACTAGAAAAAGAAGAACAAAGACAACCCAAAACCAGCCGAAGAAAGGAGATAATAAAAATCAGAGCAGAAATAAATGAAATAGAAAACAGAAAAACTATAGAAAAAATCAATAAAACAAGGAGTTGGTTCTCTGAAAAGATCAACAAAATTGACAAACCCTTGGCAAGACTCACCAAGGAAAAAAGGCACAGGACTCAAATAAATAAAATCCAAAATGAAAGAGGAGAGATCACCACAGACATCATAGATATACAAAGAATTATTGTACAATACTATGAAAAATTATATGCCACCAAATACAACAATCTAGAAGAAATGGATAAATTCCTAGAACAATACAACCTTCCTAGACTGAGTCATGAAGAAGCAGAAAGCCTAAACAGACCAATCAGCAGGGAGGAAATAGAAAAAACTATTAAAAACCTCCCCAAAAATAAAAGTCCAGGCCCAGATGGTTATACTAGTGAATTCTATCAAACATTCAAAGAAGACTTGGTTCCTCTTCTACTCAAAGTCTTCCAAAAAATTGAAGAAGAAGCAATACTTCCAAACACATTTTATGAGGCCAACATAACCCTCATACCAAAACCTGGCAAGGATGGCACAAAGAAAGAAAACTACAGACCAATATCTCTAATGAATACAGATGCTAAAATACTAAACAAAATACTGGCAAACCGAATACAACAACATATTAAAAAAATAATACATCATGATCAAGTGGGATTCATCACAGAATCTCAAGGATGGTTCAACATACGTAAAACGGTTAACGTAATACACCATATCAACAAAACAAAGAACAAAAACCACATGATCTTATCAATAGATGCAGAAAAGGCCTTTGATAAAATACAACACAATTTTATGTTTAAGACTCTCAACAAAATGGGTATAGAAGGAAAATATCTCAACATGATAAAGGCCATATATGATAAACCATCAGCCAACATCATATTAAACGGCATAAAACTGAGGACTTTCTACCTTAAATCAGGAACAAGACAGGGTTGTCCACTCTCTCCACTCTTATTTAACGTGGTGCTAGAAGTTCTGGCCAGAGCAATCAGATAAGACAAAGAAATAAAAGGCATCCATATCGGAAAAGAAGAAGTAAAGGTATCACTTTTTGCTGATGATATGATCCTATACATCGAAAACCCCAAAGAATCCACAAAAAGATTATTAGAAACAATAAACCAATATAGTAAGGTCGCAGGATACAAAATTAACATACAAAAGTCCATAGCCTTTCTATATGCCAACAATGAAATATGAGAAAACGAACTCAGAAAAATAATCCCCTTCACGATTGCAACAAAAGAGATAAAATACCTAGGAATAAACATAACAAAGAATGTAAAGGACGTATATAATGAAAATTACAAAGCATTGTTAAGGGAAATCGAAAAAGATACAATGAGATGGAAAAATATTCCTTGTTCTTGGATAGGAAGAATAAATATAATCAAAATGGCCATATTACCCAAAGCAATATACAAATTTAATGCAATTCCCATCAAAATTCCTATGAGATTTTTTAAAGAAATGGAAAAAATCATAAGATTTATATGGAACTATAAAAAACCCCGAATAGCCAAAACAATCCTAAGGAAAAAGAATGAAGCTGGGGGCATTACAATACCTGACTTTAAACTATATTATAGGGCCACGATAATCAAAACAGCATGGTATTGGCAGTAAAATAGACACTCAGACCAATGAACAGAATAGAAAGCCCAGAAATAAAACCACATTTATATGGTCAAATAATCTTTGATAAAGGGGCCAACAACACACAATGGAGAAAAGAAAGCCTCTTCAACAAATAGTGTTGGGAAAACTGGAAAGCCACATGCAAAAGAATGAAACTCGACTACAGCCTGTCCCCGTGTACTAAAATTAATTCAAAATGGATCAAAGACCTAAATATAAGACCTGAAACAATAAAGTACATAGAAGAAGACATAGGTACTAAAATCATGGACTTGGGTTTTAAAGAACATTTTATGAACTTGACTCCAATGGCAAGAGAAGTGAAGGCAAAGATAAATGAATGGGACTACATCAGAATTAAAAGTTTTTGCTCAGCAAGAGAAACTGATATCAAAATAAACAGACAGCCAACTAAATGGGAAATGATATTTTCAAACAACAGCTCAGATAAGGGCCTAATATCCAAAATTTACAAAGAACTCATAAAACTCAACAACAAAAACAAACAATCCAATTAAAAAATGGGAAGAGGACATGAACAGACACTTCTCCCAGGAAGAGATACAAATGGCCAACAGATATATGAAAAGATGCTCAGCTTCATTAGTTATTAGAGAAATGCAAATCAAAACTACAATGAGATACCACCTCACCCCTGTTAGATTAGCTATTATCAACAAGACGGGTAATAGCAAATGTTGGAGAGGCTGTGGAGAAAAAGGAACCCTCATTCACTGTTGGTGGGACTGTAAAATAGTAACAACTATTATGGAGGAAAGTATTGTGGTTCCTCAAAAAACTGCAAATAGAACTACCTTATGACCCAGCAATCCCTCTACTGGGTATATACCCCAAAACCTCAGAAACATTGATACGTGAAGACACATGTAGCCCCATGTTCATTGCAGCACTGTTCACAGTGGCCAAGACATGGAAACAACCAAAAAGCCCTTCAATAGAAGACTGGATAAAGAAGATGTGGCACATATACACTATGGAATACTACTCAGCCATAAGAAATGATGACATCAGATCATTTACAGCAAAATGGTGGGATCTTGATAACATTATACGGAGTGAAATAAGTAATCAGAAAAAAACAAGAACTACATGATTCCATACATTGGTGGAACATAAAAACGAGACTAAGAGACATGGACAAGAGTGTGGTGGTTACCAGGGGTGGGGGGAGGGAGGACATGGGAGGGAGGGAGGGAGGGAGAGAATTAGGGGGAGGGGAATGGCACAGAGAACTAGATAGAGGGTGGCGGAGGACAATCTGACTTTGGGCGAGGGGTATGCAACATAATTTAATGACAAAATAACCTAGACATGTTTTCTTTGAATATATGTACCCTGATTTATTAATGTCATCCCATTACCATTAATAAAAATTTATTTAAAAAAAATAAAGGTACAAACAAAATTTATTAATACTGTATTATGGTTTAAGCCCATTACATAGAGGGACAATTAATTTACATCACTTCTCATGAGAGCAGCTCTCCAAAAACTACTCTTTTTCTTTCAAGGCTAAATGAACACCTCCCCCTACACCAGGGGTCCCAAAACTTTTTACACAGGGGGCCAGTTCACTGTTCCTCAGACCGTTGGAGGGCCACCACATACAGTGCTCCTCTCACTGCCCACCAATGAAAGAGATGCCCCTTCCAGAAGTGTGGTGGGGGGGGGGGGCGGGCGGATAAATGGCCTCAGGGGGCCGCATGTGGCCCGCGGGCCGTAGTTTGGGGATAACTGCCCTACACAGTATTCCTCAAAATCCATATAGTTTCTCTTATGTTCTTTTCAGTCTTGGCATTTTAAACAATTTCCTCTTTTTCACTCCTAATATTTTTTCAAATCACATTTTTTATATTTGATTTGAGAATATTAAACATCTAAGGTTTTTAAGGTCAATAACTTTTTAAATCATGGCAAAAATGTTATATCATCCATATGTCTTAACATTAGTTAAATCATCAGTAAAGTTCATTTATTCAGAATGAAATGTCCAAACTGTCAATTTTTGAATAAGAAAGCTACTTCTCCCCTCATAATGAGAATAAGAAATTGAAAACTTTGAAAAAATATTTTTATAAAATATAGAGTATAATTTGAGTTTATACTGCAATCTGAACAACTTTAATCCTTTCTCTGTAGAGTTCACATTTTCAAAATAAAGAAGAATCAATAAATTATATTTCTCTCAGGAATTAAACCTAAAAGATTTCAGAATTTTAGGCTTCTGAGGCTAAAAGATGTTTCCCACTAATTCAGTACAATGTGACAAAATAAAATTATAGAAAATTTTATTTTATTATAACTGTCTCTAGTCTTTCTTCTTAGCTGACACTTAGAAACTGAAATGTTCTCGAGTTTTTAATGGAGTTGCTTACATTTCTTTCATTTCAATGTCCCTTTCTCAGTCACTCCAGCCTTCTCCAAGGCTTCTTTCTCCAGAAAGTTCTCAACTTGTCATGCTCTAATTCATCATGCAATCAATCTCAAGTAGGAATTAGTTACAATTAAGTCAGATGAAAGATATTTGATGATTTATAATTGACAAAAATAGCACTTTCCTATAGCTTAAACTACTGTTTCACGAGAATCAGACAAGTGACTTCTATTACAAAGTACTTCCTGTTCCCCACAGAGAAAGGTATCAGCATAAGGCATTTTTCAGACCTTAATGACTAAAAAATATTATGACTTTCTTTTCTGGTGTGTGTGACACAGACAGTGAGAAAGGGAAAGATAGAGACAGACATACAGGAAGGGAGAGAGATGAGAAGCATCAATTCTTTGTTGCAGCTCCTTAGTTATTCATTGTTTGCTTCCTCATATGTGCCTTGACTGGTGGGCTACAGCAGAGCAAGTGACCCCTTGCTCAAGCCAGCGACCATGGGGTCATGTCTATGATCCCATGCTCAAGCCAGCAACCCCACACTCAAGTTGATGAGCCCATGCTTAGGTCGGATGAGCCTGCACTCAAGCCAGTGACCTCGAAGTTTCAATTCTGGGTCCTCTGCGTCCCAGTCTGACACTCTATCCACTGCAACATTACCTGGTCAGGCAACATTTATTTCTCTTAATAAATCAACTGGTAGCTTTCAGAAACCTAGCATGAGGTACATGTAACAGGGTTACATTAGCTCCAAAGTAACTTACAAATTGAAATAGGGATTTATTCAATCATTCAATATTTAATGAGCACCTACTATGAACCAAGTAAACTCAATAATGCTGTTGGTTATGCTTTGGGAAACAGTGAAAGGTATCGAACAGTTTTGGAACTCAGTGTTTTTCAATATAGTTTTAAAAAATAAAATAACCCTAAAATATATTTTTGAGGGTTCTACAGGACAAGAGAAAAAAATCCAATGACTATCTTACAGTACATTTGAGCTTTAAAACTATTATTTGTCAGGCAGAACAGGTAATGACTTACTTTGGATCCGGTGGTCCATCTGACAGTGGTTTCATTGACAGTTTACATAATGACCTGAATACTAGAAAGGCATCCTTTTGTAAAATATGGGAAAACTTAGCACCAGGTGAAGGTCCTGAAGAATTTCCAGATTCCTAAACAAGTTAACATACTATGTAAATAAATATATTTGCCAGTGTAAGGTCATTTCAGCCTTTTATACATTTTATTCAATTCAGTAATAGGTGGGGTTCTACTCGAAGAAAAACTAGATAAGGAATCTGTCACATTGTTTTTCTTTGCTCTATGACATTCCACCCCCACCTCCAACAATTACTACCTTACAAAAATGCATCCTTTTAAAAATATTCCCTCTTAGTCACCAAATAAACTCCTAAAATTTACCCAGTTCATACTATTACTAACAAAAACTAGTATATCATACCCTGACAACATACTTCATCCACAGCTTAAACTATGCTTTCCATTACCTGTCACTGGATGTTTTATGTTTTTGCCCTGTTTTATTTTTTTTTTATTTTTTTATTTTATTTATTCATTTTTAGAGAGGAGAGAGAGAGAGAGAGAGAGAGAGAGAAGGGGGAGGAGCTGGAAGCATCAACTCCCATATGTGCCTTGACCAGGCAAGCCCAGGGTTTCGAACCGGCGACCTCAGCATTTCCAGGTCGACACTTTATCCACTGCGCCACCACAGGTCAGGCGCCCTGTTTTATTTTTTAATCTATTTTAAGCAGATAAAATAAGACAATGGAGATGTCAAGACAATGTTTAAAAGTTGTTAACTGATGAAGGTCAACAAGGCCAAAAAAGCCTCCTTTATGGGGCAATGATTTAAGGTAGGACTCGCTTATCTAAAAAGATAAGGATAAAAAATGTAAAATACAAGGTGGGAAAGATAAAGAGGAACTGGAACTACCAGAGTATGGATTTCACTGCTGCCCTGAACAAAGGTCAGATGACATTTCTTTGATTTCTAAGAGTTTTTTCCCATCTGATGATAATAGAATTATCCTATGAATATAAATTAAAAAATTTATTTTTAAAAGTAATATCAATGGGAGGAGGGGTTGTAGGAAAGATGTGAACATATATGACAAACACTATAGAGTTGAAATTTAGCTATCAATTTAGTAAGGAAATAAACTGCTTTGATCCAAACTGAAATCAGCCAACATTATCAATTAAATATATTCACCTAGATATATCCAAGTTGTTGGTGACCTATAAACATGTAAGATTAACAGGTTTTCCCCAGCCCTAATTATACCTGAGTATCATTGGAAGAGACAGACAATCTGTCATCAGGTAAGGACGGTGTATATGCAACAGAAATTGGTGTTCCTGGAATTCCATTGGCTTGAATATTCTCGCTGTCGCTACCATCCTCTATAGTTCCAATGTTGCCATCTGCACCTGCATCCATAGTCTTTTCTCCTATGTCTAAAACAGTAAGAAGAAAAAACATACAGATGTCTGACTTACTGAAGTATACTAAAAACAGCATGGAGTATTTAAAATGAAACAGTGGCAGAAAAGTGATGCAAAGTAACTAAGGTGACTAACTTTATTACAATGAAAAGGAGGACAAAAATAAATTGAAAATAATATCATAAATAAAAGAAACATTTTATTCATTGCAACAATAACATACTATAATATGATAAATGCATAATAAAAACATTTGTAATATTTTATATTATAATTATGCTTACATGCCTATTTTTAATAATAATTGTAAGAAAAAAGTACTCATTTAGATACAAATATGTCACATCACAAGCAATAGATTGACTGACTCTGCATGGATCGAATATGGAGATTTACAGATTAATCTTCCAATATCAAAAAGGAGGACATATAGGAGGATACTTTTCAAGGGAGAACAGAGCTTACAAAAGGACTGCCCTCCCTAAAGGAGGATGATGGGTCACCTTAGAAGTAATACGTATTAGCACCATTCAAAGGTTAGTATACTTACTAGAAGTAAATATGCATTTGGAACACATCCAAATATGATCCTTAATTAGCTGAAGTAATGAAACACCAGGATGTGCCAAAAGAGAAGCTTACTTTCAGTCTAGATCAGCATTTACTAACTGGGTTCTAATGAATGCTAATGCCTTAAGATGGTAATAGAAAATCCTTGAAAATATATCTCATTATCAAATAAGAGGGAAACACTGAGAAACAGGTTTCTTTATTATAGCCTTTAATTTGCTAATATGCACTGAGCTGTCTAAAGGGGATCTAAAATATGCAGTATTTTCAAATTTACTTTACCATGAGTCCTCTCCCACCCTTTTTTGAATACCAATTAATACCTTTAATAACAAAATCTTTGGAACATTACTATGAAAATAATGGCCCACACCCCTGAATATGTTTCAGTATGTCATTCTAAGTCATTGTACTTATAATTAATATATGGTAAACAGGCCCTGGCCGATTGGCTCAGCGGTAGAGCGTCGGCCTAGTGTGCGGAGGACCCGGGTTCGATTCCCGGCCAGGGCACACAGGAGAAGCGCCCATTTGGTTCTCCACCCCTCCGCCGTGCTTTCCTCTCTGTTTCTCTCTTCCCCTCCCGCAGCTGAGGCTCCATTGGAGCAAAGATGGCCCGGGCGCTGGGGATGGCTCTGTGGCCTTTGCCTCAGGCGCTAGAGTGGCTCTGGTCGCAACATGGCGACGCCCAGGATGGGCAGAGCATCGCCCCCTGGTGGGCAGAGTGTCGCCCCTGGTGGGCGTGCCGGGTGGATCCTGGTCGGGCGCATGCGGGAGTCTGTCTAGTCAGAAAAATGAAAAAAAAAAAATATATATGGTAAACAGAAATATCTTGATAGAGCATAGATAATGCCAATACCAAAATTCAGTACTCCAAGATGTGATCTATATTTAAGAGGGGAACATATACACGTCTATGGCCATAACACAGTAGCTATCTAGCAGGAAGCTCTTCCTTTCATGTTACCAATTAAAAGAAAACTGTAAGCTAGCATGAGGGAATTATACTGTACTATAAGGAGCATAGACTGTAATATGAAAGACCTGTGTTTCATTCACATCTCCACCATTTAACTGGGTAAGTTATCTCATCTTTTTAGGCCTCAGTTTTTTCATCATCAACAAAGATAAAATGTCTATGAGGATCACCAACATACACACAATATATACAAAGAACACAACTGGTTCTCAATAAAAGTAGCTATTATTTTGTTGATAACTGATAACACGTGCCCAATTTTTGATTGACTCAAGTAATGAAAGGATTGTATCTAGTGTCCCACTCTGAAACTGCTTTCTGCTCTCCAAGTCAGAACATCCTGAATAGATTAAACTGGATAATTTCAAAGTATGTTTTGCAATTAACAAGTGGCACATGAAAAAGATACTCATTGATAAAATACATTTGGGTAACTATTACACAAACAGAATAGTTACTTCTCAATGGGTCTTTTGGAGCTTTAATATGCTAAATTTTGACATGCTAAATATGATTGTAGATATAAAAAATATATATTTTACATATATAAAGTATGCTCATATAGATGCAAAGTTGTCTCTGGAAGAAGCCATAAAAATTTTATGATTAAGCGAGATTGATAGTCTTTCCCCAAAGCACTTATTCCAAAACTTGTTCTTTCTGCACCCAATTATTTCTCCTCCTAACACCCCTCCTTCACCTTCTCTTAACAAAGGCCTGTCACCTTCTGTTGAGCTAAGAGGTAGGTAATTTAACATCAGCTTCCTCACTTTCCCTTACCCCACCATAAAGTTCCTTGACATCAGCTATAAATCTTTTCTTCCCTCTCATTTCAGGGGAAAAATATTCCTTTGAATTTCAAATGTGAACTACTCATTCATCCTCAAATCTATCTCTTCTTGCCTTGAGTAGTAACTTGCTCTCCTAAGTATTTACTTATAAATATGCCATTTGCAATTTCAAGCACACGACTGGGTCTTCCACAATACTCAACAAACATACTCAAATCTTTTCATGCTTAAAAAAAGAATCTTCCTTCAACTCTTGCCACATTTTAACTACTATCCATTTCTCACTTTTAATCAAATTTCTGAAAGGAATAATCAATATTTATCAATAATTTTTCCTCCTCCTCCTCTTAGAAAATTACTCAGAAGAACTGAAAACCTTCTTTGATTTTATTTTCAGGCTTTAAAGCCTGAGTTAAAATCTTTATTTTATTACTTCTTACAAGTTAACTTCTCAGTGCCTCAACTTTCTCATTTGTAAAAGAAGAGAATAGTAATGCCTGGCCTGTGGTGGTTCAGTGGATCAGGTGTTGACCTAGAACACTGAGTTTGCTGTTCAAAGCCCTGGGCTTGCCCAGTTAAGGCACACAAGGCAAGCACCCAATGAACAACTTAAGTGAAGCAACTATTAATCCGTTGATACTTCTTTCTCCCTCTCCCCCTCTCTCTCCTCTCTCTGTAAAATCAGTAAATAAAATCTTTAAAAAAGGGAATAGTACCTACATGATCTTGTTAACCAATGTAATCCCAATAAACTTAATTAAAAGAAAATTAAAAGGAACAGTAAGAGTACCTAAACATCCTAGCATTTGGGAAGGACAAATTGAATAAATGTAAGTAAAGCACATAAAATTGTTCAGGATACACAGAAAGTACTTAATAGAGGCAGATACTGTTATTCTCAATTTTTTTCTCCTCTAATTCTCCCTTAACTGTCCCCTAAACATAGTGCAATCTATTTTCAAGGTGATGAATGGAACCCACTAATTTACCTTCCTCTCTGACAAATCCCCATGAAATTACTAGGAAAAATACTATATAAACAAGAGACAAAGATTTTAACAGCACTGGAAAACTAAGAATGATATGATCGATGGACCAAAATCTTACAGAAAATCTTAGAAAATATAGTATGTTAAGATCATTTCATCATACTTCTAGAAGTTTATGTAACAAGGTATTATGCTTAGTCCCTGTGCAGGAAACCATGAATTACATAAGCTTCAGTGGACTGTTCTCAAATCTAATCCTATAATAATACTATCTATGAAAATTTGAATGAAATTCCTAACAAATTTTAAAGCCTTTTAATAATATAATCCATAAGATGAAAGCTGGCCCTATATTAACTATGACTTGGTCATGATAATGAAGTTATAAGAAATTATTTTTCCAATAAAGACATAAAATATACAAAACCAAATCAACTTAAAACATTTTATAATTTTTAAAGTTTAGCACATTTAAGAGGAAGGAGAACATATCTCTGCCCCTCTCCCAGCAAACACAAAATAAAAAAATAAATTGGTATTAACCATTTTTTAATGGGTTGGGGAATAGTGAGTTTTGTAAAATATAACTGAAGCTGGGGGAGAAAAGAGGCATTTTTCTATAATCAAAGGTATTTAAATACATTTTCTATATACATACACACACACTAATTTGAGAAAGAGCTTATCTTATATTTTTTTAACACTTTTTAATCTACCCATTATAAAAATAGTCTCCAAAGTCAGGATAAATACTATAAGACAGAATAAACTAATTCTAGTAGAATACACTACCTCCAACAACGATGTTCACCATTTCTTCTACAATGCTCTGTACAATGTCTTGTGCCTTTTCCTCACAGTCATGATTTTCTCCATCATATAATATATCATTTTTAGATAATGCTTTAAAAAGAAAAAATTCAAGAAGACATTATCTTATTTTAGAAACTTTTACTAAACATTTATAATAAAAAGCTTTCTTTTAAAAAATAAAAGATACAAAACTAGAAGCAATTACATGTTAAACCATCAAAATTTATAACCAAATCAAATTGTAAAATGTTATAGATTCAAGTCAGTTCCAACAAAGATTCATTTGATAAATTATTAAACAATTATACAACTTAAGTGAATTTCTGGATTATTCCTTTAAGAACCAAACTTTTAAAAATATTTTGAATAACACATTTCAAACATGTCCCACACTTGCCAAATAAAATATTAAATGTAATCAAGCTTGTTTTGATTAACTTAGGCTCATCAATAATAACAAGCTCATCACTGTGCCTTAATGTACTGAGGTCCTTGAAGAAGCAAAGATAGGGCCATCTTGCCTTCCACCAGTGAATTCCAGGCCTTCCTTACATTGTTTGTTTCCCAACAGAATCTAAATATCCAATCTAAAATAAAATTTAATAAGTAAAATATAACTCATTCTCCAATTTAACATTAATTTAAAACATAGCTGCCAATCAACTTCTGATCAGCATAAAATAAATTAATAAAAAAGTTGGCATTAGTTAGTTTGTACGACTTATTGTAGATAAATATAGGGTTTCTAATATGTTTCTTGAAATGTATCAGGAAAGTTCAAGTAGTACTTTAGGATGCTTTGGGAACCACGACCCTGTTCTGGGAGCTACTGTCTTACACCAGTGGCTTCAGAATGCATATTGGCCACTAGCCAATCCTAACCTACTGTTTGCTGCATTCTACAAAATACTGAATGCCACAAGGGGAAACTTAATAAGCTTGTCAAATTAGTTATTTTATTAAAAAAAAAAAGAATCTGGGCCCTGACCTGTTGGCTCAGCGGTAGAGCTTCAGCCTGACATTTGGAAGTCCCAGGTTTGAGTCTCAGTCAGGGCACACAGGAAAAGTGACCATCTGCTTCTTCCCTTTTCCCCCCATCTCTCTCTTCTCCTGCAGCCATGGCTTGAATGGTATGAGCAAAAGTTGGCCCCGGGTCTGAGGATGGCTCCATGGCCTCTGCCTCATTCACTAAAATAGCTCAGTTGCCGAGCAATGGAGCTGTGGCCCAGCCAGGCACAGCATCACCTGGAAGGGGCTTGCAGGGTGGACCCTGGTTGGGGCACACGAAGGAATCTGTCTCTGCCTTCTGCCTCTCAATTAAAAAAAAAATCCCAACACAATAGTATTTAGCTGCTTCTGCAGATTAAAAACATATAAATGTCTTGGCAGACAGTTTTTCTACCCTTCTTAAGCTTTGTATTTCTGTGCTCTAGTTGGCTAAAATGAACTAGTCTGAAAATCAGTTTCAACATAACTGAATATAGTCACTAAAATGTGCACAAAATGACTAATGAATCAAGAGTCAATTCTCATATAAATCATCTGACAGAAATAGATTAGAGTAACAGCAAGTAATTGATTACACATAGGAAATGATTAGAGAAGTGAACTATTATGTCCAAAGTCAAAGAGCTAGTGATTCAAGGCAAATAATCTAACTCAGGGGTCCCCAAACTACGACCCACGGGCCACATGCGGCCCCCTGAGGCCATTTATCTGGCCCCTGCCACACTTCCGGAAGGGGCACCTCTTTCATTGGTGGTCAGTGAGAAGAGCATAGTTCCCATTGAAATGCTGGTCAGTTTGTTGATTTAAATTTACTTGTTCTTTATTTTAAGCATTGTATTTGCTCCCATTTTGTTTTTTTTTATTTTAAAATAATATATGTGCAGTGTGCATAGGGATTTGTTCATAGTTTTTTTTTTATAGTCTGGCCCTCCAACGGTCTGAGGGACAGTGAACTGGCCCCCTGTGTAAAAAGTTTGGGGACTCCTGGGCTCAGTGGTTGAGCGTCGGCCTGGCATGCAGAAGTCCCGGGTTCGATTCCCGGCCAAGGCACACAGGAGAGGCGCCCATCTGCTTCTCCACCCCTCCCCCTCTCCTCCCTCTCTGTCTCTCTCTTCCCCTCCCGCAGCGAGGCTCCATTGGAGCAGAGATGGCCCGGGCGCTGGGGATGGCTCCTTGGCCTCTGCCCCAGGCGCTAGAGTGGCTCTGGTCGCAACGCCCCGGAGGGGCAGAGCGTCGCCCCCTGGTGGGCGAGCCGGGTGGATCCTGGTCAGGCACATGCAGGAGTCTGTCTGACTGTCTCTCCCCATTTCCAGCTTCAGAAAAATACAAAAAAAAAAAAAGTTTGGGGACTCCTGATCTAACCCAAAAGCATGCATTCTTAACCAATGGCTCTTGAGTAGAATTTTCATTTATCAGCTATTTGGAGAAAAACACATTCAAGGCCAATCATGACTATGCCACAGATAATTACACCGTATTTATAATTCTGTATCCTATAGGGCAGTGGTCCCCAACCTGTTTTGGGCCACGGACCAGTTTAATGTCAGAAAATATTTTCACAGACTGGCCTTTAGGGTGGGACGGATAAATGTATCATGTGACCAAGACAAGCGTCAAGAGTGAGTCTTAGACGGATGTAACAGAGGGAATCTGGTCATTTTTTAAAAATAAAACAATCGTGAAGACTTAAATATAAACAAAATGGAAATAATGTAAGTTATTTATTCTTTCTCTGCAGACCGATACCAAATGGCCCACAGACCAGTACCGGTCCGTGGCCCGGGGGTTGGGGACCACTGCTATAGGGTACCCACAGTGGTACTGCACACACAGTACAGTAGATTCTTTCACTACTTGGGTCTCACTCCATGTTGTTTCTTCTGTTCAAAGATTCTTAAATTTTTCTAGCTAGCCAATACTTAACACTATACAAGAAAGTTCAGCTAAAAAACATCATTTTCCACCACAAAGATATGTCCTAACTCTCCTCAGCAGAATTACATTGTGCATATGCCACTTTCATGAAATGTATCACATTGTGTCTCATATATATGCCTGACCATCCAGGCAGACCATGAGCACTCTAAGAGTAAGAGCTGTACCTACATCAGCTTTTTAACACTGAGTCCTAGCATAGTGCCTAGTACAGAATATGACAAATAAGGGAAGAAGTATCGTATTTTTCACTCCATAAGATGCATCCCCCCCCCAAAAGTGGAGAGGAAAATGCCCATGAGTCTTATGCAGCAAAAAATATGGTATTTTATTAAATATTTTAACACACCATTTGGTTCAGAATATTTTTTTTCTTATTTTCCTCCTTAAAACCCTAGGTGTGTCTTATGGTCAGGTATCTTATGGAGTGAAAAATACAGTAACTCCCTATATTAGAGATTAGCCCTTTGAATCAGCCCCTTAATATACTCAGTGAAAGTAAGGGAAATTTTGACAAGGGCAGGCTAGAAATATGTAAATCATATAAGCAGTATAGTTTCTCTATTAGCTTAAGTATTATGAATACATGTTTGGTTTATCAAAATATCCTTTTCAAAATAAATAATAAAGTACTATTAAAACTAGTACAGCATCTATTCATGCCAGTGCCACTATCGGGTTATGAAAAAGACGTGGTGAAAAAATCAGAAGCTGAAATTATAGAAGTCTTTCCTCAAGGTAAGATGAAAACACAATTCAGATGAACTGTAACTGAGCACTAACCATCCTAGTTCTCCACACCACACTAAAGAGGCAACAGCATTTCTATCCTTTTCTGATGCCAATGTAAGGAAGAACAAAGGGAACAACCAAACTCCCTGGCAGTTTTATAGAAGAACTGAGAATATTGTTTGGAGGTAAAAAACAACTTCATGTGACTATTTTCAGAGAAATAAACATGTAAAATAAATAAATATAACTTAATTTTTATAATCTTATAAACTTTTCCTTACAAATTTACATAGGAAAAAGTGTCAGCCTGTCCAGTGGTGGTGCTGTGGACAGAACGTCAGCCTGGGACGCTGAGGTCCCAGGTTTTGAAACCCCAAGGTTGCTGACTTAAGTACGGGATCATCTGGCTTGAGCACGAGAACACAGACATGATTCCATAGTTGCTGGTTAGAGCACAAAGATCACTGGCTTGAGCAAGGGGTCATGGCTTGGCTTGAGCTCCATGGTCAAGGCAAATATGAGAAGCAATAAATGAACAACTAAAGTAATACCACTACAAGTTGATGTTTCTCATCCCTCTCCCTACCTGTCTGTCTCTCTCTCTCATTAAAAATATAAAATAAAGAAAAAAGTATCAGAGGACATCTCAATATAAAAATGAAATATTTTTGTATGTCAGATAATTACTCTAAAGATTTCATTTTATATTTAATTTCAATACTTTCTTACCATAATATCTTTTTAAATGTTTTTTTTGGCTCTGACCAGTTGGCTCAGTGGTAGAGCAGTGGCCCGGCCTATGGATGTGTCCTGGGTTCGATTCTGGTATGGGCACACAGGAGAGGTGATTATCTGCTTCTCCACCCTCCCCCTCTTCTCTCTCTCTCTCTCTCTCTCTCTGTCCATTCCCCTCCCACAGTCATGGCTCGATTCAATTGAACTAGTTGGTCTCAGATGCCGAGCATGGCTCTGTGGCTCTGCCTCAGGCAATACAAAAAATAGCTCAATTGCTGAGCAATGAAGCAATGACCCCAGATGGGCAGAGCATCGCCCCCTAGTGGGCTTGCTGGGTGGATCCCAGTTGGGGCACATGTGGAAGAGAGTCTGTCTCTCTGCCTCCCCTCTTCTTACTAAAATAAATAAATAAAAAAATATTTATTTTATTGATTTTAGAGAGAGAGCAGAAGAGAGACAGGAATATCTGCTCCTGAATGTGCCCTGACCAGGGATTGAACTGGCAACCTCTGTCCCTCAAGATGATGCTCTACCAACCAAGCCATCCAGCAAGGGCTACCATAATATTTTCTGAATATAATCATTTCCTAAAATTTCAATCACATTCCAGAAAACCTTACCAAATAAATAGGTCTTGTTTGCTGTAAAACTAATTTTAATAAGAAAACTTAAGTTCCTGTATAACACGCTAACACATTTATAACCCTCTTCAGTAACACCTATCTCCTCCAAAACAAGTCTGTAACTCACACTGCTCATGAAATGTTAATAAATGCATAGTGTCATCAACTCACAGATGTCTTGTGGGTTAAAGTAAAATTAACTTTACTACCTAGGATGGAGAAAGCACACAATTACCACAATGTGTCTGATATCCATTAAATCATATTACCCTTTCTACATTTACCAAAAACATATTCCCACACTATTCCCTTGACACACATAGACACACACACACACCACCCACCACAAACCCTTCTCAAAAAGATTACTTTCAGCTGCAGTTGCCTGATCAGCTTCAGTCTGTTCATTTTCTGCACTGGAAATATCAGATCCATTTTCAGGTTCTGTGTCATCCTGAAGGCTTTTATCCACATCATTTGAATGGGGATCAAGGTCTCCTTCATGTTCTTGGGATATATGATCAACAGTCTGAGGTGGCAGATACCTAAGGTGAGGTGACTCAGGCTCATGATGGCTGACTGGAGATTGCAGCAGATGCTGCTGCTGCCGGTGCCTTTCCTTTTCCATCTGTTTGGCTTCCTGCAACTGCAAAAAAATAGAATAAGCTGGAATATTTGTAAAATAAGTTGTTTACAATTTGAAAGAATAACATTACACTCATTACTAATTATAGGCCATCAGAAACAAAGAACATAAAATATACGAAAACACAAAAACCAACTAAAAAAGGTCACTTCTTTGGGGGATGGAAAACTGGTAAAAAAAGAGATGGAAGTCTTTCACTATATATTGTCTTCTCATTCTACTCAGTGTTTGAATGATGTAAATGTATTATCTAAACAAAACCAAAATAAAACAAATTATTGTAACAGCCTTAGAATAATAACTGAATTGTTGCCAATAGTGGATTTATCCAATTAAAAGTTTCACTAAAAGAAAAGGAAAAGTAGATGGGGGAATAAAATACACACATTCATTTTGTATGGATAAGTACATACAGAAATGGAGTCTAGAAAGATACATAGAAAGTAGTAATAATGGTTAGGTACAGGAGGTGGGGGTTAAGGAGGGAACTTTTCAGTGTACACCCTTCTGTAGTATGTTCTAATGTCACCTTACCAAATGCCTTTGAATTAAAAAATAAAAATTACATTTTTATTATTTGTATTTGTTCATTTTAGAGGAGAGAGAGAGGGAGAGAGAGAGAGGGAGAGAAGGGGGGAGGAGCAGGAAGCTTCAACTTCCATATGTGCCTTGACCGGGCAAGCCCAGGGTTTTGAACCGGCAACCTCAGCATTCTAGGTCAACGCTTTATCCACTGCGCCATCACAGGTCAGGTAAAAAATAAAAATTACATTTAATAAATAAAATTACAATGAGTATTAAAATGCCTCTGCCCAGTCACCTAATAAGAATTAAAAAATCTGTAAATGTTAGTTTTATTTTAGGTAACCTGTCATCATTATATACAATATCACCGGTAACACTGGCTCACTTACAAGATGCTAAAAACAGTAACAACCAGAAGAACTAGGTTTCAGTTTTTAGCATTTTATTTCTTTTAGACACATCTCTTTTGGTCCTCATGAACTAATAAGAATGATTTTCACAGAATTAATTTCCACAGATAAATATTTTATGGTGTCACATATGAACATTTCATATTTCCTAGTAATATTCCAGGTTATGTGGTAATACCAGAATTATATGAATTTACAAAATAAATTTAAATTAACAATTTAATGGTCAAAAGGTAAAAAGAGCCCTATAATTATGGTCTGAATTGCTTCTTTTACAGATAAGAAAACTGATGGGCATAACCTGTTGCACAGTTAGAATCAGAACAGAATTCTCAGACCAATTCTTTAGCCCGTTCATGAGGAAGTTAACTTCCAAATTAACAGTGAAGAATTGGGCCCTGGCCGGTTGGCTCAGTGGTAGAGTGTCGGCCTGGCGTGCAGGAGTCCCAGGTTCGATTCCTGGCCAGGGCACACAGGAGAAGCACCCATCTGCTTCTCCACCCCTCCCCCTCTCCTTCCTCTCTGTCTCTCTCTTCCCCTCCCGCAGCCAAGGTTCCATTGGAGCAAGGTTGGCCAGGGCGCTGAGGATGGCTCCATGGCCTCTGCCTCAGGCACTAGAATGGCTCTGGTTGCAACAGAGCAACGCCCCAGATAGGCAGAGCATCACCCCCTGGTGGGCATGCTGGGTGGATCCTGGTCAGGTGCATGCAGGAGTGTCTGACTGCCTCCCCGTTTCCAGCTTCAGAAAAATACAAACAAAACAAACAAACAAAAAAACCAGTGAGGAATCTATGACTTGCAATCTAATCCTACTCTCAGCTGAATTTCAGCCAATCTGCACCATGGTTTAGTGTGGCAAGCACAAGCCTTGGAATTATAGACAAGCGAGGTGCTGAAATTCAACACCCTTTGAAAAAAGAAAGGAAATGTTACTGTATGAAAATTATTTTCTACACCTATACTTTCTAGAGTAGGAGTTCTCTACATCGGTACTATGACATTTGAATTGGGTAATTCTTTGTGGTGGAGGTGACTGCCCTATGCACTGCAGGTGCTTAGCAATATCCCTATCTTATACCTGCTACACCTACCTACCCCATTATGACAATCAAAACTGTCTCAAATGTGACTTCAGGGACAAAACCCCTCCCCAGTTAAGAACCACTGTTCTAGGCCCTGGCTGGTTTGCTCAGTGGTACAGTGTCGGCCTGGCGTGCGGAAGTCCCAGGTCCGATTCCTGGCCAGGGCACATAGGAGAAGCACCCATATGCTTCTCCACCCCTTCCCCTCTTCTTCCTCTCTGTCTCTCTCTTCCCCTCCCGCAGCCAAGGCTCCATTGGAGCAAAGATGGCCCGGGCGCTGAGGATGGCTCCATGGCCTCTGCCTCAGGTGTAGAGTGGCTCTGGTTGCAACAGAGCAACGCCCCGATGGGCAGAGCATCGCCCCCTGGCGGGCGTGCCGGGTGGATCCCAGTCGGGTGTATGTGGGAGTCTGTCTGACTGCCTCCCGGTTTTCAGCTTCAGAAAAATACAAAAAGAACCACTGTTCTAGACAGAAATTAGCATTTTCTTCATTAAAATTTTCTTTTCCTTTATTTTTTTAAAGATTTTATTTATTCATTTTAGAGAGGAAAGAGAGAGAGAGAGAGAAAATGAAAGAGAGAAAGGTGGAGGCGCAGGAAGCATCAACTCCCCTATGTGCCTTGACCAGCCAAGCCCAGGGTTTCAAACCAGCAACCTCAGTGTTCCAGGCTGATGCTTTATCTACTGTGCCACCACAGATCAGGCTCTTCATTAAATTTTTTTTTTTTTGCATTTTTCTGAAGCTGGAAACGGGGATAGACAGACAGACTCCCGCATGTGCCCGACCGGGATCCACCCGGCACGCCCACCAGGGGGCGATGCTCTGCCCCTCCGGGGCGTCGCTCTGTCACGACCAGAGCCACTCTAGCGCCTGGGGCAGAGCCAAGGAGCCATCCCCAGCGCCCGGGCCATCTTTGCTCCAATGGAGCCTTGCTGCGGGAGGGGAAGAGAGAGACAGAGAAGAAGGAGAGGGGGAGGGGTGGAGAAGCAGATGGGCGTTTCTCCTGTGTGCCCTGTCCGGGAATCAAACCCGGGACTTCTGCACGCCAGGCCGACGCTCTACCACTGAGCCAACCGGCCAGGGCCTTTTCATTAAAATTTTAAAACTTTACATTTCATAAACACTTTTTAATTTATTTATTCATTTTAGAGAGGACAGGGAGAGAGAGAGAGAGAGAGAGAGAGAGAGAGAGAGAGAGAGAAGGGGGGGAAGAGCTGGAAGCATCAACTCCCATATGTGCCTTGACCAGGCAAGCCCAGGGTTTCGAACCGGCAACCTCAGCATTTCCAGGTCGACGCTTTATCCACTGTGCCACCACAGGCCAGGCTCATAAACACTTTTATTGGAGGGAGCAGGGGAAAGGATATCAGTAGTATATATAAGTTAATTGGCATCTGGCTTAGAATTTTAGTAAATGTGAAATTTAAATTAGCCTGCCCACCCTTTAATTTTCTCTCCCTTCCCTCTTGTACTTTTCTATGACTATCCACAGGAAAGAACTAAGTATCCTTTGTGACATGAAATATGTTCAAAGCCTTTATCATAATTCAGTTACATATTCACTTGTGTGATAATTAGTTTAAGGTTCATCTTCCCCATCTATGTCCCACATTTTGGAAGATTTTTAAAGGCAGTGAACAAGTTGGTTTTGTTCGCCACTGTGTAAATGAGGCCTGGAACATATAAGCAATATAATAAAAACTTGTTGAAAAAGTCAAATAAAACATATTTGTGCCATTAAAAAATGGTAACATTGTTATTCACTTCTTTAGAAAAGCAACAGAACTATTACTTATAGGTGCAAAATAGAAATAATTTCAGTGTTAATAAATAAGAGTCAACAGAATAGTATGTCCTAGAGTATTATGCATCTGTACAAAAAAAATTAAGAAGATCTCTAAGGACTAACATGGAATGCTTTCCAAGACACACTGCCAAGTGAAAAGAGCAAAGCACAAAAGAGTATCTACTGCATGTGTGATAGCCAGCCTTCAGACGGCCAACAATTCACTTCCTGGTAGGGTCTCCTGCCATACTGTACCAGGGATGGTCTGGGTGACCACAGGTAGATACTGCAGCTCTGTCTTATTGCTCGCTCTGATCCTCTTCACCCTGGGGGAAGACAGCTGCCATGTTTTGAACAGCCCTATGAGACCGATAGGTTAATAAACTCAGGTCATTTTGGCCAGTAGACAGTGAAGAAGAGAGGCCTTTCACCAACAGCCAATTGAGTGAGCTTGGAAGTGTTATTCTTTAGCCCAATAGAGCCTTTAAATGACTGAAGCCCCAATTAACAATGTGATACACTCATTCAACTGCAAGTTCATATGAATCCAAGCCACAACCACCCAGCATCCAGCTGGGTAATGTGTTATGCAAAAAACATAACTAATACAGTATGCTACCTTTTGTGTAAAAAAAGTAAAAAATGAAACTACACATATATATGCTTATCTGTGCTAAAGAAATGCAGGCAAGAAAAACTAGAAACGAAAGAGACTGGTTACATTCAAGGTGTGGGAAGAGGAGGGAAAGAGGAATAATGTGGTAGGAAGGAGGAGGAAGTGGTACTTCTCTGAGTATACCTTTTATGTAGCTCTGAATCTTAAATTACAGTAATGTTTACCATACTCAAAAAATAAATACCCAATTAAAACAAAGATGTGAGAGGGACTGAAACGGAAAACAGGCATTAAAAAGTGAACTTAATTTTATATAAAATTTATATAAAATTTTATTATTCCATTGAAGAGTGTGGAGAACTAACCTAAATAACTTTGGAAACAGTGTTTTAAGTGGGTACCATAAGGCTAAAGACTAAAAGAACTACATATAAAATGTTGTAATCTATTTAGTAAATTTGTTTCTCACAGGGTTAGCAATTCTAAAACTATTTTGTGTGTAAAACAGAGTTGAAGAAACAATATATCATAGAAAATGAAAACCATATTTCTCATTGTTTAGATAGAAGTTACAAATAAACAAAAGGCTGAAATAAACCCTGTAGAGTTGGAACCAGAACTATCAGTATAAACACAGTCTTTAATATATACAGATAGAAAGTCACATACAGGTACGTGAGGAGTAGGGAGTACGGAGATAAGGTGAGTACACAGATATCTATTTCCTAGCTTTATCTGCTGAAAGGGTCTAGAAGCAATAACACCCCACTGGTAATGAACAAACCTAACACTCAGATTTCGGTTTCTAATCACTATTCTCCAATTAGAGAAGCCAGGGCTACCTGCTGAAGTGGTTGACTCCACAGTTGAAGCAGAGAAAATTCAAAATAAGCCTGCAATATCTTGAGATTCCAAAAAGAAGATGCTCAAAAAAAAGGGAATATGTCAAAAGGACACAGTCCAAAGTTGGAATAATTTAAGTAACAAAATTAATACTGATAGTATTTGATTATAACCAGTAGAGTAGAATAAAATAAACACACATGACTATAGACTGATATAAATAAAACACTAAATAAACAGAAAAGGAAAATAATCATGATTAATAAATACAGGAAAGAGAAATAGAAAATCACCATTAGTGAAACACCACAGTGATATCTGTTGCCAAGAAGATTCACTCATGGATACTTAAATTAGGATGGGGCGTGTGAGAAGAACACAGGGTATATGCATAGATTTAAAGTATCTTTCCCAAGATACTTATTAACTGCAAAAGAATAAGTAGTAACATTATAGTAGAAGAACCTGGCAGATATCACCATAACCAAGTAATCAAGATTAATATTACCAGTTATAAGACATATCAACATCATACATTACTGACATGATGCACTGAAAAGAACACAACATTGCTTCAGAGGTATTCTAGTGAAAAAAGGACAACATCATTCTAATCATGAGAAAATATCAGACAAATGACCAGACATTCAACAAAATAACTGGTTATTTTGCATCAAGGTGATGAATGGTAAGGCTGAGAAATTGTTAACAGCTGGAGAAGACTCACAACTCAATGGATATTAAATGCAAGATGGAATCCAGCATCAGATGTTGAAAGAGGAAAAAAAAAGGGGACATTAATGGGAAAATTGGTGAAATTCAAGTTAGATCTGTAATTGACTTGATAGTATTATATCAATGTTAATTCCTGCTTCTGATCATTGCAAAATGATTATGATTGTGTAGGTGGCATTAAGAAAGCAGATTAAAGGGGGTCTCTTTATAATATTTTAGCAACTTTCTGTAAGTTTAAAATCAGTTCAAAACCAGCTAAAATTTTGTTTTTAATTATGGATTCCTAGACAGTTTTAAAAAATAATTCTCTAGCTGCTGATCTCTTACCCCCAAAATATTTATATATATTTCATTAATATAGATACATATTTTATATTTTAAAGGCTCAATGAATTTTATACCAGAATAAATCAAATTAGGTAAGCATGAGTGCAATAAAAATATCAATTCATAAACAGTTCCATGAAAATGATGGCAATCAATATCACTCAATTTTATTTGTGAACGATTAAAAACATATTTTTATCCAAAGTCAAGTCAGTAAACCTCAAAACAAAACAATACCACAGATCTCCAGCAAGTAGGACTGTAAATGAAAGTCATTCTTTTCTACAGACACAAAAGATTTCATTATATCTATAAACTCTTCTCTAAATTTGATGCCTGTGGTGTTTCACACAATCTCTCTCTTTTTAATACTTACTGCTTGGTTTTCCATGCGGGCAAAGATAACATTTAGCATCTGAGTAAGAGTAGCTTTGGCTGTTGTCTGATTGATGAGGTTTTTGCTTGCTAGATAGATATTGTAACATGTCCTCACAGCTTGCAGTACAGTTCCTTCATGAATTTCTATGTGTTGAGATGTTACTGCAGTAAGTAAAGCCTTAAAAAAAAAGGACAAAGTTAAAGCAATTTTCTGCATCCGAGTTAGAGCACAGAAAATGTATTTTTATATTAAAATTAAAGCTTTCAGCCATTATTACCATTTTCAGGAATTATCAGTATAAACCTACAAAATTTCTACTTGTCTTGAATGGATCATCAACTGTTAAAATATTTTGTTTTCCTCGTCTGGCAATAAATAGTTCCCACATAATCTTCCCAAGCCCAGAACACTAGAAAATCCTTCAAAGTCATTTGTTTCAACTCAAGTTTCACTTTTATATAATTTATTTCTATTTTTTAAATTTTATTTCGAAAATTAACTTTATCAGGGTGATATCAATCAATAAAAGTATAAAGGTTTCAGGTAAACATTTCTATAGCATTTGAACTGTTGATTATGTTGTACACAGCACCCAAAGTCAAATCATATAGTTTATTAAAACGCACATTAAAACTGTCAGTGTAGAGCACCGATATGCTTCACACCATATAGCTACTGAATTAGGCTATCAACTTTGGAGGATACACACATTGGTATCTTGCTCACGTCCAATTTATTTTTGAGATCTTTCTTATAGACTGAACTCAATAAATGTGTTGTTATTTGTTGAAGATGTTTACAAATGTTTTAAAATAAAGCATTTAAGACTATCCTAAAGTGAATTTTCCAATAAAGTGAATATTTTAAGTGAATTTTCTTATATCAATTTACATACTATTTCTCAAAAGCAAGAACTCATTCTTCTGTCCTTTTATGCTCTACAATGCTATACAGAAGCAGCACTGAGTGTATGCTAGATAAGTCATGACTGACATAAAATTGCACATGATAGGCCAAACAAATTGGGACAGCTTTTTATAACAAAAATATATAACTTGTGAAGTAAATAGTTATGAAACTGACAGGACTCAGAAGGGACTATATTCACACATAAAGAAACATTTGCACATGTAAACAACTGCAAAAGTACTATTAGCACAAAAAAATTTTACTGGTATATAAACATACCACCATTACCATTAGCGGTAACATTAAGAATGCAATGTTTAGCCTACCAGGTGGTGGCGCAGTGAATAGAGCGTTGGCCTGGGATGCTAATGACCAAGGTCCGAAACCCCAAGGTCTCCGGCTTGAGCATGGGTTCACCAGCTTGAGCATGGGCTCATAGCCATGACCCCATGGTTGCTGGCTTGAGCCCAAAGGTACTAACTTAAAGCCCAAGGTCACTGGTTTGAGCAAGGGGTCACTGGCTCAGATGGAGCCCCCTCAGGTCAAGACACAGATGAAAAAGCAATCAATGAACAACTAAGGTGCTACAACAAAGAATTGATGTTTTTTATCCCTCTCCCTTCCTGTCTGTCTGTTTCTTTCTTGCTAAAAAAAAATTTTAAAAGAAAAAAAACCCCCACAAATGTTTATAACAGACTAAAAGCAGTGATTATCTTTAAAGCTGTTTAATCAATATCCAGGAAAACAGCACAAACCCAGGACAGAGTTTAGCTGAGCAGGTTCAGCAGATGGACAGGTGCAAGGAAATCAGGAAAGCTGGTATATAAGGAGTCCACACAGTGAGGCATGGGTATAGGGTAGACTACAAGGAGTCTGGCAGTATAGAAGAAACTACAGGGGTCATGAGGACCTTCCCATGGTACCCTAAAGCTCAAGAGATACAATAAGTATGGGAAACAGGTCAGAAACTGAAACAGTCTGGAGGACTCTGGTGTCCAAGCCTAAATTGAGACCTTCAAAACAAAAGATTTCAAAATCTTTGCTAACTCTCAGCTTTCAAGAACAAAATCCTGCGATATTGAGTCTAAAAAGCACCCAAATGACCTCTATAATAGCTGGAAAGCACATAAAATGACCTCTCCAAATACTTTCCGAGGTAAAAGCCTTTTTTAAAATATAGATAAAAAATAACAAAGTCACAATTTATGTAATTATTTACCTTTATTATTTGCAACTGAACTCCTTCGTCTGTTTGAGGACCTTGGAAACAGCCACAAATTGTTTCAATAATTCTATCAATTAACTTCTTGCCCGGTGTTGTACTATCTGGAGCATTGCCAGTCAAGTGCCCATAAGCAATAAGTTTCTGAAATGAAGAAAGAAAATAAAGATTCTAATTAAACTAATATGTAAACTAATAAAATATACATTAAAATTACAATATAAAGTTGAATATATATTAAAATTTGTACATGAAAACATTAAAATATAATCAAAGCCAACACTCTTACCAACTTTTCATGAAGAAACCTTTATTAGCTATAAACATGAAATTATTTATGCTGTAACTACCACAAAAACAGAACAATAACTACAACAAAACCATCAGGCAACACTTTGAGAAAACCAAGCCTTAGAACTTGTCTCTGATGAATTAGAATAGCTTACCACTTCCTACCTAAAAATTATTGATACTTTTTTTGTGAAAGCTATCTTCACTCATTTAAATGACCCCAAATCTCTTTCCAAATTAAATCTGTGAAAATACAGAAAACCGAATTTCCATACACTGGCTGCAATAAATCACAGACTTGTTCATTAATACAAGGGCAACCCTGGAAGGTCACAAATCAACCTTATCCTTAACCTATCTTAAGAACAAATGAAAAGGATACTGTCTCTTCCTAATCACCAAAAGGTTAAATAGGCATAACCCACCAATAGTAAAAACACTTGAAAAGAGTAGGACTGCTCTATTTGGAGGTATGTCTTACAAGTATGTAAGGGAATCCTAGCAAGTAAAACAGAATAAAACATTTGAGAAATTTTTCTAACATAAATTAAAGTCAGAGCTAAAGTCCAACAGTGAATATAAATACTAAGCTGTCAATTTATATAAAATAGCAGGCATTTAGAAAAATCATTTGCAAATAATGATGTATGTCAGTGGTTTTCAATGTTTTTATACTTGGGGACCAGTAAAAATAGGAGAATTATCTCAGTGACCGCTAGGCAGAAATCACCCTGAATATAAGCAAATTCAACCAAGATCATGGGTCTATAATCTCCATACAACATCAGAGTGATTAACTCTTGCATATACAGGTGTAAAATTTCTGGCAGACCTACCTGTGGACTGGCGGTTGAATAAACAGTGAGTATGTAACAGCAGCAGCAGATTAAAAGTATGGTTCTTGTATTTCACAGATGAAAAAACAGACCAAATCAACACTTTCATTATTGATAACCTTAGTAAAGATTTTGTGATTAACTAAGCTAATGATTTTTGTTACCTTTAAACTAAAAAGATTTTTAAACTATTATTGTATCTTGAATATAAGCAACAATTTGGTTTCTTATTAAAAATAGTAAAGGCTATCATGAAAAATGTGTGAATCATCGATTGTGAGTAATGTTTAAAAACACATTCCAATTAGATGGTTTTTAGCTAAAGCCATCTTATACATACCTGTAAACAATCTAGAGATGTACTAACTATGCGGGGACATTTGGACTGGCAGGCCAATTCAAAGGGTAAGAAGTACTTGTCTGCTTCGATAAAATTTGTTTTTGATTTCACTGGTGGAAGGGTGCTTGATCCAGCTTTTGCTTCTCCATGAGGAGGACTAAAGGAAAATGAAGAGTGATTAGAATGTCCCATTTACCATATTGATGATAAACATATAAACAAAATTTCAGTTCTAAAAGGAGCCTTGTTAAACCAGTCTCCATCTTTCCTTATTATTTCATGAGGAAATCAAGCCCAGAAGTTAACTGCTTGGTTACAGGTCCTAAGCTAGTGACCAGAACCTGATCTGTGGTGGTGCAGTGGATAAAATGTCAACCTGAAATGCTGAGGCTGCCGGTTCGAAACCCGAGGCTTGCCTGGTCACGGCATGTACAACAAGCAATTAATGAGCAACTAAAGCAAAGCGACTATAAGTAGATACTTCTCATTCCCCCACCTCTCCTCTCTCTGTAAAATCAATAAAGAAAATCTTAAAAAAAAGCCAGTGACCAGAGCTATGATTAAATGCAAGAAAATAAAGATATTAATTATTTACTTTAAGTATTTACATTACTAAATATTTAGTAATCTTTTAAAACATGAATTAAAGTCTATGCAAAGACTTTAGAGCATATCTAATTTTATTTAAGAAAATTCCCTTATATATTTATGAAATCTTTTTATATTTATAAGTATGCTTACAATTACATTTCTTAAAAATCATTTTTAAAATTGATTTTATTTCAAAAATCACATGAATTTGCCACACAAAAATAAAAATAAAGATGACTATTATTTTGGCCAAAACTGACAAGTTTGAAAATTATTTTTACTAAAGAAAAGAAATCCTACTAACCTTTGTTTTTCAGTTTCCACTTTTATTTCCTCTGTGGAGGGAAATACATACATTAGAAAACTTGACAACAGAAAGATCATTAAGTAATTTGATTATAGGTTACATAAACTAATTTTTAATTTCTATAACAAATTAGTAAACCTATGAATCCAAAAGCAATTAAATATTAAAATTCTATTGCAGCAAAAAGTATTAATTTACACAAATAATTTTATAAAACGAGAATACAGATTAACAGCAATAAGAGTAGGTATAACTGCTGAGTACTAATTCTCAAAGCATTTCCTTTTCTCAAAGTAGTTTTTTTAAAATCAAGGAACTATTTACATTAACCAGAAGAAGTAATATTAAGAACAGAATATTATGTATGCTACACTCAAGTCACAAAATATAAGGCACAGGGAAGAGGAAAAAGCATTTCAATGCACCACTCCTGTGACCATCTCAAGGCGATTATCAGGCCAAAATTATAACTTCCTGACCATGTACAAATGTACTGACATTTAACCAATTTTTGTACTCATGATTATACAAGACACTGTAAAATACATATGGCCAATTTAATGGGAAATTTTCTCTTCACTGTTTATAAGAAATAAGGTAGATAAACTGTACACATAATAGAAGAGCCTTAAATTTAAATGATAGGTTTCAGAATCTGGTTAATTAATTAAATCTGTTTGAAACGTGGAAGAAAAGCATTCAAATATAACATTAATAATTAGCATTACTGCAGCTAAAAGGTGTTCAGAATTTACTATGTGCCAAACACTTTCATTTTACATGTACTAACATATTAAGCTTTAAAACAACCCTTTGTAGTCTGTACTATCATATCTTCATTTTAAAGATTAGGAAATAGAGGCACAGTAAGGTTAAATAACTTGCTCAAGAGCTGTCTTGCTTGAGTGTGTGGCTAATCAGGTTTCACCAGGTTTCAAAACTAGATACTTGAATTCTAGAATCTGGTTTTTTAACTACTCTACTACACAGGTATATCCAGAATATTGAGAAAAATGTGTTATATATGGGTATTATAAACAACTAGTCTATAAACTTAATAATAACTATTAATAACTATCATATTGAGTTCCTTCCATGGACCAGGTATTTAAAACACTAAATTTTTATTTTTTAAATTTATTGTGTTGACATGGTTTCAAGCATCATACCCAATATACTATCTGCTATACATGGCTTTGTGCTCCCCCCATACCTCATAAAAAGGCTCTTTCCACCCCCATTTCCCTCTTTTGCCCCCCTACCCCTGCTTCCATTCCCCTTCCCCTCTGGCCATTACTACCCTGTAGTCTGCGTATGTGTTACATATATTTGTTTTTTGGTTAATCCCTTCACCTTCTTTGACACAGTTCCGTCTCCCCTCTTCCCTCTGACAGCCATCTGTTTCCTGTTATAAAATACTACTTAATAAAAGTTCACATATACTTAATAAAATAAAAAAATAAAAGTTTTAAATAAAAGTTCAATACTACTTAACAAAAGATCTACATATGGTTACTAAACTTGTGCAGTTCACCAATGCACGCAATTCAAATAACTTTTAAAGATACAGTACTCCCTGGCTGGGTAGCTCATTTGGTTAGAGCATAGTCCTTATGTGCAAGGTTGTGGGTTCAATCCCCGGTCAGAGCACATGCAAGAATCAATGAATGCATAAGTGGAACAAGAGATTGACATTTCTCTTTCAAAATCAGTAAGAAAAAATACAGTGAAAATGAAGGACAAATTGTGTACTTATTATGTCTCAAATCTTCACAGAAAATTTAAAAACAGTATCTTTTTTATTTTAAAATATTATCATTATTACTTAAAAAGCTGAGCTATTTCTAAAAATCAGGTAAGGTAGAAAAGAGATGTGACACTGGAGAAGGGGGAAGGTGGCAATGTCTGTATAAGTGAATTTCCATTAATAAAGAGAATAGTGTATTCTGGTTAAGTAAATAATATATTAACTAAAGATATTATAGGTAGTATAACATTTTAAAGAGCACTGATTTCACACCACTTGTCACTAAATAACTTGAGACTCTGAAAACAACCCTCACTTCACTAAACCAGATAATTACAAAAGTCCCTTGTACTACATACTCAGATATTATATTGGGCTGGCAAGAAAGTAATTTCGGTTTTGTAGTGTGAAATAAAACTCATTTTTTATGCAAAGAATAAACTTTAATCAATTATATATTTTCCATTTTGTTCAATGACCTTTTGCCATCATTCTTGCAGCTTCATGATTCTGCACTCATAGACATTTTTGTCCTTATCAGCAAAAAACTGAACCAAGTGTGATTTAAGATCATCATCATTTGTGAAAGTTTTACCATTCAAAGAGTTTTGCAAACTTCGAAATAAATAGTAATCAGATGGGGCCGGGTCAGGGCTGTAGGGGGGATGTGACATCACTTCCCAACCAAGCTCCAGTAATTTCCCATGAGTTACTAAAGATATGTGAGGCTTTGTATTATGGTGGAACACAATTCCTTGGTGATTTGCCAATTTTGGCCATTTTTCTTTGATTGCTTCATCCAGTTTCATTAGTTGTTGACAGTAAACATCTGAATTGATCAGCTGGTTTCTTGGAAGCAGCTCAAAATACACAACACCTTTGTAGTCCCACCAAATTGACAGCATGACCTTTTTTTGATGCAATTCAGCTTTAGATGTGGTTTGTGCAGGTTCATCACACTTGGACCACGATGGTTTTCTAATGATGTTACTGTAGATGACCCATTTTTCATCACCAGTGATGATTCTTTTCAAAAAAGGGTCAGTTTCATTGCGCGAGAGATGCATATTGCAAATATTGATTTGTTAAGTGAATCTCTTTCAATTCATGCGGAACCCAAATATCTAGCTTCTTAGCGAGTCCAAGACATTTTAAGTGATTTTCAATTGTTTTGTGTGATACATTTAACCTCTCTGCAATCTCTGTTATATAACGATTCTCTTCAATTATGGCTTTGATTTGGTCATCATCAATTTCAATAGGTTGACCAGAACATTGGTCATCTTTGAGTGAAAAATCTCCAGAACAGAATTTTTTAAACCAATTCTGACACGTACATTCTGTTCTTCAGTCAATATCATAAACTTCACCTATCTTTTTGTGAGCCTCAGCAGCTTTCTTTCCTTTATGGAAATAAAAAAGTAAAATATGTCGAAAATGTTTGTTTTTGCACTCCATGTTAAAATTGACCCTAAACTAACAGCTACAAACAAAATTACGCATAACTTGCTTCTAAAGTAACCTAAATGGCCTGACCAGGCGGTGGCGCAGTGGATAGAGCGTTGGACTGGGATGCGGAAGACCCAGGTTCGAGACCCCGAGGTCGCCAGCTTGAACCCAAGGTCACTGGCTCCAGCAAGGGGTTACTTGGTCTGCTGAAGGCCCGCAGTCAAGACACATATGAGAAAGCAATCAATGAACAACTAAGGTGTTGCAACGTGCAATGAAAAACTAATGATTGATGCTTCTCATCTCTCTCCGTTCCTGTCTGTCTGTCCCTGTCTATCCCTCTCTCTGACTCACTCTGTTTCTGTAAAAAAATAAAAAAAAATAAAAAAATTAAAGTAACCTAAATGTGACTGATATTAAATGTCAAAAGGAAAAAACTATAACACTGACAGAAGTCCTTCAAAACAATTACAACATTCTCTATGTATGATAACCTTAAATACTTTCTTGCCAACCCAATAGGTTTGGTTCCAGAATACCACCACCAACAATAAAGCAAGTATCACAACAAAGTGAATATAGCAACAAAATGAGTAATCCCAACAAAGCAACTAATAATCTTTTTTCTGGTGGAGGGTCTATCCTTCAATGTGTAAAAAAAAAAGAAAAGAAAAGAAATAAAATAACAACTGTGAAGCATAATAAAAAGAGATATGACTATATTTTAAAATATGGGTCAACAACTATGACTCATGCCAATCCACCAATTGTTTTGGTATAGCCCAGAGGTCCCCAAACTTTTTACACAGGGGGCCAGCTAGTTCACTGTCCCTCAGACTGTTAGAGGGCCAGACTATAAAAAAAACTATGAACAAATCTCTATGCACACTGCACATATCTTATTTTAAAGTAAAAAAACAAAACGGGAACAAATACAATATTTAAAATAAAGAACAAGATGACGTCAGAGTAATGGCGGGGTAGGAAGCGATACCGATAAATCTCCCCCAAAACTCAACAAGATCTTCAACCAGAAACAGAAAAACCTATACTTGGAGCTTCCAGATGCTTCGCAATACACCCAAAGGTATGATTGAGTGAAAAATTGGCTAAATATATAACCAAACCCCGAAGGAAATAGGGAGTAAGAAATGCTCCGCCTTCCTCACTAACCTAAACAGGGCGGCTTTCTCTGGTAACTGTGAATATAGAAACTGAGGCGGGCAAAGGGGGTGAATAGATCCAGGCCGCCGCGGCACAAACGGCCGAACCAGGCTGTGGCACACAGATCCAAGCCGAGGAAAATCTGATCCTGTGGCAACCCGGGCAATACAAGCTAACACTCGCGCCAAACCCAAACAAAGAAAGACAAGCGGAGCGGCCATTTTACCCGGTCTCCTGGTCGGTGCGCAGTTAGTGGGCGAGAATTTCTTCTTAGGCCCCGAGAGTGGGTGCCCGTGTTGCCCCACGGAGAGGCAGGGTCAGAGGCCTTTCTGTGGGCCGAGGACAGAGTCTCTGGGCAGCCCCAGCGCCCTGGGAAAGCCACGCACGGGAGGGAGTGAGAACTACTTCCAACGGTGGAGATTTTCCGTGTTGGTGAGGGTTTCACTCAGAGGGAACCGCGGCCGGCCTCATATCCTGGTGTGCGCGCGCAGATAAGGAGTGAGCGATTCCTCCGAGTGCCTCCGCAGTGCGCGCCCGTGTTATCGCACAGAGGGGCAGAGTCAGGGGCCTTTGTGTGGGCCAAAGCGGAATCTCGAGCCGCCCCAGCGCCTTGCAAAAGCCGCGCACGGGGACGGAGCAAGACTCAATTCCAACGCTGCAACATTTCCCTGCGGTTGGGGGTTTCACTCAGAGCGTGAGACTGCTGGCTGGATATCCTGGTCGCAGACAGTGAGTGAGAGTTTCCTCCAAGCGCCCCCCAGAAGTGGGCGCCCGCTTGTGTTACCGGACAGAGTGGCAGAGCCAGTGGTCTTTGAGTGGGCGGAAAGCCCGCCTGATTATGCTAGCAGCTCTGACTGACTGAGCCTTACCCAGAGCCCTGTGCTGAGTGGAAATAGAGTGGGGAGTTGCCAGCTCTTTGAGCCTCTTACTATCCAGGCAGAGGCAGCAGCAACCCCATAGTTGGATTATCAGGCTACTAATTGAGGAAGGAAAGACTAGGAGAAAGGCTCCAGGAACACGGACTCTCTCACTGGCGGAGCCTATAAATGCTAATGAGCCTCGACTCCCACGAGACTAAAGCACAATACATGACATTGCCATAGAGACTTATCAACTGCAAGCCTCTACCTGAGCGTGCCAAAGGGGCAGAACCCGGGGTACAGAGTCACCGACCAGGAAGAGGGAGAGAAAAGAAAAAGCAAGAAGATAACCTCTCAAAATCAAGAATAATCTGCAGACTTTATAACCTATCACATTTTATTATATTTGTTCGTTTGTTTCTCTTATCTTCATTCTTGATACTTTTTTTTCTTCCTCCAATTTGGCTGATTAACTCTCTACTGGTCTTACTCTCTCCTCTCCTTGAACTACACTACCCATAAGTGTTACATCTCCCATTATCTTTTCTCTTCTCTTCCTTTCTCTCTATGAGGGTTGCACTCCAAAACCCTTAACTCTCTTTCTCTCTCCTTTCTTTTTTCTTCTTTTAGTGGTTCCCTATTTTTTTTTCTCTCTCTCTCTTTCTTTTCTCCCTCTATATTAGTTTCTTCCTTTCTCCTTTACATCTCCTCTCATTCAAACCTCAATAACAAACAAATTATCTTATCTGGGACTCAAACCTATGTTTGTGGCATTTTGGGGGGTTTTTACTTCACCTTTTTAACTCACTAGCAGTGCTCCCATCCCTGGCTCTCCATATTATCTAGTTCTTGTTCCACTAAATACAATAGTAAGTTTTTAATTTGTCCCCCCATTTTTCCGTTTTCCTCTTATTCCTCTCATCATAACTCTTAGACAACCAACACCTAAAAGCAAATCATTTTATTCTTGACCCAAATTTTTTCCTTATTTGCTTTTTGTGGGTCCATACGCTCTTTTTTTTTTCTTTTTTTCTTTTTTGCCCCTTTATTACTTTTCCCCAATTCAGGCCCTCCATCACAGGCATTGTTTGTTATAACTCACAGTCCACCACAAGATTTTCTCAAGAAAAAGGGGAGAGGAGAGGAGAGGAAAAAAGGAGGGGGGGAATAATTTCCTTTTTTTAAAAATTTTTATTTTATTTTATTTTTCTTTATTTCATTATTAATTTTTTTAAAAAAAAACAACTCTTTTCGATTTTTTATTTTTTTTAACTTTTTATTCTTAATTAAATCTCATTAATACTATCAACAAAACCACCCTCAGATGCCATTAAGGAAGAGAAAATCGAATATCATGGATACAAAAGAAAGAGAGGTAACACAGCTAGAT
Source organism: Saccopteryx bilineata (assembly GCF_036850765.1). Taxonomy (NCBI): domain Eukaryota; kingdom Metazoa; phylum Chordata; class Mammalia; order Chiroptera; family Emballonuridae; genus Saccopteryx; species Saccopteryx bilineata. Next base: position 65,256,920 of record NC_089492.1, read on the forward strand.
GAGGAAAAATCTATGGAGAAAAAATTTAATATATTGGAAACCTTGGAGCTAAATGACAGAGAATTCAAGATAGAAATCCTAAAAATCCTCCGAGATATACAAGAAAACACAGAAAGGCAATATAGGGAGCTCAGAAAACAACTCAATGAACACAAAGAATATATGTCCAAGGAAATTGAAACTATAAAAACAAATCAAACAGAGATGAAAAACTCAATTCACGAGCTGAAAAACGAAGTAACAAGCTTAGCTAATAGAACAGGTCAGATAGAAGAGAGGATTAGTGAAATAGAAGACAAGCAACTTGAGGCACAACAGAGAGAAGAAGAAAGAGACTCAAAAATTAAAAAAAATGAGATAGCCCTACAAGAATTATCTGACTCCATCAAAAAGAATAACATAAGAATAATAGGTATATCAGAGGGAGAAGAGAGAGAAAATGGAATGGAGAACATACTCAAACAAATAATAGATGAGAACTTCCCAAGCCTGTGGAAAGAACTAAAGCCTCAAGTTCAAGAAGCAAACAGAACTCCAAGTTTTCTTAACCCCAACAAACCTACTCCAAGGCATATCATAATGAAATTGACACAAACCAACAGCAAAGAAAAAATTCTCAAGGCAGCCAGGGAAAAGAAGAATACAACATATAAAGGAAGGCCCATTAGATTATCATCAGATTTCTCAGCAGAAACTCTACAAGCTAGAAGAGAGTGGACCCCAATATTTAAAGTCCTGAAAGAGAGGAACTTTCAGCCACGAATACTATACCCATCAAAGCTATCCTTCAAATATGAAGGAGAAATAAAAACATTCACAGATACAGAAAAGATGAGGGAATTTATCATCAGAAAACCCCCACTCCAGGAATTACTAAAGGGGGTTCTCCAATCAGATACAAAGAACAAAAAAAAACAGAGCCACAAGTAAAAGCTCCAAGAAGAACACAATAAAACCAAATTTAAACTGTGACAACAACAAAAAGAAAGAGGGGGAGAAGATGGAGATTAACAGTAGCAAAGGACGATGGAGTGCAAAAGTACTCACAAAATAGTTTGCTACAATGAACAGGGTAGGGACCCTTTTCATTACTCAAAGGTAACCACCATTGAAAAAACCACCACAGAAGCACATGAGATAAAAAAGATAGCAACAGAGGAAAGAGGTATGGAATACAACCAAATAAAAACAAAAGATAGAAAAACGAAAGAGAAGGATCAAACAAGACACAAAACTAACAGAAAGCAATCTATAAAATGGCAATAGGGAACTCACAAGTATCAATAATTACACTAAATGTAAACGGATTAAACTCACCAATAAAAAGGCACAGAGTAGCAGAATGGATTAAAAAAGAAAATCCAACTGTATGCTGCCTACAGGAAACTCATCTAAGTAACAAGGATAAAAACAAATTCAAAGTGAAAGGCTGGAAAACAATACTCCAAGCAAATAACATCCAAAAAAAAGCAGGTGTAGCAATACTCATATCGGATAATGCTGACTACAAGACAGGAAAAGTACTCAGAGACAAAAATGGCCATTTCATAATGGCTAAGGGGACACTGAATCAAGAAGACATAACAATTCTTAATATATATGCACCAAACCAAGGAGCACCAAAATATATAAGACAGCTACTTATTGATCTTAAAACAAAAACTGACAAAAATACAATCATACTTGGAGACCTCAATACACCGCTGACGGCTCTAGATCGGTCATCCAAACAGAGAATCAACAAAGACATAGTGGCCTTAAACAAAACACTAGAGCACCTGGATATGATAGACATCTACAGGACATTTCATCCCAAAGTGACTGAGTATACATTTTTCTCCAGTGTACATGGATCATTCTCAAGAATTGACCATATGTTGGGCCACAAAAACAACATCAGCAAATTCAGAAAAACTGAAGTTGTACCAAGCATATTTTCTGATCATAAAGCCTTGAAACTAGAATTCAACTGCAAAAAAGAGGAAAAAAATCCCACAAAAATGTGGAAACTAAACAACATACTTTTAAAAAATGAATGGGTCAAAGAAGAAATAAGTGCAGAGATCAAAAGATATATACAGACTAATGAAAATGACAATACGACATATCAGAATCTATGGGATGCAGCAAAAGCAGTGATAAGAGGGAAGTTCATATCGCTTCAGGCATATATGAACAAACAAGAGAGAGCCCAAGTGAACCACTTAACTTCCCACCTTAAGGAACTAGAAAAAGAAGAACAAAGACAACCCAAAACCAGCCGAAGAAAGGAAATAATAAAAATCAGAGCAGAAATAAATGAATTAGAGAACAGAAAAACTATAGAAAAAATTAATAGAACAAGGAGCTGGTTCTTTGAAAAGATCAACAAAATTGACAAACCCTTGGCAAGACTTACCAAGGAAAAAAGAGAAAGAACTCATATAAACAAAATCCAAAATGAAAGAGGAGAAATCACCACGGACACTGTAGATATACAAAGAATTATTGTAGAATACTATGAAAAACTTTATGCCACTAAATTCAACAACCTAGAAGAAATGGATAAATTCCTAGAAAAATACAACCTTCCTAGACTGAGTCAAGAAGAAGCAGAAAGCCTAAACAGACCTATCAGTAGAGAAGAAATAGAAAAAACCATTAAAAACCTCCCCAAAAATAAAAGTCCAGGCCCTGACGGCTATACCAGCGAATTTTATCAAACATTCAAAGAAGACTTGGTTCCTATTCTACTCAAAGTCTTCCAAAAAATTGAAGAAGAAGCAATACTTCCAAACACATTTTATGAGGCCAACATAACCCTCATCCCAAAACCAGGCAAGGATGGCACAAAAAAAGAAAACTACAGACCAATATCTCTAATGAATACAGATGCTAAAATACTAAACAAAATACTAGCAAATCGAATACAACAACATATTAAAAAAATAATACATCATGATCAAGTGGGATTCATCCCAGAATCTCAAGGATGGTTCAACATACGTAAAACGGTTAATGTAATACACCATATCAACAAAACAAAGAACAAAAACCACATGATCTTATCAATAGATGCAGAAAAGGCTTTCGATAAAATACAACACAATTTTATGTTTAAGACTCTCAACAAAATGGGTATAGAAGGAAAATATCTCAACATGATAAAGGCCATATATGATAAACCATCAGCTAACATCATATTAAATGGCACTAAACTGAAGGCTTTCCCCCTTAAATCAGGAACAAGACAGGGTTGTCCACTCTCTCCACTCTTATTTAATGTGGTACTAGAGGTTCTCGCCACAGCTATCAGACAAGACAAAGAAATAAAAGGCATCCATATCGGAAAAGAAGAAGTAAAGGTATCACTTTTTGCAGATGATATGATCCTATACATCGAAAACCCCAAAGAATCCACAAAAAGACTACTAGAAACAATAAGCCAATACAGTAAGGTCGCAGGATACAAAATTAACATACAGAAGTCAATAGCCTTTCTATATGCCAACAATGAAACAACTGAGAAGGAACTCAAAAGAATAATCCCCTTCACGATTGCAACAAAAAAAATAAAACACTTAGGAATAAACATAACAAAGAATGTAAAGGACTTATATAATGAAAACTATAAACCATTGTTAAGGGAAATCGAAAAAGATATAATGAGATGGAAGAATATACCTTGTTCTTGGCTAGGAAGAATAAATATAATCAAGATGGCTATATTACCCAAAGCAATATACAAATTTAATGCAATTCCCATCAAACTTCCAATGACGTTTTTTAAAGAAATAGAGCAAAAAATCATCAGATTTATATGGAACTATAAAAAACCCCGAATAGCCAAAGCAATCCTAAAGAAAAAGAATGAAGCTGGGGGCATAACAATACCTGACTTCAAACTCTATTATAGGGCCACGACAATCAAAACAGCATGGTATTGGCAGAAAAATAGACATTCAGACCAATGGAACAGAATAGAAAGTCCAGAAATAAAACCACATATATATAGTCAAATAATTTTTGATAAAGGGGCCAACAACACACAATGGAGAAAAGAAAGCCTCTTCAATAAATGGTGCTGGGAAAACTGGAAAGCCACATGCAAAAGAATGAAACTGGACTACAGTCTCTCTCCCTGTACAAAAATTAACTCAAAATGGATCAAAGATCTAAACATAAGACCTGAAACAATTAAGTACATAGAAGAAGACATAGGTACTCAACTCATGGACCTGGGTTTTAAAGAGCATTTTATGAATTTGACTCCAATTGCAAGAGAAGTGAAGGCAAAAATTAATGAATGGGACTACATCAGACTAAGAAGTTTTTGCTCAGCAAGAGAAACTGATAACAAAATAAACAGAAAGCCAACTAAATGGGAAATGATATTTTCAAACAACAGCTCAGAGAAGGGCCTAATATCCAAAATATACAAAGAACTCATAAAACTCAACAACAAACAAACAAACAATCCAATAAAAAAATGGGAAGGGGATATGAATAGACACTTCTCCCAGGAAGAAATACAAATGGCCAACAGATATATGAAAAGATGCTCAGCTTCATTAGTTATTAGAGAAATGCAAATCAAAACGGCAATGAGATACCACCTTACACCTGTTCGATTAGCTGTTATTAGCAAGTCAGGTAATAGCAAATGTTGGAGAGGCTGTGGAGAAAAAGGAACCCTCATACACTGTTGGTGGGAATGTAAAGTAGTACAACCATTATGGAAGAAAGTATGGTGGTTCCTCAAAAAACTGCAAATAGAACTACCTTATGACCCAGCAATCCCTCTACTGGGTATATATCCCCAAAACTCAGAAACATTGATACGTAAAGACACAAGCAGCCCCATGTTTATTGCAGCATTGTTCACAGTGGCCAGGACATGGAAACAACCAAAAAGCCCGTCAATAGATGACTGGATAAAGAAGATGTGGCACATATACACTATGGAATACTACTCAGCCATAAGAAATGATGACATCGGAACATTTACAGCAAAATGGTGGGATCTTGATAACATGATACGAAGCGAAATAAGTAAATCAGAAAAAACCAGGAACTGTATTATTCCATACGTAGGTGGGACATAATACTGAAACTAAGAGACATTGACAAGAGTGTGGTGGTTACGGGGGGGAGGGGGGAATGGGAGAGGGATAGGGGGTGGGGAGGGGCACAAAGAAAACAAGATAGAAGGTGACAGAGGACAATCTGACTTTGGGTGGTGGGTATGCAACATAATTGAACGACAAGATAACCTGGACTTGTTATCTTTGAATATATGTATCCTGATTTATTGATGTCACCCCATTAAAAAAATAAAATTATAAAAAAAAATAAATAAATAAAATAAAATAAAATAAAGAACAGGTAAATTTATTTATTTTTTTTTAAATAAATTTTTATTAATGGTAATGGGATGACATTAATAAATCAGGGTACATATATTCAAAAAAAACATGTCTAGGTTATTTTGTCATTAAATTATGTTGCATACCCCTCGCCCAAAGTCAGATTGTCCTCCACCACCCTCTATCTAGTTCTCTGTGTCCCTCCCCCTCCCCCTAACTCTCTCCCTCCCTCCCCCCACCCCTGGTAACCACCATACTCTTGTCCATGTCTCTTAGTCTCGTTTTTATGTTCCACCAATGTATGGAATCATGTAGTTCTTGTTTTTTTCTGATTTACTTATTTCACTCCGTATAATGTTATCAAGATCCCACCATTTTGCTGTAAATGATCTGATGTCATCATTTCTTATGGCTGAGTAGTATTCCATAGTGTATATGTGCCACATCTTCTTTATCCAGTCTTCTATTGAAGGGCTTTTTGGTTGTTTCCATGTCTTGGCCACTGTGAACAGTGCTGCAATGAACATGGGGCTACATGTGTCTTTACGTATCAATAGAACAAGTAAATTTAAATCAACAAATTGACCAGTATTTCAATGGGAACTATGGGCCTGCTTTTAGCTAATGAGATGGTTAATGTGCTCCTCTCACTGACCACCAATGAAAGAGGTGCCCCTTCCGGAAGTGCGGTGGGGGCCGGATAAATGGCCTCAGGGGGCTGCATGCGGCCCCAGGCTGTAGTTTGGGGACCCCTGGTATAGCCCAAGAGTTTAATAGTTCTTACAGCTGAATATTTCCAATAAATTTGATGAGAGGGAATGCTAACTTTGAAGCCCAATGAAAAGTAATGTTATAGATAAACCTCCCAAAAATCCATTCTTCTCATTGGCAGACCAGGATTACAAAATTTAAACTCTATTATTATTTTGAATTTCATAATTAAAAATGTGTGCAAACTTGTTTTCTCTTGGTATATAAATATACTTGATTTTTTCTCTTGGCCTGCAAAGCCCTTTTACAGGTTTGCTGACCTTTGCTCTAAAACACTGTGATTCAAAGGATCCTACAGACTATGATTCCATTTTTTATATGTCCACATTTAAATGGTCTAATAAAATATACCCAACACAAGCTATATTGAATGAAATGTTTCTTTGTTAATTCAGATGGTACTATGTTATTTATACCTATTTACATATATCTATTATATCTATCTACCTACCTACCTATCTACTTATCTACATATGCCCACACTGTTAGTTATAGAAGAAGGCAAGCACTATTCAAACTGATCTTGGTTTAAGCTTTTTGTAACAAAGAAATAAAACACTAACTCTCTATGTTTTTGATATTTTAAATTAGCGTGTATTAAACATGGGTTCTATTTTTTTCATTTCCCTACATACTTATATACCACAGTAAGAGTTTTTAATATGACAATATCTTTAAAGGTCACAGAACAATCATAATTTTTTCCCACTGATTATTAACATAGCTGGCATGTTTTTAGTTTGCACGGTTATTTTTATGGTTCCACAAAATGCTTATATTTTTACAGTACCAAGAAGACTGCCTACATTCATTTTAATCTATTTCCTTTCAAAGCTATTCAAGTCCACTTAAACCAAAAGACACTATCAAAAAGGACAAAGGGCAAGGGGAGAGGGGAGAGACAGAGAGAATAAGTATCAAAATACTGAAATAACAATATTATAGACCACAGTATTTTAAAACAAGCTGAAAATTTTACAGAATATGCAATATTATTTTATATATGTGCAACAATATAGCATTTAAGACACTTTTCCATATATTACCTAATTATATCCTTAAAGAACAACTCCTCATTTTCCAGATGAGTAAACTATGGACCAGATTAAATAATGGCTTTAAGGTCTGAGAGCTCATAAGAAGTGATCCAGAAACTAGTTTCTCTAGTCTTAAATTAGTGTATTACACACTATACATTGTACAGTGGTTTTTTACATATTTAAGCAACCTTCTTTTAACAGATGAAGTTTGAACTGAAAAATTCATTCTACAACCCTCAGGGAAAACTTATTATAAAACAATGGTTCTTAAAGTGTAATCCTAGACCAGCAGCTTCAGCATCACCTGGCCCCACACCAGACTTACTGAATCAGAAACCGAGTGTAGAGTCAGTCCTACAGTCTGTGTTTAAAGAGGCTTTGAGGGGATTCTGCTATACTATAAATAAGTTGAAGAATCACTGATATACAGTGATTAAAAGAAAAAAGGTGAAGACAGCTGGTTTTGCAGTCCCTCTGTCCTCAGTCATTTATTGTACCTTCTCAGACTAGTATTTGAGTCTACGCTAAAAAAGAATTCCTTTTCACTTTTCTCAACATATAATGAATATTCAGCCTGACCAGGTGGTGGTGCAGTGGATAGAGCATCAGACTGATATGCAGAGGAAGGACTCAGGTTTGAAACCCTGAGGTCACAGGCTTGAGAGTGGGCTCATCTGGTTTGAGCAAGTCTCACCACCTTAAGCCCAAGGTCGCTGGCTTGAGCAAGGGGTCACTCGGTCTGCTGTAGCCCCACGGTTAAAGCACATATGAGAAAGCAATCAATGAACAACTAAGGTGCCACAACAAAGAATTAATGCTTCTCATCTCTCTCCCTCCCTGTCTGTCTGTCCCTATCTGTCCCTCTCTCTGTCTCTGTCACAAAAAAAAAAGTTCAGTAGTAATACAGTCTTTGGGGAAAGTGCCTCTCTATTTTAATAAATTAGGGCTTGGCAATAGTGTGCTTCAGGTTGGCTTTCAATCAAAGAATTAAGAAGTAAACTAATTAATTCTCAAATATCAAAGAAAAAAATCTCAAGAAGAAAATAAAGCTTCAAATTAAGAAGTAGCATACTCACCCTAAATATCACTATTAGTGTTTAACTGTAAAACACTTTTCTGTTAAGTCAGAATCATGACAAAGACAACCACAAACAGCACAATCTTTCTGACACTGCTCTAGAAACACTAAATGCAAACACACAATATTGGATGCGGTAAGAAAAGCCATCTTATCACTTCAATTCAGTCTTGAAGTGAAAGAAGAAAAATTGGAAGCTGGATTTGCTTGTTTAGGGATATTTAGGTTTTGTAGCTGTGTTGTCATAGCCCTTTAGAAAACTTTATTATTGGAATTCTTTCAGAAATTATTCTCTCTAGTCATTTATTCTCCTTATCCCCTCAGAACTATTTGGGGTCCCAAAGACAAGGGAAATAAAGGCAAAAATTAATGGATGGGACTATATCAAACTAAAAAGCTTCTGCACAGCAAAAGAAACTGAAAACAAAATAGGTAGCCAACAAAATGGGAGATGATATTTGCAAATAACAACTCCAAAGGGGTTAATATCCAAAATACATCAAGAACTCACAAAGCTCAGTAACAAAAAAGCAAACAATCCAATTAAAATATGGAGAGAGGACCTGAACAGACACTTCTCCCAGGAAGAAATACAAATGGTCAATGGATATATGAAAAGATGCTCACCTTCACTAGCTATTAGAGAAATGAAATCAAAACTACAATGAGATACCACCTCACACCTGTTAGATTGGCTATTATCAACAAGACAGGTAATAAGTGTTAGAGAGCCTGTGGAGGAAAAGGAACCCTCATTTACTGCTGGTGGGTATGTAAATTAATACAACCATTATGGAAGAAAGTATGATGGTTCCTCAAAAAAGAATAGAACTACCATATGACCCAGCAATCCCTCTACTGGGTATCTACACCCAAAACTCAAAAACATCGGTATGTAAAGACCCATGCACCCCCATGTTCAATGCAGCATTGTTCACAGTATCCAAGCCATGGACACAACCAAAGTGTCCTTCGATAGAGGACTGGATAAAGAAGATGTGGTACATATATATAATGGAATACTACTCAGCCATAAGAAATGATGACATAGTATTATTTATGGCAACATGGATGGACCTTGAGAACATTATACTGAGTGAAATAGGTAAATCAGAAAAAGCTAAGAATTATATGATCTCACACATAGATGGGATATGAAACAGACTCATGGACATAGATAAAAGTGAAGTGGTTACTAGAGAGAGGGTGATATGGGGGAGGGGAGAGGAGGAAGGGGGTAAAGAGGGACAGATACAGGGTGACTGAAAACAATTTGACTTTGGGTGATGGGTATATAACATAATCAACAGTTTAAACACTATAGAAATGTTTCTCTGAAACTTATGTAGTCTTAGTAATCAATATCACCACATTAAATTTACTTTTCTAAATAAAAAACAAAACAAAACACTTAGAAAAACAACCACTACATTATACACAGAAGGGAAGGTTAAAATTTGAGAAAAACGGGTCATTGTGAATTAACATAAGTAGAGACTTTAAAATATATATATATATATATATTTTTTTTCCCTTTTCATTTTTCTGAAGCTGGAAACAGGGAGAGACAGTCAGACAGACTCCCGCATGCGCCCGACCGGGATCCACCCGGTACACCCACCAGGGGCGACGCTCTGCCCACCAGGGGGCGATGCTCTGCCCATCCTGGGCGTCGCCATGTTGCGACCAGAGCAACTCTAGCGCCTGGGGCAGAGGCCAAGGAGCCATCCCCAGCGCCCGGGCCATCCTTGCTCCAATGGAGCCTTGGCTGCGGGAGGGGAAGAGAGAGACAGAGAGGAAAGCGCGGCGGAGGGGTGGAGAAGCAAATGGGCGCTTCTCCTGTGTGCCCTGGCCGGGAATCGAACCCGGGTCCTCCGCACGCTAGGCCGACGCTCTACCGCTGAGCCAACCGGCCAGGGCAAGACTTTAAAATATTTTGAAAGAAACACAAGTTTTATTCAAGTACATCAAGTAACTGGAACTAAGTCAATACAGTTTATAAGGCAAAGGCCTTGTTTAATGAACAGAATATAATGATTAAAAATTGATATGTAAGTTATATACCCTATTTTCTAAGTGCATTCAATATTCCCCCTCATTATTTTTACTATTTTTACTTAATAGCTTCATTTTCCCCCACTGACAGTACAAATATAAACTTCAAAATAATACTTACAGGAATCCAACTAATTCTATTATCTATGCACAATGAATGAGTTATCTCTCATGATATCACTGTTTTATATTATACATAGTGTAGTTTGCACAGCAACAGAATTTACTCAATGCAAACTACACTGGTAATATAATGAAAGACCTTAAAGTCAAATGAATAGTTTTTAGGAGATTAGAATTTACATATCCCAAGTGTTATCTCCTTCAAAGCAGCAATTATGGGAGGTTATGCATCAATTATCATAAATGCTGTCAATATTAAAAATATTTATGAAATTCATTATTTGCAGTTCTTTCCTGCCCACTCCCTTCTTTTAAATGAATAACCTCACAGAAGAAAAATCTCTAGAAATAAAATCAGGTTCTCACCAATTAATCACAAGTGGCATGCAGCCCATTATGAAGAATGGTAGATGACTACAAAAGCTCTTAACTTCAGCACTTCTGTAAACCATCTCAATTTGTGTGTGTGTACAAACACTGTAGAAAAAGAGAACACAATTCTCATTTGATTCTCTTAAGAAGCTTGTAACCCAAACTACAAAGATGATACTGGATCATTTAAGAAGAGTGACTTGGATCAACTATACAATATATATGTAAAAGCAATTAAAAAAAACATTTATAAAATATTGCATAAATATAAGGAATTACTTTGAAAATAACATTCCTGTGGATATATATATTCTGCTAGGTTTACGTTTTCAAATCCAATAATGTGACTTTAGAATCATGTTTCACATAGTTAAGGATTAAATAAAAATACAGGAGTTAAATAGAATGTTACAGTAAGTAATAGTAAGTACCTTATCTAATGGCTTGAACCAAAGCTATGGAATGAGTAAATGTAAATTTCATGGACATTTGGGAGGACAAATAATGACAACTCTCATTTACCTAGGGAGAGTGGAGAAGATGTTAGCAAGAAGAGGAGATCTGGCTTACATAACTGGGTAACAAAGGTATCATTAACTTAGACACAAAACGCAGGTTTCTTGTTGTGTAAAGGCTGGGTTGAAAAGGCTGGGTGAAGAACAGGTTGGTTTGGGTCATGTTTAAGTGACTGGGGTGTTCAAGTAGCAAAATCTGATGGTCAGGCAACAGAGTGTAAGAATATTTTACAAACTGGTTACTATATGTTTATCTCCCATACCACTTGCCCTTCTGCAAGTGACCTTGCCACAACTCCACTAAGAGATAGTATAATTCCTCTGACTCTGGGCTAACCTTAGAGATTCATTATAAAATAAAATGCAGTGGAGATGACAGTGGACAACTGCCAAGATTAGGTAAAAAAAAAAAAAAAAAAAAAAGGCGAAGCAGCTCCTGCCTGATTTTCTTGGAATGCTGGTCTCCAGACACCCACTCTAGAAACCCAATGACCCTGATGTAAGAAGCCCAAGCCACATGGAGACCACATGTAAGTGGATTAGTCAACAATCCCAGCTGAGCTCAGCTTTCAAGTCACAGCCTAGGCATCAGGCATGTGAGTGAAGAACCCTCCAGAGGGTTCCAGTTCCCAGATATTCACTTCTCTTCTCGCAGTCATCTGAGTCTTCCCAGCTGAGGCCCCAGACACTGAACAGCAACATATCCCATTTGAATTCCTGACGTACACAAAATCTGTGAGCATAAAAAAATAATAACTGTGTTGTATCACTAACTCTTAGGTAGTTTATCACATAGCAATAGGTAACTGAACAGAAAGAATTAAGGAGGTTTGAAATAACTCCTTGGCAAATGGGAGAGAGATCTAACCGAGAAGCACACAAGCATTGGCAGGAACATGGAACGCTTTTCTAATGTTCTGAGAATTTGGATAAGGAAACCAGATGGTTAAGAGGTATCATGCTTAATGAAATACAGCTAGAACTTGTCCCCAAACCAATCCCCCCATAACACAGCCTCAGAATCTGGGGGTTCTATGCAAAATTAGTTAGCAAAATTACGACTAAATCATTTATAAGCAATTGATTTCTATTGAAATAGAAAATAATTTAAAATAAAATACCAGGGGATTCTAGTCAAGACAGATGGAAACAGCACTCACATCTTCCCATTATTACATTAAAATTGCAACTAAATAAAAAAATCAACGTAGATAACCATCTGAACACTAGCTGAACAATAGTTCTAAAACTAAGAATATACAGAAAAGCTAGGTCCAGACTGGTAGGAGGGGCAGAGATGCAGAACTGGCTGGTCCTGCACCCAGGTGTACCAGTTGAGAATTGGGAGGTTATCTCAGCTGCAGAGGTTCCCTCTGAGGAGCAAGAGAACTCAGCCCCACACCATGCTTCCCAGCCCAGAAGAGCAGTACTGGGAAGAGGAGCCCACATAACATCTGCAGTGAAAATCAGCAGAGATTTCATCTGCCTGGGTGAGGGGAAAGGCTGCTGGAAACTCAGGTATCCTCTCAAAGCAGTGGTCCCCAACCTTTTTTGGGCCATGAACCGGTTTAATGTCAGAAAATATTTTCATGGACTGGCCTTTAGGGTGGGACGGATAAATGTATCACGTGACCGAGACAAGCGTTAAGAGTGAGTCTTAGACGGATGTAACAGAGGGAATCTGGTCATTTTTTTTTTTTTTTTTGCAAGACAGAGAGGGATAGACAGGGACAGACAGACAGGAACGGAGAGATGACAAGCATCAATCATTAGTCTTTTGTTGCAGGTTGCAACACTTTAGTTGTTCATTGATTGCTTTCTCATAATGTGCCTTGACCTGGGCCGTCAGCAGACCGAGTGAACCCTTGCTCGAGCCAGCAACCTTGGTCTCAAGCTGGTGAGCTTTTGTTCAAATCAGATGAGCCTGCACTCAAGCTGGCGACCTCGGTCTCGAACCTGGGTCTTTTGCATCCCAGTCAGCCGCTCTATCCACTGCGCCACCGCCTGGTCAGGCGGGAATCTGATCATTTTTAAAAAATAAAACATCGTTCAGACTTTATATAAATAAAATGGAAATAATGTAAGTTATTTATTCTTTTTCTGTGGACCGGTACCAAATGGCCCACGGACCGATACCGGTCCACGGCCCGGGGGCTGGGGACCACTGTCTTAAAGGGACAACACAAACTCTTGCTCACAGGCACTTAGCTTGGGATACAGCAGAGGGACAGTGGCTCTGGGGGCTCCTGAGTCATAAAGGGAGACATGAGTTGTATGGCTTCCTGGTGAAGGCTGGAGAAATAGCTGTCACTAGCTATCCCTGTGCTGAGTTCTCCTACAGGGCCCACAGGCACCACCTTTCTGGGTTTGGGCCCTTCTTCCACAGGGCATTAACCTGGTGAATTGACTAGCTCCACCCTGAGGACTCTGAGGTCCTACCCTATCCACCTCTCCCAAGGCCTGAGGCTCTGTTGGCAGCAAACAGCCCAGATCTGCATTGGGATACAGCTTAAGAAAAAAAATCTCTCAAAGCCTTCCAGTCCAGTTGGTGGGGGCCAGGGCAAGGGGGAGGTGCCAGAGATACAAAGGCAAGGGCCATCTTCACACAGAGACAAGTGCTACCTTTCCTGTGTTTCCTCTACATGGCCAAATTTTGACCTGCATTAGCATGGTAAACTCTACTAGCTCCAACCTGTTCACTGCCTGAGACTTCTTCCCACCATAAAAGTCAACAGGCTCCCTGGCAGGCAGTGGCTGGTCTCAGTGTACCCTGAGACTTTGTTGAGTGGTCTTAGATCCAGCACTGGAGCTGAGTTTGCATATGTATTAACCAGATAAACATCACTGGCCCCAACCCTTGACTCCCCAAGATCTTCCCTCACACAACTTGCATACTGCCTGAGGCTCTTCCAATGGCTGAGCCCTGCCAGCAGCAAGTAGGTTGCAGCAGGTCTGGGAGCAGCTGGCCTTATTTCCCAGCTTAGCCTCTTACACTTGCACCAAGGCCCAGCACAGGAAACTACCAACTATGGATTGCTTTGTAGGTAGCCCCAGACAGGTCACTGGCAGCATCTGACATTAACCCACACCACAGTCTACCCCTAAAGGGCCCAGAACCAACACATCTGGCTTCAGACCACTACCAGATTAGCTCCACAAGAGGTACACACAAAAGGTGAGGGACACCAGATCAAATTCCACTTTGGGGTGAGCCCCTGCACAGGAGCTTGCACATTGTGGTTGCGGTTAACTGTCACAGCAAGCCAGCCAGCCAGCCTGCCTGAGGATCAACCACACCCAGTGACATGCCAATAGCAATCAAGGCTCAACTACAACAGAAGGGTATACATACCCACACAAAGTACACTTGTAAAGTGCCCAACTCAGGTGATCAGTGACACTGTAGCACTGGGCCTTACACAACACCTACTACATAAGGTCACCCTCTCAAAACTAGGAGACATAGCAAATCTACATAATAGGTAGAAACAAACACAGAGAGGTAGCTGAAAGGGGGTGACACAGAAATATGTCCCAATTGAAAAAACAAATCTAAAAAAACCCCATCAGAAAACAAAAACAAAAAACAATAATTAACTAAAATGGGGGCAACAATCCACCAGCTAGAGTTCAAAACAATGGTTATAAGGATGCTCAAGGAACTTAGTGAGAACTTCAACAAAGAGATAGCAAGCATAAAAAGAAATTTTTTTAAAGGAAACCACAAAAAAATAAACCAGTCAGAAATGAAGACTACACTAGAAGGAATTAGCAGCAGGTTAAAAGAAGCAGAGGATCGAATCAGCAATTTGGAAGACAAGGTAGCAGAAAACAATCAAAGCAGCAAAAGGAAAAAAAGAATTTAAAAAAAATGAGTATAATTCAAGGGCCCTCTGGGACAACACCAAGTGTAACAACATCAGCATCACAGAGGTATCAAAAAAAGAGAAGAGAGCAAGGGACTGAGAACCTATTTGAAAAAATAATGACCTAAAATTTCCCTAACCTGGTGAAGAGAAAAACCCAGAGCTCTAAGTGCAGAGAGTCCCAAACAAGATGAACTCAAAGAGTCCTACACAAAGATACATTATAATTAAAATGGCAAAGGTTAAAGCCAAGGAGAGAATCTTAAAAGCAGTAAGACAAAGACAGTTACCTACATGAGAGCTCCCATAAGTTTGTCAGCTGATTTTTAAAAAGACTTTATTTCTTTATTCATTTTAGAGAGGGGAGAGAGAGAGTGAGAGAGAGAGAGAGAGGAGCAGGAAACATCAACTCCATATGTGCCTTGACTGGGCAAACCCAGGGTTTTGAACTGGCAACCTCAGCGTTTCAGGTCAATACTTTATCCACTGCACCACCACCGGTCAGGCCCTGTCAGCTGATTTTTTAACAGAAAATTTTCAGGGCAGAAGGGCCTAGTACTAAAAATACTCAGTGATAAAAAGCAAGGACTTATAACCAACACTACTCTACCCAGCAAGGCTATCATTTAAAACTGAAGGGAAAATAAAGGTAGACAAGAAAAAGCTAAACAAGTTTATTATCAGTATTATAAGAAATGTTAAAGGGACTTCTTTAAGAAGAAGAAGGAAATACCACTATGAATAATAAAAAGGATATAACTATATTACCTACCGATAATCACTGTAAATGTAAATGGATTAAATGCTCCAATCAAAAGACACATGGGTAGCTGAATGGATAAGAAAACAACCCCAAATATATGTTATCTACAAGAAACCCAATTCACTTCAAAAGATACACACAGAATGAAAGTGTTGAAAATATATATTTCATGCGAATGGAAACAAATGAAAAGCTGGGGTAGAAAGAGATAGTAGACAAAATAGACTTTAAGAACAAAGGCTCTGGCCCTGGCCAGCTGGCTCAGGAGTAAAGCGTCGGCCCAGCGTGTGGATGTCCTGGGTTCAATTTCTGGTCAGTGCACACAGGAGAAGCGCCCATCTACTTCTCCGCCCGTCCCCCTCTTGCTTCTCTCTCTATGTCCCTCCCTCTTCCTCTTCTGCAGCCATGGCTGGATCAGAGTGAGCTGGCCCCAGGTGCTGAGGATGGCTTGATGGCCTTCACCTCAGGTGCTAAAAGATGGCTCCAGTTGCAATGAAGCAAGGCCCCCACATGGGCAGAGCATTGCCCTCTAGTGGGCTTGCCGGGTGGATCCTGGTCAGGGTGCATGCTGGAGTCTGTCTCTGCCTCCCCTCCTCTCACTAAATAAAAATAAAGTAATAAAATAAAAAGTAAACACAAAGGCTATAATAAGAGACAAAGGAGAATATTGCATAATATAAAGGGATCAATCTAACAAGAGGATATAACCCTTATAAACATTTATGAACACAACATAGGAGGAGCACTCAAATATATAAAGCAAATAATGATGGACATAAGGAGAGACATAGACAGTAATACAGTAGTAGTACCCATTGACATTAATGGATATATCTTCCAGACAGAAAAATCAACAAGGAAACAGTGGCCTTAATTGAAAAATTGGACCAGATTGATTTAATGTATATATTTAGAATATTTCATCCCAAAGCATAAGAATATATATTCAAGTGCACAAGGAACACTTCCCAGGACAGACCATATATGAGGCCACAAAATAAGTCTCAATAAATTTAAGAAGGTTGAAACTGCACCATGCTTCTTCTCTGACTACAATGATATACAACTTGAAATTAATTACAAGAAAAAATGGAAAAACACCCAAGCACATGGAGACTAAATAACATGTTATTAAACAAAGAGATCAGGAAGAAATTAAAAGATACCTTGAGACAAATGGAAATAAAAACACAACCCAAATTCTATGGGACACAGTGAAAGCACTAAGAGGGAAATTCACAATAATACAGGTCTACCTTAATAAACAAACAAAAAACATTTCAAACAATCTAGCCTTATATCTAAAGAAACTAGGGGGAAAACAACAGCAAACAAAGCCCAAAGTGAGTAAGAGGAAAGAAATAATAGAGATTAGAGAGGAAGTAAGTGAAATAGTCTAAAAAAAAAATAATGCATGAAAAGAAAAGATACATGAAACCAAGAGCTGGTTCTTTGAAAAGATAACCAAGATTGATAAACCTTTAACCAGTCTCATCGAAAGGTCCCAAATAAAACAGAAATGACAGAAGAAAAGTAAAAACTGACTTCAGAGAAATACAAAAAATTATTTAAAATATACCACAACCAATTATATGCCAACAAACTGGACATCTGGAAAATGGATTAATTCCTAAAAACATACAATCTTCCAAGACTGATAAAAGAAGAAACAGAAAATCTAAACAGACCAGTAACAACCAATGAAATCATATAAGTAATCAAAAAATTCCCAACAAACAAAAGTCCGGGGCCAGACAGCTTTACTAAACATTCAAACAAGTAACACCTACTCTTCTCAAACTCATCCAAAAAATTCAGGAGGAAGACTGCCAAGCTCACTTTATGAGACCAATCACAAATTGTGTGTGTGTGTGTGTACATATGCCAACACCCCTGATGAACATAGATGCAAAAATCCTCAACAAAATATTAAACCAAATTAAGCAATACATTAAAAAAAATCACATGCTATGAGCAAGAAGGATTTATTCCTGAGACGTAAGGTTGATACAATATCCACAAATCAATTGATGTGATACATCACATAAACAAAATTAAAGATAAAAATATATGGTCATATCAAGAGATGCAGAAAAACAACTTGAAAAAATTGTGTACCCATTTATGATAACAATGATCAGTGAAGTAGTAATAGGGGGCACATATCTCAAAATAATAAAGTCCATATATGACAAACCAAAAGCTAACATCATATTCAACAAAGAAAAGCTAAAAGTGTTTTTCTTAAGATCAGGAGCGAGACAGGGATATCCATGTTAATCAGTTTTATTCAACATAATATTAGAAGTCCTAGCCACAGCAATCAGAAAAGAGAAATAAAAGACATCCAAATTGGAAAAGAAGAAGTAAAACTGCCATTTGCAGATGACATGGTACTGTATATAGACAGAATCCTGAAGATTGCACCAAAAAATTACTAGAACTGATAAGTGATTTCAGTAACACAGCAGGATACAAAATAAATATTCAGAAACCGGTTGCATTTTTACACACCAATAATGAGCTATCAGAAAGAAAAAATGAAACAATCCCATTTACAACTGCATTAAAAACAAAACCAAGGAAGAAATTTTATCAAGGAGGTATAAGACCTGTGCTCAGAAAATTGTAAGACACTGAAGAATGAAATTGAAAATACAAATAAATGGAAGCATATACAGTGTTCATGGATAGGAAGAATTAACATAATTAAAATGCCCATACTACCAAAGTAATCTATAGATTCAGTGAAATTCTTATCAAAATACCAATAATTTTCATTGTACTTTCACAGAACTAGAACAAATAATCCAAAAATTTATATGGAACCACAGAAGACCCCTAATAGCCAAAGCAATCTTGAGAAGAACAAAGTTGGAGGTATCACACTACTTGATGTCAAACTATACTACAAGGCTATAGTAATCAAAACAGCATCACACTGGCATAAAAACAGACACACATAGATCGATACAATAGACAGCCCAGGCATAAATCCATGCCTATATAAGTAATTAATACATGACAAAGGAGACAAGAATATACAATAGGGTAAAGGCAGTCTTTTCTTCAGTAAATTATGTTAGGAAAACAGGACAGATAAATGCAAAAAGAATGAAACTAGATCACTTTCTTATACGTTTTACAAGAATAAACTGAAAATGGATTAGACTTAAATGTAAGACTCAAAACCATCAAATCCTAAAAGAAAACACAGGCAGTAAATCTGGCATTTCTTGTACCAGTATTTATTTCTACTATGTCTCCTCAGGAAAGAGAAATAAAAGCAAAAATAAATAGGACTACATCAAACTGTAAAGTTTTTGCACAGCAAAGGAAACCATGGACAAGACAAAAAGACATCCTACCAATAAGGAGAAGATACTTGGCAATAATGCATCCCATAAGGAGTTTATATCCAAAATTTGTTTTAAAAACTCATACAACACCACACCAAAAACACAAACAATCCATTTAAAAAATGGGGAGAGGACCTGAATGGACATTCTCCAAATAGGACATATAAATGGCTAACAAACATATAAAAAGATGCTCATTGTCACTAATCATCAGAGAAATGCAAATTAAAACCACAATGAGATATCACTTCACAACTGTCAGAATGACTATTACCAATGTATCAACGAACAAGTGAAGATGTGGAGAAAAGGGAACCCTGGTGCACTACTGGTAGAAACGCAAACTGGTGAAGGCACTATGGAAAACGGCATGGAGTTTCCTCAAAAAATTAAAAATGAACTACCTTATGATCCAGCAATTCCATTTCTGGATATATATCCAAAGAGACCTGAAACAATAATTTGAAAAGATATATGCATCTCTGTGTTCACTGCAGCATTCTTTACAATAGCCAAGATATGGAGGCGACCACCTTAGTGCCTATTATTGACAACTGTATAAAGATGCAGTACATATATATAAATAAAATGGAATATTACTTGATAAAAATGAATAAATTCTTATTTGCAACAACATGGGTGGACCTACAGGGCATAATGCTAAGTGATATAAATCAGAGAAAGACAAATACCATATGAATTCACTTATATGTGGAATCTAACAAAATAAACAAAACAGAAACAGATTGATAGAACAAACTGATCGTTGCCAAATTGGAAGGAGGGGTAGATAGGTAAAAAAGGGGTGATGGGATGAGGTAGAACTGATTGGTAATTACAAAACAGTCATGTGAATGTAAGTACACCATACGGAATACAGTCAATAATATTATAATAACTGTATGGTGCCAAGTAGGTAGTAGACTTGTCAGAGGGATTACTTTGTAAATTATAATTGTTTAACCACTATGCTGTACACCTGAAACTAATACAAAATACTGAACATCAACTGTACAGTACCTGCAAAATTAAAAAATATTATCTTCTATGCCAGCCTAATGACCTAAAGTATTAAATATAGGAAAGCCGAATTTAAAAACACTCACTAAGTGAAAATAAGCATCTAAGAAAATCATGAATTAGGAAATGATCCCTTACTGGAACTTAATATTTAGTAGAAAGGAATACTAAATAGTTAATAGTAGCTATTCACTATTAACAACTTGCAGTGACTACAATGAATATCAACAATGTCAGATTTCTTATTCTAAGTTTTTGGGGTTTTTTTGTATTTTTCTGAAGCTGGAAACGGGGATTCTAAGTTTTAACATTGCTGGTAAAGAAAAAATCAGACATTTCACAGACTCTGCTCACTATAAGATACAAAGAAGGAGCAGTCATGGCAAGAACGGCACTGTAAGTGGGGGCCCTGCGTTGTATTTCAGGCGTGGCTGCACAAGCAATACAGCAGACAGAAATGTGTTGTAGGCCCAAAATATGGAGTCAAACTCCAGGATGCCATTGCATGCCTTTCTAAAACTCAGTTTACAGATTTGTCACTGTGGATTATAGTATCTAGTTGTCTGTCTCCTAACAATATTAGGAACATCAAAGAGATGTAAAAGTGCTTTGTATTAGGCTAGGTCTAATTTTTTTTTTTTGAGAAAAGTCTGAAATTTGCAAAACTACAACAACAATATGGTAAGTACCCAGTAAGTAACCACCTAAACTTGATTTGAAGAAAGCATTTCCTAAGTGTATAGTTCTTTCCAATGACAAGTAAGAACATTTTATAACACAGAGATTAACATTTAGGATATTAAAAGAAAGAAGTTCGGCCCTGGCCATTGGGCTCAGTGGTAGAGCAGGCCTGGCATGTGGAAGTCCCGGGTTCGATTCCCAGACAGGGCACACAGGAGAAGCGCCCATCTGCTTCTCCACCCTTCCCCCTCTCCTTTCTATCTCTCTCTTCCCCTCCCCCAGCCAAGGCTCCATTGGAGCAAAGTTGGCCCAGGTGCTGAGGATGGCGCCATGGCCTACGCCTCAGGCGCTAGAATGGCTCCAGTTGCAATGGAGCAATGCCCCAGATGGGCAGAGCATCGCCCCCTGGTGGGCATGACGGGTGGATCCTGGTGGGATTCATGCAGGAGTCTGTCTCTCTGCCTCTCCGCTTCTCACTTCAGAAAAATACACACACACACACACACACACACACACACACACACACACACTCAAAGCTTAAATTTGGGATACAGGTACAGTGAAAGCCTCCACTTAACGTAAACATAGGGAAAATCTTAAAGCAATACATAAACATATATACACATTTTTAAATGCATGAACCCTCTCAGAATACTACTGAGTACTATTAACTACATATAGTAATAGTTTTAATGTAGTACTATTACTACTATAGTAATAGTGTTTGCCTAAAGGAGAAAAATCAAGTGACTATGTTATTAGGGAAAACTTACTTTTCATTCTTTTATATATATTTTTTGTACTTTTTGAATTTCATACTGTGTGTATATTTAACTATTTTGAGAAACTGATAAATACTTTTAAAAATTATTCATTGACCTGACCTGTGGTGGCACATGGATAAGGTGTTGACCTGAAATGCTAAGGTCACCAGTTTGAGGACCCTGCATTTGCCTGGCCAAGGTACACGCAGAAGCAACTGCAAGTTGATGCTTCACACTCCTCTCCCCTCCCCACTGTTCTCTCTCTCAAATCTAAATCTTAAAAAAAAAAATCATTTACTGACTGATTCTCAGAGAGAGGGGGACAGAAAGAGAGAGGGACAGAAAAGGAGAAGGGGGAGGGATTTTCTACTTTTTAAAATATTAAGCACTAAATTTCAAGGAACAAAATATAATTAATGTAAGAGAGCAAAAGAATAGGAAGTGGTAAGTAATACATAATCAGGAAAGCTCCCAATCCCAAAGAAGACTGTATATGAGCTAAACCTTGAAGAACAAAAAGAATTTAGGAAAGTACAAGGTACTGAAAAATAAAAGAATGACAAACAGCAGGAGAAAGGAGCTGAATGTGCACAGGTAATGTTGTAAAGATATATACTCCTCTATAAATAAGACAACCCAATCAAAAAAGGGGCCAAATATTGGAACAGACATTATACCATACAAGATATATGAATGGCTAAATGCCATATCAAAAAATGCTCAACATCATTAGTCTAAGAAAACGCAAATCAAAACTACAATTAAATGCCATTCCAAAGCACTAGAATGACCTTTATTTTTGAGAGATAAACAATAACAAATGTTGGTGAGGACAAGAAGAAATAGAAACCCTCCCACATTGCTGAAATGAAGATATTGTAGCCATACTAGAAAACAGTGGCAATTTCTTAAAAAGTTAAACATAAATTTGCCACATAACCAAACCATTAATTGCACTCCTAGGTACTCATGCAAAAGAAATGAAAACTTGTATCTATCTGTACAAAGACCTGCACGTGAATGCTGAAAGCAGCATTATTCATAATCATTAAAAATGGGAAACAATGTAATAGAAACATCTACCACTGGGTGTTGGATAAATACAACATCAATGCCATACAATGAAATGCTATTCAGAAATAAAGAGATTAATTACTGATGCATGCTGGGACAGGGATTAAAAAAATTATACTAAGAAAGAATTCATACATGAAGGACAATATACTGTATGACTCAATTTGCATGTAATGTCCTGGAAAAGGCCAATCTATAAAGACAAAGTAGATAAGCAGTTGTCCAGGGTGGGGATGGTGGATGAGCACTATCATAAAACTGACTTATGCTAATGGTTGTACAACTCAGTAAATTTACTAAAAAAAAAAAATTACTAAGTTGTACACTTGAAATGGTTGAATTACATAATATGTAAAATATACCTCAATATATTTACCAAAAAAGACATATATCAGATTGAAATGAGAGATTCTTAACAAGGTAGAGAACAAATGCTATTTCATGTATACTCTACAGTTGAACAGCTCAGCTAAAATGTAGAAACTTGTAAGCACAAAAAGAAAAAAGCCCCCATAACTGCAAAATATTATGTGTGCTCTAGTATCAGAAGACAAACATTTGTTCTCCAAAGATTATTCCCCTCAGAAAAAGGAAACGCATCTTGAACTTGAGTCCTTATTAAATATCCCATTTCACAGCACATTCTTTTAATTTTTTAAAAACTTTAAATATGAAAAAGTCTAAACACATTCAAAAGGTGAGAATAAATAATAATGAATCTTCACATCCTATTTTCTATCTTCAACAATAATATTGTTTCATTTATAACCTCATTCACTTCATGCTCCCTCTCCCAATGAATTGAACTAAAGTAAATTCCAGGTGCACAATTTATGATTATTTCAGTATTAAATTAGATTTAAAAACAATTATAAAAGTAACCCATGATCACTTTAGAAAAACAGAAATGTATGAAGAAAATAAAAACACCAACCATAATTCCATCATATAGAAATAACTCGTTAACATTATAATGTATATTTCCCTATGCATATCACATTTAGTGTAAACTTTTTATTGATGTATAACATAACATGCTAAAAGGTGTGGAAGTTATAAGTGCTTAGCCCAATACTTTCCTTTGCAAATATACCTGTGTAACTACCACTTTACTTTGAAAAACCAAATGACATAAGCAATTGCCTTAATATTATGCAGATCTTTCCAGTTTTGTACATAAATTGTACGTCCATCTCCTTGCCAACCACAATGCAAGAAATAAGAACTAACATTTACTGATTATATATACTGTCTAATTTAATCTGTAATAACCCTATTACATTACAGATGAAGAAAAGACTCCGAAACTTGGTAACGTTCTTGTCTTAGACCCAATACAGGGCATGATTAGACTAAAAAGCTGACTGCATGACTGCCAGGGCTTTTTCCACCATCATGGCATCTATCTGAACAGTACAAAGAAAACAGATAATGGATCTTATTCTAAGACTACTTGCTCTTTTTGCTTTTTATATAAGACTCATGGCCACCACGGACAATTTAAAACTATGTAAGAGTAGCTTGAGTAAGAAAAATAGTATGTGCAATACTACAGAAAGCCTTAGGAGGTTACAGAAGTTAAATAAAAGTCTAATAACCAAACAATTCAAGTTTTTAGAATTCTATGTATTGACTAAGACTCAGAGGAAAATGCACAGAAAAATCTTCATGGCTCTGTCCAGTTCACTCAGTGGTAGAGCGTTGGCCTGGCGTGTGTACATCCCAGGTTCAATTCCTGGTCAGGGCACACAGGAGAAGCAATCATCTGCTTCTCCACACCTCCACCTCCCTTTCTCTCTCTCTCTCTCTCTCTCTCTCTCTCTCTCTCCTCCCACAGCCATGGCTTGATTGGCTCAAGTGAGTTGGTATCAGGCACTGAAGATGGCTCTGTGACCTCTACCTCAGGTGCTAAAAAATGGCTCAGCTGCTGAGCAACAGAGCAACAGCCCCAGATGTGCAGAGCATTGACCCCTAGTGGGATTGTCAGGTGGATCCTGGTTGGGGCACATGCTGGAGTTTGTCTCATTGCCTCCTCACCTCTCACTTAAAAAAAGAAATAAAATCTTCACGATATTGGATTTGGCAATGATTTCTTGGAAATGACACCAAAAGCGCAGGAAACAAAAGGAAAAGTATAGTATATTAGACTACATTAAAATTAAAAACTGAATCAAAACAATCAACAGAGCAAAAAGGCAATCTAAGGAACAGGAGAAGATATTTGCAATCTATATATCTGATAAGGGGTTAATACCCAGAATGATAAAGAATGCATACGCCCCCCAAACACACACACACAAATCAACATTTCATTTTTTTTAAGCAAGGGAGGGAGACAGACAGAGAGAGAGACAGACAGGAAAGGAGAGAGATGAGAAGCGTTAAGTTATAGTTGTGTCACTTTAGTTGCTCATCGATTGCTTTCTCATATGTGCCTTGATGGGGGGAGCAGCAGCCGTGCCAGTGACCCCTTGCTCAAGCCAGTGAGCAAGGGTTTCAAATCATTTATGATCCTACGCTCAAGCCAATGAGCCCCCACCAAGTTGGATGATCTTGGTCTCAAGCCAGCGACCTTAGGCTTCAAGCCAGAGACCATGGGGCCCTGTTTATAATCTCACATTCAAGCCAGCAACTGCTCAAACTGGGTGAGCCTGCACTCAAGCCAGATGAGCCTGCGCTCAAGCCAGCAACCTCAGGATTTTGAACCTAGGTCCTCAGAGTCCCAGGACGACACTCTACCCACTGCGTCAATGCCTGGTTCAGGTAAACCAATATAATTTAGGGATGGTAAAAAGTGGCCTTGGCTAGGTGAGTCAGTGTATAAAAAAGCATTGTCCTGGCACACTGAGGTCATGGGTTTGATCCCTGGTAAGGGCACGCAAGTGGAACAAGCTGATGCTTCTCTCTTTCTTTTCCTTCTCTTCCTCCACTCCTTTCTACTAATGGAAAATATTTTTAAAATGATAAAAAGACTTGAATAGAAATTTTACCCAAGAAGACAGACAAATGGGCAACAAGCACATGAAGAGATTCTCAACATCACTCATCACTAAGAGAATACAAATCAAAGCCACAATAAAATACTACTTCATAGCCATAAGATGGCTACTATCTGAAAAACAGAAAGTAAGTGTTTACAAGGATGTAGAGAAACTGGATCCCCTGTACACTGTTTCTGGGAATGTAAAATAATTCAGCAGCTATTAAAAATGGTATTGTAGTCCCTCAAAAAAATTAAAAATGTAATATGATCCAACAACTCTACTTCTGAGTATATACTTCAATGGGTAATGAATTTCAGTTTTGCAAGATGAAAAGAATTCTGGAGATGGGTTATATGACAGTGTGAATGTGCTGAACATCACTGAACTGCGCACTTAAAAATGGTTAAGAAGAAACATTTTTATGTAATTTATTACAATTAAAAGAAAAAAAAAAAAAAGCCTGACCAGGCGGTGGCGCAGTGGATAGAGCATCGGACTGGGATGCGGAAGACCCAGGTTCGAGACCCCAAGATTGCCAGCTTGAGCGTGGGCTCATCTGGTTTCAGCAAAACTCACCAGCAAGGGGTTACTCGGTCTGCTGCAGCCCCACGGTCAAGGCACATATGAGAAAGCAATCAATGAACAGCTAAGGTGTTGCCACGAAAAACTGATGATTGATGCTTCTCATCTCTCTCCGTACCTGTCTGTCTGTCCCTATCTATCCCTCTCTCTGACTCTCTGTCTCTGTAAAAAAGAAAAAAAAGAAAAAAAAAGACATTATTTTGGTCAAGATGGAGCAAGCACCATTTCTCTCAAGTCTTCCTGCTTACAACTAAAAAGTCCTAGGGCACGTATTACAAGAAACAAACAAGGCCTCTGAAAGGTGAGACCATGGGATCTGAGGAGTAGAGTGGTGAATTTCCCTAGGTTTTCCTTGTGCCTCTTATATATCCTGGAAGTGTGCTGGAAAGGTAGCCAGCTGACAACCACTTAATAGACACAACACCAATCAAAAAGAAGAAAAAAAAAGATCAAGAATGATACTATCATACCAACTCTAGCCAAAGACTAAAGAAAAACTGTACCTGTAGTGAAGTAGGGTAGCTGGACTTATGATCCCATCTCATGGGAGTAAGGCAGGACAAGTGACCCTGAGCTTTCCCCACTAAGGTGATGTCAGTGGAGCTGAATGGGCAGTTAAACTTCCAAACCCATGAGCATCAAAGAGGAAAAATGAAATGGTGTTAGTTAGTAAGCAGACCTCTTTCCCCATAGGGGTAGAGTCTGCAAGGCCCAGCCAAGAGAAACTGAACTCCAACCCCCAACCCAGCAGCAACTAGGCAGTTCAAGTAGGCCCTTTGCTTTTATCTGCCCTGATGATAACAGGACCCAGCAAGGATCTGAATATTCACTCCTGCCTGGACCTGTGTATTATACCTAAACAGAGTGACTATTTGCAAAATGTATATGAAAAATTAAAATATCTCACAACATAAAACCAAAATATCCAGGATACAACTGAAAATAATGCCAGGAAAATCTCAATTTAGTGAGCAAAGATGCCAACTCCAAGCTGACATAGATACAGAATCACCTAACAAGGACTTTAAAGCAGCCATCAAAAAGAGAAAAATACCTCAATGAAACCTGAAACAAATAGTCATCAAAGATCTAAAGACCAAAAGAAAAAATTTTCCATAAGTTTTTTTTTTTGCTTAATCCCTCCTCGCCCAGTCCCTCACCCCAATAGTTGTCAGCCTGCTATCTATGAGTCTGTCTCTATTCTGCTTGTTCATTAGATTTCACATGATTGAAACCATGTCTCTCATCTTTCTCTGATTGACTTATTTCATTTAGAATAATGCCCTTCTGGTCTATCCACGCTCTCGCAAAAATTAAGATTTTCTTTTTTTATAGGCAAGTAGTATTCCATTGTGTAAATGTACCACTGCTTTTTTATCAACTCATCTACTGATGAACATCTGGGATGGTTCCAAAACTTGGCTATTGTATATAATGCTGCAATTATCAAGAGGGCATATATTCTTTCAAATTAGTACTTCAGGTTTCTTCAGATAAATTCCCAGAAGTAGCATCACTGGGTTATAAGGCAGTTCTATTTTTAATTTTTTGAGGTAATTCCACACTACTTTCCACAGGAGCTACACCAATGTGCATTCCCACCAAGTGCAAAAAGTTCCCTTTTTTCCCCATCCTCACCAACACTTGTGACATGTGTGAAGTGATATCTCATTGTGGTTCTAATTTACATTTCTCTGATGACCAGTGACATAGAGCATCTTTTCAATTTCTATTAGCCATCTGTATGTCCTCTTTGAAGAAGTGTCTGGTCAGGTCCTTCACCCAGTTTTTAATTGGATTTTTTTTTTCTTTTGGTGTTGAGTTGTATGAGTTTTTAAAAAAAATAAATACTGGATATTAATTCATGGGACTTATTATTGCTGAGTATCTTCTCCCAATCAGTAGGTTTTGTTTTTATTTTGTTGGTTTCTTTTACTGCCCCAAAACTTTTTAGTCTGATGTAGTTCCATATTAATTTCTCCAATATATCTTGCTCAAGGAGATATATCAGAAAAGAAAACTGCTACAAGAATGTCAAGATTTTACTATGTTTTCTTCTAAAAATTTTATGATTTTGAGTCACACATTTAAGTCTTTAATCCTTTTTGAGCTTATTCTTGTATAAGGTATAAGAAGGTGGTCTAGTTTCATTTTTTGCACATTACCTGTCCAATTTTCACAACACCATTTATTGAATCGACTATACTCCATTGTGTTTTTGCCTCCTCTGGCAAATAGCAATTGCCCATAAAGGCATGGTTTGATTTCTGGGCTCGCTATTGTATTCCACTGATCTTTATGTCTGTCTTGATGCCAATTCCATGCTGTCTTGATTACTATGGCCTTGTACTATAGTTTGATGTCAGGTAGCGTGATTCTCCAACTTTGTTCCTCTTTTTCAAGATGGATCTTGCTATTTGGGGTCTTTTGTGGTTCCATATAATTTTTTTAAATGTTTGTTCTAGTTCTGTGAAATGTGCCATTGGTATCTCATCAGGAATTGTGCTGAATCTATAGCTTGCTTTGAGTAGCATGGATATTTTAATGATGTTAATTCTTCTTGTCCATGAATATGGTACATGCTTCCACTTATTTGTGTCTTCAATTACTTTCTTCAGTCTTTTTTTTTTTACATCTTTGGTTAAATTTATTCCTAGGTGTTTTCTTGTTTACATATATATTTATTTTTCTTAAGTGAGAGCGGGAAGGCAGGGAGACAGACTCTCAAATGCACCTGGACCAGGATCCACCCAGCAAGCCCCCTACCCAGTGATGCTCATCTATCTGGGGCATTGCTCTGTTGCTTGGCAACCAAGTTACTTTAGTGCCTGAGGTGAGGCCATAGAGCCATCCTCAGCACCTGGGACCAACTTGCTCCAACTGAGCCATAGCTGCAGGAGGGGAAGAGAGAGATAAAGAGAAGTGGGGGGGGAGAAGAAGGATAGAGATGCTGATAAGTCGCTTTTCCTGTGTGCCCTGACTGGAAATCAAACCCAGGCCATTCACACACCAGGCTGACGCTCTATCACTGCGCCAAACAGCCAGGCCTCTAATGCAATAGTACATAGGATTGTTCTTATTTTCTCTTCTGATGGTTCATTATTGGTGTATAAAAATGCCACTGATTTGTGGAAATTTATTTTGTATCCTGCTATACTGTACTTAACTCATTTATCATTCCTAGTAGTTTTTGGTGGAATTTTTAGGGTTCTCTATATATAATATCATGTAATCTGCAAATAATGACAGTTTACTTCTCCCTTTCCAATTTGGATGTCTTTTGTTTCTCCTTCTTGTTTGACTGTTGTGGCTATGACTTCCAATACTAGGTTAAACAGAGTGAGGTTAGCAGATCTCCTGTGAGGGGGTGGCTCCAGTCAGGTTCACAGGAAAAGTGGGGGAAATGGCCCCTGTCCCAAAGCCATATAACTTCATCACTGACACCCCAAGTATGTTCAGACCTCTATACTCTAGCCTAGGCAGCTGACTCTCGTAGGGATATAGGGAGCCCCGAGGGTGGGGCTATTCCATCCTCCAGGCTAATGATATATGGAAGGGAGTGCTCCACCCAAGAGGGAAGGCATCTTCAATGTGGGAGAGTGATTCAGCACAAGTATCATGGCAGCTATCTCTTCAGCTCTCTCCCCAAAGCCACAAACCCCCGTCTGTCCTCACCCAACTCTAGTGCACTCTGTCCTCGACCTCACCAGGGCCCAGTGTGAATGGCTGCACAAAAGATTTTGTGAATTGGCCCCTTTAAGAAGGCACCTATGTCTCTAGCAGACTCCTGTCTCATCCTAGAGAACAGAATCCCTGATTTTTACAGCCAGATGTTATGTGGGCACCACTTCCTGGCTCTGGTGCTCTGGCCTAAGGAACCTGGCTTGGGGTTGAGAACAGCACACTTCTCAGAGGGAACCTTTGCAGCTGAGGTTATCTCTATGGAATCTCAGCTGCCAACAGTGGGAGTGGGGCCTGCCCTTTTAACTTTTCTGTCCTTCCTACCAGTCTTCTTAGTTAGAGGACTTCTCTTCAACTAGTCTTCATTTGCTTATTCAGGTTGACTATTCTATATTTTAGCTTAATTCCAGTTTGGTCCTGGGAGGAGGTAACATCCACCTGCTCTGCTGCCATCTTAGATCTTCCAACCTTTATCTTAACAGTGTCTTCCTTTCTACGGAGTCCCTTCTTTTCCTTTTTGTAATTTTTTACTTGTTAACAGTTTTCTGTCTAAGTGTTCAGGTTAGAATGGTTGCATTTAACCAAAAAATGTTCATATTTCAACTCTGCCAATCACAAGCTCTAAACCTCAATTTCTTCATCTGCAAAATGCAGATAATAATAGCACCTAAGCAAATAGGATTTCTTTATGGACTAACTGATATAAGGCCAATAAAGTATTTCATTGGCACAGAACTTGGCAAAATGATAAATTTGTTTTCCCCCCCTCCTACTATTGTCTTAGAAATTAAATAACTTTTATAAAATATATCTGTTCATGTATGCATATATGTGTAGAATAAAGTCTGGACAATTACCTCAAAAAGTTAACAATGTCTCAATGAAATAACACTTCATATTAACCAAGGTGGCTTAAATAAATAAGAGACAATAACAAATGTTGCCTTACAAGGAATTTATGGGAAATCCTGATATACTGCTGGTGGGAATGCAAAATGGTGCAATCACTCTGGAAAACTTAGTATCTCAAAAATTTGAACATAGGCTTGGCTAGGTAGCTCAGCAGGTTAGAGTATCATCCCATTAACATCAAGGTTGAGGGTTCAATCCCATCAGGGCACAAATGGCAATCAGCCAATGAGTGCATAAATGGGTAGAACAACAAATCAATGTTTCTCTTTCCCATCCTCTAAATTCAATAAATAAAAAATTTAAAAATATTTTAACATAAATTTATTGCACGACCCAACAATTCCACTCCTAGGTATCTATACAAAAGAGAATTAAAAAAAATTAGATCCATATAAAGACTTACACACAAATATTCAAAGCATTATTCATTCAGCCCAAATGTAACCAACTGATAAATAAGCAAAATGTGGTACCTCCAACCTATGAAATACTATTTAGCAATAAAAAGTAAAATATTGACACATGAACCTTAAAAACAGTATTCTGAGTGAAAGAAGTCAGACATGAAAGGTCACATATGTATGACTGCACTTATATTAAATGTCCAGAAAAGGCAATCTAGACACAAGAAGTAAATTACTAGATGCCTAGAGCTGGGGTTGGCAACAGGGATTTACTGTAAATGGGCACTAGGGATCTTACTGGGGTGATAGAAATGTTTAAAACTGGATTATGGTGATAGTTGCATAACTCAATGAATTTACTAAAAATTGCTACATTTTAAATGGGCAGATTTTATAGTGTGTAAATTATACCTCAATAAAGTTGGGGTTTTTTTTTGTACTTTTCTGAAGTTGGAAACGGGGAGGCAGTCAGACAGACTCCCGCATGCACCCGACTGGGATCCACCCAGCATGCCCACCAGGGGGCGATGCTCTGTCCATCCAGGGCGTTGCTCTGTTGCAACCAGAGCCATTCTAGCACCTGAGGCAGAGGCCATAAGGCCATCCTCAGTGCCCGGACCAATTTTGATCCAATGGAGCCTTGGGTGAGGGAGGGGAAGAGAGAGACAGAGAGGAAGGAGAGGAGGAAGGGTGGAGAAGCAGATGGGCGCCTCTCCTGTGTGCCCTGGCCGGGAATCGAACCCAAGACTCCTGCACACCAGGCCGACGCTCTACCACTGAGCCAACCGGCCAGGGCTTTAAAGTTGTTTTTTTATAAAGTTAAAAATGGTTATCTCTAGTTAATAGTGTCATGATTGATTTTCTCCGGTTTTTCTTTTCAAATGGTTTGAAAAAATATTTATTTAAAAAATTAAACTGCTAAGTTTATTGGACTTATATATCCTTAAAAGTAAGCAGACTGAGTAATGTTATAGGGACACTCCTCTGAATAAAGTGGTTGGCCTTCATACCTCCTTTGTCAATTTATGTTTTTACTGATCATTTCATTTCTTAGCAAGGTTCTGGATAGATAAGGGTTATTAACAATTAAGTAAAGTCTCATTGCATACTTTTGCAGATTCAATATTGAGAGACAAAAAATAATTGTCCCACATGGAGTTTTCTAAGGATACTGCCAGATGAATTGTGATATGAAGTATTTTAAACACTGTTCCTACAACCTTTCCTAAATGAGAAGATAACACAGGCTATATAGATTAATGCAGTTATAGCAAGTCTAAATTGAAGCAAAACAAAAATATAAAAAATAAACACAAAACTTTGGAATATTTGGACCCATGTCTTGTCTTCAAAGAAGTTTTTCAAGAGATTCATGCACAATAAAAACTCACAAGAACCACTTCTGAGGTTTATGAAACAGAGACCAGCCAAAGTCAGCATTTGATTGTTTAAGCATATACAGGCATACTTGTAGATACTGTAGGTTTGGTTCCAGACCACTACAATGTAAAGTGAGTCACATAAACTTTTTGGTTTCCCAATGCATATAAAATTTATGTTTACACTGTACTGTAGTCTATTAAGTGATCAACAGCATTATATCTAAAAGCACAATGCATATACAATAATTTAAAAATACTGTATTGCTAAAAAATGCTAACTTTCATCTGGCTTTCATCAAGTCATAATCTTTTCAATAACTTGTGTGATGCAGGATTGCCA
This sequence comes from Saccopteryx bilineata, assembly GCF_036850765.1. Lineage (NCBI taxonomy): Eukaryota > Metazoa > Chordata > Mammalia > Chiroptera > Emballonuridae > Saccopteryx > Saccopteryx bilineata. Next base: position 65,290,031 of record NC_089492.1, read on the forward strand.
CAAACCTTCAATTAGTAAAAAATGCAGTATTTGCAAAGCACAATAAATCAAAGCCCAATAAAACTGTATCCTCTATAAATGTAAGCTCAAATATATCATATTGGTTTTCTAGGTCTGCCTTAACAAATTACCACAAACTTGATGGCTTAAAACAGAAATCCGCTCTCAGTTCTGGAGGCCAGAAGTCTGAATTCAAGGTATAGAAGGGCCATACAACTTCTAAAGGCTCCAGAAAAGAATCTTTCCTGACTCTTCCTAGCTTCTGGAGATTCCTGGAGTTCCTTGACTTAGGGCAACATAATTAATCTCTGCCTCCATTTTCACATGGCCTTCTTCACTTGTGTGTCTCTATTTATAAGGACACTAGTCTTTGGATTTAGGAAATCCAAAATGAATTTCACCTAGAGATTCTTACTAATTACATCTACAAAGATCCTATCTCAGCAAGGGACGAGGCCAGTTGTGGGCTAATTAAAACTATGTGAAAGGCTTGTTCTCTGAAGGAAAAAAGTAAAACTCAAAAAAAACCCCTGCTAACTCAATTTTGAAATTTTGTCATTCTACAGGGAAAATACCCTATAATGTCATAATCAGAAAATTCTGTCATTGAAAAATTCTAAAATACATGTAAAAAGGTGGATGAAAATAATATATAAACTTATTTCCCAAAGATCATTTCTCTCCTAGTGTCCCTCAACAACACAGTGAATGCCCTCTCTGACAAACCTGTATAGCTCTGGCTACACAAGACTGTTGTCAAACAACCAACCCATCACCAAATCCTGTAGACTCGTTTAAAACATATTACAGTGCAGCCAATCTCCCTCCCACCACCTGCAGCCTAGTCTAAATCTTCTGTGGTCAAAGTAAGCCTTTTAAAATGTAAATCTGCTGTCACTCCCCTGAACAAAATTCTCCAGTGGCTTTCATCACAGATACGATACAATCCGAAGTCACCCTTCTCTCCTACTACTTCTCTTCCCACTCTCCTCCAGCCACACAGGCCTCCTTTCAACCTGGAATGTACCGAGCACATACCCATCTTGCCATTCCCTGTTTATTTCATCCAGGCATCAGAAAGGCTGAATCTTTCTTCTGTCATTTCTCCACTAAAGTGTCACCTCACAGAAAGGCCTTTCCAGACCACCCTATCTAGAGTTGCATCCCCAGTCATTCTCTCTTTACCCTCATGAACTATTTCTTCAAATAATAACACTCTGATCATATATATTTGTTTTCTACTGTAAGCCCCAGTCTAGTAGAAAGTGAGTCCCATGAAAGCATGTTTGGTTCACTGCTATATTCCCAGTGCTGAAGCAGTCTCTGGCACATACTGTTCAGGTCAAGAACTATCTGAAAGAAGAATATACCTAATTGGGAATGGCAGCAACAATTTATTCATGGATTTGCCCTTTTCCAATATCTCCTCCTCCATTCTGTAAAAACAAATACTTTCCCCAATTATTTTCCACTTAAAATACACTTTTATCCTGCTTTGTTTTTTTTTTGTTGTTGTTGTTTTACAGAGACAGAGAGAAAGTCAGAGAGAGGGATAGATAGGGACAGACAGACAGTAATGGTGAGAGATGAGAAGCATCAATCATTAGTTTTTCGTTGCGACACCTTAGTTGTTCATTGATTGCTTTCTCATATGTGCCTTGACTGCCGGCCTTCAGCAGACCGAGTAACCCCTTGCTCAAGCCAGCGACCTTGGGTCCAAGCTGGTGAGCTTTTGCTCAAACCAGATGAGCCCGCGCTCAAACTGGAGACCTCGGGGTTTCAAACCTGGGTCCTTGGCATCCCAGCCCAACGCTCTATCCACTGCGCCACTGCCTGGTCAGGCACTTTTATCCTGCTTTGAAAAACAATTACCAACAGGCATTTCTCTACAAGTTAAACATCACTGGAAGAGACAATCAATTGCCTGCCAATAGAAAGATGGAAAAGAAAGAGCTAGCAAAAATTCCTCTGGTCTTGATGCCACTCTTTCCAGCTGCTCCTTATTTCTGATTTTCTTCTCTTTCCCACACTGTCAACAGTTTTCGCAAAACACGGTACCTCTTTTGGAGAATCCTCTTCTCCGTAGTTAGGGTGATTTTATCTACTTTGCTTTTCTTCCCCTTTAATAGTATCCCACAGTAAATTCCAAGGAACAATGTTTCCTAAGGGTGCTAATAGAATTAACAGACACCAAAATAAATTTAGGAAGACTTCATTAGCAAAACTGAGCAAGTTTCTTTCTTAAAGCACTGTTCAAAATCCTAACTATGTTAATATGTGTTGTAAATCTCCACAATGGAAAGAGTATACACTGTAACTCAAACTTATTTTTTTCAAGTCAAACTTAACAAAATCGTCTTTTCAGTCATTGCATTCACTACATTCTTCTTTCCCAGCTATCTCGGAAATTCCAGCAGCCTGGCTTACTGAAAATACCTTTTACTTTAGATATCAAGAAATGTTTAAAAGACTTGCTAATGGATTTAAATTATAATTAAAATGTTCAAAGTCAGCAGGGTATTATTTGGGAGTAAGTCATTTTTCTGTAAATGGTAGTGTGACAAAAATAAAATTACCAAAAGTAGCATAAAACTGGGGCCACAAGCATTCAAGTAATTTCCCCTCCATCCATATATCCCCCCCTTTTTTTCTTTTTCTTTTCTTTTTTTTTTATATATTTTTCTGAAGCTAGAAATGGGGAGAGACAGTCAGACAGACTCCCGCATGCGCCTGACCGGGATCCACCCGGCACGCCCACCAGGGGGCGACGCTCTGCCCACCAGGGGGCGTCACTCTGCCCGACCAGAGCCACTCTAGCGCCTGGGGCAGAGGTCAAGGAGTCATCCCCAGCGCCCGGGCCATCTTTGCTCCAATGGAGCCTTGGCTGCGGGAGGGGAAGAGAGAGACAGAGAGGAAGGAAAGGGGGGAGGGGTGGAGAAGCAGATGGACGCTTCTCCTGTGTGCCCTGGCCGGGAATCGAACCCAGGACTTCTGCACGCCAGGCCGACGCTCTACCATTGAGCCAACCGGCCAGGGCTCTTTTCTTTTTTTTTAAAGTGAGAGGAGGGGAGGCAGAGACAGACTCCCATATGCACCCCAAACATGATCCACCTGGCAACTCCACTAGGGAACGATGCTCTGCCCATCTGGGGGCCTTGCTCCACTGCAACCAGAGCCATTTTTTAGTGCCTCAGTGCCCAAGGCTAACACACTAATCAAGCTATGGCTGCAGGAGGAGAAGAGAGAGACGCAAGGGGGAGGAGTGGAGAAGCAGATGGGTGCTTCTCCTGTGTTCCCTGACTGGGAATCAAACCCAGGACTTCCACACGCTGGGCCAATGCTCTACCACTGAGCAAACCAGCCAGGACCCATGTATTCCCTCTTTATAACTCCACTAACTAAATTAAGAGTGGGACTGGAGGGGCAGAAGAAAATTAATTCTGTAAATTTTCACCTAAATATTATATTTACATTCTGGGGATGATTATAATTAGAGGTTATACCCTCATATATATTAATAAGAAAACTAAATCAGTAGGATCATTTTAGAATATGATGAACAACAAATTCCCAACCCTGTCTGACACAAAAATTACTTACCTAACAATTCCTCTTTTTTTCCATCATTCTCCCAAACTTCTGCAGGGACTCCATCCTTATCACTGCCCCTGCATGCTTCCCTTACCCCTTTCATTCCTACTGTGTATCAGTGCAGCTTACACCCATGACCTTGTTCATCCTAACATTTGCAGAGTATCTTCATAGATATCTAATGTGAGAAGCAGAAGTTGAACTAGTCATACCCATAACATACCGTTTCCCCGAAAATAAGAAACTAGCTCAATTTTTTTCAAGCTTAGAAATATAAGGCCTCCCCTGAAAATAAGACCTAGCGTGTCTTTAAGAGCCAAAATTAATATAAGACACTCTTATTTTGGGGGAAACAGGGTAAAAGAAACTCCTAAAACTTAGAGGCCTGATTGGAATATGGCCCAACTGCACCCTCCCCATGAGGCAAACAATACTATCATCAAGCCAGATCCCCCAACAATCCTGAATTCTTTGAAACTAAAAATAGCTCTGCTGTTGTCTCATCTGCCAGCAGAAGTCCAGACTATTTTTAAGTCAAGATTCTAGAGAGCAAGAATAGTTCAGGCTAAGCTAGGCCTCAATGCAGAGTTCAGTCAGCATACACTGCAGAGCTGTATGGGGCAGGTACCAAGAGAGGGCAACCTGGAGCTGTTCTTGGACTTTGGGGCTTCTCCCTGTTTGTAACAATGTAGGTGTGAGGGTTTCTCTCCTTTTTTGCTTTTAACCATTCCTTCAAGTCTGACATGTAAGATAATTTGATAAAAGTTTTAAATAATCTGCATACCTATTACAGCTTTTATTATTTTACTTTTTGTGAATATAAAAGTTCCTTTAGTGTACTGAAGAGTGGATTTTGTTTTAGTAAGTAAAATCTCCCCTAATCTAAATAAAATTTCCTAAAAGCTATACATTAACAAAATAGTTTTCTTAAGAATATGCAATAAACTGTAATTTCAGAAGTATTACTTAGAGAAAATCTTTTATAATTGGCCTTTATATTAAAAGATAACTGAATTAATTTTGAATACCAGTGCTCTGAAATCTAATCACATGCCAATAAAATGATTTCAAAACAAGAGGATTAAAGTTTGACATTCTAAATATTTCCTTGTTTACTGACCATCATCACCCTTCAGCTCCACAGTAGGTGCTCAATAAATACTGGGGGTAGGGAGGGGAGATGAACGCAGGCAGGTATATTTGGAAGGATTATGACAATACCCACTTCTGTACTTTCACCACCCAACTCCTACTCACTAAAAACCTCGAGGGCAGGGATGACCAAAGCAGGGCATTCCAGTTTACTTTCCTATCCTAATTAACAGCCACAAAGATTATCAAAAGACCAAGTGGGCCTGGCCCAGGTCCCAATAATGAAAAGGAGAAGTCTATAATATATAGTTTTCAGGGACAAAATATATTTGGGGATACCTTCATATTGCAAAACAGTATATTTTCTGCAAAGATAAAACAGGTTATCCCTATCAATTTATGTTGGGTGATAATGTAGATATGGATGCCTAAAAGGAAAAAAAAAATTCACTAGAGATTAACTACTGCAAGGCTGCTAAATGAGTTTTGTAGGAGGCTAACTGTAACTGTTATGAAATGTGAGAAAAAACCCTTATACATCTCAAGTAAAGAAAGTACTCTGGTTCCTAGCCCCTGCCTGGGTAGTCAAATTTCTCATAAGCTTCTGCCAATTATATGAAAGAAAAAAATACTGGCAAAATATGAAATAGGCAATCCTGGTATAGGCTGCACACACCACTGCCCAGTAGTTCCTCTGTCTAGAAATGGCAAGAATCAAACTATCAGCCCTCTAAAGATGCCAATCAAGAGTGGTAGAAATAGTTACTACATAACTTAATAGAGCAGTGGCCCTGTATTCATGGTGCATGATAGAGAATATAAATTTATAATCATTAAGTTCAATACCCTAATTTTACAAAGAAGGAAGTTAAGGACCAGGGATTTGACTATTCTACAAAACATCACTGGTATAACCCAAGGTCCCAGATTCTACTTCTAGTAAACTCTTTATTTAAACACACTTATCTTAGCAATTTGGAGAGGAAGAAAAAATATATATATACACACACATACAAGACATTCCATTTCTTCACTGTGACACAATTAAGTACATTAAAAATATTTTAACATGAAAAATCTGGTCTCAAAAAATCAAATTTTAATTTGAATCTCAAGTGCTTTAACCTGCAAGTTATTCACAAACCTATATATAATGATTCTTTTTAAAATTCTAAAAATCACTCCTGCCCTCATCATACCCCAATAATTATTCCTTTCAAGACCTAGTATAAATTCAACTTTTGCCAATGTCTTGTAAATTTTGTACATCTTCTCATACAGCTCATTTTTCCTTAGATGCAAGAATAACAAAAAGGTGAACTGATCAATGAGAAGCCAAAAAACTAAAGTCCACTATACTACGAATTCAAAAAAAATATTAATGAAATTTCTTTGGTAATGTTTTCCAAGCACCACTTTAAAGTATCTAAAGGAGGTGGCAGTACAGCTTACAATACCAAATTAAAAAGCTATTTAGTTAATAAGTATAAAGCAAAGTTGTTTTTAAACTGCCTTGACCCTTTAATTTTGCGCATTTAAGTTACTCTGGATTTCTTCGCCATCAAGAACGCTTTTATTCCAAAGCCCATTTAACAAGCTTCATTTTCTCGTCAATTTGATCTAGTCTATTTCCAGTGCTATGAAATAAAGCAGAAGCATTAGAAAGTCATCTTTGTGTTAAACGTCCTAGAGTCTCTCCTCAAACGATTTCGTCTTTGATGGATGCAACAGATTTGTGTGTCCCCCTCCCCCCGTGACAAATCTTCATCTGCCTGTCCTTGCTCTAAATATTGTTTGGATTTACCCTGCTATGGGCTTCATTACACCAGAGCTCATCCGTCTGAACCATAAATCACAATTCAAGCCCGAGAGCAGCTGCCAGAGTCTAGACATGTGGTTGGTGGGTGTCATTGTCTTTTTCGTTTTCCCCATTCCAAACCTTCCCTTTTTTGTCATTAAAGCCAGCTTACCTAAACGTCCTTTATTTCGCCGCCCTCACATCGCCGCCACCCCCCACCCCTTAACCTCTGGTCTTGTTCTTCCAGGTCAACCCAGTCAAATACAACATTACTCTGTTTTTCCTGTGGTGGAGGCGGAGAAATGTCAGAACCGGGTGCACCTCTCGCAAGCCCCTTCTCAAGACTGTCAACAAGGGAACAACTTCAGCCTAGCTCCCCAAAGTACCACGTCTAACAACAAAGTTACTGATATTTCCGTGCCCAGTCTTGACAAACTGAGCTCCACCTGAATTTCCAGGCTAATAAACAACTCATCTTCCGCTTCATCACAAAGGGCGATATCCTGGCCGCACCGCGCGGTCCACCCACGGAACCCTCTCAGACTCCCCGGCGGTGCCGAGCCCCACCGCGTTCTGAGTCCGCACGCTGCCCTCCCTCCTCCGCCCTGCCCCACAGGCGGCCGAGTTGCTGTCAACTCCAGCCGGCGGCAGAGAGGGCTGCGGGGCTCCCTGAGGTGGGAGCCCCGGACCAGGGGAGCCCCCGGGGCGCCCGCCCCAACCCCAGGCCTCCCCCCCCGCTCACCTAACGCCACCTCGCATGCTTTGCGCAGCTGGGAGTGATGCGCCTTCTTCACTTCCTTGTCAGCCAAAATCTTCTCCAGGGCCCGCGTCAGGAACATGTTCTTCGTCTTCTTCCCCTCATACATGGACGCGGAGGAGGAGGCTGCGGCTCGTCCGACCCGCGGCTCCCAGCGGCTGGACGGGAGGAGGGAGGAGGAGAAGAGAAAGGCGAGGGGGTGGAGGTGGCTGAGAGGAGGCGTGGAGGGCAGCGGCGGGAGCAGGAAGGGGCGGGCGGACCAGCTGCGCTGCCCGCAGGGGCCAGGCGGTCTCTGCTGCCCCCCGAGAGGCCGCCCCTGGAGGGCCGCGCCGGCGGGACCTCCCTGTTTCCCGGCCCAGGGGTCGCTTCCCAACCACTCCTCTCACTCGCCCCTCCGGCCCGGGGGTGACGAGGAGCCCAGCTCGGGCAGCCCTCGGTCAGGAGCCAACGAGCGGGACGGCGGGGGCTCAGAGGGCCGACGAGAGCAAGGCTGTCCTGGTTACTGTGGGGATGAGCGCCCGCCGTGATCGTGGACCGGCCTCCATCACCGCCGACCTGCCCCGGCCGCCATGTTGGAAGGAAACGACGCGTCACGCAGCGGCCAAACGGCTGCAGAAGAGGAAGCGGCTGCGGTGGCAAGCGTTGCCTGCCCAGAGCGGCCAGCGCTGGGAGGCAGAGGGCGGAGGGCTGCGCGGGAGGAGCGCCGGAGCGCTACGGCGGCCTGGCTGGGCCTCGCCGCCTCCCGCGTTCTCCTGCAGGGCGGCGTGGGGTGGGTGTGGCGCGCCGCGGGCGTTCTGCAGCGGCGGTGCACCGGGCGCTTTGAGCCCCTTGAGGTGGGACTGAAGGCCCCGGGGACCCCTGCTCTCACCGGTGAGCAAGACTCCCGGCTACACTGCATCCACTTCTCCGACTTTCCGGAGATCCCGCTCGTGGGAGCGCAGCTTCCTCCGCTCCAGGGGTCGCAGAAACACCCGCATGGCCCATTCTCTCCGCAGTCTCCACCTGCCCCGCGCTAAATTTTGTTACCAGCACCCTGGAACTCATCCAGAACTGTGTCGTCGGACTATGTCAGGAAGGATTCTCTCTTGGAAAGAGTGAACTGAAGTCAATTTGAGAAGGATTCCGGAATGTTTCACTTTCCCATCTCTGTGGAATAAATCGGTACACACTAGATTTCAGATCCCTTCTGAGTCAAGCCTAAAGTTAGGCGAACAGGTGAATACTTCTGATGGATGAGGTCCCTAAGAGCTCCGTGTAGTTGTGCCTTTAATATTAAAATTCGGTCCAGGATATGAAAAAGCTTTCCCATTCTGAAACTGGTGAAGTGCAAACAGATTACCACAGACACACACGTGACCGTGTGTCTGCTTTTGATACCAAAGAATAATTCAAATTTATTTTATTCAGAGCAGAAAGTTATAAAGAATACCATAAATTATATGCAAAGAATTTACTTGGTAAACTAGGAACACTTTAAGTTCAAAGCACCTTTGTTGTTCTGTCAACACTGGGTCCCAAATTGTTAGAAAATGCCCCTTGCTGTGCCCATCTACTCAGTCTCCCTGACTATGGACTTATCCTAATATAACCATTTAAACCCCAGAATGGAAAAGCTGTGAAGTGATATGATCTCAGACAAGCAAAAAACAAACAAAATAAAAACCTCTCAAGAAATTAAAAAATGGAAACTTTGAAGCTAACCCTGAATTAAAGTACACAATGAGATCAATTTTTAAAACTATTGTCCTAAGAAATTCATTAATTTCATTTTAAAGACTTTTTCTAGATTACCAGAAGTTAGATTCAGTACACTGCAGCAGACATAAAATATTGATTTCTATGTACAGATTCAGATTATAAAATTTTTGAGAACAAGCTCCATTTCTAATTTGTCTTTGTTTCTTGATAATGCCAGAGTTGTGCCAAGTACAATACTATTGAAGGGGCTAGCTGATCACCAAATCTACTTCCTCTTCTCCCTCAGTACAAAGGTACATTGTGTTCCCCAGTCACCCTTGCAGTTAGGTATAGCACAACCATCCAGATTTAGCTGATTAAAAAAAAAATCACGAGCAAATTTCCATGCTTTCCCCCCTTTTATGGTCACATACTGAAGAAGGCAGGGCTCTAAATTAGGAGTCTGGACTCTACCACTTAGAGGAGAGCCACCCACCCATTGGGAAAATTTGTTTTAGACAACAAAGTAAACTCCAGTTATATTTAGCAGCTAGCTTTATCCTAAACAATACACAGTATCCGTTAACAAATATGGAGATTTCTGCACTTAAAAGAGCTCAGAGTCTAGTGCATAGCACATATAACAAGCTGTAATCAATCATTGTCTGCATACTTGCTTATTGGTTGGTATGTATTTCTCTCATAAGGTCCTCATTTGTCTATTCATTTCTAGAATCTAGTATAGTCACTGGCATCGAGAAGACCTTTGGTATAAACTTGAATAGAAGCTTGGAGGAATGAAAGACAGTGGGCTAAGTCAGGCATGATTCTCACTCTTGTGGAGTTTACAGTATATGGAAGGGAAAAGGATATTAAACAAGTATATCAGTAGTAAATGAATATATAATTGTTAATGTGTTAAGTATGATTTAAGAAAAGAATAGAGTACTATGAGGAAATCTACTTTAGATTTTGGATTCAGGGATGGCTTCCCTAAAAAAGGAACATTTGAACTGAGACCTGAGGAAGAGTAGAAATTAGCCATAATAAGTCAAGGAAGAACTTTGCAGACAGTCTTTTAGGTTAGAGGGAAAACTTGGCAAATTTCAGGACCTAAAACAAGGTGGCATGGCTAAAAATTATCTGGGGGAAATGGTGCCAGTAAGTATAGAGGGAACTAGGAAGCAGATCATACAGAATCTTGTAGGCCATATTAAGGGGTTTCAGATTTTATCCCAATAGCAGTAGAAATCTGTTGAAGGATTAAGTAGGGAATGCAGTGATCAAATTGGTGATTTAAGTGTAGTCCCACTGTTGTGTGGAGAATAGATTGGAAGGGGACAAGAGTGGAAGTGGACAGAACATGAAGGATATGATTACAACAGTGCAGCATTGTTTGGGCTGGGGTCCAGGACCACCATGCAAAGTTTTAGAGATAATGCTTCACACAAAGATGGCAAGTGGGGCTGAAGTCTAGCCCCAGCAGCTGCTCAGGGGAAGGGTCTCCGTTTCTCCAATTTGCATAAATGTTAGATAGACCAGTGGTGTCTAAGTGATGGCAGTAGAGATGGAGCCAAGTGGACACATTTGAAGTATACTAGGGTGGCAGCATGGACAGATTTAGTAATGAAGTGCAGTGAAGCTAGGAGAAAGGAAGAGGTCTCAAACAAATGCCATGCCTCTGACCAGAGAACCAGGGAATGAATAGAAATGCTGTTTGTGGAGAAGGCGTAGGCTGTTTGTACAATAGGAACAAATTTGAAAGTGAGAATACAGCTTTTGGGTTTAGAAAAATCAACTCTTCTGAAATAATGACCTCTCTCAGAAAGAATGGCCTCCATCCTCCTTTCTCCCAGAGGACAACTTGTCCTCCTTTGCTGAGTCTAAGACTTCACCCACAAGGTGGTTGTGATGGGAATCAGGCGTGTACATAGCCTTGGGAGGTGAGCACTCTTCCCCAACCAAGAAACTCAAGATACTAACTCTGACTTGCCTGGAGTGAAGGATAGGGTGAGACTAAAATAAAGCTGATGTTCTTGAAAGATAAAGAGAAAGGTAATATTTTTAGTCATTTATTCAAAAGTGAAAGGGAAGGAGTTTGGGGTACCAGAATCAGGCAATTTTTACACAAAATTTTGAGTATATTCCCCTATTATTTGGGAATGTTTCTTTATTGGTGGTGGTGTTGTTGCTTGATGTTTATCCAACCTATTTAAATAAGGAACTCAATCTCAGTACTCACTTGCATTTGATTCATTGCTGTTTTCAAAACATTCAAGTTCTATATTTCTGAAATGCTTATCATCCTCTAAATTTTAAAATATTTTTTTATACATGATTGCTTTCCTGAGTCCATTTTTTGCCCCTCAGTCTGCAATCCCACCTTCCTATCACTTAATTTCCCCTAATTATTTCCCATTTCATCTATAACTTTGCTATATATTAGCTGCCTTGACTTTTCTCTTTAGATAATATTACCATTTTGATTTTAATATCAAACAATAAAATACTTCAACCTGGGTTATCATCATCCTTTAAAATGTAGATACAAGTTCGATATAACATGAGAACTATATAAAATCTGCATAAAATTTTAATTAATGCTGAATAGATCTGATTGATGTTACAAGCCAATATTAATTAACATAAAAAATAGCATTGTGTTCACGAGACTAAAAAACAACAACAGCAACAACAAATAACCCTTGATGCTTCCAGTTCTATTAGCTTTCAAAACATTCCAAAATCTGACCCTTCCCTGACTTTCAAACTAATTTCTCAACAATGGTAATAATTATCATTTATATAGAGTTTATTAGGAGCCAGGCTCAATAACCCAATTGAAGATGTTTCCATTATTTTCCCTGATTTTATAGATGAAGAAACAGACAGAGGATTTAGGTAACTTGCCCAAATCATATGTGGTGGAGCCAGGATTATAATTTGGAAAGTCTGGCTCCAGAGAGCATGCTCTAAACCAGTGGTTCCTAACCCCCGGGCCGCGGACCAGTACCGGTCCGTGGGCCATTTGGTACCAGTCCGCAGAGAAAGAATAAATAACTTACATTATTTCCGTTTTATTTATATTTAAGACTGAATGATGTTTTATTTTTTTAAAATGACCAGATTTTCTCTGTTACATCCATCTAAGATTCACTCTTGACTCTTGTCTTGGTCACATGATATATTTATCCATCCCACCCTAAAGGCCGGTCTGTGAAAATATTTTCTGACATTAAACTGGTCCGTGGCCCAAAAGAAGTTGGGGACCACTGCTCTAAACTACTAAAACTACATTGCCTCTCTGAACAGTTTTTGCTTGTTACCTGCTTCCATGCCTACTCTCTCCTCCTTTGAAATCTACAAGTAGGTACGCAAGTTCCAGGAGCCCATTCCTCCTCTGCTCTTCCTTTCTCCACATATCCGTGCCAACACCACTGTGCACCTGCATGTGTTTATCTTTCAGCAGTCCAGAGTACCCACCACCACCTTGTGTTTGCTCTCCCTGAAGGATTTCCAACCTTCAAATCCTCCTTGAAATTCATCCCTTCTAAGTTTTCTTCTACCTCCAATAACAACAATCTCTCCCTTCGCTATACTTTCATAGCATCATCTACCTCTTACCCCTTATACCTAATTATGTACCCATGGTTGTGTTTAATCAGACTGCAATTTTTGAAGGCCAGGGATATAAGAAAATATAAACTTAGGAAAAGATGGGAAACATAGATTAAACAGAGAAACATCAGTTTTGCTGAGACCACAGGAACATGACTAGTATGATATAAGAAAGGCCATCTCCAAAGTAAGTCAAGTCTGCTTTCTTGCTTTTCATGTGAAGAAGCTTGTAAGCTAATTTGATCTTACTCTTTTATCAAGACTGCCTGTTTTCATCTGTTTCGTAAGGAAATAATAGTGTGTCTTCAGACTTAGAGTTCCTGCTCATTGTTTGGCAGGGAAAGTTTCAATACACTGGACAGGACAGAGAGTGGGAGTATGAAAGATCAAATAATTTCATTTAAAAAGAAAACAAAGGAGGACCGCTTGACCAGTGATGGGACAGTGGATAAAGCGTTGACCTGGGACACTGAGATCCCAGGGTTTGAAACCTCGAGGTTGCTGGCTTGAGCGTAGGCTCATGTGGCTTGCAGCTTGAGCACAGGGTTGCCGGCTTCAGCATGGGAGCACAGACATGATCCCACGGTCACAGGCTTGAGCGCTTCCCCCACCCCTGTCAAAGAACATGTTAGAAACAATCAATAAACAACTAAAGTGACACAAGTATGAGTTGATGTTTCTCATCTTTCTCTTTTCCTGTCTCTGTCTTTCAAATAAAATAAAAATTTTAAAAAGAGCCTGACCAGGTGGTGGCGCAGTGGATAGGGTGTCAGACTGGGATGCAGAGGACCCAGGTTTGAGACCCCGAGGTTGCCAGTTTGAGCACGGGCTCATCTGGCTTGAGCAAAAAACTCACCAGCTTGGACCCAAGGTCGCTGGCTCGAGCAAGGGGTTACTCGGTCTGCTGAAGGCCCGCGGTCAAGGCACATATGAGAAAGCAATCAATGAACAACTAAGGTATTGCAACAAAAAACTGATGATTGATGCTTCTCATCTCTCTCCATTCCCGTCTGTCCATCCCTCTCTCTGTCCCTGTAAAATAAATAAATAAATTCATTAATTAAAAAAAGAAAGCATAAGAGAAACAAGCAAATTTTTTGAATTAGGGACTATATTGTTTTTTATAATTAAATTTTCAAAAATATTAGAATGTTCCAGAAAAATGACAAATCTAAAATCAGAAGTTAGACGTAATAAATTTTCGCCCTGGCCGGTTGGCTCAGCGGTAGAGCATCGGCCTGGCGTGCAGAAGTCCCGGGTTCGATTTCCGGCCAGGGCACACAGGAGAGGCGCCCATTTGCTTCTCCACCCCTCCCCCTCTCCTTCCTCTCTGTCTCTCTCTTCCCCTCCCTCAGCCAAGGCTCCATTGGAGCAAAGATGGCCCGGGCGCTGGGGATGGCTCTGTGGCCTCTGCCTCAGGCGCTAGACTGGCTGTGGATGCAACAGAGCAACGCCCCAGAGAGGCAGAGCATTGCTCCCTGGTGGGCATGCTGGGTGGATCCTGGTCGGGAGCATGCGGGAGTCTGTCTGACTGCCTCCCGTTTCCAGCTTCGGAAAAAAAAAAAAAAAAGAAAAAAAAAGAAGTAATAAATTTTCATGAATTTTAAATCAAATGCTAATATTTTACTGAATAATAAAACTGATAGCATAAGCACTTAAATTTCCTTAAAAATCTTTAAGTTATATAATTTTCTAGAGTGGTAGAAAGTACTTTCTTTCAGTCTATAGTACTATTCTCTTCTTTACTGTATACACTGTTATAGTTTGTCCTCTATAGTTATACTAAACATAGCTATTACTTATTAGGCGCTTACTTCATATGATACCCTTCACAAGCATTAACTCATTTAATCCTTACAACAACTCAGCCAGGTAAATGTTGTTATCCCTTATACAAATGAGGAAAAAAAGGTTAGGGAAGTTAATTACCCAAGCTTACAAAATTAAACTGTTTGTCATGTCAAAGTTCATGCATACTTTTAACCATTGCCCTATTATTTCTTAGTCACATATTTCTATATATCCACTTGAAAATGCCTTTTCATCAATATTGTACCATAATTATTTTAAACTATTCTCAATAACTAGTATACTGAACTGAGTTTTTTGTTTGTTTGTTTTTAGCAAGAGTGAGAGAGAGGCACAGACAGACAGGAAGGGAGTGAAATGAGAAGCATCACCTCATAGTTGCAGTGCCTTAGTTGCTCATTGATTGCTTTCTCTTATGTGCCTTGACCAAGGGGCTGTAGCTGAGCCAGTGACCCCTTGCTCAAGCCACTGACTTTTGGGCTCAAGCCAGCAACCTTAGGGCACAAGCCAGAGACCATGGGGTCATGTCCATGATCCCACACTCAAGCTAGCAACCCTGTGCTCAAATTGGTTAGCCTATGTTCAAGCTGGTGACCTCGGGGTTTTTAACCTGGGTTTTCAATGCCCCAGGCCAATGCTCTATCCACTGTGCCATCGCCTGGTTAGGTGTGAGTTTTAAATATTAATGGCTATGTGGGCATTCATTCTCTGGAGGTAGGTTTTTCAAAAAATTAAAAATGGTAATTTTTGTTAAAAGCCTGCCTTTAAAAAACATTAAGTTGTAGTTTGAAACCTCTAAAAAAATCTCTAGTTCCAGATGGTTTTACTAGTGAATTCTATTGATCATATAAAGAAGAAAAACATTAACACTCTCTCTTTCAGAAAATAGAAGATAACACTTGTCAACTTTTTTTATGAGACCAGCATAACCCTGACACCAAAACTAGATAAAGACAATACAGAAAAGAGAACTACAGACTAATATCCCCTCTGAGCATAGATGTAAAAATCCTCAACAAAATATTGGTAAATAAAATTTAGCAATATATAGAGGAATTATACACCACAACAAATGGGGGTAGAGGTGTTCATCTTGGGAATTCAGGCTGGCTCAATATTACAAAATCAAGCAATGTATTTGACCACAACAACAGACTAAAAAATAAAAACTACATGATATCAATTGATTAAGAAAAAACATTTGACAATATTCAGTGTTTAATCAAGATAAAATAATCTTAGCAAACATCCTCCATCTGATTAAGGACATTTTCAAAAAAATCATCTAGAGTCAACATCTTATTCAATTGTGAAAGAAATTCAGTGGTGAAAAACTGGATTTTAAAATGAGAAACCAGGCAAAGATGTCCTTTCTGCCTACTTCTATTCAACATCATAGCAGAGTGCAGTAAAGCAAGGGAAAGCAAAGGCACACAGATTGAAATGGCAGAAACAAACTATCCTTAATGATAGCTGACGTACTGTATTTCCCCATGTATAAGATGCACCTTAATTTGGGGGGCTGAACTTTAAAAAAAATGTATTACGTAAAGTTATTGAACTCAAGTTTAATTCATCATAAAATTCATACAACTCCTCATCACTGTCAAAACTCCCATCCTTGTCCTTATCTGTATCTGATGACAAATCACTGTCTTCATATATTATCTCATCCTCAGTCCATCTATGGCATTTGAAATGCCACACTTCTTAAATGATTTGACAATGATTTCAATCTTGATCTTATCCTAGGACCTTTTCACCCAGGTACAAACTCCTCCTATAGTTGGTTTCTTCACTCTACCTGCTGGTGTCAAATTGTCCCCAGAAGACTTCATCCATTGGTTCCATTCATCTCTCATGGCAGCTTTGAAGGGTTTGTTAATGCTGAATGGAGTGGTTGGAGCTGGGATGTCAAGCCTCCAGGTTTGAGGGCAACTTTTGTTTTTTGCTCTGCACAAATCTTCTTTGTGTTTTTTGTCATGTGTGCCCTGAGCTGGTCAAGCACCAATAGGCACGTTTGCGAAAGAGACCACCTATTTCCTTCTCCAAAGTTTTTCAAACCAGATTTTATCCCATCCTGATCCATCCAGCCCCTTGTCATGAACGTAGACAATCACTCCTCGAGGAATGTCTTCTTTTGGCATTGTTTTGTGTTTGAAAATCAGCATAGGAGGCAGCTTGGTTCATTGGCACAAGCTAGAACAACTGTATAATAGCTCTTTTCATGTCCACCTGTCTTCAGGTACAGTTTTCACCCCCTTCTTATCAACAGTTCTGTTACTTGGGACATCAAATTGAAGGGAGACTTAACCATATTTTCAGTCTGTCCCAACTCAAACTGATGTGTCTTTTGACATTGAGTGACAAAACAATGAAATTCAAGGACCTTCTGCTCATAGTTTTCAGGCATCTTTGAGGCAAGTCTGGCGCATGTATGCATGCTTAGTCCATTTCATTCATGAACCTGAAGCATCAATTGTGTACTCCTTTGAAATTAGTAACTTCTTTTCCATCAGTAATTCTTCTTGCCTCATGCTGAACCATCTTTGTGGACACAGGAATTCCAATTGCCCTTTGCTCTACAATCCATAGCTTTAATTCCCTCTCTCAGTCAGGCCATTTTGCTGACTTGCCTCTCATGACCTTCTTCTGCTGTGGCATTTTCAGTAGGGTTTCTTCTTCCCGTAGCCGGTCTTGGATTGATTTCTCAGTTGGAGGAGGACCAAACTTATGTTCAGCAGCACGATTTCCATTTACTTTTGCAAATTGGATCACTTTTAACTTGAATTCAGCACTGTACGAAATCTTTTCTGAGCCATTTCTGGGCAGAACGTGGCAAAATGTAACCTACCATAATATACTGGTAACAAGTGTGAAACAATAAGCACAGACAATAAGAGCAAAAAAATGGGAAATGCAAGTAAAAAAAATGTACAACCACTGTATGAGACACATCCAGTTTTTAGACCCCCATTTTGTTGAAACAGGTTGTGTCTTACATATGGGGAAATACGGTAATTGTGCATGTAGACAATTCCAGAGAATCTACAAAACACCAACCAATAAACCCCAAACTCCTAGAACTTACAATTGATTTTAGCAAGGTCAGGACACAAAGTCAACGCATAAAAATTTTTGTTGTATTTTTATAAATTATGAATATACAATCAGAAACCAAAAATTTAAAAATACCACTCACAATGAGCCCCAAAATAAAAGGCTTGGTTATAAATCTAACAAAACAGCCTATGGTGGCACAATGGATAAAGCGTCAACCTAGAATGCTGAGGTTGCTGATTAGAAACCCTGGGCTTGCCTGGTCAAGGCATATGTGGGAGCGGGTGCTTCCTGCTCCTTCCCTCTTCTCTCTCTCTTTCTCCACTTTAAAATAAATAAATAAAATATTTAAAAAATATCTGTAAAAAAAAAGTCTAACAAAATATATGTAGAATCCTATCCTGAAAACAACAAAATGCTAATGAAAGATCTCAAGGAAGACCTAAACAAATGAAGAGATATGTTCATGGATTGGAAGACATTGTAAAAATGTCAACTAATCTTACAGGTTTAGCACAATTCTTATTTTGTAGTTATATAGAAGCTGATTCTAAAATTTATATGGGAAGGCAATGTAACTAGAATAGTCATAACAGGTTGTTTTATTTTTTTATTTTTTTTTATTTTTATTTTTTTTTTACAGAGGTAGAGATAGACAGGGACAGACAGACAGGAACAGAGAGAGATGAGAAGCATCAATCATCAGCTTCTCGTTGCGCGTTGCGACTTCTTAGTTGTTCATTGATTGCTTTCTCACATGTGCCTTGACCGTGGGCCTTCAGCAGATCGAGTAACCCCCTGCTGGAGCCAGCGACCTTGGGTCCAAGCTGGTGAGCTCTTTGCTCAAGCCAGATGAGCCTGCGCTCAAGCTGGCGACCTCGGGGTCTCGAACCTGGGTCCTTCCGCATCCCAGTCCGACGCTCTATCCACTGCGCCACCACCTGGTCAGGCGCAGGTTGTTTTTTAAAAAGGAATAAAATTGGGTAAATCACAATTCTTAATATTAGCTTTAATATAAAGTTGTGACCATCAAGACACTGTGGTATTGGCTGAGGGATAGTCAAATGAATCACAGTACAGAATATAAAATCCAAATATAGACCCATAGAAATGTAGCTCACTAATTTTTGACAAAGATTCAGAGTCAGTTTAGGGAGAAAACGAATAGTCTTTTCAGGAAAATAGTAGTGAAACAATTAGACATCCAGAGGTAAAAAACAAAAATAAACACACCAGCCTCAACCTAAAGGTCATACTTTATATGAAAATGAACTCAAAATAGGTCATAGATCCAAATGTAAAATGTAAAGCTATAAAACTTTCAGAAATAAACATAGGGAAAAAGTCTTCATGACCTGGGGGTAAGTGGAAGTTCTTAGTCATGACACGAAAAGCATGATCCATGAAAGAAAAGCATTGATAAATTGGACTTCACAAAATTTAAAACTTTTGTTCTGTGAAAGACACTATTAAGAGAGTAAAAATTCAAGCTACAAAATGAGAGAAAATATTTGAAAATCACATATCTAATAAATGGCTTGTATTCAGAATACATTTTTTTAAGTGAGAGGAGGGGAGATAGAGAGACCGACTCCCACATGCACTCTAAACAGGATTCACTCTGCAACCCATCATGGGCTGATGTTCGAATCAACTGAGCTATTCTCAGTGTCTGAGATCGACACTTGAACCAATCAAACCACTGGTTGCAACAGGGGAAGAGAGAAAGAACGGGGGAGGGAGGGAAGAGAAAGCAGATGGTCACTTCTCATGTATACCCTGACCAGCAATCGAACTCGTGATATTCACAGACCAGGCTGACACTATATCCACTGAGCCAAATGGCGAGGGCCCAGAATACATATTTTTAAAATTCTCAAAATCCAAGTTCATGAATGTTTATGAAAATTCTCTTCATACTCATGGAAAACTGGGAACAACTCATATTTCTTTCATTGAGTAAATGAATAAACAAACAGTGGTACATCTATACAATGGAATAATATTCAGCAACCCCCAAAAACAAATTATTGATAAATGCAACAACTTGGCTGAATTTCAGACATTATGCTGAATGAAAGAAGCCAGTCTCAAAGATTTCATACTGTATGATCCATATTTAGAACATTCTCAAGAAAGCAAAACTATAGGACCGAAAAACATCAGTTGTCAACAGCTGTTGCATGTAGAGGTAGGAGGTATCTATAAAGGGTTTTTTTTGGGGGGGAGGGAATGGTAGACATATTCTATATCCTGATTATGGTGGTGGTTATGTAAATCATACATACGTGTGTTGACTACATACATGTGTTCAAAGTAATCTGCTCACATGAAAAAGGCATTTTTTCTATAATGCTCTTTTTTTTTTAAAATAAATTTTTATTAATGGTAATGGGATGACATTAATAAATCAGGGTACATATATTCAAAGAAAACATGTCTAGGTTATTTTGTCATTAAATTATGTTGCGTACCCCTCGCCAAAAGTCAGATTGTCCTCTGCCACCCTCTATCTAGTTCTCTGTGCCCCTCCCCCTCCCCCTAACTCTCTCCCTCCCTCCCTCCCATGTCCTCCCTCCCCCCGCCCCTGGTAACCACCACACTCTTGTCCATGTCTCTTAGTCTCATTTTTATGTTCCACCAATGTATGGAATCATGTAGTTCTTGTTTTTTTCTGATTTACTTATTTCACTCCTTATAATGTTATCAAGATCCCACCATTTTGCTGTAAATGATCTGATGTCATCCTTTCTTATGGCTGAGTAGTATTCCATAGTGTATATGTGCCACGTCTTCTTTATCCAGTCTTCTATTGAAGGGCTTTTTGGTTGTTTCCATGTCTTGGCCACTGTGAACAGTGCTGCAATGAACACGGGGCTACATGTGTCTTCACGTATCAATGTTTCTGAGGTTTTGGGGTATATACCCAGTAGAGGGATTGCTGGGTCATAAGGTAGTTCTATTTGCAGTTTTTTGAGGAACCACCATACTTTCTTCCATAATGGTTGTACTACTTTACAGTCCCACCAACAGTGAATGAGGGTTCTTTTTTCTCCACAGCCTCTCCAACATTTGCTATTATGCGTCTTGTTGATAATAGCTAATCTAACAGGGGTGAGGTGGTATCTCATTGTAGTTTTGATTTGCATTTCTCTAATAACTAATGAAGCTGAGCATCTTTTCATATATCTGTTGGCCATTTGTATTTCTTCCTGGGAGAAGTGTCTGTTCATGTCCTCTTCCCATTTTTTTATTGGATTGTTTGTTTGTTTGTTGTTGAGTTTTATGAGTTCTTTGTAAATTTTAGATATTAGGCCCTTATCTGAGCTGTTGTTTGAAAATATCATTTCCCATTTAGTTGGCTGTCTGTTTATTTTGATATCAGTTTCTCTTGCTGAGCAAAAACTTTTAATTCTGATGTAGTCCCATTCATTTATCTTTGCCTTCACTTCTCTTGCCATTGGAGTCAAGTTCATAAAATGGTCTTTAAAACCCAGGTCCATGATTTTAGTACCTATGTCTTCTTCTATGTACTTTATTGTTTCAGGTCTTATATTTAGGTCTTTGATCCATTTTGAATTAATTTTAGTACACGGGGACAGGCTGTAGTCGAGTTTCATTCTTTTGCATGTGGCTTTCCAGTTTTCCCAACACCATTTGTTGAAAAGGCTTTCTTTTCTCCATTGTATGTTGTTGGCCCCTTTATCAAAGATTCTTTGACCATATATATGTGGTTTTATTTCTGGGCTTTCTATTCTGTTCCATTGGTCTGAGTGTCTATTTTTCTGCCAATACCATGCTGTTTTGATTGTCGTGGCCCTATAATATAGTTTAAAGTCAGGTATTGTAATGTCCCCAGCTTCATTCTTTTTCCTTAGGATTGTTTTGGCTATTCGGGGTTTTTTATAGTTCCATATAAATCTGATGATTTTTTGTTCCATTTCTTTAAAAAATCTCATAGGGATTTTTATGGGAATTGCATTAAATTTGTATATTGCTTTGGGTAATATGGCCATTTTGATTATATTTATTCTTCCTATCCAAAGAACAAGGAATATTTTTCCATCTCATTGTATCTTTTTCGATTTCCCTTAACAATGCTTTGTAATTTTCATTATATAGGTCCTTTACATTCTTTGTTATGTTTATTCCTAGGTATTTTATTTTTTTTGTTGCAATCGTGAAGGGGATTATTTTTTTGAGTTCGTTTTCTAATATTTCATTGTTGGCATATAGAAAGACTATGGACTTTTGTATGTTAATTTTGTATCCTGCGACCTTACTGTATTGGTTTATTGTTTCTAATATTCTTTTTGTGGAGTCCTTCGGGTTTTCGATGTATAGGGTCATATCATCAGCAAAAAGTGATACCTTTACTTCTTCTTTTCCGATATGGATGCCTTTTATTTCTTTGTCTTGTCTGATTGCTCTGGCCAGAACTTCTAGCACCACGTTAAATAAGAGTGGAGAGAGTGGACAACCCTGTCTTGTTCCTGATTTAAGGTAGAAAGTCCTCAGTTTTATGCTGTTTAATATGATGTTGGCTGATGGTTTATCATATATGGCCTTTATCATGTTGAGATATTTTCCTTCTATACCCATTTTGTTGAGAGTCTTAAACATAAAATTGTGTTGTATTTTATCAAAAGCCTTTTCTGCATCTATTGATAAGATCATGTGGTTTTTGTTCTTTGTTTTGTTGATATGGTGTATTACGTTAACCGTTTTGCGTATGTTGAACCATCCTTGAGATTCTGGGATGAATCCCACTTGATCATGATGTATTATTTTTTTAATATGTTGTTGTATTCGGTTTGCCAGTATTTTGTTTAGTATTTTAGCATCTGTATTCATTAGAGATATTGGTCTGTAGTTTTCTTTCTTTGTGCCATCCTTGCCAGGTTTTGGTATGAGGGTTATGTTGGCCTCATAAAATGTGTTTGGAAGTATTGCTTCTTCTTCAATTTTTTGGAAGACTTTGAGTAGAAGAGGAACCAAGTCTTCTTTGAATGTTTGATAGAATTCACTAGTATAACCGTCTGGGCCTGGACTTTTATTTTTGGGGAGGTTTTTAATAGTTTTTTCTATTTCCTCCCTGCTGATTGGTCTGTTTAGGCTTTCTGCTTCTTCATGACTCAGTCTAGGAAGGTTGTATTGTTCTAGGAATTTATCCATTTCTTCTAGATTGTTGTATTTGGTGGCATATAATTTTTCATAGTATTCTACAATAATTCTTTGTATATCTATGATGTCTGTGGTGATCTCTCCTCTTTCATTTTGGATTTTATTTATTTGAGTCCTGTGCCTTTTTTCCTTGGTGAGTCTCGCCAAGGGTTTGTCAATTTTGTTGATCTTTTCAAAGAACCAGCTCCTTGTTTTATTGATTTTTTCTATAGTTTTTCTGTTCTCTATTTCATTTATTTCTGCTCTGATTTTTATTATCTCCTTTCTTCGGCTGGTTTTGGGTTGTCTTTGTTCTTCTTTTTCTAGTTCCTTAAGGTGTGAAGTTAAGTGGTTTACTTCGGCTCTCTCTTGTTTGTTCATATAGGCCTGAAGTGATATGAACTTTCCTCTTATTACTGCTTTTGCTGCATCCCAGAGATTCTGATATGTCGTATTTTCATTTTCATTTGTCTGTATATATCTTTTGATTTCTGCGCTTATTTCTTCTTTGACCCATTCATTTTTTAGAAGTATGTTGTTTAGTTTCCACATTTTTGTGGGTTTTCCCCCCTCTTTTTTGCAGTTGAATTCTAGTTTCAAGGCTTTATGATCAGAAAATATGCTTGGTACAATTTCAATTTTTCTAAATTTGCTGATATTGTCTTTGTGGCCGAACATATGGTCAATTCTTGAGAATGTTCCATGTACACTAGAGAAAAATGTGTACTCTGTCGCTTTGGGATGAAGTGTCCTGTAGATGTCTATCATATCCAGGTGTTCTAGTATTTCGTTTAAGGCCACTATATCTTTATTGATTCTCTGTTTGGATGACCGATCTAGAGCCGTCAGTGGTGTATTGAGGTCTCCAAGTATGATTGTATTTTTGTTAGTTTTTGTTTTAAGGTCAATAAGTAGCTGTCTTATATATTTTGGTGCTCCTTGGTTTGGTGCATATATATTAAGGATTGTTATGTCTTCTTGATTCAACTTCCCCTTAATCATTATGAAATGACCATTTTTGTCTCTGAGTACTTTTTCTGTCTTGTAGTCAGCATTATTAGATATGAGTATTGCTACGCCTGCTTTTTTTTGGGTGTTGTTTGCTTGGAGTATTGTTTTCCAGCCTTTCACTTTGAATTTGTTTTTATCCTTGTTGCTTAGATGTGTTTCTTGTAGGCAGCATATAGTTGGATTTTCTTTTTTAATCCATTCTGCTACTCTGTGTCTTTTTATTGGTAAGTTTAATCCATTTACATTTAGTGTAATTATTGACACTTGTGGGTTCCCTACTGCCATTTTATAAATTGCTTTCTGTTAGTTTTGTATCTAGTTTGATTCTTCTCTTTTGTTTTTCTATCATTTGTTTTTGTTTGTTTGTGTTCCATACTTCTTTCCTCTGTTGCTACCTTTTTTAAGTCAAGTGTTTTTGTGGTGGTTTTTTCAAGGGTGGTTACCATTAAGTAATGAAAAGGGTACCTACCATATTCATTGTAGTACCCTATCTTGTGAGTATTTCTGCACTTCATCGTCCTTTGCTACTGTTAATCTCCATCCTCTCCCCCCTTTTTTTCCTTTGTTGTCACAGTTTAAGTTTGGTTTTATTGTGTTCTTGGTGGAGCTGTTACTTGTGGTGTTGTTTTCTTTTGTTCTTTGAATCTGGTTGGAAAACCCCCTTTAGTATTTCCTGGAGTGGGGGCTTTCTGTTGATAAATTCTCTCATCTTTTCTGTATTTGTGAATGTTTTTATATCTCCTTCATACTTGAAGGATAGCTTTGATGGGTATAGTATTCTTGGCTGAAAGTTCCTCTCTTTAAGGCTTTAAATATTGGGGTCCACTCTCTTCTAGCTTGTAGAGTTTCTGCTGAGAAATCTGATGATAATCTAATAGGCCTTCCTTTATATGTTGTACTCTTCTTTTCCCTGGCTGCCTTGAGAATTTTTTCTTTGTCATTGGTTTGTGTCATCTTTATTATGATGTGCCTTGGAGTGGGTTTGTTGGGGTTAAGAAAACTCGGTGTTCTGTTTGCTTCTTGAATTTGAGGCTTTAGTTCTTTCCACAGGCTTGGGAAGTTCTCGTCTATTATTTGTTTGAGTATATTCTCCATTCCATTTTCTTTCTCTTCTCCCTCTGATATACCTATTATTCTTATGTTATTCTTTCTGATGGAGTCAGACAATTCCTGTAGGGCTTTCTCGTTTTTTATTATTTTTGAGTCTCTTTCTTCTTCTCTCTGTTGTGCCTCAAGTTGTTTGTCTTCTATTTCACGAATCCTATCCTCAATCTGGGCTGTTCTGTTAGCTAAGCTTGTTACCTCGTTTTTCAGCTCGTGAATTGAGTTTTTCATTTCTGTTTGAGTTGTTTTTATAGTTTCAATTTCCTTGGTAATATATTCTTTGTGTTCATTGAGTTGTTTTCTGATCTCCCTATATTGCCTTTCTGTGTTTTCTTGTATATCTCTGAGTATTTTTAAGATTTCTATTTTAAATTCTCTGTCATTTAGCTCCAAGGCTTCCAATATGTTAAGTCTTTTCTCCGTAGATTTTTCCACATCTATTTGTGTTACCTCTCTTTCTTTTGTATCCATAATATTCGATTTCCTCTTTCTTATTGGCATCTGAGGGTGGTCTTGTTGATAGCACTAATTAGAATTAATAAAGGGTAAAAAGTTAAAAAAAAAAAAAGGGTAAAACACCCCACAAAAAAAAAAACAGTAATAATTTATTATTTCCCCGTTTTTTTTCTTTCTTCTCTTTCCCTCCTCTCCCCTCCTCAGGGAAATATTGTGCCTATAATGGAGGGCCTGATTTGGGGTGAAGAGTTCAAGGGGCAAAAAAAGGGAGTAGGGACCTGCTAAATGCAAAAAAAAAAAAAAAAAAAAGAAAGGAAGAAAATTTTAGACAAGCATAAGATGATTTGCTTGTAAGTGATGGTCAACTAAGAGATATAATGAGAGGGATAAGAGGGAACCAGAAAAAAGGACCAAAAAAAGAATAATAAAGAAGAAAAAAATAAAAATAATAAGTAAAAATCTGTTGTATTAAGTGGAGCGAAGACTAAATACAATGGAGACCTTGGGTTGGGAGGACCCAAAATGCCACAAAAATAAACAAACAAGAAAAAAACAAAAACAAAAGCAAAAAAGAAAAATAAAGCCAAAAAAAGCCTTGAGTCCCAAATTAACTAATTTGTTCGTGATTGAGGATTAAATGGGAGGAAAGTAAAATGAGAAAAGAAAAAACAAATAGAAAGAAAAAAATAAGAAAAAGAGAAAAACGAAGGAAGAAATAAAATAGGAAGAGAAAAAAACAAAATAAAGCAAATCAAAAAAAAAAACAAAAGAGGAGAGAGTGAGAGTTAAGTGTTTTGGAGTATAACCTTAAAGGAGGGTGAGGATGAAGAAGAGAAATAAAATGTAACACTTATGGGTAGTGTAGTTCAAGAAAAGGGAAGCATAAGATGGGCAGAGAATAGAAGGACCAAGGTGGAGGAAATAAAGGCAATAAGATAGAAGAAACAAACAACAACAACAAAAAAATTAGTGGAACAAGTTGTAAAGTCTGTGGATTTTTCTTGATTTTGAGAGGTTAACTTCTTCCTTTTTCTTTTCTCTCCCTCTTCCTGGTCGGTGACTCTGTACCCCAGGCTTTGCCCCTGTGTCACACTTAGGTAGGGATTTGCAGTTGATGGGATTCTATAGCAATGTCATATAATTGGCTTTAGTCTTGCTGGTAGTCAAGGCTTGTTGGCGTTTGCAGGGTCCAACGATGAGAGAGTTTGCTTTCCTGGATTCTCTCTCCTAGTCCCCCCTTCCTGAATTAGCAGCCTGGTGATCCAGCTATAAGGCTGCAACTGCTTCTGCCTGGGGAGTAAGAGGCTCAAAGAGCTGGGAAATCCCCACTCTATCCCCACTCAGTGCAAGGCTTTGGGAAAGGCTCTGGCAGTCAGAGCCTCCAGTGTAATCAGGCGGGGGTGGGAGTCAATTGTTGTCAAGGTGACTGTTCAGCGCCTAGCATTCAGTTGGACCTCTCAACCCAGGCTTTCCACACTTTGTAGCCTGTTTTGGCTGGGAAGAAGAGGCACTAGTCTCTGCTTGCGACTAGTGTAGTATAGATCTTATTATCTGCCAAGTCCCTCTTGTTAGCGTTTATCCCTGAATATGGAGGCTCTATCAATCAGAAGTTACCCCCGCCCCTTTAGCGAGAGGCACTAAAAAATATCACGCCTCTTGTCTTGGGTCGCTGAACTGAGAGAGATCTTATCAATTAGAACCGAGGGTGCGCAGATTTCATGGGTTAAGCTAATTTCAGTGATTGGGGCGCAGCTGTGCTCTCGAAGGTATTTTAGGCTGCCTGCGTGCGCCCCTCCCCCAATGCTTGATTGTTAGCTTGAATGGCTGGGTGAGGTGCCCCGCCCACGGAGAGAATCTCCCAAGTAGAAGACCACCCTGGTGTCTCTCCCGCTCGCCCTGCCGCTGGTGGCTGGATCGCACCAGGCGCAGGATAATGGGGCACCCTGGGTGTGCGGGCCAGTAGGGCGCTCTGGGCGTGTGGAATGCCCAGGGCGCGCGCGAATGTGGTGCTCCGGGCACCGGTGGCTGGCGACTCTCACTCGCAGTGCGCGGGCCGCTGGGAACGTTAGCGGTGCTCGCTCTGCAACCGTAATGGGTGCGTGCCAGCGGCTGCTCGCCGCTCCGGAGTGCGGGCGGTGCTCGCTCTGCAACCGGACCGGGCACGCGCCCGTCGCTGCTCGCGGCTCCCGAGTGTGGGCTGACTCACCACAGGCGC